>NC_140607.1:244926-887426 GCF_057381915.1 Diplotaxodon limnothrissa | reverse complement strand
TGACAAGTGAAATCTCCCGCAGCTTAAACATGTGAGAGGTTGATCGCGCAGAGAATCGCTGAGCTTATGTGAGTCCGTGTGTAAAAGCATTTCAGTTCTGCTGAGCCAAATAAGACAGGTCAGGGTGAAGAAGTGACAGCCAAAGAAAAGCTTACCACAAAACGGAGAAGTTATGACAAATCAGACTATAAGGCAAAAAGAAAGTGCAGCTTTATGGTTTCATGGACAAAAGAATTTCTGTGGCTGCAATATGACGAGCTATATAACCAGGGCTGCACATAAGTGGTCCGCAGGTGCGCATTCGCTGTCAAAATAAAAAACACGCACAAGGGTTAGGGTTAAATTTAAAAACTGTACTTTTGAGTTAAAATATATATTTATAATTTTAATAAATGACAAATTAAAAAGGCATGAACATTTTTTTTGTATCGAAAAAATATCGAACCGTGACACCAAAGTATCGAACCGAACCGAACCGTGAATTTTGTGTATCGTTGCACCCCTAATATATGGTAAAAGAATCATAACTCTGCCTGGGTCTACAGTTAAGCTGGAGCCACGATTGCTGCCACCCCCCCTTTGCAGCAAGAGCTTCAAGGATTCTGACCATGGTGTGGACTCGTTTAAACTAGCATAATCTGCCTGCTGTAACCAGGTTTTTGTCAGTCAGAGTAAATCAATAATAATAATCTTTGGTACAGTTGAGTCTATGTTTGTCACTTTTTACTAATTTTTTGTTTCCCACACAGTTGATTCTGTTCATCTGGACGTTTTATTTTGGCCAAGGTGGTAATTGAGAGGAAATCATCTGTTACGATTATAAATCATTGGAGCTCGTCTACTTGCTAATGGGACCCGTCTTTCCATATGAAGCACACATAGTGGTCGTTTCTCAATAGAACACAAGTACTTGTGTGTACTTGTGTTCTCGTGATACATCATCAGACCAAGTACTGTTCCAATTCAACGTACGCATCAAGCTAAGTACACTCAGAATGCCCGGATGTGTTCTCGCTCCTCCCACTGAGGATGCATCGGCGGTGACCAGTGACTGGTGTGGACTTGGTGGAGCCCAGAATGCATAGTGAAAATCATCTCTTTTAATGTGAACAGGGTCCTGAATGTGATTAAGATGAGTAAGCTAAACATCTCCTTCCTTAGACTAAGGAAGGAGAAGGCCCAGATTGCACTACTTCAGGAGACACACATGAACCAAGCAGATCACTTGAGATTGAAAAGAAAGGGTTTTATGTATTCTCTTCTTCCATCAAGTCGAAAACACAAAAGGGGCGTGGCTACACTTACCTCTGGTACACTTACCTATGAACATATCTCAGAACTCTGTGACGAGGAAGGCAGATTTGTTAGAATAACAGGAAGGATAGAGGGGTCTGAAATCACAATATTAAATGTTTATGCTCCCTCTGGGAGCGATTGGCTTTTCTATAGGAATATTTTTGATTTAATGGTGGCGTCTCAGGGGGGGGATTTTAACCTTAGGCTTGATCCTAAACTAGACTCCTCCAACCCAACTAATCAGATAACGGCACTTACCAGAAAAGTCAATTCTGGTAAGTAGAGATGGGAATAATAGATTTATGGAGGGATCGCTACCCATCTACCACAGATTTCACTCTCTATTCTGGCTCATTTAAAGTCTATGCAAGGCTGGACTACTTTTTCTGTTTAATGTGGATAGATTTAGGATCAGAGACTGTGACATATTAACAAGAGATTTATCTGACCATAGTCCTATCTCTCTATCTTTACAGGTGGCTAGGAAAAAACGTACCACTCTGTGGAAATTTAATTCGCACTTGCTTAATGATCCTGCCATAGTTTCTAAAATAAAGGAAGACATTAAAGAATCAGCACGGTGGCACGGTGGCAAGCACAGCAAGAAGGTCCTGAGTTCTATTCCACCATCAGGCCAGGGTCTTTCTGTGTGGAGTTTGCATGTTCTCCCCGTGTTTGTGTGGGTTCACTCCGGGTACTAGGACTTCCTCCTGCCATCCAAACACATGCAGTTAGTGGGGATAGGTTAATTGGTTAATCCGAGTTACCCATAGGTGTGAATGCGGGAGTCATGTGAGCGAGAATGGTTGTCTGTCCCTGTGTGTTAGCCCTGTGACAGACTGGTGACCTGTCCACGGTGTACCCCGCCTCTCGCCCTATGACAGCTGGGATAGGCTCCAGCGACCCTGAAAAGTTTAAGCAGAAGCGATTGGATGGACTTTAAAGAATTTCTAGAAATTAGTGACACAGGGGAGGTATCTTCAGCTATTCTCTGGGATCCGCTCAAAGCGGTAATGAGTGGTCAATTAATTTCTATCTCCTCCCACTTAAAGAGAATCAAAGGGCAAAAATTTATAGATCTACAGGCAAATTTCAAAGTTGAAAGGAAGACATAAACACCCCAAATCCCACTGGAATTCAGGAAAATAGAGGGTGAAATTAATGATATTTACACCCAGGAGGCCCAAAATAATTGAATTTTTCTGAGGCAGAAATACTATGAGATAGGAAGGAAATCTGCAAAATACCTGGCACATAAATTATGCAAACAACTAGAGGAAAGTACGATATACCAAATCAAGGACCCTGTTAAGTCTAATTGTTGAATGTTGCCATTGTGTTTCTTAAATTTGTACAGTCTTAGTTCAAGCAGTAGGATCAAAGCCATTCCTTTGATCCTGACCACCTCTCCAACCACTTTGTGCTGGGGGAGGTTTTATTGTAGATACATCCTATCTGAAAGATCTGTTTCTTTTGATGTAAACTTCCTGGGTTTACGACCCTTTGGTCAGCAGGAGGTCTGACACACACACACACACACACACACACACACACACACACACACACACACACACACTCTTACAGAAGTTCACACATATACATAAAATGCTTTGTCTTAGAACAAAGGGGGCGTGGCTTTGTTCTGACGTGTTTTGTGTGAACTGTCTCTCAATAAAAGGCAGCAGGAGGAGGTCAGATCTGAGGGTCATTTTCGTGGTGGACACAGACGAGGCCTCCCTTGCGCAAATAATCGATCGATCGACTGTCTTGTTTTCTTCATGATGAATAAGTCTCTAGAATTAGCGGGGTTTGTGGAAACACAGACCCAACATTTATTTGGTCCTTCGAGACCCCAAAACTAATATTCTGGAAACAAAATTAGAAAACATTCAGAAATGCTTTGAGGCCTTCTTTAGGGAGCTGTACTCACAACCTAATGCTACTGAGAAGAATTGTATTGATGCCTTTCTTAGCTCTCTAGAATTACCTTCACTCCCCGTCTCTCAAAATGAGTATCTAATACATCCCATTTCAGTGGAAGAAATTAATGCAGCTTTTTCCAGATTAAAACCAGGTAAGGCAGTTGGTGTGGACGGGTTCAGTTCTCAATGATATTGCACCCTGAGGGCAGAACTAGTCCCCATATTGCTGAAGTCATTTAACTACATCCTACAGGAGGGAGAAGTCCCACGTTCTTGGAGGGAAGCAACTATTTCAATTATCCCAAAAGAGGGGAAAGATAAACGAGAATGTGGAAACTATCGACCAATCAGTGTCCTTAACTTGGATTACAAACCATTTACCTCTATTCTAGCTTGTAGACTGGAGAAGTTGCTACCTGACCTCATTAATTTAGATCAGACTGGTTTCATTCACTATAGACAAACAACTGACAACATTAGGAGAATATTACACATCTCTACTCAAATACAACACAACAAAACTCGATCAATAATAGGAAGTCTAGATCCTGAGAAAGCCTTAGACTCCGTCAGATGGGTATTTTTGTACAAGGTTCTGGGGACGTTTGGCTTTCAAGACAAGTTTATTAGAGTAATCCAAGCTCTTAATGTTTGACCCTCAGCCCGTATTAAGGTGAATGGTGATCTCTCCAAGCCCTTTATTCTGGAACGTGGCTGCAGGCAGTGTTGTGCAATCTCGCCACTTCTCTTTGATTTATTTATAGAAACATTAGGTCAGTCGATTCGACAGAATCATAATATTAAGGGTGTTGCATTGTCAGGAGTTGAACATAAAGTTGTAATGTTTGCCGTTGATGTACTGGTCTGCCTGGGGGAGCCGGAGAGGTCGTTTAGTGAGTTGATGTCTACTTTAACTGATTTTGGGAAGCTATCTGGTTATATGGTTAACATTTCAAAAACACAGGTGATGACTTTAAATTATCCAGCTCCTGCAGCTTTACATAGGAAATTTAAAGTAAATTGGGATAATGAGAAAATTAAGTACCTGGGAATATATCTGACTGCGGACCTCTCGGGGCTCTTTCAGGCAAACTATGAGCCGATATCTGCAAGGATAAAAGCTGATTTGCACAGATGGAATCTGGTCCCCTTCCTGAGTCTCAGCTCCCAGGTAACTGCAATTAAGATGAACATGCTCCCCAGACTGCTTTACCTTTTTAGAAACTTGCCAATAGAAGTGAGCGATTACCAATTCATTGAGTGGGACAAATGGATCTCCAGATTTATCTGGCAGGGCCGAAAGCCAAGGATTAAATATGCCACCCTCCAGCTCCCCAAGGAAAAGGGAGGACTCTGTCTCCCCTGCCTCAGAAATTATTATAAAAATAACTCAAATAACCCCCCTCTTATATTGGTGCAACAAAACATACACGGCTAGGTGGAAGGAACTGGAGTCCAGCCTGTTGGGCCGATTCCCCCTACAGGCTGTAATGGCAGATGAGGGCCTAATGTGTCGGCTGGAAAAGTTGGGGAACCCTTGGTTAACCCACACCCTTCAAGTTTGGCAGAAGGTAATCAACATTTGCGGGATACACAAAATGTTAAGAATTTTCAGGTGGTTTGATTTTGACTCAGACTTTATTCCAAACAGACACGACTCTGACTTTAAAGCATGGATATCTTATGGCCTTACAACGTTCCTCTCTCTTACTCATAGAAAAATTGTGCTCAGCTTTGAGACCTTGCGAGAAAATCCAAACCTGACACAATAGGACTTTCACAGATACCTACAGCTGAGATCATATATTGATCATGAGTGCAATTTGTCTGACTTTACAGATGCTGAGTCGCATTTTTTCCACATCCTGAAAAATGCTACAACCATGACCCCTACTAGGTCCATCTCTAAACTATACAAAGCTCTCTTTAGTGCCAGCGAGGATAACACTTTATAAAAAGTGACAAAAACATTAGCGTCCGCTGTTCACTGCGTGGGAAGAAAACTTCTTTTTACAGAGAAAAAACCCCTAAACTTCTGAGCAAGCACCAAATACGCTGCCGCTGGAATGTGACATTCACAGAGAAGCTGCCGTATCCTTCCACTGACCGCTGCGGCTCACCTGCACCAGGGCAAACCTCCGCCTGCAACAGGACCGCCGAGTCTTTGATTTTATTTATTTTCTGCTGTTTTACTTGCGTCTATTTGAAAGACTGAGTGTAAACACAAAAAACTATTTTATGTGTTATCGTGTTTTAAAACATAACTGAGTAACTAACTAATTACTTTTGAAAATAAGTAATCAGTAAAGTAACGGGATTACTTTTTTCGGGCAGTAATTAGTTACTGATTACTTTTTTCAAGTAACTTGACCAACACTGTTTAACATAAACCAGTGACACTCCAGGGCCTGATCAACCCTGGCAGGGCCTCCTTGGATGAGGGTGTCTAGTGATAATGGCCGAAACACCCGATGAATCCAAGGTCCACAACTGACGATGTGTCCAAATCATAATAACATAATCTAGATCAGATCTCTAATCCCTAAACCTAACCAAGGAAGAAAGAATGGCAGATCAGCCTGGGTAAAAGACCAAAAGATGAGGCACACAACGATGTGTGCTGCTGGTAAAGTTTCTGGGCTTTCCTCATAACAGCCATCCCTCAAGAGTCTCTCCATCTAAAGTAATGCTTTATCAGGGACTGTAACATCTAGTCCTTTTACTGAATCAGTGTAACTGTTATAATATAGCAATTAATACATTTTAATACAATTATTACATATACGAGCTTAGGGAGCCACCTACAGGGAAGGGGGTAGTGGCAGGTAGCACGACTGCCTCCACCCAGCAGAGGTACAGTCTGATGGATGCTGGGCTCCTGGGGCAGCACTCATTAAGTCCACCCCTGGTAGTTGCAGCAAACCTGACATCCACTACAGGTGGTTCAGGCATCGTTCCGGCCTCATCCCCTTCTACAGAAGATTGAAAGAAGAGCCAGAGGAAGAGGCCCAGGGACAGCCCAGGCTATCCTACAGTTTTTAAAGGACCAGGCGTGAAGAGAGAAAGACAAAGAGAGCCAGGCTCTGGCTAGGGAGGAAGAGGGCAGCTACTCAAAGCGCAGAGTGATATCTGTCACTGTCTGACAAACTTGTCCACAAATTTGGAATAAAGAACTTTTAAATGTCAAACGTGTGAAGTAAGGTTTTTTCTCTGTGTGCAACAGATAAATGTGTTTAGTGAAAGTAAAACAAATAATTTAAACAAGCGTAATATACATGCACAGGTTCCTGTTTGTGCCTATGCTTTCTTCTGTTTGGGCTTCAGGTCCTGCTTGTACTTGCTCCTCCTCCTCTCCTTCTTTCAAGACATCATCTGTTGCTGCACAGATATTGTGAAGGATGCAGCAAGCAGCGGCCGAATCTCAAGGGCTCGCAAGAAGATGGAGCACGAGCGTGTTTTGAGGATGCCAAAGGTAAGGTGTGATAGTTCTGTCCTTTGCATGGTGCCGATCGAACCATTCTTTAACTTGAGCTTTAAAAGTACATTCAGTGCTTAATGAATCTTTTTGGAATAAATGGTAGAATTATAATATTGCATGTGTTCTCTTAAAGCTCAGCATGCATCGCAGTAACAGATGTAGCTCTACCCTGTGTTTGTAGGTGTAATGAGAAAGGAATTATGTTCTTACTTGACACAGGCTGATAAAATGGGGTCATTATTGCCACTGGGTGCTGAAGGCATGGATATCCATGTCCATCTCCCAAGAGGGAGAAGCCTGCTGGTGGATACAGGGCCTGCTTGTACTTTGGAGATCTTTGTAGTACAAGTGCATCATGCACAGATCCTGAATTGCCATTGTACACATCTAGAAATGTATCTCTGGTATCACAGATGTCCTGCAGCATAATAGAGGGGACCAGTTTCCTGTTGATGTAGGACCTTTTATGTGGTTCCCTAGGTGGAAGAATCCAGATGTGGCATCCATCAACTGCACCAGCTGTCCAACAGAATGCCTCATTGCCAGCAAGGCATGCAAAGCCTACCACAACCTCCTTCATCTCTTCTATCTTAGAGAAATGAATCCCTCTGTGCAGAATAGTCATCATTTCCTCAATGACACTGTGGACAATGCTGCACACTGTTGCCACCGGCATGGCAAAGATGTCTGCCGTTGATCTATATGAGGCTCCACAGGCCAGTCAGTAAATGGTTACAAGCAGCTGGATTTGGTGGTTCTCACTGTGTAGTTTTTGCCGGGGGAGCATTTGCACAAACATGTTGATGCTTGTCCTTGAAAGTCTGGAGGCTGGTTTGAGGTCAGCTCCGCCAAAGAACATTGAAAGGATGGGAACACTGTTGTTGAGCTTTTTTCCTATTTAAAAAAGACACTTTTAAAGCTTTTTATTTAAATAGATATGAATTCCTTTTATATATATTTATTAAACAGTGACTGAATTATTTATTGGTATTTTTAGTATTTGTCATGTGACAAAAATGAGTTTGTAATAGATTTTTTTAATTCCTACAATGATTTTTATTTAGTTTTTTAAATTTGTAATTAAAGACAATATGAACTTTGATGGCTTTCTTAAGTGTGTATTTCTGACCATTAGCATGATATACAAATGTCCTGTTTGTGTTATTAAGTTATATGACAATATGTTTGTCTATGGAGAGTAAAGCTTGTGTTTCAGTGATGCACAGTGAAGCTTTTGTGTACAGGCTTTGTATGGTGTTGATCTAGGACAACAGATGGGCCAGTGGCCTTTTGTATCATCTTGCTATCATGCAGGTAAAGTAATTTATAAAATATTTTCATCATTATTTTCAATGAAAATAAACAGTATAATTTATAAGTTTATTATAAGGTTCTGATCTGACATTTGAGCGAGCCCGGTCACGTTAGGCTGACCTGGGACATCATTAAGTAAACTGGTGTTCCAGTTGTACACAAATTGAGCTGCATGCTCCCGTTCTCCTGTCCGGACTCCTGTGTGAACTTGCAAGGTCGTGTGTATTGGGAATCGGCAGGTAACTGATCTCAGAGCAGTGAAAGCAGAGCCAGCAGCAGCTCGCCCTGTAAACCGATGAGAATTTTATGCACAATGTGCTCAAACCATCAGAAAAAAAGCTGCTGGCTCAACAGGAGACAGACACAAAGACTGAGATGTCTACAGTTTTCTATGAGACTGAAAGAAGTTTTCGGCAACAATAGCTGACTGAGGCCACAAGATGGCAGTAATGTAGAGGATTGTTGCACATATTAACTGACCTGAGAGGAGCTCTATGACAGCACTGTCTGAGATAAAGGAGATGGGTCGCTTCACTTTGGTACGTTTTATCTCTACTTTTAGATTTTCATCACCTGCCTTGCTTGTCCTGAAGGAGCGCCAGTGATGAGTAGTCAGTTTTACCACTCATTAAGCCTGTGTGACTGGAGCTCAGCTATCAGTTTCACAGTGACTGGAATCACTCACAACTGTGTGGGCAATACAACCGGTCATGGCAGATGGCTGCCCCTGCTTTGCATCTGTGTTAAAAGTGAACTCTTCCTTCCTACTCCTGCAAATCACTGCTCAGTTAAGCACTACTCACACACCAGAGCCACACACCAGAAGGCTGGTCACACGCAGCAGCAGGCTGTTCCACACCTAAGTCAGTAGCACACTCTGACCAGCACAGAGGAAAACCACCAGAAACCTCTCCTTCCCCCTCCACACTGCTCTTCTCCAGCTTATATCACCCCTGAGGGTAATTGGTTGTAACGAGAGCAGATGAGCAGCAGGTGTGACCTAAAGGAGAGGGCAGGGGCAGAGAGAGACAAGGGGAGGGGCCAGAACGAAGGAGGAGGAGAGAGAGAAGACAACACCACGCCCACACACTCCCACAGCCTCCCAGGATGTAACAGTCTCTCACAGGGATCGTCTGGTTATTGATTTTCTCACACCAGTACTGTAGGACCTTCATCTTACAATGCTGGTGTGGAGGAAGATAATGTGCCTCGTGAGTATTGCTAAATAAAACTGAAGAATCAGTGACATTGATTACAAAACAACAGACTCTAATCTCTAACCATACCACGATCTTAAATATTCATGGTAAAGACCGTTCTTGTCTGATTAGCTTACTAACCCTACTCTTGATAACCCTAACTGGGTTAACTGTGGCAGGGGAGAGATTCTCTACAGAATCATGCAGGTATCACCAAAGTGGAGCTCTGTGAGAGACGTTGCCACTTTCAGGGATTGAAATAAAGCTGTCAGGGCAGAATATTTTTCAGTTTTCAGTTGTTGATTTTCCAGATGGTGGAGGAGTCTCCATAAGTCCTTGCAGGTGGTTTAGAGGACCGGTGGAAGATTCTTGATTCTGGCCACCAGGGAGAGTCAGTATCAGTAAGGCTGTAAAGGATGGAGTTACTCCAGATGCAAACTGGCCACAGTACAGAGTTCACATCTTGGGGAAAGCATGTTAAGAAGCCTTATTGCTGCTACCAAATATTCTACCATTAAAGGCAGAACAAGAAGTTTTGCTGTAATTCCCCTAACAACAATTTGTTCAGGTGTGTATGTCAAACATTTGGAGAAAACTATGAAAGAACCAGCGTGAAACTCCCGAGGTCTGAAGAACCTCTGATCTGCAGACTGAGTCTGTAAGCAGTTTGGGAAAAAGGAAACGGAAAAGGAGGTAATTATGTTTCTTGAAAACACCTTAAAAGCAACAGTTTATTATGGAGATTATAATTAAGAAAAACAAACTATCTCAGACAAACCATTGTTGCTCACCAAGGTCAGATACAATCTTAAAATAGCAACTTTTACTTTTTGAGTTAAAACACCGGTGTCGGCACATAAGGCGCTGTCAGAGCCTGTCAACCACGTTGATTAGCTGCGTATATATGAATGTGAATTGCGTGATTGGCTGGACAAGGATAAGGTGGCATCGTTCTAATCCCATACGGGAGCAGCCAGTCACTCACTGACTAACACTGCAGAACAGAATTGTTAAAGTTTTAATGTTAATTTCAATTCAGGTTAGATATTTTTGGTGCGCAACACAGATTTTTTGTGCACAGAGACCGGGCCAGCAGTGCGCAGCTTAGAGGGAGCATTGGTCCTCTGTCCTCTTCCTTTGTGTAGAGCTCTGGTCAAACAAGTCAAAAAGAAAACAAAAAAACGTTTCAAACTGTCTTTATGAAGCATGTAGACAGCTCCAAATTCACAGCTTTTTGCTACATAATTCCATCAATATATGATTATCATTGGAAATAACTGGGTCAGTTACACCTGGCTTTTAATGTTTTGATATCTTTTAATTTGAGTCAGGCTGATCAGCACATTCAAGTGGAATATGATATCCAACCTACCACCAATATACACAGATTCTGTCAAAGTTAACACACTAAATGTCCAGTTGTGAAATATGATGACAGACTTTACTTATCAGCTTTCTTTGAACGAGTTCATCAGTTGAACTGGATAACCTAAACTTAAACAAAGGAGAACAATTAGCAGTTGAACACTTTTATGAGCCTAGTCAGCCCTTCTATGCCGCTCTTGATTTTGTACAGCTCCATGAACCTCTCCATAATGGTCAAGCACAGGAAAGAGGGACCCTTTCAGGTCAACAGATGTAAGACGGGAAAATTCAGCTTCAACCTGAGCAATAGAAGAAGAGGGGTGGGGAGTACAGGCCGAATTTTTTTTAAATGCTTTGAGACATAAATTTAAGCAAACTGTAATCTGAGGCCCATTAGAGAAAACACACACACACAAAAGCAAACCAACAAAAAGACACACTTTACCTGCCGTTCAGTGAACAAGGAAGTTCAGAGAGCAATAAGCTCTGTCTTGAAAGCTTTTAAAGTAGAATGAGTGTGAAAACGACTCTTATGTGATGTAAAACTGGAGTAAATGTGGGATGTAAAAGAACACTGACTAAAAGGACAAGTAACAACTGCCTTATTCCTCAGATGTTTACCTTGATGAGCAACACATTGCTTTAGTCCAACTGCCTCATTAAAGTTACACAACAGGCTTTTTACATTAAAGCCAGCAAGTCCATTACATATTCCTTCTGTGACCACATGATCTCTTAAATTAACCTGTGAGGCTTTTTTAGATCTGAAATACTGTGCACATTCTGTGTATGTGCAGGGTAGTGGACAGCAATTTCCACAAAGAAAGTGCAAAGTTTGCAAGTCTACCTCATTTAAATGACAAAAACAGATGTGATCATCTAGACCTGTGAAAACAAATTAATGACAAACCTTCAGTTATGGATGTTATTACAACCACAAGACTTAAACAGTCGGCTCCACTGCTTTTGTTAATGAATCATTCGTTGGTAGCACGTCTGAATATTTAGTTTATGCCACCTGCATGCGATCATCAATAGTGCAATATTACTTCTTAAGAAATACCCTGACACTACAATCTTTATATCATTTCTTCTACAGAACTATTAAGTTAGAATATAATCTGTGGTGTTTCCAGTATGAAAAAATACACAAAAGGTAACTTACCATTTGACTCCACTGACAAAAATAAATGCCCAACATCAAGTTTGGCTTCACAGACCTAAAATAAAATAAAATAGAAATATGTGTTATAATTATATTGTTGTTACCATATACACATATAAACAATGTTATTTTTGTTACAACACAGGGAATGCAGTTAAATTAAAAGCTAAATCATGCAACAAAATAAAAATAAAAATAAATCAGAAACAACCCAAGGGACTTCTGCAGTATATCATGCCAAAAATCAGTGTCTCTGATGCCAATTATTTTATCACTACAGTGTCCATACTACAGTAGTATGGACACAATCTGGTCATACTGATCACAAGAGTTCAAAAATAAGTCCAAATGGAGCTGTTGTTAAGCATAAAGCATTTCAGGGAAAGAAATAACTGCAAAATATCATTACTGCAAGAAATAAACACACTGGAGGATATCTGACAAAAACTAATATAATGCTGGTTTGTGGACCATATTTTGTCTCAATCCTCAGTGCACTCTCACAGCTTAGTATGCAGCAGTTAATAACAACTTCAGTGATTACATAGGGGTAAACAGATGACAACAAGCATAGGAGTCCTGCCAAAAAGATCTTTTTGAACCCAGTCAGTTATTGGAAATATTGCCAAAATGAACTTCCACCAAAATACAACAGCCTGTGAACTTCAAAGGAATGCTGAGTTAGCTTGCTAATACCGCAACAGTGGTTGAATGTGCAAATTAGAAAATGTCCAACTAAAGCGAGCATGTCGTTAACCGCCAATTCCCCATGATGCACCTCGACAGCAGTCACGTGAATCAGTTTTGAACCCTGCTGAGCTCAACTTCCCCACATTGTCAAGTTGCTGATTTAGCTGGACATGAGTTTGCAAGTTAGCTTTTTTTTGGTGTAATTGGGACGTTTTAAACTTGTATGTGCTATAACAACAACTTCAGTAATCTATTGTCAAACTGATATAAAATAATATGTTACAATAACAAAAATCTAGAATTACATTTTACTAACATGACCTGTTAAGAGGTGTGCCGTGCCATTCCCAAATCATAAGAACTTACCTGTGCTGGATTAATCTTTTAGCTCTTTGCATTTGTATCAGACAGTGTTTGACTGTGACACTTTCTCTGTCAAATAGCATCAATATTATTGAGCCTAATTACTGTGGAGCTGTATTCTTTTCGCTGTGACTGACGGTCCTACGGTCGGTAAATATACGTCCTTGTGTGTCGTAGGTTGCTGATGTGGCAGAGACCAGAGGCAGCGCTGTTGATGAAGCCACCTGAAGAATGATGGTCTTCATGGAGTCAATGGATTGGTCAATGAGCTGTGGTTTGATGCATTACTTTTTCTTTTAAATTGTATCACATTGACTTGTTAATTTTCACTATTTGTTGTGTACTGTGGACATTTTTGTTAACATGGAAACAAAAAAATGTGTCATATTACAAAGAAGCACAGCGTTTCAAAATTGTGTATGAATCAGTCTCAATACAAAGATAAACTGACTTTGTTGTACAGGTGAGTTCAATTCTAGCTTACTTGTATCACTTTAGGCTGTTTTAAATCTTGGAGAATGGGTACCTCTGATAAAACTGAAATGCAAGATTTGGTGTTTGTAGTCTAAACCAAGTTGAACTCATGAGGAAGCTCATGAAATTCTATACTGATGGTGTGAAAAACTTGGGGTTTTTCTTGGGGGGGGGGGGGGGGTTCTTTTGGGGTCCTCAGTCTCCATGGGTCCCCATGGAGACTGAGGACAAAAATGGCTGCGTCCCAGGTGGGTAACCCAAGTAGACCATAAATATGAGCTCTGCTACTCCCCATTCGGGCCCCACATGTGCGTGTTGGCTGGGCTAGCTTTGCATGTGACAATGTTATTTATTAAATAAATGTGTGCGCCAGTTTTTAGCAAGCAAGCATTTTATTTATGTAGCACTTTCAGAACAACTCCCAGCTGAACAGAGTGCTGTACACTTGGCATGCCAGAAATGACACATTGAATAAGTTAAAAAATAAAAATAAAATAAAGATAAAAAAGTAAATAAAATAAGATGATAATTAAAATGACATTTAAAATAATCTAATTAGCACAAATAGCAAAAAGATAAAATAGTATAAAATGATAAGTAGAATTACATTTAAAACAATAAATTTTTACCAAAAGAAGGTAAAAACAAGGAAAACTGTGACTCTTATCGCCCAATCTCTATCTTAAATGTGGATTATAAATTATTTACATCCATAATCACAAGACGCTTAGAGCTGTTTCTCCCAGATGGTGGATGAAGACCAGACAGGGTTCATTAAGGGGTGACAGACACAAGATAATATACGACGCACATTGCATATAATTAACGAAGTTAATAAAGAGAAAATCCCAACAGCCTTAGTGAGCTTAGATGCTGAAAAGGCCTTTGATAGAGTCTCTTGGATATTTCTTTTTGCTGTTTTGAAAAGAATGGGCTTTAACAGTATCTTCATCGAGTGTATACAATCCTTGTACCACAGGCCATTGGCTAGAGTGAAAATAAATGGGGACCTGACAGACAGTTTTGAGCTCTTCAGAGGAACCAGGCAGGGTTGCTGCCTGAGTCCAGCCCTTTTTGCTCTGTATATCGAGCCTTTGGCTCAGTATATATGGAAAAGTGCAGACTTAAAAGGGGTTTTAGTTTCTAAAATTGAACAATGAATAGGTCTCTTTGCTGATGGTATAATTATATACCTACAGGATCCTGACATGACCTTTCCTCGGTTGATTAAAGCATTAAAATATTTTGGCAAAAATTCAGGGTATAAACTAAATATCGTAAAGACTCAAGTACTTTGTCTGAATTATTTCCCCAAAGATTCAATTCAAAACGAAAATAAATTAAAATGGGACTCAAATAAGATCAAATATTTAGGTGTCTATCTATCTAACTAGTGAAATAAGTTCACTATACGAGGCAAATTATGTAAAGATTAGTAATACAATCCAAAAAGATTTGATTAAATTGGCTCCACTTGTCATGGACCTCAGCTCAAGAATAGAGGTAATAAAAATGAATGTGCTTCCTCGACTACTGTATCTGTTCACTTCATTGCCAGTCCATATACCAGATGCACAATTTGGTAGATGGGATAAATTAGTTAGTAGATTTATTTGGAAAGGGACAAAGCTAAGAATAAGATTTAAAATACTCCAATTAAGAAAAGAAAAAGGAGGACTTGCCCTCCCGAGTTTCAAGGAATATTTCTATGCAGCCCAGCTGAGATATATTGTTTACTGGTGTTCACCGGATTACACCTCAAAATGGAAGCATATCGAGATAAATTATTGCTCGGAATATACGAACGCAAATCTCATTACTGAATTCACTATTAAACTCTGGTGGATTATAGTGAAGACATATAGAATTATAGAAGACTGTAAATTGCTGATTTGGCCTGCATATTCTCGAAAATTCCAAAGTGGACAATGGGATAGTTCATGTTTAAAATGGGTCAATAAAGGAATTACAGCAATGTGCACATTAATAGACGGGACAACATTCAAATCCTTTGAGAATCTACAGAGACAGTTCAGACTGGATAAATCTGATTTATTTAGGTATTTTCAATTAAGACATTTTTACAATACAGAAATTAGGAAGAAGTTCTTGAGAGAAGGAAGCCATATAATAGAAATAATAACAGGTGCGTATAAAAATCCTCCATCAAGAATTTTATCGAAATTATATAACGGCCTGCAAAATTTGAATAGGAATGAAACATTATATATCAAACAAAAGTGGGAATCGGAATTACATCTTGAGTTGTCAGAGGGTGACTGGCGATGTCTCCCACAGCATAATCCCACCAGCTCTAGACGATGGAGAGAATATGGCTGGAAAAATGTGATTAGGTTCTTTATTACTCCTTATATCAAAAGCAACCAGCTGAAAACACCCCAGCGATGCTGGAGATTATGTGGAGACTGGGACGCCAATCATTCTCGTGCTTTGGAAGTGTAAAAATATCAAACCTTACTGGGAAAGCATTGCAGTAACAATGAAGAAAGTGCTGGGGTATGACGTGCCGTGTGAGGCACAAATAATGTATTTTGGAATATGGGAAAATGTAACAAAGCAGGACCATTACTTGTTTAAAATTATGTTGTTGTCAAGCAAAAAGGTAATAACAAAAAACTGGCTGAAAAGTGACCCCTTAAAATTGGAAGAATGGACTGATGTAATCGAGGACATGTATTTAATGGAGAAAATGACCCACACTTTGAGACTGAAATCTGACAAACACCGAAAACAGTGGACAAAATGGATAGCCTGTAAGACTCACCCAGCCCCATAAGGCAGGGACCTCTCCTCGTTGTTGTTTTTCTCTTCCACAGATTAGGTGTCCTTTATTCCTTTTAGTTTGTTTCTTTTGTGTTCCTTTTTCATATTTTTGTTTGCATGTACTATAAAATTGGAAAAAGTACAAAATAAAAAGGAAAAAAAAAAAAAAACCCAATAAAATCAGGGTCAGACTGTGTCTTACGCCAAGGAGTAAAAGTGGGTTTTAAGACGCGTTTTAAAAGTGGACAGTGACGGGGCCTCTCTAATGTGCTGAGGCAGGTTGATACATTTACATTTTATTGATAGGCCACTAAAACCAGAGTTATGATGAAAAATATATTCGATGCTTTTTTCTGAATACTATCGTCACGTTTAGTGTGGGAAGACGTAAAATCATCATATTCAAAGGACAGCGCAAAACAGGAAAAAACAAAACAAAAAAACACCATTCTATCCTATTGGTGGAAAAATGTACCACGTCGACCAATCAAAAGATGATATGGCAACATGTGGGGTTGGGTTGTTTAGGTAGAGTGGAAGGTTTTGGGAGTGATGGCAGCGAGCGAGAGAGAGAGCCGACAGTGCGTTTTAAGACGTGAGAGATTTGTGACGTTTAGTGTGTTAGTGGGACGTGTTGTGTAGTCTACGTGAACATGTTTGTGATTTTTACAGTAAGAAAATGTCACTTTGTCCTACTCTGAAGCTCCTTAGACTAAGTTGACCTGGATGACTGAGAACCCTCACAGACATATTTGTCCTACTCCGTTTTTTGTGTGATTTCAGATCAATTGTGTTAATGCAGAATGTCAATGAAAAACATCACTGTAAGGTGAGACATGTGAGATTGTGCTGAAAAGACTGAAAGAAAAAGGCGAGGCAAATAGTTTTCATAGGTGAAAATCTTACCTGGACCCCACAGGCTCAACCCAATAAATCACGAAAAATGAAGTTTACAATTTTGTGTTCACAGTGCAGCATTCTGGGATTTTGTTTTAATGTAAGCATGTGACACTTTATTATTATATAATTATTGCTTCTTTTTTTTAAAGTGTGAAATATACACTTGTGTTTGTAAGTGAACCATCCTGTGTAGCTTCCTTGAACTTATACTTACTGGGCTACATACTTATTATACCAGCTATACAGAACATAAATCAAAGTTCACATATTTTATGTAACATAAATGTTTAATTATTTGGACTAAAGTAAATAATTAAGTTATAGACTACATTTATATGAAACATGTGCTTACTTATCTCCCTGGTGGGCTGCTCCGTTATGTTCTCTGTCGACATAATCACTGCTTCAGTGATGTGGACATCAGGCTGTGGAGCGGACCAATCAGTGACACTGCTCTTCCTTAGCTTAGTTTCACTGTGTTGGCATGTGTTTGACATCACTGCTGAAAAATGAAGCCGTTGCCAATCAAGCATCATTGCATTGGCAGTTAATCTGATGATACTTCTACATTCATTATTTCATTAATGATCACATCTCCAACAGCAGACTGAAATGCAGCCTGTTTTTGTTTTACAGATGGTTGTAGACAGTTGAACCTCCTTCCTCACCTCTTCTGTACAAACCAACATGTCAAACCTGGATTCATAACTCCAGACAACCCATACCTCACCCTTTCCATCGGTGTCCCTTCCTCAGCAGCCAGCCTTGCACCCTTGATGAGGCTTCAGTTTAATGTCAGGAGCCTTCTGCCTGTGAAGCTTCTCAGTCAACCAGGAGCTTGGAAAGAAAAGTGTCTGGACTTCTTTTGAAGAGTTTCCCCTCTCATCTGAGAAGTTTCTTCAGTTCCCTGCTGGACATCTTTCAGTTTCTTAAAGACGTGACTTTCAAATACTGATTTATCTGCTGACAGTTTTTAAACCTACCACTTCGTCTTTTATAATATGGCAAGTTTTCCGATCATCGCCTTGTTGGTGCAAAAACACTATTTCATACCACTCAAACCAGTATGGCATTTTTCACTGATTCAGCTAAAGTAATGGTACAGATGTGTTTTTGTGAATGCCTGTTAGTAACCTAAAGATACCATCTCAAACTGGTTCTTTGCTGAGTTGTTACGTGTAGACACAACAGTGGTCGATCTCAAGGTTGGTGGTTTTTATAGGTCGGTGTTACGCTGCTTAACATAAACAAGATCTTCTGAAAATGGACAGATACAAGGACTGAAGTGAAAATGCAGTAAGTGTCCAAAGAAAAAGATGGCACCCTCAGAAAGCCTGCAGAACTCAAGACCAATTTAAACAATTACAACAAAGTGTGAAACAGGACTGAGACTTGGCTCAAGACTTTTGCACAGCACTGTGAAACACAACAAGCCAGGCTGGGTTTCAGAGATGAGACCTACCAGCTGCACATGAAAAAGAAACACATGAAGAGTTCGATCCACGTGATCAGTTCTGAACACGATCTTACACATTGACTGAAACATTAAGCTAGTCTTTGTTTTTATTCTACAATACAAAAACATGACTGTATTGGTGTACCCTACCCATAACCACATACTCTCCGCCCACACCGTTACTACCATAGCTGAAAAACAGGTTTCACACACACAAACCCAGAATATGCAGACAACTACATATATATAAACTACAAATTAAACAAACCCGTTAGAAAACAATCCCAGGCTTTTTTCTTCTTTTTACAAAAGCCAACATATTCAGTTAGTTCAACAGATTCAACACTGGAAGGAATGCTTATATTCTCTTAATGGCATCATCAATTTCCGAGATTTGGTCCTTCAGTTGGTTCCACTGTTCGGGATTCAAGGAGATACCTAAAGAAAATGAAAACCGCGTTTAAAGCAAAAGACAGTAAAAACATCAATAAGCCAGTCGTAGCGTACTTCTTCAGATAAGCGTGTCCTTCATCTTTACCACTGACCCTAATCATGAAAACACCGCTGCTTCACTCTGGTAACTACCTTTTTTCCCCGGTTTCATCTCTCCATCTTGGTTCATCCAGTACTCTCTGATGTCGATGAGGACTTTACCCTTGAAGTCTCTGACACTGACATACCTCATCTTTCCAATCTGCAAGAAGTAAAGTGACTGTCATGTTTTCATCTTCCTGGGTTTGTTTATCCAAAATATCCTAAAATTATTTTTACTATTCAAAGTTAATTTTCCCAAGGTTTAGAAACATATACATAAGATGCTCATATTTGGGGCTTACATCTAAAAGAAGTCAATAATAAAAGGGGGAATAAAAATAATAAAGACAATAATAATAATAAAATATATTTTTTCAACCTCAAAAATACAAAGCTAGTACACGTGGCACCCACCTGGAACATGTTGTCATCACCGTTACTGCTGCCCTTGGACGAGCCCCCGGGCTTGGAGCTCTCTCCACTCTTTGCTTTCTTGGCTGGTTTCTCCGGGGCACTTGGCTTCTTTCTCTTTGCCTTCAAAACAAATACTTTGAGCAACTTATCACAACTTAGCAGCTCTATTACTGAAAGGCACATTTGATTTATGGTCCAGAAAAGGACAGGAAAACCAGTCAGCCAATGTGATGATTTCACTGGGAAGGTTTCAAACGAGGTGATGCCGCACAGACTAAAGTGTGAGCACTCATGAACAGGTCCACCCAGGGCTGTGTGTTTGTTAGCTTATAGCACTGATGCTACAAAGGTTGTTAGTTTTATAGCACAGACCAAAACGCTGTAGCACGGGCATGAAATGTGGTGTTTGTTTTTTTTACCTGTTAAACCCTGAGAGTCATTTCTGGGGCTCCTGCTCCAAAATGAATCGAGTGTTTCTGTACAATTACAAACTCTGTGTAAACGATCTTGGTATTAAACAAAGTAAACAGTTGTGAGAGTTCATCAGACATGAACATTACAGCAGGTGCTGCAGTGTAAAAGTCACTGAGGATGGAACAGAAAGATAAGATTTTTTTATTTGCCTAAAAATGCCTAACAAAGACAATACACTGCAGAAAATCATGAACCAACATATGGACGTTATCTATGCTGCAGAGGTGAAACAGGTCAAAGTTACAGAGGTTTTAGGTTTTTAAGTGATGACCAGACGTTCTACAATTTGGCACATCTTAGACTCTGTGAGAGTTGGAATTTCTTAGGTATTGAACACAGAAATGATTTAACTTTATTTACATGCCTAAAACAGTTTGTGCTTTCATTGTTTTTGAAGAGTTACCTGCACACATACATAATGTTTTTGCACAGTGAAATCAGTCTCTGCCACCTTAAATTCTCTGGAGCAGTAACTTTGCTTCCCATTTGTTTACATGCTCTTTTATTTGTTTGTTTTAGCCGTTTGGTGGTTGCAGAAATGTTTGTATGAGCTTTTAGCAGAGATCCCAGCGTTTCTGTGGAAACCACACGTGCACGTTTACGTAACAGACCTGGCGTTGCGGTCCATGAAACCGCTGGTAACGGGGGCGTTGGAGTTCAAGACGTTTTCATTATCTGTCTTAAATATCTTGCTTCCCATGACATAACGATGGTCTGATTCACTCAGATTTGCTGCTTCTCCGTAGTACTGACTTGCTCCAATCCGCCTGCACATACATGCTGCCAGGGGACTGGCAGCAAACGCAAAGGAACTGCGGGAGTTGCCGTAGAATTGAAGGCTAATTACAAGCTACCATGTCTTAGCAGAAAAACAAAGCGGCTTGCAAAGGTGTTGCATGAGTGCTATGTACGTAAAACACTTTATTGCACAGACAGCTGCTTTTCATCGCAGGTGTGACAGCCCTGGGTTTACCCATTCCTAGCTGAGGTTGTCACTTAAGCATCAAGATTTTTACCTTTTTGTCATAAAGGTCGAGAAGTTTACCAATCTAATCTTTTGTATTCATTTAACCACATGTGCTTTGTGCCTTTGACGACAGTAAAAGTCACATACATTTACTAATGTATGTGACTGCTAATTTCAAGACATAAGACACAACAATCAGAGTTACAGTACAAACCTTTGTCTCCACTTCACTGTCGGAGTCACTTCCAGATGTGGAGGACAGCACTTCCTTTGATTTGGGCATTCTTCTGAAACAGGGATTTAAAATATCCAGTATTAATATTTAACTTAACACCCTGAGGCAACATGGAACGTGTTTTAAAGTGATCTTAAACTATAACAATAACTCACACAGTGAGCACTAGTGCTGTTCGATATAACGATATATATCAGATGACGATATAAAAACATCTATCGTTTCATTTTACGCTATCATTTGTTTCGTGGTGTCGCAAAATAAACTGTTTACAGTAATATTTTTTTCATGGTTCTGATGGTCACTGTAGTTATTATTAATTTCTTAAAGTTCTCTCTTTGTCTTATATTTAATATAACCACACTACGGACGGACAAGCACCTGTTTTTATGCGTTGTCGTTAGCAACAACGACAGTAACACCATGGCCTGTCCGCATGTTTATGTTCCACATAAACCTTTCACAATAAAGCTCGAGATCCTGTTGAGACTTTTCAAAATAAACTGAATCACGTGAAAGAGCAGATTATTTACGGATGAGAAGCAAAAAAAGACGCCAGGTGCTAAAAAATAAACCTTAGACTCAAACGTTAGAACAGGCTTTTCCCCGCAGCACGCCGTGTAATAAATACGCACAAAGAAACGGCGCCGTTACAACTTATGTCTAAAAATGTGTAGTTTCATGCATCGGTTAAAACACTCGACTCCAGCTACACGACGCCCAGCTGGAAACACTTCACACAAGTCGAGCTGCCTGAGATTCACAGAATTTACAGAAAATGTTAAATTTTTGTGATTTATATCGTTATCGGGACAATAGATGTCTTGTATCAGGATATGAGATTTTGGTCATATCGCACAGCCCTAGTGAGCACACTGAAAACGTTAAAACAAGCTCTGCCTCGCCTTTACAGCCAGTATGGAAATGAAGGACACATGTGACCCAGAATCAATGAAAACGTGCCAGGCTTCAATATACCTGGGCACGCACCACAGTAGTTTAGCCATAAGAGGAGGCTCTTTAGCACACTACAATGTTCTTTGGAAACAAAGTCTAACATCCTGTGGGAAAGGAAAACCAATCTAAAAATCCAATCTTCAATTTAAATTGTTCTTTGTAAAAAACAAAGAACAGGATCTATGTTTTACATATTTTAAATACGTTTTTTCCCCTGCAGTTGCAATAAGTTGTTGTTTATACTGTGGGTGTGGAAGCTGCCACAGATGAACAGTCATTCCTAATATACTTCATGCGTAAAGTGCAGCGTAGCATGTGTGCGGTCACAAAAATACAAATCATGCAGATTTCAGCTGAGAATGTTGTTTTCACCCTTTGATCACAACACAACGTGGAGAGCAGAAGACTTGCACTGCACAACTACATGTGAAACCTTTAAGCTGCCAGTGCCTGCTCCTTACTGTAGGGCTGAAGCTTACAAGGCTAACACAAGGCTGCCATCTCCGAGTCTGAACAAAAGCCTCTGCTGGTGTGTTCTCAAAAAGCATGAAGCCAAACGCCGATGTGTTACAGGGACACACGCATGTGTACTGCTGTTGTCCAAATTTCAACCCGAGGCTAGTGTAAATGCTTTCTGTGGCCCTTGAATGCAACCGAAGCATGCACTGAAAACAGCAGCCAGGATATATTTTAAAGACCGTAATAAGAACCAGAGGACGGTGCCCTCTCACTGTGACGAATATCTGGGTCCAGTTCTTATACTGCGGCTTCATTTGGCCTTCGCACGTAACCTGCAGAGTAACATGAAAGGTTACAGCGGCGCTTGTAGAGCCACAAACGGCATCGACGCACATTTTTGCGTTTGCCTTCAGACACTCCGGAAAATCTAGATCAGAATCCAGCCTGCTTATGAAACTGGCCTACGGCCGAGCAGCCGGACCCGCTAGCTAACAAGCTAAACGTTATCTGAAGCGCGTGGCTGCAGTTAGCCGAGCAGGCTCACGCGCTGTGTCGCATGCTTCAGCTGCGTCGTGCAGCAGTGTCTATATCGCACCAAACGGCTCCTCTGTACAAACAACAGTCGACAAACACGCGTTTTCAACATTTTCTATTCTAACGGCTCATGCTTACATTATCTGACGGAGCGCCTGGATCTCTTGACAGGAAGCGGAAAGCTAACCGATTTTTCCAACGCGAGAATGTTTTCGAGGGCGCGCATCGTCCTCTTCTTCACTCGGGGTCCTCACTGCAAACTCCTGTAGGGTGAGCGCACAGCGCCGCCTGCTGTACAAAAGGCGCCCGTCGTGTATTTTAACCCACGAAAAGCACAAAAGCAGCACCTTCACAGGGACTTCAGTGCACATGCGACCTATTTCCAGTTTCAGCTTCTTGGTTTTGGTAAAGAAACCGGACTTTAAACATGACCTTAAAACAAACTGTTCATCAGGATGTTTGGCTGACACAGATAACAGTTTGTTTTAAGATATATTGCTCCACTGATGATCCATTTCTTTTATTTGGCTGTTAGTTTAAATTGAACAAAGACTGTTTGGACCAGCACCCTTTCTGCCCCCCCTAAAGGTGATCATGAATGGAATTTTTAAAAAGGATACACAAAGTTTCACATTAATCTTGTCATTAAAAAACAAAACAACACAAATTTAATAAATAATCTGGAGAATTTAGGGGCTGAGTCCTGAGGTCACGCTGTCCCGTGTCACCCTCTGCAGTAAGGTTCACTGCTGTCTTTCATTAATGCAGCTCTGTGGCACAGAGGAATCACATACTGCAGGTTTCTTTCTGTGGGTGTGTATCTGAGCTGTCATGGGCAACCATCCACATTCAGCTGACCCGTGGAAGGGAAGACATGCAAACCCCACACAGAAAGGCCCAGGGCTGGACTGATCACTGTGAGGTGGCAGTGCTAACCACACATGTCAACGTGTACCTGCTTATCACAGCAATCATAAAGCTTGAATAAGACAGATGAGTTGGACGTTGTTTGGAGAGTTTAATAAACAATTTTAACATTTACCTCAATTGTTTTCATGTGCAATGACAACAGAGTATCACACAACGGCTCCTCTGTACCACAAAGGATTGTCTGTCTTTATCTGCACAGGTTGCAGCCTGCATGTATGCAGGGTAAAGGCTTTGCAAGCAGGTCTCAGAACCACACAGTCCGTCTACTTTGAAGGTCCCAGTCCTCTCGCAAGATTCTCGCTGGTTTCAGCAGCATCCTTTAGAGCTTGCATCACCAGAGCGTTCCTCTGCCTCGTCTCTTCCATTCTCAACGGGTTTGACTCGGGCAGATTCTGATGGGCAGGAGGAAACACCTGTCACAAATTACTCCATTTAAATACATTCATGTCTCAGGTAAATTCGATTTGTATAACAAACCTCACCTTGTAAACAGAGCAGGAGGATTTGATATTCCAAGATTTTTCTCTGACTCCTTGTATTGATGCTTTGATTATTACTCCTTATATTATCATTTTTCTCTCATAGATACATTTGAAAACTCTGCTGAGAAAGTAGCCAGAAATGCACAGGAGCACAGTTATGCCTGATTCAACATCATAACCAGAAACCCCTTTAAAGCATACAGTGTAACCTGATGTGCACCTCCTGAAATGTAACTGCACCTTGCGAGTACTGGGATTGGCTAGTTCAGTATACTGTCCTGTGCATGTCAGGCTACTTTCTCACTGTTTTTTTGTTGTTGTTGTTGTTTTTGTTTGGGGGGGGGGGGGGGGGGGGGTTGAATTTATCAGTGAGAGACTAACAATCATCACCTCAGTATAAAGAATTATAATTACAGTGCAAATCTAAGATCTCACAAATGGATTTAAATTCCTGGCAGGAGAGCGCTGAAATAAATGTGAGGGAATCTACACAGGTGAGGAAACAGCAGGGGAAAGGTCCAGCGTTTTTTCCCCAGGCGTATAAAACCGAGGTAAAGTGAGCTGTCAGTATGAGGAAATTCAGATCCTGGACCCTTGACACACAACATTTCCCGTGGATTGCTCTTCTGGGACACCTGCACTACATCTGCACTGAGTACCAATGACTGCAGGTGTGTAATCAGCAGAAGGAGAAGAGGAAATACGACCGTAAAACTCAGTGTAGGAGCGCAAGAACATGTAAGCGGCTGATACGGGGCGGCGGTGGTTCACAGATGACGGCGGTCACATACAGTTCGCTTACCTACTACACAACAAGGAAGTTAAAGATCTGGTCCCGCTACGTCAGTATTACAATCTTCCAGAAATACACGTGACTGCAATCGTTCACTTTAATGATGCTGACGGTAAATAAAATGTTTTTATTTTAACCAGACACATCATTGTTATTTATGACCTACAGTTTCTCTGTCTTTGATAAAGTTTGGAAAGACTACATGTTAACATCGACATGTGTGAAAAAGCGACCTAAGCGCAATGAAACTTGTGAATCACCTTGATCATCTCTCTCCGCCTCTCCTCTCCGGGAGATATCACAGACCACATCCCATAGCCGACCCCCAGCGCCCCGACCATGATCGCAGAGGTCAGCATGGTCCGCATGCCACTCATGCTGAAGGGCGCCTGTCACCGTATCTGTCTGATATCGCGATCAGATTGTCCGCTGAAGCTCACCTTCTACATTCGGCTTGGTGTGTTGGATAACGTCGAGGAGCAGCAGTGCAGGATGGGAAAGCTTCTTCTTCTTCTTCTTTCGTTTTAACGGCAGCCTGCATCCAGCAAAGTTGCACTACTGCCATCTCCCGGGCTTTACTGCGACATCGTCTCCTAAATCCTCTTGATGAATCCGGTATTTCTGAAAAACGAAACATCTTTCCCTTCATCATGACTTAACTGATCAGCCACACTTTCAAACATGTACGGCGCATTTCTGCCCTCACCATCTGCTTTGTTTGACATACTTCGTGCAGCTGGTAACACATGTTCAGTCGTTTCCATGGCATTACACCAATTACATAAACCAGTGAGATGTTTCTCCATCCCAAAGGGTCCCATTCAGAAAACAACCACCTGTTCTTGTTCTCTTTATCATCATCGCCTCCCTCCTACTCATTCCTCTGTTTCTGCTTTAACTGTACTTTGTTGTCTCTACCAATGTCTCCCTTTTACTTCATTATCCCACGCCATTTTCTGTAGATTTACACATCTGCATATCAATATCTACTTTTTTAATAGTTTCCTTAGCCAACCTATCTGTTCTTTCATTACTCAAAATAACTACATGAGCAGGAGTCCACATTGTTACTATACTTCTGTTTTGTACACATAATCTATGACAAGCAGAAAGAACTTCATACAGAATCTTCTGGTGATTACTTGTACTTTATTTTCAGTGCGTACCATTGGTGACAATGAATCAATACATATTATTCATTTTGAAATTCTACTATTTTCCACCCATTCTGAAGCCAGTAATATGGCACATAACAGAAAATAACGCTGGGCTTACTACACGTCCTTGAGGAGTTCCATTTTCTATTTTACGTGGCTCTGAAACACGTGATCCTATTTTAACTATTTCTTGACTCTAAATATCTTACTAACCTCTCATTCATCATCCATCAGTTTACACATATTGGAAGTCAAAGCAATGGGTCTATAATTTCCAGGATCACTATGGTCTTTCCAAGGTTTCTTTATTGGGATAATTATTGCTTCTTTTCATCTATGTGGGAGACACCCTACTTTCCATATCATAACATTAACAATTTATTTAACTCTACATCACATAAATGTTTTAACATAACATAACGTCTTTCCCTGGAGCACTATCCCAGAGTGCTTTTCATTTCTCCAGAAGGGACAGTTCATTATATAGTCAGTACTCCCTTTCCTTCTCAAAGCTTCAAGATTTCTTCCTTTAGTTCTCTCTCGTTTATCCTCATCTGATATTTCTCCCACTATCTATTTTAACAAAGGTACTTGCTAATAAAACCAGCTTTTTACTTATCAGTTACAGCTACTTGATTATTTTTATTAAGTATTGGATAACTCCATTCTCTTCTGTCTCCCCCATTTTCCTGATCATCCCCCAAACTTTTGTATTCCAGAAATCTCTCCAATATGTTCTCTCTGTTCTTCTTATTGTACTCAACACTCAAATGATTTTGAACCTGTAAAAGCTTTGTTTCACACAAACTATTACACTTCCTGTCTTCATGCGTGCTCAATCATCCAGGTAAGTAAATCTCCAAAAGTTGATACTGTTCATTATGCATATTCTCATGACCATTGATCAACAACCACTGATCAATGGTCATGAGAATTTGCATAATTATGATGAAGGACCTGCCCTCCCAGCCCATTGTTCCTTCACTGGCCTGGTTTCAGTCATTATGCAAATGTCCTGTTTATAAGATTGAAACCTGCAGTCAGCTGAGACTGAAGACGTCACCTGATGATGACGAAACGTTTCTCCCACAAAACACTACGTCCAGATGAACAGAATCAACCTTTGGAGTACTACATTTCCCCCAATTCACCTTCCCAAACACCCACTTTCCTTCTAATGTTTCAGGAATTTGACCCATCCTTACTTTACTGACTACAGTACAATGATCTCTATCAAATCACTTATTTCTTACTTGCCACTCACATAATGGAGCCAAAAAGCGAGATACAAATGTTAGATCTAATACCGAGTCCTTACCTGAACTAATATCAATTCTTGTTTTTTTCCCATCATTCAGACATACACGATTTTTATCATCCAGAAATTCCTCTAACACTTAACCATTATAGTCTGTTTGCTCACTCCCTCATAACAAATGATGTGCAGTCAAATCTCCACACCATATAATATTGCCTTTCATTTCCTCCAGCTCACTTAACTCGAGCTTTTTACAAGGATTGTTAAATTAATAACCATAATTACCATCCCTCCTATCCAAACCTCAGTTCCTACATACTCCAAATCCCCTTCCTTTTCAGTCAGTCTATATGGAATACCTTCCTTAATCAATTCAACCACATTTCCTGTATATAAATTATGTCAGCTTTTTCTGTCTGATCGTATATAAACTGTTTAAAATCCTGACCGTTTGACAAGAGACTCCTTGGTCCTACTGTAGGATTAACATGGTTATAAAAATAAAACCACCCCATTATCCTACACCTGACTGGCTTAGTTCACCTCTTATATCCTCCCACCTAATATTCTTCATATCCAAACTATGACATGTTGCCTTCACAATAATCTGAATCCTCTCTGTCTTGGACTTCACATCTGATGGTGATTTATTACATTTATTACTCCTACAATAAATGTCACCATCTTCTTCTTCTCTTCCTCTATTTTTCTTCCAACCATGTCCATAACCTTTTTGATTACTTGTTTCTCTCCTATCATGGCTTTTCCGATCTGTCTCTGTTGCTCAACCATTTGACACGCCTCTGCACGGGTCACTTTCTGCAGTACCCTCGTTTGCTGCCTCATCATTTCACATCCCCAAAAAGTAACACTTTGTTCTCCTCCACAGCTACGACGTTTTGGTTTTACTCCCACTCCACACTCTCCATACTCATGCTCTCAAGCTCTCTTTGTGATTTATCTTGCTGACCTCACTTTCTTGTCCTAAAGTTCCTGGACTCATCTTGTCTCAGACCTCCGGCCTTACGCTCCTCTCTCAGATTCAGGAAACCAAACCACCATCTCCTGCCACCATACTCCATCAGGAACCTGTGGATTTCAGGCCAGCCTTTCCACACCGCTCAGTTACATAATATACTCACCAACTTCAGAGCTCCACTACTTCCCGTACTCCTGAGTGTGTCTGTTAACCACCCTGTTCAGTCTGCATCTCAGGCCCCATTTCCCCTCTCTAAACCTACACGTTACAAAGGCCACGTCAAGTTCTACATTTCATTGTTTTTTGTTCTTGAAAAGCTTTCAAGTCTAACCAATAAATATATTGTAAAACCACCTGCTGTCTCTGCTCTGGGTTTCTGCAGCTGAGTCCAGTTTTGGTACTGATCTCTCGGTCCCGTGACACAACTAACAAAACCTGAACTGGGAAGGAAACTAAAGAACATGAGCAAACCAGGAAAATGTTACAAAAATGTTACAACCGGGAACGAGGAGCTAGAGTGACGAAACATCCAGGAGCAGACACAGAAGAACACAGAGGTAACTGTCACGGGCCCTGGGTCACCCAGATCCAGTGCTACTGTCTCCTGTTTCTATGTTTGTGTAACTAGGTGGGTGTGTGTGGGTGTGTCTGCCTGGAGCCTGGCCACACCTGCAGAGGAGAATTACACACACCTGCAGCTGATCAGGCTCATCGGGGGAGCTAAATAGGAGTGTAACTGAGAGCTCCTCAATGCTGGAACTGCCTCACAGGCAGGTTGGAGTTGGGAGAAGCGGGTTGGATCAGCTGGGAGAGACGAGTGGGAGAGTTTCGGTTTAAGTCAATTGCTTTTGACTTTGAACTACGAATTTGGATCACGGACTTTGGCGGTTGGCATAAACTGGTATGTGACTGGCTGGAATGGCGTCTCAGGTGGGTGAGGATGATGATATGGACTTTGGTGAATGGACCCCGGTTTCTAGTGGGGGCAGATCAGGAAGAGGGAGAAGCAGGAAAGAGGAAGCTTGGTTGTTGGGGGCACAGTCCAGTAAACGGAGTCCTGAAGAGTGCAGTTCGGATGAAGGGTCTAGGGTGGTGCGAAGAAAGACGGTGACAGAGGAATTTAAAGTAATCTTGAAAGATCGGAAGATGAGGATGTGCGATTGAGCCCACTGGCAGTGTCCAGAGAGTTGAAAAAGAAGTTTGGAGAAGTCCAGATGGCCAAAATTCTCCGGGATGGCAACTTATTGATAGTGGTTAAGACAGAAGAACAGAAAAATAAGGTGTTGGGCGCTGAAAGCATTTGAAAGAAGTCTGTAGCAGAGAGAAGGATATTGGGAGGAAATAAAGTGACACGAGGGGTGATTACAGGTATTCCGGGGGATGAGGACCTGGACAAACTTAAGCAGTGTATTAATGGTGGTGAGGTCAGTAACGTAAAAAGACTGTTGAAAACAATTAATGGGGAGAGGGTTAGTAGCTTGTCAGTTTTATTGGAATTTCAGGAAGCTGTTCTGTCGGATAGGGTTAAAATAGAGTGCATGAGTTTTCCTGTTAGAGCATACGTGCCGTCACCCCTCCGGTGCTATAAATGCCAAAGATACGGTCACATTGCTGCAGTTTGTAAGGGGAGACAGAGGTGCCCCAAGTGTGGGGGTGAGCACAGATTTGAGGAATGTGGGGACAACGTACAGGAGAAATGCAGTAACTGTGGGGGGTAGCACAGTGTAAGTTATGGGGGGTGTGAGGTAAGGAAGAAGGCCATGGAGGTCGAGCAAGTTAAAGTAGCTCATACCATAAGTTATGCAGAGGCTGTCAGAAGAGTTCAGAAAGTGAAGGACGTAACAGGAAGAGTCCAGTCATCGGAACAGGTGCCACCGCATGGAGCTCACCCTGGACTGACAGTTGAGAAGATGATTTTGTTCATTGCCTATGTTATAAATTGCACCGATCAAGTCAAACACAAAACAGAGAAAATTAAGATAATAGTTAAAGGAGCGGAGAGGTTTTTTGGTATTAAAGGTATTTCTTGGGAACATATCAATAAAAGACTTGGAGGGGAGGGGAAAGCGGAAAGTTCAGGGGAAAGGATGACATGATTATTTTGCAGTGGTGCGCCAGAAGTTTGATAGCTAATGGTCAAGAGTTTAAGGGATTCATCAGAAACTGTATAAAGAAACCAGAAATAATCTGTGTACAGGAGTCATGGCTTAAACTGACTTTGGATTTTGTGATTAATGGTTATGATAGTGTCCGGAGGGATAGGAAGGAGGGTAATGGAGGAGGATGTGTAACGTTTGTGAAACAAGGGATCCAATATAGGGTTGTAGCTACAGGAAGGCAGTTGGAATTTGTCATTATTGAAATATGGGGAGGAACTGGCAGCATTAGAGTGGTTAATTTTTATAATCCAGCTAACAAACTATTAGCAATGGAGGAACTTGATGCATATTTAAGGGGGAGAGTAATCTGGTGTGGGGACTTTAATGCACACAGCACATTGTGGGGTAAGAGTAATGATCGGAATGGGGCGGTGATTGAGGAATTGATGGAGGTAAAGAATTATGTATGTTTGAATGATGGAGGTGGGACTAGGGTCAGTCTTAGGACGGGGGTCGAATCAACAATTGATCTTACACTAGTGTCGGACACATTGGCAGGCATTTGTTCATGGGAGATATTAAAAGGGACTACTGTAATGAGTGACCATTATCCTATTATGATTAAGGTAGAGCTGAGTGTTGAGAAACAGGAGATGAGAGGTGTCAAGAAGTGGTGTTTCAGTGGTGCTGATTGGGATACATTTAGATTACTTAGTGATCAGGAAGTGCAAAGGATCGATGTGAATGTAGAGGTGGATGATTTAAATGATTCTATTTGTAAGGCAGTATTGGAGGCGGCAGGTAGGGCAACAAAGAAGAAGGAAGGTATAAGGGAAAAGAGGATTGTACCTTGGTGGACAAAGGAGTGTGAGGACGTGATTAGACGTCGAAATAAGGCTTATAAAATTCACAATCACAATTTTCAGAATCTTGTTGGATACAGAAAGTTACAAGCTAAAGTAAGGCAAACCGTTAAAAAAAGCAAAGAGGGATTTCTGGAGAGGTTTTTGTAACTCAGTTGGGAGGGAGACCAAAATACACAGTGTGTGGTCGATGATTAGAAGGATGAATGGCATAAAAAGAGAGTATGGGTATCCAATTCTGAGGGATGGAGAAGTAACAGCGGTTAAAGATGAGGACAAAGTTAACATGTTGGCAAAGGCGTTTGTCAAAACCCATAGTTCAGGCAAAGTTGGTGAAGAAGGGCGAAGAGGCAGAGAATTGACAGTCACAGAAAATAGAGATTTATTGGGTATGGTAGAAGATACAGATGATCTATTGAATATTCCTTTTACGAAGTCAGAACTGCATCGAGTACTCCAGAAATCAAAATTATCAGGACCAGGAGAGGATCAGGTTATATCATGTTAAACCATCTTAGTGAGTCAGGTAAAGAGCTTTTGTTAGAGTTGTATAATAGGGTTTGGGAGGGTGGGAAGCTGCCGAAAAGCTGGAAGGAAGCTGTGGTGGTACCCATACGGAAACCAGGAAAGGATGACACCAATCCAGAAAATTTTAGACCCATAGCTTTGACCTCGCATCTTTGTAAAGTAATGGAGCGTATGATAACTGAAAGATTGACATACTCTTTAGAAACTAGAGGCTTTATCTCTAAACATCAAAGTGGGTTTAGGAGAGGGAGGACTACCATGGATCCAGTGTTGTGTTTGGAACATGAAGTTAGAAAAGCCCAAATAAACAAAGAAAGTGTAGTTGCTGTGTTTTTTGATATTGAAAAGGCCTATGATATGATGTGGAGGTATTAGGGGGAGGATGTACAGGTGGATAATGGATTTTTTAAAGGGAAGACATATTCAAGTGAGGATTGGGAAGGTTTATTCTGAAAGGTTTTTGGTAGAAAACGGTACACCTCAAGGGAGCATAGTGAGCCCTTTGTTATTTTCTTTAATGATGAATGATGTGTTTGATGCCATAGATGGTGGAATGGGGTGTTTGCTTTTTGCTGATGATGGGGCAATGTGGAAGAGAGGGAAAAATGTTGACTTTATTGTGAAGAAACTGCAGGGAGCAATTGGGAAAGTTGAAGAGTGGTCGTATAAGTGGGGTTTTAAATTATCAGTGGATAAGACCAAGACAATGTTCTTTACAAGGAAAAGGGTTAGTGAGGAAGTTAAGCTAAAGTTGTATGGTTTACAGTTAGAAAGAGTTAGGCAATTTAAGTTTCTGGGAATGTGGTTGGATGAAAGGCTGACATGGGGGGTTCATATTCAGAAAATGGTGGATAAATGCAAAAAAGTATTGAATGTATTGAGGTGTTTGGTTGTGAGGGAGTGGGGAGCAGACAGGAAGTCCTTGAGAGCCATATATGTGGGGTTGGTCAGATCTGTGTTAGACTATGGGTGTGTAGCATACTGTTCAGCTGCAGACACGACTCTGGTTAAGTTAGACATTATTCAACATCAGGCGCTAAGACTCTGTACTGGTGCTTTTAAAACAACTCCTACTGCAGCTTTGCAGATAGGGGAGATGCTTCTAGGACTGAGAAGAACACAACTTGTACTTAATTATTGGCCAAATCTTCAAGACCATGGACAGGATCACCCAACACAAGCAGTTCTCAACCCTTGCTGGGAGAAAGAAAGGCGGAAATCAAAGAGCTTTGGGTGGATTGTGGGTGGAAGAGCAAGTGAATTTAAACTGGATCAGTTGGACGTTTGTCAAAGAGTATCGTTGCCAACAATATCTCCCTGGATACTTCCTGAAGCCATAGTTGATTTCACTCTACTGGATAAGAAGACTAAGGATGGGGCATTTATTTTAAACTCCTATACTGTGCAGGCTTACATTGACCAGTTTTATGGTTATGTTCAATTATATCTAAGGATTCAGCCAGTCAAATTGGTGTAGCAGTTGTGGTCCCAGAGTTCATGGTTAAAATAGCAAAAAGGATCACTGATAGATTCAAGGTTCAAGGTTCTTTATTATTTGTCACATGCATAGTTATACAAGTATAACACACAGTGAAATGTAGCCTGACACGCTCCTCGACATGTGCAAAAATTGGGGGGGGGGGGGGTGTAGAGGAAGAACTATATATATATATATATATATATACACATATAGTATATACACATATAGTATATACACTGGGTGAATGTGCAGTAGTAGCAGCAAGCAGGTGAATTCTGTACATTAATATGAATAGATATCTGACTATTTTACAGGATAGACAATATAAACATATTTAAAATTAAAGGAATTGAAATGTACATTGTGCCTTGGTTTAGTGTCTGGAAGAGTCCTGTCTCAGTCAATTATAGATGATGTGAGAGGGCGGGTGTGTGTGTTTAGGGCACGGATGGCTTGGGGATAGAAGCTCCTCTTGAGTCTCTCTGTCCTTGCCCGGAAGATGCGGAACCTTCAACCAGATTGCAGAAGTTGGATAAGTTTGTTGCCAGGATGGGACGGGTCCTTCAGTATCTGCGCTGCTCTAGTCCGGCATCTCCTGGTGTAGGTGTCCTGAAGCGGGGGGAGAGCAATCCTGCAGCAGCGTTCTGCTGTACGGATCACTCTCTGGAGAGCTTTTTGGTCCTTCACACGGCTGTTCCCAAACCACGATGTCATGTTCTGTGTGAGGATGCTCTCCACAGCGCCTGTATAGAAAATCCTGAGGATCTTTGGAGAGACCCTGAACTTCTTCAGTTGTCGTAGGTGATACAGGCGCTGCCTAGCCTTTTTGGTCTGGACCTGAATGTGGGCAGCCCATGTCAGGTCTGAGGAGATGTGGACACCAAGATACTTGAAGGACTGCACCCTCTCCACTGGAGCTCCATTGATGATAATGGGCTTGTAGTCTCTGTGCTGACCCCTTCTGAAGTCCACCACCAGCTCCTTGGTCTTGCTGACGTTCAGCTGGAGGTGGTTGTCCTGGCACCACGATGCCAGATTCTTCACTTCATCCATGTAGGCCGCCTCATCGTTGTTGGAGATGGCACCCAACACCACTGTGTCGTCAGCAAACTTCACAATCGTCTGGCCCCGCCGCTTTCCTTGTGTTCACTCTCCTCAGTGCCGCTCGGACGTCATGCTCCGCGATGCTGGTCACCGGTCTCTCGCTGATGACGTCACTGTCCTCGGTAGTCAGGCGGTAGATAGCATTAGCCGCCTGGCTAACCTCGAAATGGGCGTAGAACCGATTCAGCTCGTTGGTGAATGCAGAGTCGGCGTTGATCGGCGCAGTGTCCCTGGCTTTGTAGTCCGTAATGGTGCGTAGTCCGTGCCACATACTCCGTGTGTCGCCCTGGTGGAAGCGGGACTCCACACGTTCCCGGTACCTGCGTTTGGCATCTCTCACCGCGGAGCCGCACGCCGTATGAGGCCGCTTTGTAGGCGCTCATATCGCCAGTGGCGAGACCCGCGTTGTAGGAGGCGGTCCTGGCGTTTACTGCAGTGCGGGTCGATCTGTCCATCCACGGTTTCTGGTTTGGGAATGTGGTGACTCTCGCAGTGGGGATAATCTCCTCCGCTAGCATATTGACGAAGCATACTGCTACTTCCGTAAACTCATTGATGTCGACTGCGCATGCTCTGAACATGTCCCAGTCTACGTCGTTGAGTGCGTCCTGTAGCGTAGCTTCTGATTGGGCAGTCCACCATTTTACTTCCTTCGTGGTCACGTCTTCCCTCCGTATGCTTTGTTTATACTGGGGAATGAGGAAGATGGCGTTGTGGTCAGACTTCCCAAAAGCCGGGTGTGAGACAGCTTTGTAGCCCTGCTTGTATGGCGTGTAGCAGTGATCCAAAATCCGATCCCCTCTCGTTGGACACGAGACATGCTGGTAAAAGTTTGGCATGACTTGTCTGAGGTTCGCTTTGTTAAAGTCTCCTGCTACAATGAGGGCTGCGCCCGGGTCCTTGTTTTGAAGCGAGCTCAGCACATCATGTAATTCGGACAAAGCCATACCTGTGTCCGCTTGGGGTGGGATGTAGACCGCCGTGGCGATGACTGAGGTGAACTCACGGGGCAGATAGAAAGGGCGGCACTTAATGCTCAGGAACTCCAGATGTGGCGAGCAGCCGCTGGAGAGAGTAGAAATGCTCCTGGCATCACACCACTTTCTGTTTACCATGAAACACACTCCTCCACCTTTGGTTTTGTTCGACTCTGCCGTTCTGTCCGCGCGGAGCACAAAGAATGAATCCGACGGAGTTACGGCCTGGTCCGGCACGGTGGGGGACAGCCATGTCTCCGTGAAGCACAGAATGTTGCAGTCCCTCATGTCACGTTGGAAGGTGACCCTTGCTCTTAGGTCATCGAGCTTGTTCTCCATGGATTGTACATTGGCCAGTAGGATACTGGGCAGTGGTGCGCAATGCGCCTGCTGTCTCAGTCTGTTCCTAATACCAGCGCGTTTTCCCCGGCGCTTCTTTGTTCTGCACCTCGGATGAGCGGCCCGTCCTTTGTTGTTCTCCGCGCCGCGTAGAATCTCTGGCGGCCAGGAAGGGTCAGGTTTAAAAGTGTCCAAGATTAGATGTGCAACCTTGGCACCGATGTTTACAAGTGATCCGCTGTCGTATACTATAAGACTAGAGGATTTTGGGATGTAAACCAGAGCAAAAAATAAGTAAAAAACAAGAAAAGTGGATAGTCGGAGCGGAGCGGTCAGGAAGGCGTCTGGACGTGGCCGCGCCATCATTTTCAGGTTTAGACTGTCAGTATTCACTGGAGAACTGCTTGCAATTCTGTTGGCGGTTCAGTGGATCGAAGATATGAGGCCATTAAAAGCTATTGTTTGTTCAGACTCAAGAGCATCATTGCTTAGTTTACAGGGTAGTCACTCAGATGCGAGAGCAGATATTCTAGCAGAAATTCAGCAAACACTGTTCAGGATAAACATGATGGGTCTTACAGTTGTGTTTCTATGGATTCCAGCCCATTATGGAATAATGGGGAATGAAATGGCAGAGCGGCGAAGCAAGCCACAACACATGGGACAGTTGACCTGGCTGTTAATTTTGGTCAAGCTGAAGTGAAGAGTATCATATGGCAAGAAATGAGGGGTAGATGGCAAAAACAGTGGGAGGAGGAAAGGAGAGGACGGTGGTTGTATACAATACAAAGGGGGGTAGGAGAAATGAGGACCACTGGAAGGAGCAGGAGAGAGGAGATGGTCATATCGAGATTGAGATTTGGACATACTGGGTTAAATGCTTCATTATTCTTGATTGGGAAACATAATACGGGGAAATGTGCCTTCTGTGGAGACACAGAAACTATAGAGCATGTGATATTGCACTGTCCGAAATATCAGGTGGAGAGGAGACAATTATCCCAAAATCTTATTAATATGAAAATGAAATTGGATCTGGTTGACCTATTGCAAACGGATTCTGGAAGTAAGAGTTACCAGGCTTTATTTCAGTTTTTTAAAGCGGGAAGAGTGTTTGAAAGGCTTTGAGGGTTTTTTGTTGTTGTTGTTATTGTTGTTGTTGTTTTTCTTTTTTCTTTTGGGGGGGGCGTCATTCCAGTCCACACTCCATACTAGTGGTGGCGGTAATGCACCAATCAGTTGTTTGCCAACCGCCAATAACATTTAAGAAGAAAAAGAAGAAGAAGAAGAAGCTCCTCAATGCTGGATCGTATGCGTGACTATCCATCTGTTTCCCAGCTATAGCTCCTCACCCTATCGAGGAGGGTGAGCGGGCTCATGTCTGCCACTTGTATTCATGATCTAATTTTTTTGCTTTTAAAAGAACTATCAATAATAGTATTAAGAAAAAGAGCAGGTCGAGATTACCGGATTTATGGCGTTTCTCCCCAACGACGTGCCATCTGTTGGCAGATGGCTCCATAACATTAGGATGCAACAATTTTTTCAGCATTGGGTTTCAATTAAAATGTTAAAAAAAATTAGTTTAAATGACGAGTAGGTCTGGTACTAAGTAGTGACAACAGCAGTCATTAGTTGAGTAGTCGACTAGTCACACACATCCCCAGTTTGGAGGAAGGGATGACTGAAGGTAACCCAGAAGGATCAACTGGAGGGAAAGACTCTAAATAAATAAGTACTTGTACACATGACAGATCTGTGAGATGGTTAGGACTTTCTTCTAACTGTTAACATTTTCTTTGGGAAGAAATTCATGAAGTCATTAAAGGGATACTCGGTTCAGCAGAGCCCCGAGTCTCTGTCAGCCTAGCTACAATGCTAAAGACAAACCAGTATTGTAAAATTAAATGTTAGTAAGAAACGATCAGACAAAAGTTTTCAGGAACAATATTAAAGTTTCTATCAAAGAGTTCCTGTGCCATAACAAGATCCAGTCTGATTAAAGTGTTGAGTGGACTCTTGACATTTTGAGAGAAGCTAGCTTAGTCTAATAATAAAATAGGTACAATGTTGAGGCTGTCATTTTCAGCATCTATTCTGATGTTACCCACAATAGTTACTTTACTTGGACTGAGTAGCAAATCAGATAGAGGTAGGAGACATGAGAGAGAAATGGCCAAGTGGACAATAGAGCAAAAAACCCCAGAATATTTGTTTCAATTTTCCACTTAGTTTGGACAAAGCTAAGAGTTTATTACAGTTTAACATTTGATAGATTTTCTTTGAGATTGGGTTGGCTCAGAATTATTCCAGCCTGCTTGCCAAATATCACTGGGCAGGAGACTAATCCCATGGTGCATATTGCTCCTTTTCACACATATGTGCACCGACTGAGCGCTGTGTCTTTTGCGCCATGTTTTCTATGCCACATTCACCTTTCTTTGAGGCCTCAGGCAGCACTGCATTAAAAGCAGAATATAACATAGGATGTAGACGAGGTAGAGAGGCAGAGTTTCACCACTCTACAAAATACTGCAACTACAAATTGTGGACTACTTGAATGGACTGATAACATCCGAAGTGGGTGGCAGAATAACGGTTGTCAAAATGGTACATCTTATCATCAGAAGATTCAGCAGAGAGGTCTGTGAGAAGCCATATGTAAACATGATCCTGAAACACTGCTGTCTATGTTAAAGCTTGTTTAAAAAGAACTGAGGCAGCATGGAAAAATTTGAAATTATTTTAGGAAAATATGGACGTCCCATCCTCCAAACTAAAGAGAAGTAGGAATATGCCTGTAAAATGTAGTTCTAGATGTTTGTTATTTTCACCCGTTATTCCATGTCAGTATGACAGTAGATTACTGAAGTTGTTGTTATAGCATGAAATGATATTTGTTTAAAATGTCTCAACTACAGAAAAGATGCTAACTTGAAAGTTAATTTCCAGCTAAATCAGCAACTTAAATCAACTTGACAATAAAGGTTGTTTGCACACAGCAGTGCTCTAAACTACCTGCATCATCATGTTCCCATGACTGATTTCGAGGTGCATCATAGAGAACTGCGGTAAAGACATGCTTGAGTTTCACAAACATTTTACAATTGTCTTCATTCGAGTTTGCTCAAGGTAAGTAAAATCAGTTATAAGTGTAAGGACAGAGAGCTACGAGAGCTGGAATTGTGACTGATGGCCAGTGTTGGGAAGGTACTTTGAAAAAGTAATTAATTATAGTTACTAGTTACTTCTTCAAAAAAGTAATTGAGTTAGTAACTGAGTTACAAGATTCTAAAAGTAATTAATTACTTGAAAAGTAACTATTGTGTTACTTTAAAAAAATGTTTAACCCTCTGGGGTCCAGGGTATAATTGGCCATTTTTAACCACTTTTGATTTTTCCTCCATATTTCACCCTTAAAAAATATTTACTTTGCCTTGTTTGGTATCATTCTTTTCAGCACAGCCTCACGTGTCTGAATTTACAGTTATGTTTTCATTTTGACATACTGTATTAACACAATTGATCTAAAATCAGACAAAAAACATAAAATCTGAGTAGAAAGTTTTATTTTTTTACTGTAACAACCACAAACATGATGATGAGATGATGAGATGAGATAGCCTTTATTTGTCAGTTGCAGGTCTTTTGCCCACAACCGAGATGACAGACCTTGCCGACCGTACATACAATACACAAACATCACATTGGGGAGACAGGTCAGGCTAGGTAGCGAGGAAAAAAGCATCGAAATGTGTAACACAGAAGGATAATACAGGAATGCACAGATATCAACACATCACAGCACAATAAACACAGACAGCAACATGGGAAAGAGTTCCAGTGTGTACATCTGATCTGGGACCGCTGCAATCTTCGACTGCGCCTCCAGCTGACCCGATGTCCACATCAGAGGGGAGGTAAGCGTTGGAGGTGGCGTTGGATCCGGGGTAGGGAGGGTGATGTGTCAGTGAGTGCTTATCAGTATCAGTATATGTATGTGTGTGCGTGTCCATAGTTCAGCTGAGACAGTGTCCTTTGCCCTGCCAGGCTAAGTAAACAGTCTTCCAGCCAACCCAGGTGGCCTTGTAGGGAATGGGAAGAACAGACTAAACACAGTCGTTATCAGGGTGTTGTTGTTCAGCTCCGGCCTTGCAGCTGGCGCCAAAGGGGTAGCCGCATAAGTGATGGTGATTTTTCTTTTGCGACAACTCATGAGAATTTCAAAGCTGTTCTTTAACACTCCGACACTGGTCTCTCAATCTCCCGTTGGAGAACCGCAAGCTTCCCGATGATGGTATCAAACTTGCTGGTGTTTTCATTCTTTTGCCCAAACAGCCGATTCTGAGAACTCACAACTGCAGTGAGCTGTTCTGCGCTGCAATCCAACTTTCGCTCAAGGGTGTTATTTTGAGGAGGCCTCTTCTTGATGTATCCCAATATATGTTCAGAGGTGTTATTCTGAGTATTTACGGCAGCCGTATGCATCTCCAAGGTCTTAACCATGCTGCACTCAGTGAGCCCGTTCTGGGAAGTAGCGCCTCGTCCCATCGTTCCAATCCCAGCGGGCAGCCTTGGGGGGGGGTTTGAACAGCCAGTTCCGCTGTCTTAATTCTCCGATAAGCCAGGGCCAAGCCAGCTCCGATCAGCAAGAACCCTGTTATCATGGTTCCGAATAGGTAGATATCTTCAGCGTCCTCGATCGACAGTCCCGCCAGGCACACGATCCTCCATTTCTGCCACCCGTCCATCGTGTATCTGGCAGGGAAAGTCCTTCCAGGGCACCCGGGTTCTCCCGAGCCCAGACTTCTCGTTAAAGGGTGTCAATAGCATTCAGAGACCAGTTGATCAAATCCATAATTCTCTTTAGGTTTTGGAAACAGACTGTGAGAGAGTGTTCCAGCGAAAGTAATACAAAAAAACCACGAGACTAGACAAGGACATAAGCAGGTGTTATGACCCAGGTCATTGTTGCCGTGTGGTGCTGTTACTCGCCACACCATGCGGGGGCATTGTTTGTACTCTGTGATGTCTGTTATGTAAGTTTCCAGGTGGAGGCTGACCATTGGTGGAAGAGGGAATGAGGCCAGATACAAATTGGGACCTGACTGGGCTGGCAGCCTCTCCTACTACTTCCTGTTTCCAGTGAGCTGCGCGTTTGGGGTTGGGGCACGCTTAGAGAATTCTAACATCCTGGAGGATCTTGAGGCTCATTTGTTTTACTTGGATGAGCCCCTCAAGCAAGACATATACAGTGGGGCAAAAAAGTATTTAGTCAGCCACCGATTGTGCAAGTTCCCCCACTTAAAATGATGACAGAGGTCAGTAATTTGCACCAGAGGTACACTTCAACTGTGAGAGACAGAATGTGAAAAAAAAATCCATGAATCCACATGGTAGGATTTGTAAAGAATTTATCCGTAAATTAGGGTGGAAAATAAGTATTTGGTCACCTCAAACAAGGAAAATCTCTGGCTCTCACAGACCTGTAACGTCTTCTGTAAGAAGCTTTTCTGTCCCCCACTCGTTACCTGTATGAATGGCACCTGTTTGAACTCATCATCTGTATAAAAGACACCTGTCCACAGCCTCAAACAGTCAGACTCCAAACTCCGCCATGGCCAAGACCAAAGAGCTTTCGAAGGACACCAGGAAAAGTATTGTAGACCTGCACCAGACTGGGAAGAGTGAATCTACAATAGGCAAGCAGCTTGGTGTGAAAAAATCAACTGTGGGAGCAATCATCAGAAAATGGAAGACATACAAGACCACTGATAATCTCCCTCGATCTGGGGCTCCACGCAAGATCTCATCCCGTGGGGTCAAAATGATCATGAGAACGGTGAGCAAAGATCCCAGAACCACACGGGGGGACCTGGTGAATGACCTGCAGAGAGCTGGGACCAAAGTAACAAAGGTCACCATCAGTAATGTTGCAGACGTGTGCCACCCAGGAAACACAAGAGCCTTAAGGCCATTTTCAGAACTTTTTTTTTATTTTTATTTTCAAAACTTACATTTAACTACTGATTTTATCTACTGTTCTGATTTTATCTGTTTTGATTTTATATACTGTTTTGTTTGTTTGTTTGTTAATTAGTTAGTTAGTTTATTTGCTTGTTTTAATCAATTTTAAATCATGGTTTTTATTTGTTCTTGTTTCTAATGTCTCTGTAAAGCACTTTGAATCACCTTGTTGTTGAATTGTGCTATACAAATAAACTTGCCTTGCCTTGCCTTGCCTTTATTGTAATTCTAAGAATCATTTGGCACATGGTATTTTGGAAATGTAATTAATGATCAAATGGTAACTACAACCACGTTTGTTGTCACGTCACAGTCTTATAACTGTATTTTCCTGCTCCTTCACTGCTGTAACCCTGCAAATGCAGCTCGTCTGTGAAGCACTTTGATGTACCTGAGTCTTTTAAATGTGCTATAGAAAGAAAATTGAAACTGAAACAACAACAGCAATAATAATAATAATGGTACTAAGACTGATTATAGTTACTATTGATGATTACTATTAGTATTAAGAGTTTCACTTTCTTCACTTCACCTTGAGGTAAACTTGTTTATTTGCAAAGAGAAGTAGAGGCATGGCAGTATCTGGATGATTCAGATTCACTAACAAACACACAGTGGTAAGAACTACATTTGTACAGGTTTTCTGTATTTTTGTGTGTGCACTTGTTTTTTTTTTTTTTGCACTAGATAAGAATGTTTCTATACACATACTGAGTGCGGCCCAATGTTTTTCATAGGAAAATTGTATCTACTTAGTCCTTCCTGTATGTTCCTTACATTGCTACACTGATATCAATGCACAATTTTAAAGGTTTAACCAGCCAAAAGGAAACGGTCAGGGCTGCAGGGAAATCAGATGTCAAGAGGGAATGTTAACTTCACCTTGGAAGATGAGGGACAATTCAAACTTTTTATATTTTGTGTTTACTGGTTCTTGGAACATTCAGAGAATACTCTGACCATGACAAATACCAGAGTTTGAGGTCTTTTATACTTTATATTCACACACTGATGTCCATGCTGTGAATTTTAATGCAGCAGTTTTAGCTCATCCTGTTGAAAGACTAAGCTCCTGCCATGGTAAAGGTTCTGTTGTCCAGATGTCCACAGTTCACAAAAAATCACTACTTCACCTAGAGTATCAGTCACATTTTAATCAAACTTGCACAAACTGATCACCTAATGACTCTTCACCCAAACCACGCTCAAAGCCAAGTTCACGTTTATTTATTTACAAGCAGTATTATGTGAACTGTGATGGATTGTGATGTTTCTCACATGAGTAAGATGGACCATGTTCATGTCTAACTGTCATGTCCATGTAACAAACTTTATGCATGAAATGAATACTTAAATCTGTTTTATTTTAATTTTTTAAAATAAAACCTGAAGCATAAATGACTGAAAATAAATTTAAATTAATGTACAAATTTAAATGTAAGATCTGAGATCAATCTTACAGGAGTGCTGACATAGATGTTGGAAGGCTTAAAGAATTACTTAAGATAAACAAAATGTCCCCAGAACCCATTTGTTGACTTTACGTAAAATTCTAAGTCAGTCCTCTACATCAGGTTTGTATGTTGAAACGAGTAATATTTGACAGTGCGTGCTTTATGGATGTGTGGTGTGAATATGAGTGATCAGTAAGATTAGAAAAGTACGATTATAAATGCCAGTCCAGACGTTCATCGACTGAAAACATCTGCCGCTCAGTGAAATGTAAAAAAGCGCGAGTGGGGTCTGCTGAGCAGCTACAGTCTCATATGAGACCAGAATGGGAGCAGCTGCTGTCCTCAGTATGCACACATTTACGGACTGTTGTTAAAAGACACCGCACAGCGGGACTCACGGCCCTGTCCCAACGCTATTCAGACATGTTACTGCAGACTGAATGTATGTGTGTGTTTCTGCTCACTGTAGGACCGCACCCAACGCTAACGTTTTACCGTTCTGCGCATGCGTCATGACGCCATTTCCGGGTGCGACATGTAATATATATAGGTTGGTGTAGCGCTGCAGAGAGTGGGTAGAATATACAAAACCAATGATTCCCATATGTCCAGTAGTATCCTTCACCTATGGTAAGTATCGACCAAATGTGAATTTATATTAAGGACAACTTTAAAAATGTTGATGTGTCTGCAGGCGTAAGAAAGGCAATAAAACCGTGAATAAATAGTTGTTGGACCGCTGCTAACGGTTAGCTTATCCTGTGTGTGTCCTCCGCAGTGCCTGGCCGGCTTGGTGAAGATGCCAAAATGGCTACCGGCAATTACTTTGGATTTACCCACGGCGCTGCCGCTCAGTACAGGTAGGGGGATGCGGGATACGTGGCTGGTTGGGTTCCTGTGTGCTGCATAATGCTTCTGTGGTCGAACGATGGCTTGTTTATATGCTGTACGTACATATTAATATTAAGGCTTGCTACTGCCCACTGATCCCGTTGTTCGCATTGGGGGAGGGGGCTGTTGTTCCCGGTGCTACGGTTGGACCTTCTCCACAGTTCCGACGGAAAACTACGGAAATAAACGTGAAGCACTGCCGATCCACTCCAGACCGAGGCCGAACACATGGGAGCCTCCATGGGGGTCGGGCATCCAAATACGGGACAGCCCCCTTATGTGTGACATTATTAGACTTTATTATAAGGACCAACTGAAATAGTTATTTGGTAGGAAAATATAACCTGCCTTTCACTGCACGGCTGAACACTCGTTATCCCAAAACATGCATCTCATGGGAGAGTGCAGGATTATTATAATAATTATTACTATGATGATGTTGTTGCTGAGCAGCACCTGCTCTCACAGGTGAGTGTGTGTGCTGGGATGCGGTCGGTGTCAGAGCAAAGGGAACAGGGCTCGGTCCAAATTCAGCTGCAGTCAAAAACCTTTTTAAAAAAGCTTTACGGCCTAAATGTGCCGTTTCAGTGCTCACCCCGAGCATAATGGTATGCATTCAATCACTAAGTCAGGCCTCTGAAGCACGAGCAAGCCACCTGCTAGTTTTGTATGAATTTAATCTGTTATTTTAACAAAAGGGGGGGGGGGGGGGGGTTGCATACCAACAGCCTCGGCCCTGTTCTAGCCAAGTGTTCATGCACTTTTCTTTTACTTTTCTTCAAACATAAACCAAAGGAGCACCGCTTACTCTCCAAATGTCCCCGTGAAATTTCAGCACTTTGGAAAAGTTGAAAGTTTCCAAACTGCTAAAATGTCCCTGTGACTGTAAATGGTTTCTTTGATTTTACATTGTATTGTAGGCTTCGGGCATAATTATTCTACCTTTGACATTTTAATTTTGTACACAAGATTTATGGTGAAATGGTGGTAGAGCAGCTGCTGTGGTGGAAGCCATGGTCAGCAACATGACGTCAGCTGTTTGTCTAATTTATTTTTTTATTTCTGAACAAAAAAAGGTGGGAGCTTTGGATCCAAACTAACCCGTTAAAGTGTGCGAAGTAGTGAGACTGTTGTAATATGGGGTAAACAGATATTCAGGCCCCGAAATGAACTATATCACTGATGTTTTACATTGTCCTCAGATTGGATTGTGTTGCTCTCCTTGAGTATGACAAAGATTGTGTTGGTGTCACCGTATAAACACTTAAATCACTTAGGCATTTGAAGCACCAGTGGAAAGAAGGTTAGAGACCACCTTTCACCTTGAACCAACACCTGGTTGTCATAAGGTGACAGGTGTAGTACTCTAACACAGACAGGGAAACACTCAGTAACACCAACCATGGTTAGTTAACCTAAGAAGCATGTGTTATGTGGCTGGAAGCTGGAGCGAGCACACAGGCAGAACAAACTCCAAATGATGATGCATGCCAACGCAGACCCAGCTGACTCGGGCAGCAGCGCTAACCACTGTGCTTAAAAATGTCTTGTTTCAAATCAAACTGGACTCTGAATCCTGTCAGTATCCTGGTTTGTGTGCTGAATCCACATCAACAATGTTTTTACATGACAAAGGATTCTTGGAAACTTATACAGTAACCCTATTTGTTGGCCCTGTCTCCATTTCCTTTCACTCTCATCACGTCTTATTGATCTGCGTTGGCGCCTTTAGTCCTTGTGATGGCTTTCTCTCTCAGCACGCTCTGCTCTTTACCCGTCCTGGATGATCATGACCATCAAGTCACTATATTTCAGGATTTAGTTTTAGGATTGTTTTGTTAACTCCACATTAATAAAATGGAGTAACACAGTACACTCATCTTTAGGCACAGCTTGCATGTTGCAGGTTGGACCAATTTTGCCTTCTGAACTCCCTCAGGTCTGCGCAGCCTAGTTTCAGCAAGGTGCTGAGAACATTCCTGAGGTTTTGGGAAAAATCTGAGGAATGTTCAGATTCCTGAGAACATCTGAACTTAAATGAAGAGGATCAACCTACAGAGGGGTGGATTTAAAGACGATCTTAAAGTCAAAGTGAAATAATGATGTGACGGCCTAGTTCATTTCCCCGGAGATTCATTGCAGCAACTTAGGATGATACTCAGTAGTTGTAATGCTGTGTTTTGCTTACAAGGGGACATGTGAGTGTTGGCTGTTCTTCTTTATATTATGGCAGGGTCTTTACCTTACAGCAGGGGTGTCCAACTCCCGGCCTGGAGGGCCGGTGTCCTGCAGGTTTTAGATCTCACCCTGGGTCAACACACCTGACTCACATGATTAGTTCATTACCAGGCCTCTGGAGAACTTCAGGACATGTTGGGGAGGTCATTTAGCCGTTTAAATCAGCTGTGTTGGATTAAGGACGCATCTAAAACCTGCACGACACCGGCCCTCGAGGCCTGGAGCTGGACACCCCTGCTTTACAGCACAAAGCACCTTGAGACAACTGCTGTTGTGATTTGATGTTATATAAATACAATTGAATTTATCAGGAGGAGAAGTGCTTTATTACAAATTAGTCCACAAAGTAAACCTGATATGTGTTACAGCTGACCTGTACAGAAGAGCATGCAGTTGCACCATAATTGTCATGCACATTTAAATAAATCAACAAAAAGTCTTTATATGCCAAATAATTCAAGGTATGTATTAACAGTAGTCTATACTGCACGATTCAGATGATAATTTAAGGGACCCCTGAGTCCCATTAGTGGGAGGATTTTAAAAAAAGACAATTTTTAAATGTAATCATGGTGGCATAATCTCAGCAGGGTCAAAAGAATCTCCATACATGCTTTGGTAGTTAGTACAGCTGTAAAGTCTTGATGCATCCTCAGTCATCCAGGTAAGAAATCCCCAGAATCTGTTCATCTGGACGTTTCAGTGGGAGAAACCTTCCATCATCATCAGCTGACTTCTACAGTCTCAGCTGACTGCAGGTGTCCAGCCTTATAAACAGGACATTCGCACAATGACTGAAACTGGCACCACTGGGGAAACAGTGGGCTGTGAGACCAGTTTGTTGATCATTAATATGCAATTTGTCATGGCAGTTTGGGGAAAGCTGTACAGTTTTGGAGACACTGGAGTCTGAAAAAGATCTTTTAACATGTGCCAAGGCATTTCTCAGTTAGACTGTCGAGATAACCTTCATGTTTCCCTTTGTGTCTCCCAGCCAGCAGCCAGCAGCCGGGGTAGCATACACCCATCCAACCACAGTGGCCAGTTACACAGTTCATCAAGCACCAGTGGCAGCACACACTGTGGCAGCAGCTTACGCCCCTGCTGCAGCCACAGTTGCAGTAGCTAGGCCTGCGCCTGTTGCCGTGGCAGCTGCTGCCACTGCTGCCGCTTACGGAGGATACCAGCCGACCCACGCGGCCACAGATTATGGCTACCCTCAACGGCAGCCTGAAGTCCCTCCGCCACCCCCACCAGTCACCTCACAGAACTACCAGGTACCACAACATTTTTCTGTAGACTCACAGATTCCAGAACATTCTTTGGAGTCTCTTTGAATGAGGAATATGGGGAGAGATGTGCTGCCTTCATTATATTTGTGGGAGCTCACGTGCCATAAATGCATTTGCAGAATTCCATTAACTAGTTTCTAATTGGACACTATCAGCAGGAATTAAATGAATTACACACAAGTTAATACATTCTCTCCATAAATGCTTTAAATCAGTCAAATTAAATGCAATGACTCTCAAAAGCTTAATGATGGCGTTTCAAAATGAGGACGGGAGAAACTCGATTGAGTTACCGGACATGATTGGTTAGTTGGCAAGCAAGTGGGTCTGCTGCCAGAAAGCTGCTGTGGATCCTTAGCTTGGGGATCTTCCTACATATCCTCACCACAGTACTTGACTCTGCCTGTGAGGGAACTGTGTCGAACGTGGCAATCCTCTGCCTGTGCACCAGCAGTGTGGAGACCTGGAAGCAACCAGCAGGTACCTGAACCTTTTCTGATGACAACTACTTAGCATCTGAAATGGAATAGATAGATTTAATGAAACTGTACAATTTAAACAGTCCAGTCGCTTTGCTTGACTAGTAAGTGTTCAAACCTAGTATGGGCACCAGTTGGTCAGCAATAGTTGGCAGATCGGACTGGGCCAAGAAATGGTTTTAGATTTGGTGTAGCAGGCATGTGTGACATGTTTAAGTTACTTCACAGCACATGGCAGCACATTTATTTTTAGTTTAACAGCCTACAGACAGCTGTCATGTTACACTGCTGTCTGTAGGCGGCATGTATTCAAACCTAGCACCACTGAGGAAATCGATTCAGCAGTTAATGAATGGATATCACATTATTCATGCTAAAATCAATTTGAATAAGGAAATGGTTGTTTTTGTTTTAAACCTACCCTTATTGAGGCGCTGTTTAAGTGTACTATCAGGAGGATGTGTAAAATATAGAAGCTGTCTAAGAAATAATAAATGCTATATATTGGTGGGGGAAGAAGGTAAATTGACTGATTTCCACCTTTGACATGTTTGTATTAATATTTCTTCTTCTTTCAGCAGTAGGGCTCCAGAAACCGGACTTGAGCTGCATTCGTTCTTTCTGGACCTTAAACCTCTGCGGTTCTGTACAAAATCTAATAGTAATGACAATAAAGTTTAACAAAATGAAGTGTTGTGGTTATTGTCACAGTTTTTGCTCTTACTGTGAATGTAGTCTATAAGAATAATGCAAAGTTAAAATGTAATTTTCTGTTTATTAATAATTAATTACTGCTTATAGCGATCAAAGATGTGTGGGTATCGTATACAGAAATATTTTAAAAGTATGTGGAAGGAGATTAAAAACCAAATACAATGTTGACATCAAAAAGCTCAAACTCAAGCTTTTAACTGTGTAACGTCTTCAAACATTACAGCTAAAATCACGGGCCGTTGTTATCAATTATCTAGTGAACATTTAGAGATCTTGTTAATTTGCCATTGAGGCAAGAGTATATATCTTACTTTATTCAAATGTATCAACATTGCCTTGTTCAGTTTTAAAATGTTATAAAGTTTTAGGTATCTTCATAATGAAATTATGTTGGGACGTCGCTGTGGAATTGAGTGAATTCTGAGAGGACCATTTTATTCTAAAACATAATACAGCCACCGGTTCCTAGGAACCGGTGGCTGTATTGTGTCCAGTATGGTATCCCCAGGGATTAGCCTGTGTGATAGGGGCTACAAGACTAATTTTCCCAGGCACTGCCATGAACCTCAAGCAACCATTTGAAAGCTGTCATGAGTACTTATTTTGCCCCCATGACTGGTGGCTGCAGCCCTGTCTCCAGGCCTGTGTGACTGGGCCTTAATCACTTGAGTCTATCACAGTCATTGTCATGCATAACTGCCGTGTTTAGGACAAATGGATGTCATGTGGTTCTTGGTCACATATCTGGAAAATATTTGGGAAAAATAAAAGAAGTCTTCATTGGATGTAGTCCAGTAAACCACTCGTGCACCTGAATGAAACACCTCCACACAGCTCTGTGTTACGGCGAACTGCTGGAACCTCCCACTTCAGAGCAGCTGCCAATGACGAAGAACCAAAGACAGAGTGAAGGTGGCCAATCTGCCCCTTGTTGCTTTTAAACATAAAACTCTGCTGCAACTAGGGGCTAATAGGAAAACCAACACTTGTAGACTGCTTTTTACCCCTCAGCTGTGAAAGGCTGATGACCTGTCCATGGTGTAAATGACACTTAGTTGATGTTTCATGTCCTGTTTAAGAGCAGACAGTTTTATCATTGATGTGAGACTTAAAGTTGTGGTTCAGTATTTGTTAGTAAAGTATTATGATAAGAAACACAGTAGACCTCCAGTAGAAGTTTGGAGTTGATTCTTTTCTCAGACGTGCATTGAAATATAGACTGAAACAGTGGCATGAACAACGATGTCTGAGACTCTGATCATTTTGCAGGATTCCTACTCCTACGTCCGGTCGACGGCTCCAGCTGTAGCTTACGACAGTAAGCAGTATTACCAACAACCCACTGCAACAGCGGCTGTTGCTGCTGCACAGCCACAACCCAGTGTGGCAGATACCTACTACCAGACAGGTACACTCAAATACACATTTTTCTACCCCATTACTACCAAATGCATTGATTTGTAATCATTTTGATTACTTGCTTATTTTACTACCAAGAAACTTTGTCCCTACTTGATCTTCTGTTTCCCCTCACCCCCACCTGGGAGATGGCCTGACCTCCCCCAGTCTGGATCTGCAGGAGATTTCTTCCTGTTTTCCTTTCCACTGTCACCAAGTGTTTGCTCATAGGGGATGAGCTGCTTATTGGGCTTTTTCTTTATTATTGCAGGACGTTATAAAGGGCATTGAAGTGACCGTTAAGAATTGGTGCTATACAAGTAAAAAGAATTTGAACTTCTAAAACTTTGAAACTCTTTACACACTATGTTGTTAGAAGTATTCACTCATCCATCCAAATAATTGAATTCAGGTATGCAAAGTAATTCAATGGCCACATGTGTACAGAATAAAGCAACTAGGCTTCCAGACTGCTTCTACAAACATTTGTGAAAGACTGGGTCGCTCTCAGTGAGTTCCTGCATGGTATAGTGATGGGATGCACCTGTGCAGAAAGTCTAGTTGGGAATTTTCCTCTTTCCCTCTGGAAATGAATGGGAACCACACAAACTGACACAAAGTGATGGGCCACGTAAAATCAGAGGGTTGAGAGGATGCCAGCATCACTGTGAACCAGTGCCCGAGGCAAAGTCCATAAAACATGGACGAGCTTGACTGGTCTGAGTCCTGACCTCAACCCAACAGAACAACTTTGGGATAAATTGGAGTGTGAGCCAGGCCTTGGCATCTAACAGTGTGTGTGATCTCACAAATGCACTTCTGGAAGAATGGTTAAAAATTCCCCCAAATACACTCCTAACATAATTTTAAATTATAATGAATTTCCTAATGAGCCAAATGTTTACAGTGAGTGATGGGACTAGACTACACACCTTAGAGTGCTGACTCTTTACAATGAAGCCATGCAGAATGTGGTTTGTCTATGCAAGGCCTGCCATGAAGGTCACACTGTCACCAGAGAATGAATTGTAAGTTGACTGGTTACCACACAGTACACTGCAAATTCAGTGTCTGTCAGCCTTGTGCGTTGACTGCACCCACCCACCGATGTGTCCAGGAAAGAGGCTACAACTGTTGTATTCCTTCTATTAACCCACTCCTTAACCAGAAACGACATCACAGTGTCAAGTGTCCTACCCAGGGAGGGAAGTCAACGTCAGATTTATTGTTATTACTGCCTTACATATGGGACTGTGCTGATATATTGTCACTGTGTGGGAAGCAAAGATGTGAGCTGTGAATAACAGGCCTGTTGGAGAACTAAAAAATTGGTATTAATTGGTCAAATATTAATTATACAAGAATGGTTACAGTGTAAATGTAATTTATTGGAGTGTGTCCTTTACAGTGCTAATAAAGAAAAGGTGTAAGACTGGATATATAGAAATCACAGGAGCAATGCAGTGTGGAGTGGTTGCTTTGTGTTTGTGTGGGAGTGAGTTAGCCTGGAACTGTTGCTGGTTCTTAGTCGGGTGGAGGAGGCACAGGGTGGTGTTTCATCTTGTCCCTGAGGGAAGCTGTGTGAGGGATGGGTGGAGGACACTGTAATGCTGACTGCTTCGTGTGTTGGTGGGAGAGCTATCTTTACTAAACACAGCGTGGTTCCTGATCTGGAGGCGGGGGAGTTTCCACCAGTTTGTTAAGATGCTTTGAATGGCACCACAGTAGAAGGAACACACGGTGATGACACCCTTTGCTGCTCTCACACTGGTTGTGTTACCAGTGCTGAAGGCAGCATTCTGGGGCTTAAGCAGCCTGTAGATGTTCCCCTGACAGCCATGATCTCTGACTCGTCCGACCAGTAGGCTGGACTAATGATACACTACAGGTAAAGACACAGCAGGTTGTATCTGCAATGGAGCCTCGGCTCCTATGGAGTGCAGTGGGAGCTCCTATGACTGTGTTTGTGTTGGTCAGCCGTATCTCTGCTGGGAGAGGAATAAACTGAACACACTGATCAAGAAGGCCAGCGCTGTTCTTGGACGACCTGTTGACCCAGTGAGGTAGTCGGTGACAGGAGAACGGTGGCCACCCCATGCATCTCAGCCTGACGGCCTTAAGCAGCTCCTTCAGTGACGGGCTGCTGCAGCCACAATGCGTGAAAGACATGCTTTCAGCTGCTGTCACTCTACGATGTACAACAGCAGGGAATGTGAAATAACTGCTGCTATTAATGCCTAACCCCACCACGAAACACTCTGTTCTGCTACTTGTGAACTTTTTTTTTTCCTTCATTTAATAATAATGTATAGCTAATTGATCCCCGTGGGGAAATTACGCTCTCTGCATTTAACCCATTAACTCAGTGAAGCAGTGGGCAGCCACTAATCAAGCGCATGGGGAGCAGTGTGTAGGGACGGTGTCTTGCTCAGGGGAACCTCTGGGTAGCCGTTCAGTGGATTCGAAACCCAGACCTTCCAATCATGGGGCAACCACTCTACCTACTGAGCTATCCCTGCCCCATATATTGAAACATATTATAAATTGGAGGCTAACTATGTGGCTCAGAAGCAGGGTTAGTCGACTAGTCACGATTACGTCGCGGCGACTATTTTAATAGTCAGCACGTCGTTTGAAGCTTTGTAAGATCCCAAAAGACGCAGGAATAAGTAGTAGGATTTAAGAGTGTAATAACGGACTGAAACAGAAGATGGCAGCACTGCATGTACAAGGATGCCAGCTGCCGTTAAACCCCGAAGAAGAAGAAGAAGAAGCAGCAGTGTCCGTTATCGTAGCTGTGTCCAAATTCAGGAACCGCATCCTCCTGTGCCCGCATTTGTAGGCCGATTACGTTACAGCGACACGAGGAAGACTGTCCAAATTCCAAGACTCCAAATAATGCGGCCCACAAATGCGTCCTTTATTTCCCCAGGTTTGAAGGATGGGTCGGGTGCATACTTCGTGGCCCAACCTATCCCAGAATTCATAGCGCGGCCCTGCTCAGTTTCCAACAATGGCGGCAGCTAATTAGTTTTAATATTACTCTTATTATTCTTTCTGGGTCACAAAATAAACGTTTAACATATTTTCAGGCGAGAATGTAGCTGTGTAAACCTCAAATATCTGCTCAGTTTATCAAGACACCACATACTTTCAAAAGCGCTCCGACGTGAAGGGAAAGACAAAATGGAGTGTGGCTCATATAGACCCATTTCTGTCCTTAACATAGATTATAGACTGTTTACTTCGATAATGGCCAGGAGAATGGAAGAATTTTTACCCGACCTGATTAGTAATGACCAAACGGGGTTCATAAGACGACGACAGACCCAGGATAATATATGTAGAACTCTTCATGTAATACATCAGATATAGACATCTAAGAGTACAGCCATGCTTATGAGTATTGATGCAGAAAAAGCCTTCGACTCCGTAAATTGGGACTTTCTATACAAAGTCTTGGATAAATTCGGCTTACATAAGGGAATTGTTGATACGGTGAGGGCATTATATACTAACCCCACCGCAAGAATTAAAGTTAATGGGTCTCTCAAATAGCTTTGTTCTGCAGAGAGGAAATAAACAAGGCTGTGCTTGGTCCCCGCTTCTGTTTGCTTTGTATTTAGAACCTTTGGCACAATCAATTAGACAAAATAAAGATATTAAGGGGATTACCATTGCGGGACAGGAACACAAGCTTGCTTGCTATGCGGATGACATATTGATATACCTAGATCAGCCCACTAACTCCCTGCCTCCATCCATCCATTCGCTTCCGCTTATCCTTTTCAGGGTCGCGGGGGGCGCTGGAGCCTATCCCAGCTGTCATAGGGCGAAAGGCGGGGTACACCCTGGACAGGTCGCCAGTCTGTCGCAGGGCTAACACACAGGGACAGACAACCATTCACACTCACATTCACACCTAGTGACAATTTGGATTAATCAATTAACCTATCCCCACAAGCTGCATGTCTTTGGACGGTGGGAGGAAGCCGGAGTACCCGGAGAGAACCCACGCAAACACGGGGAGAACATGCAAACTCCACACAGAAAGACCCCGGCCTGATGTTGGAATTGAACTCAGGACCTTCTTGCTGTGCGGCAACAGTGCTAACCACCGTGCCACCGTGCTGCCCCTCCCTCCCTGCCTTTGTTGATGAATTTATGCCAAAAATTTGGGAAACTCTCTGGCTATAAAATTAATATGTCTAATACTCAAATTCTCAGTTATAACTATAGCCCTCCTGCTCACTTGGTTGTTCAATATCCAATGAGTTGGCAAGCACAATCATTGAAATATTTAGGAGTTGTTATTCCCAAGGATTTAACTAAACTATTTGAGGAGAATTTTGGTTCCCTACAAAGGAGAATAGTGGGTGATATTAGACGATGGAACATGATCCCCTCTCTTTCTCTACACTCACGAATTGAATCTATTAAAATGAATATTTTGCCAAGAATATTATATTTATGCCGTTTCAATGAATGGGATAAAATAATATCGCGGTTTATATGGGGGGGAAGCGGCTGAGGGTTTGTTTTAAAACTTTACAACTACATAAGAAGGCGGGAGGATGGGGGTTGCCGTCACTAAAAAATTATTTTCGGGCTGCTCATGTGAACAGCCCAATACTTTTGCATTATTTATTACATAAAACTCAGAACTAGGCATCAGTTATGTTACATGTTTGTGCAGTTACATATGTTCTTGGTTTGTGACTGTGGTCAATTGGTGTGATACAAGCTACCAAGCACACTGGAAGACTATTGAGGAGAACATGTTTTCCTCTCCAATACAAGCTGTCTTGATGGATTCGAACATTCGAAAATGTATTGACAAGGTTTGCAACCCCTGGGTGTCGTGCACACTTAATATATGGAGAAAAGTCGTGAAAGAATTTAAACTGGAACAGGATTTGGCTTTATTTAAATGGTATGCATATGACTCTGACTTTGTCCCGAATAAACTGGACTCACGTTTTAAAAGTTGGTCTGCTAAAGGGTTATCTACATTCGATAGTCTGATTAAGGATGGGAACTTTATTAGTTTTGACACACTGAAACAGAAATACAATCTAGAAAAACAGGATTTTTATCGATACCTGCAAATAAGACATTATATAAAGACAACAATCGGTGTGATGTCAAACACTAATGTGGAACTGGTAACTTTGTTTAGACAGGCGTACAGTGGGGATGTCGATACAAGGCTCATTTCCTTTTGGTATAATTTTCTTATAAATAAGCTTCCCCACTCAACTGATTATGTGAAGATGTTATGGGAAAAGGAGGGAGGGATGTGTATTTCAAGGGATGAATGGACTCAGATATGGGAACGGCAATGGAGGAGTACTTCCTCCAACAGCTGGAGGGAATTCGGATGGAAGTCTTTGATAAGGTTCTTTATTTCTCCGTGTCAAAAGGCTCATTATGATGGGAATCCTCCTGTGTGTTGGAGAAACTGTGGACACCAACGAGCACATCACACCCATATTATGTGGGACTGTCCTGTGCTACGGACTTACTGGAAAGACATTCATGGTACATTACAAGGCATTTTTGACTGTACATTCTCTTTGGACATGAAGACAATCTTTTTTTGGTTGTATACCGCGGAACTGGTCTAAAAATGATACATGTCTGTTAAGAGCTTTACTTGTTGCAAGTAAGAAAAGTATAACTAAGAAATGGTCCTCGCAAGATATACCGACCTTGTCATTATGGTGGGAAATTACGCTAGAGATTTATAGGATGGAGGAAGTAACAGCTCATGTCAATGACGGGGTGGGTTGGTTCCATTTGTGTTGGGATAAGTGGGTCCTATATGCCAATACCCATAAACCGAATCTTCTTTTCAAAGCTTGAAACCACCAACCTAGCTAACTGGTCACTCCCGACTGTTTTTTCTTTTTTTACTCTTTTTTTTTTTTTTTTTTTTTTTTTTTTTTCCCTCTTTCGTTTTGCTTTGTTTTTCCCTTGTAAATTTTGTTGATTAATGCCTCCACAACAAAGACTTTAACTGAACAAACACACACATCCACACATGTGCAATAACACTAAGTGCAATAATCTTTTCTGGCATTGTTGTATTTTTACTCAGTTGTATATAGCATTCGTATTCTATTTTTATCTTATTGTATATTTTTATTCTATTTTATTCTACTGTATATAGTATATTATTTTATTCTATTCTGTACAGCTGTGTACTGTATTTATTCTTATTGTATTCTAATTTTTGCGTCATAACTTTTGCACTGTCCACTTCCTGCTGTGACAAAACAAATTTCCCACGTGTGGGACTAATAAAGGTTATCTTATCTTATCTTATCTTAATCACCATCGTGAAGTAATATTTTAGAAATAAAGAATAAAAAAAATAAAAAAAAGCGCTCCGACGTTTTCGGAGACGTCTGTTACCCACCAGCTCGATAGCTAGCCGGGGGCAAGGCTCACTAGACTCCCGGCAAATCGTTTTCAAACCCACTGTGGTGTATTCATAATTGTCTCTGGTACATTTGTTGTATGGGCAGTATGTGTTCATTGTTTGATTGTGTAATTATGCCGGGAGATGGTAATACAGTGAGTAAAGAGTTGGTCTTACCGCACACAGTGGTCCCGCGTACTTATTCAGATTCGGAGTAAGAATAACACACCCACCGCCGTCTTTCGCTACTCAGGTTAAACATGATATATAAGTCACTCAGATAACTTGAAATGTTATTGTTTGGCTTTTTTCAGTGTTTTATTTGTTCCTGAGTAAATCGGTTTGGCTGAGATTAAAGTTATAGTTTTTACACAGCTGAATAAACTTCAAGCAGACAGCTGATTATCAGAAGTGTGAGATGCTCGAGAATTTACTCCGATGTCCTGTTATATTTTAGATAGCAAGGAGTTTATTAAACTTCACTGAAACAATCTGCAAATGTCATTAAAATTTAATAAACTATCATCTTGTCTTTATTTTTAGTTAGCACAGACCTGAAACACTTAAAGCTGTAAGCTAATGATAGTTATATAAGAGCAGATGCTGGTGCGATAAGCTGAACGTTTTACGTCCAATGGATGATGATCTGATTACTCGACTAATCGCAAAAATAATCTGTGACTAGTCGACTATCAAAATATCGTTTGTGGCAGTACAGCACAACGTGACCAAGCAGAACTTTGAAATTTTGTATCCTTTTCTGTGTTTTCTAGCCCCCAAACCGGTCTACAGCCAGGGGGTGACATCATACACCCAGAGCCAGCAGACTCGACAGGTGACTGTGATAAAGCCAGCTGCTCCTAGTCCAGCCTCTTCAACGTTCTCCATCTACCCAGTGACATCTACTGTCCAGCCCGTGGCTGCTGCAGCCTCTGTTGTCCCGTCTTACTCCCAAAGCCCAACATACAGCACTAATGCTGTTACATACTCTGGTAAGCTGTGAGACGTTATCACAAAAGCACTGCTCCAGGAACAACTTTTTTACTGTAGTTCGTGAGTAACATGAAGGTGAATCGTAATGCAGCCGATCAGTTGTGTTCTGGATAACAAATGACTATGTGTTTGTTTTTAGCTGTATGAGAGCGGCAATAACAATGGTAAACAATATGTCTAACATTTTTTTGATGCTAGTCATGCTGTGTTTACCTCAGAGGACAGCTACAGCGCCTTAGCTCTGTTAGCATAGCTTTGAGACCTTTCGTCTGATTCTGTGACATGTTGAATAGAAATGTTGAATATGGTCTCATTGTGTAAATAAATGTTTTTTTTCTGAGAACCTTTTGAGAAGTTGACAAACAGAGCAGCAGTAAGTAGGTTTGGATGTTTTTCAGGAACCTCATACTCTGGCTATGAAGCTGCAGTTTACTCAGCAGCCTCCAGTTACTACCAGCAGCAACAGCAGCAGAAGCAGGCAGTGGCAGCTGTAGCTGCAACTGCAGCATGGACAGGCAACACCTTTACTAAGAAGCCCCCCTTTCAGAGTAAACAGCTGAGGCCCAAACAGCCCCCCAAACCTCCTCAGATACACTATTGTGATGTGTGTAAGATCAGCTGTGCTGGCCCACAGGTGAGTTCACCGCTGAGTGCATGGATATCTAACAGTCATGTTTAAATGTAAAATGTCTTGTGATATCTCCACTTGTTTTCTATGGAGTGCCTAATGTTGGCCAGCAAGTCTTTCAACCATGCAAAGATAATACATATATGCCATGCAGCTCATCAGCTTGTCTGTGTGCCCTGTACGAGGTCTGTGGGATTCAAATGTAAATGATGCGTCATGCAGTTTGTTCCTTTTCAGCTACCAGACACTCTTTGATCAACTCATCAGTGAGTGGTAACTTTGTTGCTTTTTAAAATAATTTTTTAAAATAATTAAAGATTAATATCAGTTTGTACATGCTCCAGAGAGCTTTTCTTCAAATTCTTTAATTCTCACTGGCTTATACAACTTTGTACTTTTGTGTTACTCTCAGCAACAACTCCACCTCATTGTGAGTCCATTTAAAAAACTTGGTGCATTTCCTCGACATTTTGCCGCAACGTTTCAAAGAGCCGGAAAGTAAATAAACGGCAGACAGAAATGAAGCAGGAATCTTGTTTCACGCATGCGCAGTACTGGAACATAAGTGTTTTCGGTCTTTTCAATGTGGACGCACACCTCTGTGAACAGGACTGAAACGCTAGTGTGGACGCGGAGCTTTTTCAGACGAAAACGCAGTTTTCAAATCTATCCGGGCCAGTGTGGACGTAGCCACAGACACTGTGGAAGAGCTGCAGATGCATATGATGTGCTCAACAAGCATAAACTAAGACTCACAAATGTGTGCAGTGTTTTGTGTGTAACTTTTGAGGAGTCGTACTTCAATCCACACACACAAATATAAAGCAGGTTGACCAAATGTAAAACTGTTTTACAAATCAATGCAAATCTGAAGAAGTACTGATTGTTTCTGCACAATTTATTAGGTTCACCTCACGAATCTGATCATGTTACCTTGCAGAGACCTTTCTGTGCACACAGATGTCAAACCTCCTTAAATACGTGTGGACACAGATCACATCGCATGCTGTCGGGTTCATTTTTGAACTGAAAGTGCATAAATGTGCTAAGCAGTTAAAGCTGTGAGTTAAAAACGGCTGCTGTGTCTGTTTGCTCACTCAGGACAGCCAAACGATCACAGAGCACCACACGCACACAGGGAACACTCTTATTGTGACTCACAGAAACTGAGTCTGATACCAGCTCACGTTTCTTCTTCTGCACCTCTGTGGAGATGACCCTTCTGCAGGCAGCACTCCTGTTACCATGGCAACCCGCCCTCCGGTCAGGCTTGCGTGAAGAGAGATTTACAGCCTTGTTTCCTTTAGCAGAGTCAGGCTTAAGATTTTATACCTTGTGGTGCTTTCACCAGTGAAGCAACCCCCCCTCATATTCCTGAGAGAAGGAGCCTTTCCCTGGGATGTCTGAGACTAATTTAATGCTGCAGCTTCTCACAGATCCACACGGGTAGGCTGCTTTCAGGTCCCAGTGTAAAGCTTTGTTTGTTTTATTTTTTTCAAAACTAGAAGAGGTGATTTATCCATCACAGAGCCGATACACCAGCCTCTAAAGGTTCATGCATGGGTTAAATAATGTGCTCTTACATGCTGGGGAAATTCAGCCAGTGCTCAGCTGCAGACAGAGGGGACAGCATGGTCGTACTGTGGATCATCCACTGGAGTGAGTGTATGTTAAGTTATATATTTCAAATAAACAGATATTTGATTCAGGTACGGTGGAATAACACTTTAATGTTAATCTTAGCACTCTCTAATAACAGCGACCGTGGCTCAGGGGGTTGGGAAGCGCATCTAACCGGAAGATCGCCGGTTCGATCCCGGGCTCTCTGTCCTGATTCCTTGGGCAAGACACTTTACCCTACCGCCTACTGGTGTTGGCCAGAGGGGCCGATGGCGCGATATGGCAGCCTCGCTTCTGTCAGTCTGCCCCAGGGCAGCTGTGGCTACAACTGTAGCTGCCTCCACCAGTGTGTGAATGTGAGAGTGAATGAATAGTGGCATTGTAAAGCGCTTTGGGTGCCTTGAAAAGCGCTATATAAATCCAATCCATTATTATTATTAATGTCGGCATAATAAATGATCCCAAACATGTCAGTGGTCATCCAGGTCTTGGTGGTCTACCATTACTGTTCAAACAAATAATCCCGAACATTCGCGCCACTGTCTGTGTGTGGTAAACCGATGGTTTCTAGTAAAGCGGTTATTAGCTGTGATGATCATTTAGAAAAACAAACGCAGGCATACAGTGGAAGCCCTGATGTCCTACGTTTACACTGGGACTTGAAAGCAGCCTACATTAGTGGACCTGTGCGAAGCTTTAAACCTGCCACAAACCCGTATGGCGTGACCTATCGGGTGATTCGTCCACACGTATGGAAGGCTTTGTGAGCGAGCGAGAGAGAAGTTGCGTGTAGTTTGAGACATCTGTGTGCAAAGAAAGGGTTTTGGAGGGTAATATTATCAGATTCAGGAGCTGAACTTAATACACTGTGCGTAAACGATCAGTATTTATTCAGGTTTGGATGTACGCGTTTGTAAAATAGTTTTACGTGTGGTCAGATTGCTTCGTATTTGTGTGGATTAGTCTAGAGGCCGCACACGTGTGGGACATCAACAGTTACACACAAATCATTGCACACATTTGTAAATTTTATTTTACGCTTGTGGAGCACATCGTACACGTTTGCAACCCTTTGAAGATTAGGCTCAAAGCTATGGAGAGAAATTTGTCTCCAAAGTAGAGATGGTGTCTGTGTCCTGAATCCAGACAGCAGAGGGGCCTGTAAGCTGAAGGCTCCGCCTCCCATTCGACTTAGTAAAGACTGACGACAATGAATGTTAGGCTAAATATGGTGTGTATGGATATGATGCTTGGGTTAATTTACTGATAACTAATGAACACACAGGGTTAAGTTCAATGCTTTTCACAGTCAATCATAAGATATTTAATTGTTTTATGGTTATTAGTGGACATGGAAGTATTATGTACTGAAGTCAGAGTTAAAGCCATGTGCTCAGTTTGCAGTGAGCAGACTGCTGTGTTGAGGAATCACCGGCCTAAACACAAGAAGCTGCCTGTTGCAGAGCAGGTTCAGACATCAGACGTTTGCTAGCAAAGCTTCAGGGATGGAGCAGTTAAGACCAGCTTTGAGATTTTCTACAAATCCCTCAAAAAACAGAAAGCCATTCTTTGATGGGGAGTTTATCAGAGTTGGGTGGACTGACATGGTAATGTGTCCTGAGGAGGGAAAAAACCGTGAACCATAACAAGAATGATCAAGGACGTTTCTGTAAATCTACAACTTCAGTTGACGAAGAGCAACATTTATAAAACATTTATGCAGTCGCTTGTGGGAATGTTGATTAGTGTTTTGTCTCATGAATAATCTGTGTGTCCCTCCAATTCTGACTGCATAAGACTTACAAGGAGCACCTTGAAGGCCAGAAGCACAAAAAGAAGGAAGCGGCATTGAAGGTTTCTCAGAGCAGCAGTAGCAGTGGTAGCGGTGGAGGAGCACTGGCCCGCAATGCTCAGAACCAGCTCCGATGTGAACTTTGTGATGTTTCATGTACTGGTGCTGACGCCTATGCTGCCCATATTCGTGGAGCCAAGCACCAAAAGGTATGATTCACATTCCCACTGTGTCTTTCACAGCCCACACACTCTGCTGCTAAACCCACAGATGAACAAACGTAGCACCACTCAGGGGAAGGAAGCAGGCTTTGCAGTGGTGTAAGATTTAGCATTGTTACAACAAAGAATGAAACACAGCAGTCATTTGAAGAGGCAGCCTATACTTTCTGTCCACGATGATTGTCAGTGCTCAAGCAAACCTGGCTCTACACAGGAATCTGTTCTAGTGTCTGCTGTATGTAGAATAATCAGAAAGCGTCTGTGCACTCGTTTCTCTTTTCTAGGTTGTAAAACTCCACACCAAACTCGGTAAGCCCATTCCATCCACTGAGCCCAGTATGGTTACTCAGACATCATCCACCACGACAGCTGCTCCAAGCAAGACCACACTGGCTACTTTCAGCAGTTCCAGTACCACCAGCTCTCCATGTGTGGCTACCTCCTCCTCTCCTGCCTCCAGCTCCTCCTACCTGAGGCCCATTAACCTGGTTAGCAGCGGTGTGGCAGGTGTTAAGAGCCCCCAAGCCAACAGCCTTTCTGCTGCCAGTGCTGCTTCAGTGGGGAAAAAAGTCAACACCCCCAAGATCAACTTTGTAGGTTAGTAAGTTGTTTAACAGCAATGCTCTTTGGTCTCATTTGCACCTGTTCATGAAAAATGTGAATAGTTCTGCTTAAAACAATCCTGCTTTATTTGTGACGAGCTTTCCTGATGATTGGAGGGAAACGGGAAGTGTGGCTTTTGATTAAAAGCAGAGAAACTGAAGTTGGGTCTGAAAATGTTGGTAGTAACAGTCTGAATACCAGAGCAGGAGATTTGAAGCTTTTACCTTTTGTTACTTGATGATTTAAAATAAATGCCACCCTGCTGTATTTCACTCGCACTGACTTACTGGCAGGAAGTGTGGATCATGTCCTCTGGTGCAGCTTTTGTTGTTGTTTGTTTTGAAGCGGGTGGAACAAGCAGTTCAACTTGATCATATTCATAATCCAAACATGAATTAATGGCAGGACTTTAGGCAGTGTTGTAGGATTGGGTTGTGATTGATAGGGGAGGGATTACTGAAGTTAAGCTGCAGGCAGTCATTTTTTAGGTTATTTAACAGAAAAACAATGACAGTAACCGTGTCTCATAAAGATAGAATTAATCCTTTCTCTTTTTTTTCTTTTTTTAAACTTTTATTTAACTATTTTTTCCAACAAATACAAGACTGGTTCACATCCAAGATAGTAACACTGCACAGCACTAGAATATTACACATTCTCCAGAGTCCACAGAGAACTTGTGATAAATTATGTCCATAATTGTTGTCCATTAGAATCCAGTTTACAGGTTGCTCCCAGTGTTTCCAGTGGTTTCTTCCATTTGTCCACAAAAATTCGGGAGCTCCCATCAATATGATGTCCCGGCCTGATCAGAGTCATAACATCAATGATGAGCGACTTCCATAGAGGAATGGAGGGAGGCTCAGCCCCCTCCCATCTCAACATAATGCTTTTCCTGGCCAACATTAACAGTGACTGAATTACATGCTCATGTTGTACCAGTGAGACAGGAATATATCCCAATAAACACATTAATGGGTTTTCTGTCACCTGATGACCAATGGCTGTACTAATATTGGCGCAGACCTCTTTCCAAAGTGACTGAATAATAGCACATTCCCACAAGCAATGAAATCTAGTGCCCACTCCGGCCTTACGCTGGAGACAATTTGAAGATGTTCCCATATTATACTTACTATAAATATACAGAGAAATATACACATTGTGCAAAATTTTGTGCTGCAGTTCTTTAAATCGGTTACAAACAGAGATTTTAGATGGAAGGAGCAGGATTTTGTCCCATGCCTGTATATCTATTTCACATTTAAGCAACGTCCCCCAAGATTTTCTCAACCATGCCAATTTATCCACAATTAGGGCATAAATCTCTGAATCAAACTTTGATACAAAATGTTTATGCTCCCTTTTATCCAGAAGAAACTTCTCCAACCGAGAAGAGGCTGTTGAGATTTGTAATGATTTAGCATTTTTTAACACATATTGTCTCAATTGCGAATACTTATAAAACTCAGTCTTTGACACAGAATACTGGGACTTCAGGGATTCAAATGATTTAAACTCACCATGTTTAAAGAGGTCATAAAACCTCTTTACACCTACTTTATGCCATCCCACAAAGCTCAACACTATGTCAGAAGGTCTGGATTATTTATAAGCATTGACAAAATATTAAACGGATGACTACTGTTAAAAAGTTTTCTCAGTTTTCCCCACGTCCACATAGCATTATAGTGGGTTATGCTTTATTACGTGAGGTAAGTCATTTAGGCGTTTCCCTAGAAAGCTAACAGGTGAGGATGGTTTACATAATACTTCCTCAATATTTAGCCGTGGCAGCCCAGAATGTTCATGTATCCAGGAAGAAAGAAACCTCGCTTGTATTGAGTAGGGCTGTTCGATATAATGATATGTATCGGATGACGATATAAAAACATCTGTCGTTTCATTTTACGCTATCGTTTGTTTCGTGGTGTCGCAAAATAAACTGTTTACAGCAATATTTGTTCATCGTTCTGATGTCACTGTAGTGGCTATATTAATTTCAAGTTCTCTCTTTCTCTTATATTTAATATAACCACACTACAGACGGACAAGCGCCTGTTTTTATGCGTTGTCGTTAGCAACAACGACGGTAACACCATCGCGCGTCTGCTTGTTTATGTTCCACATAAACCTTTCACAATAAAGCTCAAGATCCTGTTGAGACTTTTCAAAATAAACTGAATCACGTGAAAGATGCAGATTATTTACGGATGAGAAGTAAAAAAGAGCCGCCAGGTGCTAAAAAATAAACCTTAGACTCAAACGTTAGAACAGGCTTTCCCCGGCAGCACGCCGTGTAATAAATACTCACAAAGAAAACGGCGCCGTTACAACTTATGTCTAAAAATGTGTAGTTTCATGCATCGGTTAAAACACTCGACTCCAGCTACATGACGCCCAGCTGGAAACACTTCACGCAAGTCGAGATTCACAGAATTTACAGAAAATGTTACATTTTTGTGATTTATATCGTTATCGGGACGATAGATGTCTTATATCGGGATATGAGATTTTGATCATATCACACAGCCCTAGTATTGAAAGAACATAATTTAATTTAATGTTTGGCACTCCCCACCCGCCCAGATCTTTCGGTAACTGTAGTGTCTCCAATTTAATTTTGGGTTTTCTTCCTGCCCAAATGAAATCCACCAGCCTTATTATTACTTTAATGTCTTCTGATTTCAAAATTGCAAACAACATGCCTGTGGGATATAATATTTTGGGTAGGATTACCATCTTAATGAGATTTATTCTTCCCAGAAATGATATCGGAAGTGACCTCCATCTTGTCAGCTCCCAAATATACAAAACCTGATGGTGCCCAGTGAAAAGGTCCCCTCCACTACACAGTCATTACAACAGATTTATCAAAATTTACTTTACATCCAGATATAAGACCAAAGTCCTTGATACACCTGGTAAGAACAGGTAGAGAGTTGGCAGGGTCAGTCAATGTCAGAAGAATATCGTCTGCATAGAGCAGAATTTCAGGTTGTTTATCCCCAATTTTAACTCCATGAACACTTGGATTTTGTCTAATGGTCAGAGGCTCAATGGCCAAAGCAAATAATAGTGGTGACAATGGGCTACCTTGGGCTGTACCTCTGCTCAATGTAACTGGGGAGGATAGCAAGCCGTTAGTTAACACAGATGCTGTTGGTATTTGTATATAATTTTGATCCACCCCAGAAAGTTTTTTCCAAACTCAAATCCCATTCAATTCTACCAAATGCGTTTTCGGCATCCATAGAAACAACAACCCCAGGCATTTGATAAAAATTTATAAAATGAATAATATTAAATAGGCGTCGAGTATTGTTATAAGAATTCCTCCCCTTAATGAAACCTGTCTGGTCAGCATGCACAATAGAGCACATTACCTTTTCTAGCCTAAGAGCCAGTATCAACACCAAGAAGGCTCATAGGCCTGTAAGATGAGCATGACTCCGGGTTTTTATCTTTTTTAGCTATCAATGTTATATTAGCCTGGTACATAGATTCTGGGAGTTTCGATTCTTCAAGTGCTTTATTAAAAACCCTTAATAATAAACTATTTAACTTCACTTTCATTACCTTAAATTCTACTGGGAAGTCATCTGCCCCAGGACGTTTCCCTGACTGCAGTGCAGATATAGCTTTATCCACCTCCATCAGTGTTATGGGTGACTCCAGCAGGCTGACGTGATCTTCAGAGAGCTGAGGGAATACTAAGTCGAGTTAAGCCTTGTTATGTCCATCTCAGACTGGTATAAATTTGTGTAGAATTCTCTAAAGCACTCATTAATCTGACGGTTTCCTACTTGCCTTTCACCATTCACATCACACATTAGGCTTATTAGCTGATTCAAAAAGCCGTCGTCTGGCAAAAAGGACGTCTCTTTCAGCCTTTCGCATTATCAAATTACGCAAAGATGTCCTAGCAATTTTAAGCTCACTTAATGTTTCAGCTGATTTTGTTACATAATATTGTTTCTCCAGCTTTTTTATATTATTCTCGATCTCTAACTGCCTTGTTAATCGTTGTTTTCTTTTATGACTTTTGTATGAAATAATCATCCCTCTCATGTAAGCCTCATAACTATCCCATGAGGTTCTCGGGTCTATCTCCTCTATAGCAGCGGTCCCCAATCTTTTTTGCGCCACGGACCGGTTTATGCCCGACAATATTTTCACGGACCGGCCTTTAAATACAAGAGGATAAATACAACAAAATAAAACTAGTACCGGTACCGAAAAAAATATTTATTCATAACACACGTGAAAAGACCCAGGAAAACAGAGTTAACGATAAAAACGATAACAAAAAACCCTGAAAACTATACATTTCACACCTGAGCCTCTACTCTCACGGCCCGGTACCAAACGACTCACGGCCCGGTACCGGTCCAAGGCCCGGGGGTTGGGGACCGCTGCTCTATAGCATTATTTCTAAAAAATAATGTTGTTTGCTCTGTTATGAAATGTATACATTTCTCATCCAAAAGGGACAGTGTGCTCATCTTCCAAGACATGGGGCGCTCAATATGCCTCATGGGTTGAATGGTTAGGAGTGTGGTCAGAGAGACCTATATGACCAATCTTTACCTGCTGAACCAACTGACTGATACTTGGACATAAAAATATAATCTATACGAGATGCTGACAAGTGAGGGTTAGAGTGGAAAGTGTACTCTTTAGATAATGGATTATAGTGTCGCCAGATGCCCATAAGGTCAAGCTCATTTACAATTTGCCAAAGGGCTTTGGAATTTTTTGTCAAAGTAGATTGTGGGGGAAGTTGATCCATTTTTGGGCATAAAACACAGTTAAAGTCACCCGCTAATATTATATTAGCACAGTCCATGACCTCTAATTGACTAAATAATACCGTGTAAAACTCATCATCCTGTGCATTCGGCGCATATATATTATCTAGAAGAACAGTTTCCCCATGCAACATCCCTTTAACCAAAATATATCTTCCTTCATTGTCCTTGTGAGTGGCTGTAGCAGTGAAGGGAAGGTTTTTGTGTATAAGGGTAATAAACCCCCTTTTATTTGTGGAGTAGGATGAAAAAAAATTTGACCAACCCATTCTCTACAGTATTTGTGTTCATCATCTGTCAGATGGGTTTCTTGCAAAAAAGCAACGTGAATCAAATCTTTCTTCAGACAATTTAGACTTGACTTTTTTTCACCACATTGTTGGACCCTTTAACATTCCAAGTACTTATCTGACATATAAGAAGAGTAATATATATTTTGTGTTGTTACATATTTAACCAAATCTGCATTTGACCAGTCTGAACCTATCGACCAAAATAATTGAGCATAAAACAAGAACACTGGTTCCCAGCAAAACCTGAACACAAAGCCTGGAAACCTCAACCCTCCCCAACACAAATAACAAATCCTCAGCGTCGCACATGGTCTCATTTTCGGGGCTATTGCTGGCTGCTATGTCACTGCTAGTTTTCGCTTTGACTCCTCGTTTGCATATTTCTCTCTCTCTGCTTGAATCGAAGGTGTGCAAAAAACTCGTCTAAAGACATTATATAAACATTCGAGGCAATTTGTTGGCAAAATGAGCTAAAATACTAATATTTTACAGCTGGCCAGTGCAGAGCTCATAAACTCACATCTGCTCAGTGCAACGCATCACATGACACATCACGTGGTTAATAGGTTCAGACTGGTCAATTAATCCATTCTAAATACATAGGAGCAGGTTTTCAGGCTTGTCCCTCCACCACATTCAATAATCTAAAGATTGGCATCTTAATAAAATGCCTGGCTAATGTTGGGCTTGAGTAAGAAATCACACGTTTCCTGTGATAAACAGTTTAAAGGTACAGAGGTGAGCATCAAAAGCATACCTTTCCTTTGTAATCCACTAAACACACGAGCTGTGTAGTTGTTCTGTGACTGTACTTCACTTTCTAGGTTTTATGATGATTAAATACGCGTCATTGGTGACATGCAGGTGGGAACAAATTACAGACCACAGTGAAGATGGAAGATTCCAGGGCAGAGGCCAAAGTCGAGGCCTCTAAGCCTGTCGCAGCCTCTTCAGGGTCCCAGGAACCCAAGAGTGACATTCCAGATCTTTCCACATCATCCCTTGCTGTACTGCAGAGTGATGTTCAGCCTGTTGGCCATGACTATGTTGAAGAAGTGAGTTTGAACAAACTGGGACATACTTGGGAACAATGCAGGAATTCAAACTTGGAGTGTAATGTGTTGCTTTCTTTTCCAGGTCCGCAACGATGAAGGCAAAGTCATTCGCTTCCATTGCAAGTTGTGTGAATGTAGTTTCAATGATCCAAATGCAAAGGAGATGCATCTAAAAGGTCGCCGGCATCGCCTGCAGTACAAGGTTAGTCTTCAAGCACTTCCCCAAATTAACAGCTGACAGCAGGAAATGCTCTTTTGATAACACGTGTTCCTATCATACACATGAGGGAAAGCCGTCCCCTGATCCAGTCTGTGTGTTTGAGCACTGCACAGGTGAACTGAGCTAAACTCACCTATCTTCACATACAGTGTTGTGCAAGAAGTCACTTTGTTATTTTTTACTTTCATTCAGCCAGACTGTAGCAGCTTCTCCTCTGTGACGACAGGGCACATTTTCCTGCCACACACTGTACTTTATTTACTTCACTCCCCTTAGACAGACGCTCAGACTGCATGCCCTGCTTTGTCACGTCGCACACGCTCCTCTGGTCGTGCCCCGTTGTACTCGATGCTTTTCAGAGCCTCTCTCAAGGATGGAACCATTGTTGTCCACACAAAAGACAACTTGGCAGACAACTAATTTTAAACTGTATCTCACAGCACTTTGTTACAGTATCATCATCATGATGTCGTCCCTCGTGGCATATGGTCAGCGGGGGGCACAGCTGCTTAGCCTTACGTTTATAACCAGTCGAGTTCTTGATTGCAGTTTTTGTTTTGTAGAAAAAGGTAAACCCAGACCTCCAAGTAGAAGTCAAACCCAGCATTCGAGCCAGAAAGATCCAGGAGGAGAAGATGAGAAAGCAGATGCAGAAAGAAGAGTATTGGAGAAGAAGAGAAGAGGAGGAGCGCTGGAGAATGGAGATGAGGTATGGCTATCTTGTTATTAGTGGGTGGAGATGGTGGAGTCATGTATGCACCAGTGCCTTATCAAAAGGTCACCTATGGGCTGTAATATTATGTCTGTTTGCGTAATTGGTTGTTACATTTTAATAATAATAATAATGGATTGCATTTATATAGCGCTTTTTGGGACCCCTCAAAGCGCTTTACAATGCCACTGTTCATTCACTCTCACATTCACACACTGGTGGAGGCAGCTACAGGTGTATCCACAGCTGCCCTGGGGCAGACTGACAGAGGCGAGGCTGCCATATCGCGCCATCGGCCCCTCTGACCACCGGCAGTAGGTGAAGTGTCTTGCCCAAGGACACAATGACCGAGACTGTCCGAGCCGGGGCTCGAACCGGCAACCTTCCGATTACAAGACGAACACCCAACTTTTGAGCCACGATCGCCCCATTTTCCTTCTATAAAGTACAACAGATGATACATGCTTTTTTCCCAGGAGCAGTGAAACGTTTCTACATGGTGCAAGAAGCAGACAGATAAAATATTTGAGTGAGACCAGTTCTGGTTTACATTTTCAGGCGTTATGAAGAAGACATGTACTGGAGACGCATGGAGGAGGAACAGCACCATTGGGATGAGCGGCGTCGTATGCCAGATGGAGGATATCCACAAGGGCCTCCGGGCCCTCCTGGTCTACTCGGAGTCCGCCCTGGCATGCCCGGCCTGCAGCCTCAGGGGCCTGTGGTAGGAGATGTCTTTGGGGTTTTTGTAATAAGACACTAATAGAGTAGTTGTAAAATAAATAAGCTCTCAACAGAGCTTATGGTTGACGGTGCCACAGACTGAAAGCTCTGTCCCCCAGTCTTTAGTCATGTACAGGGAACAACTAACAAAGTCTGAGCCCATCACTGAAAACAATGAGCATGCTGGACTTAGCAGTGAACAAAAGGAAACAAGAGCCTGGCTGATCTTTAGGATATAGTTCTAGGAACTGTGGATCCCTCTGCTGCCTGCGGTTCTGTTGCACTAACGAACATTTGAGGAAGATTTATGGCTTTTGCAGTGAAGGCTCCAAGAACTTAGCTTTTCTCTTATCTGGTTATGTATTCTGAGTTTGACTACAATGACCATCTCTTGTTTGAAGTAACAAAAAATGCAATTGACAGTTATTGTTAAAAAATAACGCGTTTTTTTTCTTGGTTTGGCTTTTAAGAGGTGAAATGTATCATTTGAAAGTCTGTTTTTTTTATACCTGTTTAAGCTTTTTGATCTTAGCGCTGGCATGTCATTTAATAAAACCTAAACCTGTTTGAACTGTTCCATCTTACAGCCTCCACGCCGGCCCGACTCCTCAGATGACCGCTACGTTATGACCAAGCATGCAGCCATCTACCCCTCAGAAGATGAGCTTCAGTCCATCCAGAAAATTGTGTCAATTACAGAACGTGCTCTCAAACTGGTGTCTGACATAATTACAGACCAGGACAAGACCAAAGAAGAAGACAAAGAGAAGAAAGAACCAGCAAAAGACAGGTCTGTGGGTGGATGACAATCTTTAGTTTTAGTAGTAGAACAGTCTTTGATGAAGCCCCTAACCCACCGAGACAGTTTCAAGGTCGGTCAGGAGCCAGTGCCGAAGTTCAGATCATTTCTGTTTGGCAGATCCAATAGCCCTTTACCACTGGTACGTACTCAGCCTGGCTCTTTTAGGGTGTGCGGTTAGGTTGTAGTAACCTTGAGGTTAGAGGTCAAGTTGAAATGTGTGATAAGCTGAGCACACAGTGATGCAGGGTTTTGATATTCATACTGTGGGTGCATCTACTAGGTGGCCATTGCCACTATTTTTAGTACCTTCTCCTACTTAGTACCTACTTCCAGCTGCGTTGCTATAACAACCCAAGGCACATTGAGGTGGTGCTGTTCACATGTATGTAGTGCTGCAGAGCTGTGCCCCCGTCTTGTCCCACATGTGTGCGCTGGGTCGGAGATGCTCTGAATCTCACTGTACGTGTGTGTAGTGACAATAAAAAGGCAAAACAACTGACACAGTGCAGTCGGTGCTCCTGGGGAAGGAGGGGGTGTAAGATTATGCTGAGAACCACTTACTCCAAGGTTTGACTCTCGTGTCCAAAGAAAAACTGATGTAGTGACATGGCTCTCCTGAGGCAGGAAAACTCGCTGACTTAGGGGGATTTCAAGTCTAATAGTTGCTGTTGTGCTTTGCTCATTTCCCAGAGCCCTGAAGGGAGTGATGAGGGTTGGTGTCCTGGCCAAAGGCTTGCTGCTCCGTGGGGACAAGAATGTCAATCTCGTCCTGCTCTGCTCTGAGAAGCCCACCAAGAGCCTCCTCACCTCCATCGTGGAGCACCTCCCCAAACAGCTAACAGTAATATCTTCACCATGTCACCCCACACTTGTTCTTTAGTGGCAGCTTTGACAGACACCCCACTTAGATCACCCGCCTCAGTTCGGACACAAGGCATACAAACTGCTGTTTTTATGAAGACCAACTTCTTTCTTCAGATTGCCTAAATATTTACTTGTGAATATGCCTCAGAGTAATCTGTTAGATGAGAGTATTGATACGGCAGCCTGTCATGTGACCTGTTGTGTACTTGCACCAGTTCCAGTATTTTTGTGCCCCACAGGAGACTTCCTGAGGGGTCCTCATGAACTGAATGAGGGTATAAACTGGAGGGGTTCAGCAGCTTTCAGGGATGAAGAAGCTCTGATTTGCTTGCTGTATATTACAGAGTTACCGTACGCACACACAGACTGGGGCTGCGATGCAGAGTAACCTCACCGCTATGAAGCTGGTTTACCTTCTTAACCATCACAGGGTTTAACTGTACATATGAAAGTGTCCACTGAGCTGACTACGTACGCCCCTCAAGTTATTTCTTTTGGAAATGAATTGATTTTCACTTTTTTAAAAAATGTTCTCCTCCAGATGGTAACATCAGAGAAATATGAAGTCAAAGGGTCTGTCCCGGAAGCAGCCATCATTCTGACGTCCTGTACCGAGCCAAAGATGCAAGTGACAATCACGCTGACTTCACCCGTCATCAGAGAGGAAAATGGCCGGGATGGAGGTTGGAAACCCAAGACAGCCTTTCGCTTTCTTTTTTTGATATTTATCTCTCTGTAAAATCAGTTTCAGTATGTTGGTTGACGCTCTGAAGAGCACTGTCCTGCTGGCACACGGTGGTTTTGCCGTTGTAGTGGTCTAGTCAATGTTCCTTATTTGATTCAGCTGAAAGAGCTCATTAACATGAGAGATCATTTCTTACCTTTACTGTGTTGTGCACAGTGTGAACTGCCTTTATGTAAACAGCAAATTATAGTTTTTAAAACCTAAATGAAACCTCAGATTTCTATAATCTGCTTTATGAGACGTCCAACCTAAAGATTGTCTGAGTCTTGTAATTGCGTGGTTCTCATTACTACTTTGTTTTGTTGTAAAGAAAATGAAAAGGGTATGTGCCAGCAGTATTGCTCTCGTGCTTTTGCTCTGTAATTCTTACCTCTCAGATGCTATCGTTATCCTTTAAACAAAGCATGATCAGTGTTTGCATTGTGTTAAGTCTAGTTATTCCCAGGTGAGATTCTGTTTTGTTTCCTGTGTTTCAGGGGATTGTTTCCATTTTGTTGTTGGGAGACATACATTACTTTTTTTCCAAATTTCCATCAAGCTATGCGACAAAAGACAATTCCTGTACGCGTCTAAGTGATAAATGAACAGACGTAGGAGACACGACATGTCTTAAAGTTTAATCTGAACTAGTTGTGCACAGGTGGGAATTTTGCGTTGCTTTTGTAATCAAGATTTGGCCGAGTTGGAGAAATTTGGTTGTGATTTTGTCACAGGAAACAAATGTTCCTTTTGTGTACTGAACACTTCACCATGCTGACGTCCCCTGTTCTAAAGTGCTCCCCTGAGTTGATTCGTGTCGTCTTTTTACATAAACTGCACTCAAAATTGGGCTCAAAGCAGCTCATGTTTAGCTAAAAGCAAACACCTTTAACCTCAGACATTATGAAAAAGGAGTACAAACGATTTGAAGATGGTCAGCTATTCTACTGAATCAGTAACTGTGATGATTGTTCTGAGGATTATTCTTAGGGGAGTATTAATAAAAGTTCAGGAAAGGAGACTATGGCAGAGGAATCTGTGGTTGCACCTGAATATGGCTTCTGGTATATAATGATTGTTGGGGTCTTATTCCAAACTACTGATGTTAGGTTTTTGCATGCATGATATCCTAACCCTTTTGTTTTCTTGTACTTCTCCTCTTCAGCAACCATTGCTTCCTCTTTTTATATATATATTTTTTTTATCTATATCTATATATATCTATATATAGATATATATATCTGATGTAATATACAACTTGAGCACAGAGTTAAATTTTTCCTCCCCCTCACTTTCTTTCGACACTAGTACATCGTCTCCTATGAAAGGGTTGGTAGGGCCTGAGAGCTTCGGAAGGATTTTTGACCAAGGTTTTCTCACATCCCAAAAACTTTGCCACACCTACTGTTGCTGTGCCACTTTTTTTATCAGGTCACTTGCTATTTGCCCGTTCTTCCTAATTGTAACACAGTTCATCATTAGCTGTCGAATCCCTTGATTCTCAGTGCTTGAACAAGAAACATCTATAAAACGTCCATATTAATTTACCAGTTGCCAACAAACACAATTACCTGATAAAACAGTTTTGGCTTCAAACATTTGTGACCAAACACTCAGTGTAGCTATGGTATTGGTCTGTTCGTCTTAGGTGAGTCTGTAAACATAATGACCTAACATGCTGTACACTGTCTGCAAACAAAACTTTGACATTAGTGTTTTGCTGTGTTTTTCAAATGTCAGTGATCTCTTTGAAATTCTGAAAAAGCAAGTGTAGGTTGTTACGGAAAGAGAAGCTGGTATGTGTGGCAATGTGTTTGTTCTCTGCCAGCCTCGCTGACCTGGTCAAACACCCATTCCTCATCACCATTTTGACACTTGGAATTCATTTTTAGATGTAACCTCGGGTATGGTGAAAGACCCAGTGGACGTCTTGGACAGGCAAAAATGCCTTGACGCTCTGGCTGTTCTGCGCCACGCTAAGTGGTTCCAGGTTCGGAACATCATTTTACTTTCTTCTTGTAGCCTTATGAGATGCATTATTTCAGTATATTCATTTGTTTGGTTTTTTTGGGTTATAATTAAACTATTTATAGCAAAAAAACACACACACACACACACATATTCAAGGATGTCATCTGTGCCAACAAAAATCTGGTCAAAGTATGTTGTATGTAGAGATGATAACCCAAGTTCATTTGAATCTCTCACAAAAAAAACCTCCTAGCAAAGAATTGGCATCCTTGTATCCCCAATCCAATTTAGACTGACATATAGTGACATGTGATTCCATAAGGCTGCACAGTAACCAGCACAAGGTTGTACCATCCAGAAGTGCTTTCATGTTCAATGTTTGTATTGTTTTATTCTATATATTTTGTACAATGAGGATTGAGAGAAAAAGGAACATCTGTATATTTTGCTTTGATTTTGCTACCAGGCAAAACACAGGCAAAGTAAAACAGATTTCCTTGCCTCTTTCAGTCCTTATATTCTCCTCTCAGGTGGACTCTTGTACTTTAAGTCCCTGTTTGTGAGATACCTGGACAAATCTGGGGTCAGGGTTTAGAAGATGGCAAGAAAAGTCCTCATTTCTTGTGCATCTTGCAAACTGTGACTTCCCTTACTAACTGCGAGGTCCAAGACTACTGGGAATGGCAGCTGATTGCAAACAGTTATGGCTTATATGCAAATCGAACCATACTCAAGCTTCCATTATGCACAGTAGTATTTGGAGCCTCTACAATGAAACTGATTAACGTGTTTGGTCCATCTCTTATCACGCTGGGTCACTCCATAAACCTAACTTTATTGCATCAAAGGCTAGAGCCAATGGTCTTCAGTCCTGCGTGATCATCATCCGAATCCTGCGAGACCTCTGCCAGCGAGTTCCCACGTGGTCAGCATTCCCCGGATGGGTAAGTGCCATTAACATTAGACCTCAACCGCAGTGCGTTTTGACACTTTGCGGTTTTTATAATGGAATTGTAAAATTCAGAGAAATTTCTATGGTGGTCTTGACTATCCTTCAGATGCCCCCCCAGGCACCTCATTGTGTGGGTTAATATGCTGAATGAAGTCTGTTTAGTGCTGGAGGAAATGGTTCATTTGTTGCTTTGCCTTCATGTGCATTGAATTGATATTACAGTCACAGAAAGTGTTGTGGTTGTTTTGATAAATCAGATTCTCAAAGACTAAAATGAAATAAAAATAGAAATGAAATTTCCTTAATTTTCCATTTCTGATTATAGAAGAATGTTCTCATGAAAAATAAAAATGCAGGGACGAAGTTACCCTGCCCAGGATGGGTATACAGAGGCCCCACTACAGAGTCCCGTTCACAGCTGGTGGGCAAAGAGAAGACAACAGTCCACCCTCCTGTGGCCTTACCACCTCCAGTAGATGCCATAAGGGTGAAGTGACAATCAAGGGTAGAGGCTGTGGCATTCCAGTTCCCGGCTGCTGGGACTGGCTATAGAGATCGAAAATGTGACGTCATTTCCGGAGTAAAACCGCAAAGGATTGTAGGTACAAGTGGCTACTGCGCACAAGACAACAGTCACACAGAGATAAACAGAGACGCAAAGAATGGCAAGAAGCTGCTGTATTATTAACTGCCATAGCCGGTCGCATGACAGCCGCTGGAAGCTGACGGGTAAAGCGATCGGTTTTTATCGGATTCCTTCGTGGAAGAAAAATTGTTCAAGTCATGTTTCCGAAGTCACGAAGAGGCGACGGAGGGCCTGGATTGTGGGGCAAGTCCCGAAACACACGGTGGTACAAGAAATCCCTTTCACTGGAAAGAACAGTGACTGTCGCTGCCCCCTCTCTCTTCTAGTACTGCGGAGCAAAGAGACAGACAGGACGGCCGGGGACGTCGCTGGGTTTTCTTTGCCCCGTTCTGATTTTAGTGGGGCGACCATGGTTCAGGAGGTTGGGAAGCTCATCTTGTAACCGGAAGGTTGCCGGTTTGATCCCCAGCTCTGTCTGTCTTGGTCATCGTGTCCTTGTGTCCTTGTGCAAGACACTTCACCTACTGCCTACTGGTGTTGACCAGGGCAGCTGTGGCTACAACTATAGCTTGCCTCCACCAGTGTGTGAATGTGAGAGTGAATGAATAGTGGAATTGTAAAGCGCTTTGAGGGTCTTGAAAAGCGCTATATAAATGCAATCCATTATTATTATTATTATTATTATCATTATTATTATTATTATTATTATTGCTGTGGCTGATGCCACTGGACTTTTAGTGTTGTTTTTATGTTTTTACTGTGTGTTCTCCCTGGCCAGAGGTGTTTTTAACTGTTTTAAATCTTTTATGTGAAATAAATTATATTTTGGTAATCAAGTTTTATATTGTTCTATTGCCTTGGCTACTCCACTGCTCTGTCTGTTTTTTGAAGGGTTGCCCTTTACTTAGAATAAAACCTGGTGTCCACCTACATATCGGGCTACTCGGCACATGTCAGTGTCCTGTACCCATCTGCCGGTAAACTGGAGCTGGGCTTGTTGCAGGAATCTGAAGTTACCAAACCCTTCATGAGTGTATGCACTCACACTTAGGACCATATAATTATAAATATGAGCACGATGAAAGCTGGGCAGCACGCTAACGTCTTTAGTCCGCTCTGTGTGCTTATATGGGTCTAACCCTTTCAACCCTTTGATTTTTTTTTTCCCTCGTACCTTTTTTATTTATTTTTTTAATTTTTTGGCCTTTTGTCTGTCTTGTCTGCCGTGCTCTCCTTCGTTTTGTACATAACTGTTTTTGGAGCAAATAAAATGCAAGTAGGGATTAAAACAGCAGAATTAATGATTACCCCTTGCTGGAAGTGCTAGCGCTTGATGCAGTGTTTTAATTTTGCTGCCACTCGTACCTGCAAGGCAACGCGTGAAAGTCACGTGGTCTGTCGATCTCTGAATGTCACCTCTTTGGTTGGGAAGGAGCCTGAACTGATGTGTGAGGCTAAAGAGACACTCTGGGATCTGATCCAGTCTCGAGTTGTCCTTGGTTAGAGGCTGTGGGCAGGGGTGGGTATTCTTGTACCCCTCTGGCTGGCTACCTGTATGTTGGGATTTTTCCAGTGAATATTTGGTATATTGGGACTCTATTGTTTCCATTGACCTTTGTGTCAGGGAACAAGTCCTGACTTATCGTTTGTAGTTATGCACTGAAAAACAGTTCCCAGTACTCATTCTGCTTCAGCCGTTTCTGCTGGTACTGACTTGGTTTTTAGGGTTTCCCATTAGGTCGTAGTACCTGGTACCAGGTAATTTTTTTTTATTTTTAGTCTCTATTCGGCTGGTGTACTAAGCGATCGAAGTTCATTCAATGTACAACATTGTTGTGTTGTGTGAGTCACATACTAATGATGTCATGGGGCTTTCCACTGTTTTGCTGTAATGACCTCACACACATTAGTTGGTACTCGATTGTAATGGAAAACGATCAAAGCCGAGTAGAGTCTAGCCGTGTTGAGCCGAGTGCATGCTAGTGGAGAGCGGCGTTTAGAGCCACTGGGTGCAGTGCTGGCGGGTAACCATTTCTCAGCGCTAATGTCCTGCTGAGAGACTTCGACCCTCATGTGGCCAACGACGGTGAGACCTAAGGGGGCATGACTGGAAGAAATGGCCTGCCTGATCTGCGCCTGAATGGTGTTTGGTATGGACATGTCATTAGCACACAAGTCCAATAACAGAATACCATGTTTGAACATAAGGGTGTTCATAAGTGCACGCAGCACTGGGACACCCTAGGTCACGGGTTGATTTTGTAATTTGTGCACTAAATGTGGATGGAGTGCTACTGAGCTCAGGACGTAATCCGGCAGTGGAAGGGCTACTTCAAGGATCTCGTCAGGCCCACTAACAAGCCTTTTGTAGATGAAACTGAGTCCAGGGATGAGGGGGAATGATCCGTCCAGTACCGGTGGCCCTGGGGTATATCGGATCGTATTGGTGAGGAGCATCAGCTTTTCATTTTTGTTGTGGAATGCTGGACCAGCTCATTGTCCCCCTGAGGACATTTGAAATGACTTGGGAGTTTGTCCTTAATTCTTAAGGACATGACTTTAAGGTCAGGTTTATCGGCTGTTGGTACTTGTCCAGTATCTTCAGATTTTTTATTTTTTTTTGTCAGGCCACACTGTGCACCCTGGAGAATTCTGCCGAAAACTTACAGATGTTAAAGCTGTGAGAATTCCTGCTCTAAACGTCTTGGTGCATGCTCAGTCCATAAACACAGAAGAGCCATCAGGCCAGGACTCTGCAGTCTATTCACACCTACAGGCCAGTGGACACTCTTTCAATGATGAGGATGTAACATCCTGGACAGGTAGGAACGCTGGTTTGAGCGCCGAGTCAAGGAGGCCATTTACGTGAAAAGGGAAAGACCATCTCTGAATCGAGGAGGGGGCCTAAGGGTCCATCTGTCACCATCTTACAATGCTGTGATTGTAGCCATTCCCCAACTCTATGTGAATGGCCATTGATCAGTGGTTGTTGATCAATGGTCATCACGGTTTGCATATTGATGATCAATAAACTGAGATCCCAGCCCATTGTTCCTTCAGTGGGCTGTGAGGTCAGTGTCCTGTTTATAAGGTGAGACTGAAGAAGTCACCTGATGATGATGATGATGAAACGTTTCTCCCACTGAAAACATCTGGATGAGCAGAATCAGCTGTTTGGGATACTGCTCAAAGCCATTTCAAACCTTCCACTGAAAGTCTGGCTCCTGACTGTTGAACTGTGTAAATGCTGAACTCAGCAGCTACAGCACTAACAAAGTCAGAAACCTTTCTAAAGCTTTGCTGGTATATTTGAAATATTTAAAGGTAGTGTAAAATATTAGGTATCTTAATTAATAAAAGTGGTGTGAGAAAAGCCACGATGCTGTTCCCAACCATCTCTAACATCTTCTGTTCCTCTGTGTGCTCTGTTCAGGCCATGGAGCTACTGGTCGAGAAGGCCATCAGTAGCGCGTCTGCCCCTCTGAGCCCCGGTGATGCACTGAGACGTGTCTTTGAATGCATCTCCTCTGGGATTTTACTCCCAGGTAAGGTGGTTTGGCTTTCTTTTGCATTGTTAGTTTTGTACTTGAAGAAAATTGATTCCATTTCTGTTCTTAAATCAAAACTAAATGGCAGAACGGTGGGCCAGTTCTGCTTCTGTTCTTGGCTTTTGAGTTATTAAAGTTTTGTATTCTCCAGATTTTATTTCTTTTCAATTTTCTTTTTGTTTTGGGGTTATCTTCATTTCCCCTCATTTAAATTATATTTTTCATTAGTTGCAGTCATGTTAAATGTTCTAATATAGGTGGTATTTGTCAGGGAAACATGTAAGAAATGTCTAATAGTAGCAAAATGTCTTTCAGCTAACTTCACAGTGAGTTTTCTGGGTTTAAGCTCTTTCACAGGAGGAACTGAAACCATTGTTCTGATCAAAGCTACAATTTCCCAATTTAAATAAGGCTATTTCACCACTCCCACTGACGGTCATTGTGTGACTGTGGTGAATGCATTCATTATGAATCAAACTTCCTTCCCTTTGTTCTGATCTGGGATCTGATTGCTTCAGTCAGGGAAGCTGAAGGGCTTCAGTAAAATATCACCAACAAAAATCAACCCCTGTAGCTCTTCGGTGTCCACAGGTCAGAGGTGCTGAGAACGTGAAATACTGAGGGAGCACTGAATTGTGAACATTTTCAGGACTGATTTTATAACCATGCAGAAGTATTGGGTGTGTTTCTGTACCCACGTCCTTTATTGCTCCTAATTCAGCTAGGTTTCTTTTAGCCGTTAACATTTGTTTACCTCGTGTGCTCTCCCGACACTTGGATCGCGTTTCAGTGCAGGCAAATTCAAATGCTCCAAAGGAACACTTTTAAGAGCACACCAGATGCAGATGTCTGGGCATGAAGCTGTGTGCACCCATGGCTGTAGATCAGGAGGCCGATCCAAATAGCCTTGGGGGAGATGGCAAGCCCCAGTTTTTCTGTGATGCATCCTTTGGAGCCGGGGTGTGAATGTTAGAAAACAATTAGCATAGGAAAATGCCCGGATGAATGGAGCAAGTTATTTGTGGTGAGTTTTTGCAGCAAGTGAAATCGTTCACTGGCAATCAGGATAAGATGGTCAGAGTTTGTAGAGTAGATTTGCTTCTGTTTGCTAATGTTTATAGGACCACCTTGTGTCTTCCTTTTATATTTTATTTTCCCTTGCTGTAAGAGCTCTAAGAGCAGTAAAGGCTGCACTTGGTGTAAACGCATCTAATGCTTTATGCAAGAAGATATAAAGAACCAGATCTGTGACAATCAAAGGGTTTGATGGGTGGTTTTATATTCACATTAGAAATCGTAACGTATACTCAAACCTCCAACATCTGGCCTATTGGCTGGTTGGTGTGTTGATCAGTAGGATTTGAATACCTCCTAATGAAGTGTGTTTTTCCCACTAGGTGGACCAGGACTGGTAGATCCCTGTGAAAAGAAGCCCGTGGATACCCTGGCGACTTTGGGAGAGCAGCAGAGAGAGGACATTACCTCAAGTGCCCAAGTAAAAATAATCTATATCTCTGTAAACATGCAGCCACGTTTAGCATTTGAAAATTTTTAAGATGAGTTGCTGCTGCTTTTGTTTGATTTTTAAGATTGTGGTTACATGATCGTAAAGCATTTCTCCTTCAAAGATCTGTTAGATTCAGCACCTGGCAATCTGATTGTTGTGTTTGACATCATTAGCATTAGAGATAAGATCAGATGACCTTTATTAGTCCCACAGGTGGGAAATTTCTTTCGTTACAGCGAAAGTGCAAAGTTATGTAGCAGAAATTAGAAAACACTGGAATGGAATAAAATAAAAATAAATTACTATATACAGTAGAATAAAATAGAATACAAATGCTATATACAACTGAGTAAAAAAATACAAAAGTACAACTTTGTCAGAAAAAGAGTATTGCACTTAGTGTTATTGCACATGTGTGGATGTGTGTGTTTGATCAGTTGAAGTCTTTGTTGTGGAGTCTGACAGCAGTGGGGAGGAAAGACCTGTGAAATCTCTCCGTCCCACACCGTGGGTGCCGCAGTCTCCCACTGAAGGAGCTGCTCAGTGCTGTCAGAGGCTCCTGCATGGGCTGGGAGATGTTGTCCAACAGGGATGACAGCTTAGCCGCCGTTCTCCTGTCACTCCCCACCTCCACTGGGTCCAGAGGGCAGAACAGAGCTGGCCCTGCGGATCAGCCTGTTCAGTCTCTTCCTGTCCCCAGCAGACCACACCGTAAAAGATGGCTGAGGCCACCACAGATTCATAGAAGGTCTTTAGGAGTGGGCCCTCCACTCCAAAAGACCTGAGTCTCTGCAGCAGGTACAGCCTGCTCTGCCCTTTCCTGTAGAGGGCGTCTGAGTTATGAGTCCAGTCCAGTTTGTTGTTCAGATGAATACCAATGTACCTGTAGCTGTCCACAGCCTCGATGTCCATACCCTGGATGTTCAGTGGTTGCAGTGGAGGATGTTTGTGCCGGTGGAAGTCTACCACCAGCTCCTTGGTTTCACTGGTGTTGATCTGGAGGTAATTCAGCTGGCACCAGTCCACAAAGTCTTGGGTCAGTTCTCTGTACTCCCTGTCGTCCCCATCAGTGATGAGGCCGACTATTGCAGAGTCATCAGAGAACTTCTGCAGGAAGCACTGGGTGGAATTGTGGGAGAAGTCTGCAGTGTAGATGGTGAAGAGGAACGGAGCCAGAACCGTTCCCTGTGGGGCCCCCGTACTGCAGACGACCCTGTCCGACACACAGCCCTGAGTCCTCACATACTGTGGTCGGTCAGTGAGGTAGTCCAGTATCCATGTAGTGAGGTGATGGTCCAGGACCGTGGGAAGAATAGTGTTGAAGGCACTGGAGAAATCAAAGAACATGATTCTCACAGTGCTTCCAGCGGTCTCCAGGTGAGAGAGGGAACGATGTAGGAGGTGAATGACGGCATCATCCGCTCCAATGCCAGGCTGGTAAACAATCTGAAGTGGGTCCAGTGATGAGCTCACCAGGTGCCGAAGCTGAGCCAGGACCAGCCGCTCCAGGGTCTTCATCAGGTGGGATGTCAGAGCCACCGGCCTGTAGCTGTTGAGGTCCTTGGGGCGTGAAGTCTTTGGCACTGGTGTAACACAGGAGGTTTTCCAGAGCTGTGGGACTCTTCCCAACCTCAGGCTCAGGTTGAAGAGGTGCTCCATCACCCCACACAGTTGGTCCGCGCAGGACCTGACGACCCTCAACCTGATGCCATCTGGGCCCGCTGCCTTCTTGGCTCCTCAGTTCCCTCCTAACCTGGGTGGTTGAGAGAGACAGGCTGGAGCCTTGTGTTGAGTGTGTATTGGATGCTGTTGTTGGGGGTGGGGAGGAGTGAGCAGGGTGAGTAGAGGACGTGTGAAGTGTCAGAAGTGGAGCAGCAGCAGTGGGGGTGGGTGAGTCTGCAGCCGATGTTGTAGACTGTCTCATGGTTGAATCAAATCTGTTGAAGAAATGATTCAGTTCATTTGCCCACCTCACATCCCCCCCAGGCAGAGAGTTCTGCTCTTTGTGGCCCGAGATGGTTCTGAGGCCTCTCCAGACTTCACCAATGTTGTTTTGCTGAAGCTGGTTCTCCGTCTTCTGTCTGTAGCTGTCCTTCCCATTCCTTATCAGTCCTCCATTAGATGAATACAAACCCAGTATGTGCTCTATCCCTCATCTGCACGCTGTCCTGTCCATCCTGCTCACTCCCAGGGAACATCTCTGACTCTCGTTGCTCCCACCACTCTCTCCCAATAACTCTGTCTTCTGACCTCCATCCTGCTGACAGCAGTCAAATCAAATCACTTTTATTGTCACATCACATGTGCAGGTACATTGGTACAGCACATGTGAGTGAAATTCTTGTGTGCGAGCTTCACAAGCAGCAGAGTTGTGCAAAATACAAGAATGGCTACATCTGAAACTAATAAATATATGTACAATATATAATAGTATATGCATTTCTGGATGTGTATACTAAATATTTTTCTGTGTGTGTGTGTGTGTGTGTGTGTGTACACATATTTTACAAATTAAATAGAGTAAACAATAAATAAAATATATAAAATAAAATATACAGAGTTGAATATGTGCAAAACAGTGGCATTACTGTACAGTATGGAGTGCATAATGTTAAAGTTCCAGTAGTGAAGCTGAGGTGTCTATGACGTGTTCAGCAGTCTGATGGCCTGATGGAAGAAGCTGTCTCTCAGTCTGCTGGTACGGGACCGGATGCTGCAGAACCTCCTTCCTGATGAAAGTAGTCTGAACAGTTTATGGCTGGGGTGACTGGAGTCCTTGATGATCCTACCCGCTTTCCTCAGGCAGCGCTTCCTGTAGATGTCTTGGAGGGAGGGAAGCTCACCTCCAATTATCCGTTCAGAGCACCGCACTACTCTCTGGAGAGCTTTGCAGTTGTAGGCGGTGCTGTTGCCATACCAGGTGGTGATGCATCCAGTGAGGATGCTCTCAATGGCACAGTGATAGAAGGTCCTGAGGATGCGGGGGCTCATGCCGAATCTTTTCAGTCTCCTGAGAAAGAAGAGGCGCTGCTGCGCCTTCTTCACTGTTTTGTTTGTGTGTACTGACCACGTAAGATCCTCAGCCAGATGTACACCAAGGAACCGGAAGCTGCTCACTCTCTCCACAGCAGCGCCGTTGATGGTGATGGGGGTGTGTACTTCTCTGCACCTCCGGAAGTCCACTATCAACTCCTTTGTCTTTGCGACGTTGAGGGTGAGATGGTTGTCTTGACACCAGTGGGTCAGGGCGCTGACCTCCTCCCTGTAAGCCGTCTCATCACCGTTGGTGATAAGACCCACCACTGTAGTGTCGTCCGCAAACTTCACAATGATGTTGGAGCTGTTAGTGGCCGTGCAGTCGTAGGTGTAGAGTGAGTACAGGAGAGGGCTCAGTACACACCCCTGTGGAGCACCAGTGTTCAGTGTGATGGGGGATGAGGTGATGCTGCCCAGTCTGACCACTTGGCGTCTGTCAGACAGGAAGCTAAGGATCCAGCTGCAGAGGGAGCTGCTCAGTCCTAGATCCTGCAGTTTCCTGTCCAGCTTCGAGGGAACGATGGTATTGAATGCTGAGCTGTAATCTACAAACAGCATTCTCACATACGTGTCTCTCTTCTCCAGGTGTGACAGGGCAGTGTGTAGTGTCAGGGCTATGGCATCATCAGTGGACCTGTTGTGGCGCTATGCAAACTGTAGAGGGTCCAGTGAGTCGGGTAGTGCAGAGCAGATGAAGTCCCTGACCAGCTTCTCGAAGCATTTGCTTACGATGGGGGTCAGGGCTACAGGTCGCCAGTCGTTCAATGAGGAGATGGTGGAGGATTTGGGTACAGGGACGATGGTGGCCATTTTGAAGCAGGCTGGGACTACAGACAGAGAGAGGGAAAGGTTGAAGATGTGCGTGAACACTCCAGCCAGCTGAGCCGCGCATGACTTGAGGACGCGGCCGGGAATCCCGTCCGGACCAGTAGCTTTGCGTGCGTTCACCTTCCTGAAGCACCTCCGCACATCCTCCTCAGACACAGTGTGCGCACTGACATCATCCGCGGTGCGCACACTGTCCGGTCTCATGGTGTTCGCTGTGTCGAATCTAGCGTAGAATACGTTTAGATCCTCACACAGAGAGGCCGTGGTCTGCGGTGTGCTGGTTTTCCCTCTAAAGTCTGCGATCGTGTTTAGTCCCTGCCACATACTCCGAGGGTTGTCAAACTGTTGCTCCACCCTGTCCCTGTACTCACGTTTGGCTGCTTTGATCGTCTTCCGGAGTTGGTAATGTGCGTGTTTGTAGTCCGATGTGTTCGCGGAGGCAAAGGCGGTGCTCCGTGCCGCCAGTGCCGCGCGAACATCTCCGTTAAGTGAACCCCATGATGATCCTGCTAGCGTACTCTGTACCGTACTCCAGCGTGGATGTCACTTTAAATCCACCTGCAGCATTCCCGGCCTTGCTTCCCTTCCTCCTGGTGCCCCAGTGGAATCACTGGCTTTGCCCTTCTGTCAGGTTTTTGCCAAGTAGTTGATCAGGTCACAGAAAGAGTAAATAACCCCCCCAAACATGCACATCCAAGACTGTTGAAAGGTTTGCTTCTGCTCTTTGACTCACATGTTCTCCAACTTTGTGTGTTTAGTTTGCTCTTAGGCTGCTGGCGTTCCGTCAGATTCATAAAGTTTTGGGAATGGACCCTCTACCGCAGATGAACCCTCGCTTCAGCATCCGCAACAGCCGGAAGCGTCGCCGTGACAACAGCGATGGCACAGACAGCTTCGAGGGCGAAGGCAAAAAAGACAAGAAAGATTACGACAGTTTCTAAGCTTGCGTTATGAATTGAATCTACATACCAGCTGTACTAAAATGTCGTATGCTCGTCTCCTGTGTACTGGCTTCTTTGTTTTTAAGCTCCAGGTGTACCAGCCTAACTACAGCCTGACTTTGTATGACACACACGTGTATTGTTATTAGTTGTAGATTTCTTACCGTGAGGGCTGAGGACTCTGTGCTAGATGGACGTTTTTACCTGACGTGCTTCTTACAAGAATGAATACAGCAGAGCTTGTGTCACTGCTCCCCACCTGTGTGTTTAAAGTGGAGCCGGACTGAACTGTAATGTGGGTCAGAAGGAAGCGTGAGGAGAAATATCAATGCCTTCATTCATCTGTACAGTTGCATTCAGAGCTGGTCTGTGTTTTTGTTGTTATTGTGAACCTTTTATTTGGCCAACAGATATGTCAAAGTTCCTGTATCCCTGTGCTTAATGCAAGTGCTGTTTGATGCTGTGGTCTTGTTATGTTTCAATGCTAATCTACACTTCAGATGAAGACCTATGGGATGCAGCAGACTATGAAGAATATTTCAGTGTTGAGATACCTTTGTTAGTAGTGACATTGTAAGCCCAGGTATGTAGTTTTGTCTATTCATTTGCATATATAATAAGTATTTGTGTAATCTATAGATGTAAAAAGACAAGTTTTGATTTGTGGAAAAAGTGGCTACGTTGACACTGCCGACTGTTCTGGCTTTTAAATTAGTTTTCTTGTGTAATGGGGATTGTATTGGCTTGCTTGCCTCATACCTTGGTTAGGTGCTAAATCAGTTCTGTCCTGAGGAAAAGGAATAAAGATTATTACTGACTGAGAGATGTCTGTCCTGCCCTGAATGCTCTCTGTGCTCTGCTCGCACGTCCAGCACAGTAAATGCATTTCCACCTGTTTCTCCGGAGCACATTTTTCCTCATGATGGCAAGTAAGTACCCTGCTGTCCCTACATTTACTCACTGACTGACCCGTTCAGCTGCTTGGTAAGGAAAGTATGTGGGCCAATCCCATGGCAGTAACTCGGCATCGATCAGAATCTGAGGAACTTTATTGATCCCAGAGGGAAGTTTGCTGCTATAACAACTCAACAAGCACTTTCATAAAATGAGTGCAGAAACAGTATTTCTCTATCATCATCTCTAACATAAATATAGAGTTACAAATCTAAAGGACGTGTGCAAATATGTTGTGTACAAAAGTGACTGCATGGAGGTGTGAGTAATTTATAGTCAGGATGATCTGAAGCTCAAACTGAGCATGAGAATAGAGCGAGGGGAACTGTAGTGTGCTGGTTAGTGCTGTTGTGTATGAGTGTAATTACAAACCACCTGTATGCAGGGTTAAGTGTTTTTCTATCTTTGACTTTTCTGGGTCACAAAGGGAAGGAGAATGAACACGCGTGTAACGAATGTTCTTAAAACGTGGTTATTTCATCGGGCCTTCAGCAAAGATGCAGAGGAAACGAGGTCAAACACCAAGTGGGGAGAAGCTGAGCGACAGATGAGACAAAGCTGTCATCTCCTACGTAGCTGGTTTGTCACAGAAATTCAGAACAGTTTTCTACAAGCAGGACATTGCAGTGCATCTCAGACCCAGCCACACACTCGAGCTGTAGGTTGGCTCGACCGTGGCACATCCAAACGTGCACCAGGACCCTCATCGCTGCCTGCAGCCTCAATTTTTATTTTAGGACCTCTTTGTCTCTCCTGTTCCACACCTGTTTTTGGTTTCCACATGCAGCAGACTGCTTAACAGCCTGTTTCCCTCCTTTTTACTGAACACTTTAATAGCAGCTGTATCTCTGACCAAAGCTAAACGGGGAATGCTGACACATGCAGGATGTTACACAACCCTGTAACTTGTTCGTAGAACAAGGCTGCAGCTGGTAGGACCAGGCTGCATGAATGTGTTATATGCCATATTGTGTTTCTTTTTACCGAGCAGACTAGTCTATTTCCGCAGCCACAACTTTAACAAACTGGAGATTCATTTAAACATTTCCTGTGATTCTGTTTGTGTTGCCTCGAAATCAAAAATGTCGCTCTGCTGTTACTGCAGCATACTGCAACTTCTGCATGTGTGTACGTTGCACATTTTGGAGAAGCAAAGCATGAAATGGACACAGTGAACCAGTGTGTCTTTTAGCTGTTTTGCAACCACTCTTTCAAGGTTTTTTTTTTTAAATAAAGGAAGGTTGAAGATTGGCCTATAATTAGCTAAGACAGCTGGGTCAAGCAACAGGTTAACTACTGCCAGCTTGAAGGCCTGTGGTACACGGCTGTTTAATAGAGATTGGTGGAGTATGTTTACAGTTGAAGCATTATTTAACCTCACTTTGATGGGACATTTTTACTCTTATTTGTATATTTACATTCTTTTCTAAATAAATCAAGTCACCTTTGACCACGACTGCTTTAAACTTTGACTAATAATCTATCACACTGTCAGTAGGAGAATATTTAAATGAGTCATGAGACAGTTTACTGCAAATTACGCAAACAAAACTAATGCATAAAAAAAATCTGCCTGGTGCTACTAAGAATTTATTTTCAATGGGGGAAGATGTTATCAGAACCAGCAAATATAAATCCACAATGTATCACCAACTGCTGCATCTGTAAGAGACAAAAACACAACAAAAAAAACCCAAACATAGAAAATACAGATACATAAATCGAAATCTTCTTGTCGTGTCAGTGAGAGTTCAAGGTTCTTTATTTGTCACATGCATAGTTATACAAGTATAACACACAGTGAAATGTAGCCTGACACGCTCCTCGACATGTGCAAAAATTGGGGGGGGGGGGGGTGTAGAGGAAGAACATTATATATATATATACATACATATAGTATATACACTGGGTGAATGTGCAGTAGTAGCAGCAAGCAGGTGAATTCTGTACATTAATATGAATAGACATCTGACTATTTTACAGGATAGACAATATAAACATTTAAAATTAAAGGAATTGAAATGTACATTGTGCCTTGGTTTAGAGTGTCTGGAAGAGTCCTTGTCACAAATGTGCTTGATAACGAGGGTGGGAAGCTGCAGCGATGCCCTCCAGAAGCCTGGAACCAGAATATGAGAGAGCTCCTTGCCTCGTGGTAAATGGACTGGTTCTTATATCGCACTTTTCTACTTTATTTGAGCACTCAAAGTACTTTACACCACAGGGCTGAAGGTGATTATAGGAAAGGTGCTGGATCAGCCCAAAACCACATGGGAGGAACTTGTTAAAGATCTGTATGCAGCTGGGACCACAGTCACCAAAAACACCATCAATAACACACTACACTCGAGTGGATAGAAATCTGGCAGGGCCCACAAGGTCCCCCTGCTCAAGAAGACACATTAGCAATACTGCTGAGGGAGTTTCTATCAAAGGAAAGTTTGAAGCCTAATCTTAAAAGTAGAGATAGTGTCTGTCTCCTGAATCAAAACTGGAAGCTGGTTCCACAGAAGAGGGGCCTGAAAACTGAAGGCTCTGCCTCCCATTCTACTTTTAAATACTCTAGGAACAACAAGTAGGCCTGCAGAGCGAGAGCGAAGTGCTCTAATAGGGTGATATGGTACTACAAGGTCATTAAGATAAGATGGGGCCTGATTATTTAAGACCTTGTATGTGAGCAGCAGGATTTTGAATTCTGGATTTAACAGGAAGCCAAAACAGGAGAAATCTGCTCTCTCTTTCTAGTCCCTGTCAGGACTCTTGCTGCAGCATTTTGGATTAGCTGAAGGCTTTTCAGGGAGTTTTTAGGACTTCCTGATAATAATGAATTACAGTCGTCCAGCCTGGAAGTAATAAATGCATGAACTAGTTTTTCAGCGTCACTCTGAGACAGGATATTTCTAACTTTAGAGATGTTTTCTTTTAGAGCTGATATTTTATTGTCTCACGTCGAATAGAATAAAGATTGGGGCACTTTGGTCACTTAGATTTTAAACTTAGAAATCTTGATAAATATTGTATTGAATCAGTAAAAGACTACCGGTTCTTTTATTTCGACAATCTCGGACCGGAAATGTGTTGTTATTTATCTTCCGTTTTGGATCGTGGAAGTCGGCAATGAAAACGAGTCTTTTGCTGAGTTTTCACAGAATTACTTTAATTTTAATCGTTTGTTTTATATTTTATGTCTTGTGGAATTTAAAGGGTAAAACAGGTAATGTCGAGCTTTGCAGCTACGCTCACTTGTTTTAGCGAGCTGCACTTTACTGTGACAGAGAGGAGCTAATGGCTGCGACCCTCGTGTTCTGTTCGCAGGTGGGATGCGTGACCAAACGCTGGACTATTTCTTCAGTCGGAGTTTTATAACGAGGATGGACGCTGCCGAGGTTAGCTGGTCGCATGCAGCGAACAGCAGGAGCAGGCTGGCGGAGGCGCTCACAGGTGAGTCCGTGACGTGGCTGTCAGTCCCGCTGACGTCAACATGGAAATTCAAACACCTGACATTTTATTGTTGTTTATGTTAAAGGTCATTTTGTCTAAATCAGCCCTTGTTTAGTCCTGAAGGTTGAAACTATTTTGCGTGATCGTGTTAAGTAGTGATGGCCCGCTTGAAGCTGACGCTCCGGAGCGTGTGTCGAAAAAAACAACACACTGGTTCAGAAGCACTGTGTCGAGGCTTGCTTCGTTTGGCAAAAGTCACGTGACCAGTGACGTCCGAAGCTTCATTACGCACGTAACTGCTTCGGTACCTGATTCAAACAGATATAAGGAAGTGAATCATCCACGGGATTCGTGGAGTGTGTTGATGGTGACAGATAGCGACGAGGTGATCATTCCACTGACAGATATGGAGCCAGCGAGGAAGAGAGGACGTTCTGGCGTGTGGGAATATTTTGAGTTGATTATGCTCAATTCATTTTATCTGCCGAAGTGAAAAACTTGAAATGTCCAAAATCATGTTTTCATAATGTAAATATCATTACAGCATATGACTTTAGGAACACTTCCATGTGAATTAAAGCTAATGAAGACTACAAAAATGTATTTGACACTATACGTACATTACATTGCTACAGTTTAGAAAATCATTTTGTTTATTGTTTTTAGGTGATAGTCTGCAGGACCCAGGAATACCTGCATATCTACCAACTTGCAGTGTAGTTCCTGCACTCCACAGCCTCTTCTGTTCCATGCAAGTGGATTTTCTCCAGGGCAGGAGAAACTATTTCTAAGAAAAGAAACAGACTCAGCCAGCGCACAGTAACACTAATCCTCTTTTTAAATGTAAATAACAAAAGGGCTACCTGACATAGAGCATGTTTTTACTTTGCAAGTTCTTGATTAGGGGTGGGTTTTGATTATCGCTTTTCTGATTACAATCCATGCTAAATTGAATAAAGTGATATTGATTCATTAAAATCCCGTGTCGATTTGTAAATTAACGTTATTATGCCTGAAACGCCAGCATCTCAGGTTAAACCTCACAACATGTCGTCAAACACCATACAGCTAAAACAGTAACTGGGAGCAGGTTTACGGATTCTGCATACAAACGTGAACACAGAGCGCGGACCCGACGCGTCAGAGTCAGATTTTGATGTGTCGTCAGGTCCGCGCTGTGTTTGCCTCTTTTTTCTTCGCTGGCTTCTGCAGCTGCAGGTTTCATAACTCTCTGTTTACATCTCTAATTAAGTCTCACATGTGTCAGCTTTCTTTTAATAGATACGAAATTATGGATATATACTGTTAAATGATCAGACTTGTAATATTTCTGACTGAGGCAAAACTTTCCAGATTCCAATCAAATTGAATCGGATCCTGTATCGAATCAAAATGATTCTACAAATCAGTGACGATGCAGCCGTACTCAGCTTCCTAAGCATTTTCCCTTTCCAGTTCACAATCAATCCCACCCCTAGGTCAAAAATATGTATAGGACAATTGGCCTAATCTAATATTTTGTATGAACCTGTCAAGCTGTCCAGTGATTAAACGACAAGTAGATGGAGGCAGGACTCCACAGCAGGGGCATACTCCATAATGTGCTGTGCATTATCATATGTATATTATATATATTGCTCACTTATTGTATTTACCAACATCAAGGAGTTATGAGCAAAGAAAGGCCACCATAGTGCATGTTTAAATAGGGAAAGTTTATTGATCAAAATGTATTACGCAAATACGCATTACATTTTTTTCAGCCCCCCAATCGAGAAAACAAAACCAATTACATGTTCAAAGCAACGGAACGGTGGCCCAATATCAGAGAGAACTCCACTCTTGAGTGAGCAGTGATAATTGAGCAGTCCGTTTTATTTTGCAGATTCAAGCTGCTCTTCAAAATTTTCACCACCAGATGTCACCGGAGAGGACTGTGTTGAAAAGCTTCGAGTAATGAACCGTTTTTCAATACAAGCTTCAGTGCTTCGGAAAGCTTCATTTGGCCATCACTAGTGTTAAGTTTCTGCTTCCTTCACATTAGCAACCGCATTAACGTAACCATGGCAGCGTCACTCTGCTAAAGGCTGAAATCATAGTTTCTCCCCGCTGACTCATGTTAATTGTTGGATTGTGTGTCCACAGGTGTTTGTACTTTGCGTCGTAATAAAATGACGGTAAAAGGCTCCGCCCACTTCCTATCCATGTCTTACCATGCAACGACTCTGTGAATGGACTGGAGAAGTGTAGTGGTAGAGTCCTCCGTCAGGAATGAGATATGTGTGTCGACTTTTTATTCTCCCTTAAAATTATTATGCCATAACGCTGCACAGAGCAGCTCTGCTAACAGGTTATGGGCCCAGAGCAGCAGTAAAGAGATCCTGTAACTGCCAAAGGAAGGGCAGCGTTTCCTGAAACCGCAAGTTACCGGCAGGTGTTAAAAGTTTGGCACGATTGAGTGAGTAAGCGTTTTTGTGCATCATGAGCAGACGCACGGCAGAGTCGGGCAGTCGATATTCCCGTTTGCAGTTTGATGGAGATGAAAGGAAATATGAGATATGGGAAACGAAGTTCCTTGGTCATCTCAGACTACAAGGTTTGAAAGATGTCATCTTAAAGGCTGAGGGTGATGAAGAAGCCGATGGTGAAGATGATGACAAAAATGCAGAAGCATATGCAGAGTTGATACAATTTCTGGATGACAAAAGTTTATCGTTAGTTATGAGAGATGCAGTTGATGACGGACGGAAAGCCCTAAAAATTTTGAGAGGTCATTATGCAGGAGTGGGCAAGCCAAGGATCATAAGTCTGTACACCAAACTTACTTCTCTCACAAATGAAAAGAATGAAAGTGTGACGGACTATATTATCCGAGCAGAAGCAATTATCACAGCGTTAAAAAATGCGGGTGAGTCATTAACTGATGGACTTCTGATCGCAATGATAATGAAAGGTCTACCAGAGAGGTTTAAACCCCTGATTGTGCACGTTACACAGAGCGAAGCAAAAATCACATTTTCAGAGTTTAAAGTAAAACTCAGAAGTTATGAAGAAACCGAGAGAATGCGTGCGGCTGTAACTGATGACAACGTAATGAGGACAAAAGTGCAATTAGACCAGGATTCTACTTCATGGCGAGCAGATGACCGAAGATCAAAGAATAATGAGATTGTGTGTTTTAAATGTGGACTAAAGGGACACACTGCAAGAACGTGCCGATCCAGAGTATGGTGCAGTTTTTGCCGGAGTAGTACACACAAAGATGCGACCTGTAGAAGGAAGCTAAGACGGGATGAAGCGAGAGGGGTTGTGGAGAAGGACTACGCGTTCAAGACGGGCTCCGAACCCCAGAGGGTCCCGGACGGCGGCCAAGAGATGCTGAATAACCAGCTACTGGTGGATACGGGAGCGACGTCACATATCTTTACGAAGATCGAGAGTTTTAAGACTTTTGATGACACATTTCGACCCGAGGCTCATTGTGTAGAGTTGGCTGACGGAAGGCGGAGCAGAGGAGCTGCAAAGCGGCGAGGAGATGCTGAGATAAGTATGATTGACAGTAGGGCTGGGCCATATTATACCGTTCACGGTAATACCGGTATAATGTTAGGCAACGATACGAAAATGAAATATCGCGATAGAATATGAGTAAAACGCGCATGCCTTTGTTTTCATACGCACATGGCCGATTGTTGAGTGAAACAGATGAACCAGAATTGGTTTGTAAAAATGGTGCAACTTCAGTGATGTGGAACTGGTTTGGTGTTTGTCCGTCAGATACACGACAAAGCACATTTTTTTGCAGAACATGCAAGCGGCCGTCGTTATTGTCGTATTTGTCGGACTAAGATGCTCTTAAATCTGGGAGTAATCTGGGTCCTAAACTCCGTATGCTTCAGGTCAAACGAACACTGCAGCATCACTAAGAGTTAAAAACTGTCTAAATTCTTTCATCTTTAATAAAACGATCAGCATTGCTGCTTTACCAGGTGTAACTATGAAGTTTAACTTCCAGGCATCCATGAAAACAAAATGTATTACATTTAACGGAGTTAGAAGCTAGCAGGAAGCTAGCGGAAGTTAGCTCGCTAGTTTCGCTAGTTACCTAAACATGATATTGCATGTTCTGACTGAGAGATTTCTGAAAAAAATCAAACGTACAGCTCTGCTATCACTTCCAACATAAATGAAGACAGGAAACTAAACAGCAGTGACGTTTGTAGGGTTACTGAAGTTGGGCTAGCTGGTATATAATTATGTGCTACGTGATCGCTAGCAACACAGCTATGTTAGCATAACATAAACAGTGAAGCTGGAGGACAAACACTAACACTTTTCCACTTATAAAAGTTAACGTTAAGGTTCCTCATGGTTAGAGACAAATGCAATCGCATGGCAGGATGCTGTAAAAGGACCAAACTTCAGTCAGGAGAACAACTGAGATAATTCATCCACAATACGAGGTTAGTCATTAATATACTGCAACAACATGGGAATAGAGCAGCTGCCAGAGAATTCAACATTAATGAATTAATGGTACAGAAGTGGAGGAAGCAAGAAGAATGAGTTTAATAAAGTTTGATTTATCTGACTGCTTTGTTTCGCTTAATGTGCCTTATAATCCCGTGCACCTTATGGTCCGAAAAATACGTACTGCACACTGCAGTTTAATGTTGCAAAGCACCTCTTTTTAACTTCAGTGGATATTATACATGGTTATGCTCAGGATATGTCAGCCCATTTCTACTGGAAATGCCTTTTGGTTAAACTTTCAGCAAGGAATTTGCATTTGCACTGTTACATTTTTATAAAGCTTTAATGTACATAAAAACCAGCTTCTTGTTTAATTTTTAAGTGAAAATAAATGATAGGTTGTCTTTTTGCGCTAGTAATGTTGTGGAGTTGTATTTTGTCTCGCATCAATTATATCGTCAGTTATATCGTTATCGCAAATTTTCAAATATATATCGTGATAAATATTTTTGGCCATATCGCCCTGCTCTAATTGACAGTAAAGGACGCAGTCACAAGGTAACATTGAAACAAGCACTCTACATTCCATCGTTTCCACAGGACATTTTGTCAGTAAAAGCAGCTACTAGTAACGGAGCCACTGTGGTTTTCAAACACGGGGACAGTTTTCTTAAACATGTTGATGGAACAAAATTCCCTATATATGAACACGAGAGACTGTTCTTTATAAACACTGTGCAAGAGTTTGAAGAGAAATGTAATGGATGTTTTGATATGCAAACGTGGCATGAAATTCTAGGACACTGTAATTATGAGGATGTTCAAAATCTGCAAAATGTCGTTGATGGAATGGAAATTAAGGGTAAAATCAACAAAAATATGCAATGTGAAGCCTGTATACAAGGGAAGTTTACTCAAACTAGGAACCGAGAACCAGATGAAAAGGCCAGGGCAGCATTAGAGTTGGTACATACGGATTTAGCTGGTCCGATTACGCCAAACTCTAAAGAAGGGTTTAAGTATGTTTTGTCGTTTGTTGATGATTATTCAGGTGCAAAATTTGTATATAATCTGAAACACAAAAGTGATACAACTCAAGCAACTGAAAGATTTATTGCAGAGGTGGCGTCATATGGGAAAATCAAGTGCTTTCGTTCTGATAATGGAACTGAATTTACAAGCAGACAGTTCAGAGATTTATTAAGTAGACACGGCATTAGGCAGGAAACTTCGGCGCCATATTCGCCTCATCAAAACGGAACAGCAGAGAGGAACTGGCGTACACTTTTTGACATGGCGAGATGCATGTTAGTTGAGAGCGAATTGCCAAAGTCTTTATGGCCATATGCAGTACAAACCGCGGGAGTGATTCGGAACCGATGTTTTAACAAACGCACAGGTCAGACAGCGTATAAGATGTTAACTGGAAAAAGACCTGATCTTTCTAGAATGAAAAAATTCGGATCATTGTGCTATGCTTATAAACAAAATAGGGGAAAGCTGGATCCAAGATGCGACAAAGGTGTTTTCTTGGGATATGACAAAAATAGTCCAGCATATTTGATCTATTTCCCAAAAACCGGGAAAGTTGAAAAGCACAGATTGATAAAAATACTAAATCCCGCGACAATGGATCAACAAACACAGAGTGATCAGATGTATGAAGATGAGGTTTATGAATCCAGAAAAGATGGTGAACCCAAACAGACGAAGGATGAGGATATTCCAGATGGTAGTGAAAGCAGTCAAACTGAGTCCGAGGTTAAAACTGATGATAAAGTAGATGCTGGAGCTACACGTTATCCATCCAGAATCAGAAAGAGACCTGATTATTTGAGTGATTATATCACGGATGTGAAAGAGTGTGAAAATGAACAGATGCAAACCAGTGTTGATTATTGCTACAGATTGTTGTGTGAAATACCCACATCATTTAGCGAAGCTATTGTGTCAAGTGAGTCAAAAGAATGGGAAAAAGCGATGAATGAAGAAATCCAATCCCTTAAGGAGAATGACACATTTACTTTAACCACTTTACCAGAGGGTAAGAAAGCAGTGGGGGGTAAATGGGTTTATGCCGTTAAAAAGAACTCAGACGGATCAGACAGATATAAAGCTCGATTTGTGGCTAAAGGTTTTAGTCAAACAAAAGGAGTTGATTATGAGGAGACTTTTTCACCGACTGCTAACTTATCGAGTGTGAGAGTTTTGATGCAGAAAGTGGTTCAGGATGATATGTTGGTTCACCAGATGGATGTAAAAACCGCCTATCTACACGCATCAATAAATGAAGAAATATATATACAACAACCAGAAGGTTTTGAGACAGAATCAAGTGAGACTAATAAACTGGTGTACAGATTAAAGAAATCACTTTATGGGCTGAAGCAATCGGGTCGTAACTGGAACCAAACCTTACATGACTATTTAAGCAGTTGTGGATTTAGACAAAATACTGCTGATCATTGTGTGTATTCAAAAGAAACTGAAAGTGAAAAAGTAATCATCATAGTGTGGGTGGATGATTTACTCATTGCAGCTAACAATGAAAATGTGCTTTCAGGCGTGAAAGAAATGCTCTCTTCTAAATTCCAAATGAAAGATCTGGGGAAACTTAACCATTTTCTAGGAATAGATTTTCTTCAAGAAAAAGAATGTGTCAAAATGTCACAGAAAATATATATTGAGAACATTTTAAAGAGATTTAACATGCAAAACTGTAAGCCAAGGTTAACACCCTGTGAACAGAAATGGACTCATTCTGATAAATTCGAGACATTACCAGATGTGAGGAGATATCGTGAAGCGGTAGGATGTCTTATTTATCTGAGCTATTGTACGCGACCTGATTTAAGCTATGTTGTCAGCAAACTGTCACAACATTTCAATGCGCCAACTGTTGATGATTGGACAGCAGTGAAACATGTTCTGAGGTACCTAAAAGGTAGTCGAGGAAAAGAACTGTGTTTTAGGAAATGTTCAAGTGGAAAACTAGGTCTACAAGCATACAGTGATGCAGATTGGGCATCCGATGTTTCTGATAGACGCAGTATGACAGGTTATTGTGTAAGCCTAAATGAAAATGGTCCTTTGATATCATGGAAAACCAAAAAGCAGACAACTACAGCACTATCAACTTGTGAAGCCGAATACATGGCATTAGCAGCAACAATTCAGGAATGTATGTATTTGACTTATTTGATTCAAGATCTTGATGAGTTTGAGTATGAAATACCTATGATATTGGAGGACAATCAGGGAACAATCGCTTTGTCAAAAAATCCAGTGAACAGACAAAGATGTAAACAAATTGATGTGAAATATCATTTTATAAGGTCAGCTGTACATGAAAGGAAAGTGCTCATTGATTACTGTCCAACTGAGTCAATGGTAGCAGATATGATGACGAAACCAGTTTCAAAGTCTAAGTTAGAAAAATTCTCTGTATTTGTGTTTGGAATGTAAGATGTTTTTTCGGAGGATTGTTTTTCCCCAACCTGTGTACAAGTGGGGGTGTTGGATTGTGTGTCCACAGGTGTTTGTACTTTGCGTCGTAATAAAATGACGGTAAAAGGCTCCGCCCACTTCCTATCCATGTTTTACCATGCAACGACTCTGTGAATGGACTGGAGAAGTGTAGTGGTAGAGTCCTCCGTCAGGAATGAGATATGTGTGTCGACTTTTTATTCTCCCTTAAAATTATTATGCCATAACGCTGCACAGAGCAGCTCTGCTAACATTAATTATCATACTTTTCAACAGAAACACTAATTTTAGAGTAAAAATATTAGAATGCATTATAATCTCTGTCTGTTCTACAGAAATATGGGAACACATTGCTTCCTCAAACGGCGGCTCTGAGCTGCTGGGAGCTTCCCATGATGCACTCAGTGTTTTTACTCACCACTTGTGGATACATTTAATCAGTAGTTATTATTAATCTCCGGCTCTCTTCCACAGCGTGTCCTTATTGTATTTTGTGTTGAATAAATAAAATGTCATTTTATTGTGAAGGAAGGAGGCTTCATGATATGTAACATGGATTAGAGGGCTGGTGTGTGAGCTGTGATTCATCTCAGGTCTGCCTAATAATCTGGACACTGTAATGTAATGCATTCTTTTTTTATAAAGCACTTTTCTAGTCTTACTGACTAACCAAAGAACTTTAGATTGCAAGTCACATTTTAACTACATTGTGTGCACTTTGAGGACTTTATCCGTCTCACATCCGTAGCCAGATTTTCCAGTTAACCTAGCATTTAATCCACGTTTGGACTGTGGGAAGAGGCCAGAGTCCCTGGAGAAACCCACACAGGCACAGGGAGAGCATACAAACTCCCCGCAGAGGCCACAGCTGGAGATAAAATCAGGACCCTTTGTGGCCGTGCTGCACACAGAGCGACTGTGTGCTCGTCATACTGCGCTAACCTCCTCTGGGCTGAAAATAAAAAGATATATTCAGTGATGTTTGTCGTTGGGATGATACTTAAGAAAGATACGAGTCGGTTTCTAATGGGCAACAACTGTTTTTCAGGTCCTTCTCTTATGATTGAAGCTGACATTGTCCTGAGAGGTCGTGATCCCAAAGAGCCAATCATGGCACATCCCCCTGATACAGACAGTGACATCACCCTGAGGGAATGGCTGGAGGGAGTGAAAGAGTACGGCAAGGGGATAAAGCTGGACTTTAAGAGGTGAGAAGCAGGTTCTGTTCCACCAATGCTGTGTGGGTCTGTGTGACGCTAACGCTGAGCTATACTCTCCACATAGCATGGAGGCTGTGTCAACATCTTTAGTCCTGCTGCAGGAAGTGCTGACTGAGCCATACCGTCCTGTGTGGATCAACGCAGACATCTTCTCGGGTCCTGGGGGGCAGATCGGACCTCTGGAGCATCACACCTTCCTCTCTGTTGTGACTCATCTTCCCTCACACACTGTGCTGTCTCTGGGCTGGACTACAGGATGGACTGCTGGGACAGATAATCCAGGTAAACATACCTCATCACCATTGCCTTTTTGTACTCTGAGAACTAAATTTTCTTGATAATACAAGAATAATATCATGTAAACAAATGTATTCAGATTATGGCTGGGTATCGTCACTGATTTCTGGAATCAATTCAATTCGATTAGATTTGAATCGGGGAAATTTTGCCTCAGACAGTCAGAAATATTATAATTCTGATTACTTATCAGTACATATCTATATTTTTATATCTATAAAAACAACGCTGACACGTTTGAGACTTGATCAGAGGTGTGAGCATCACAGCAGACGTCTTTGTGTCAAAGTAGCTGAGGATGAAACAGAAAAACAAAGTTACAGAGGTTTGATTACAGACACAGCTAAGAGTTTTGCAATTTGTGATCATTTTAAAAAGTTTACATTTCTTCAGTATTGAACAGCAGAAATGTGGCTTTCTTGTCAGAAGTCATCTAAGTAAAAAGAAAAACCACAGCGCTGTAAACAACGGTAGACTGGTAATGAGCAAGCATATGGGAAACTGTTCTTCAAGTACACAGAGAAAGAGAGCTGTGCAGGAAGTGTGATTTTATCGTGGTGGAAGCAAAGCAGCAAAAGTCAGACTGAAGTCATGACGATGTTTATCTGTAGTTTGGATCTTCTTTTGCTGCTGGTTCAGTCAATGTTGTTTGGAGAGCAATAAAACCTGCAGCTCCAGAATCTAGCACGTGAACACAAAGCTCGACCCGCCGAAACATCAGAATCAGTGAGCTGATTCAGCCCCGACCGTGTCTGTGCCGTCGGGTGAGAAAGTCGACATCTCACTGATCCTGATCCGTCGGCGCTTTATGTTTACGTCTTTGTGCAGAATCCGTGTTCCTGCTCTCGTTTACTGTTTTAGCTGTTTGGTGGTTGTTGGAAATTTGAGAGGTTTAACCTGAGATTCTGGTGTCTCAGGTAAAATACGTTTATATGTAAAAATCGATTCAGGATTTAATGAATCGATATTGCGTTATTCAAACTGGAATCGATTGTAATCAGAAAATCGATAATCAGAACCCACCCCTAATTCAGATTAGTGGGAGGTGATGCCACCAGCACATTTAGGACCTTTTAGTATTGTCACCCATATTTGAGGGTTTTAGGATGATGTCACTAAAAAGCCTAACTGCTGTTCAATAGTGAAGAAATGTAAATGTTGGGTCTGGGCTTGCAGGCCCCGCTGGTTCAGAGAGTTATCACCTGTGAAGAAAGCAAGACATCAGCTTAAACAGTATTTAACTTAAAAGGGAAGCCTGGTCGGATCTCAGAGCTGCAACTCTGCACTTGACTCAGACGACTCCGCCCCCAGCCTTTGCTTGCCACCTTTTATTTAGATGCATACCGTTTACACAAGCACCACCCATTGTAAAACCCCTGTGGTGTGTCAGGCACTGTGTGTGTGTGCATGTGCAAGCACGTGTGTGTGTTTGTGTGACTTCCTGCTGATGGAGGAACAGAAAAATATCTCAACATGCAGTTTACGAATTTAAGTACAACAATGACAGCTATTATCAAAATCACCCTAACAGTCCTGTTTGTCCTTTTTGTCCTTTAAATTATTCAACCATACATCATTTACACAAATCCTCTGTCCTATCATTCACCTCATATTACTGTAAAAGCAAACAGTTGATAAATGTGTTAGCAGTTATCCTATTTCTCATTGATCTCACACATGGTAAACTGCATCCTACAAGTAAGAAAATGAAAGTTAACAGTCCAAAAAGAGGAATTAACACTTCCAAAATCATTCCAGCCTTGTGGTGCATTTCCTGCCGGTGTAGATTCCTCTGCAGAGTCATTGAGTTCTGCAGCGCTTTCTCCATTCGTATCATTGTCCATACGGCCAGAGTCCAAGTGTATGTACACATGGGCATGCAAACACAGCAGTTGGTGTTGTTGTCTATTCAGGTGGCTTTCTGAGCTATCTTCAAAGCTGTAGGCCTGGTCAGCAGCCCCCTCACTGTGGGTTGGACCAGCACTTCCTTTTTATGGCCTCTATCAACCCCCATCTCCTGACTTCAGGCGTTCTTCCTGTGGGGTGATACAGTCATCAAAATTTCAGCCAGCTTTGTAGAAGTGCTCATGATGCAAATGACAACAACAATGACACACAGGAAACCTCTTCAGAGTGTCAAAGTCTGCATGGCACAGTGAAACAGCATTAGGTGATCCTCCTGGGGAAATTGCTGTCAGTCATTTCCCGTCACAGTCACGGCTTCTGGTGTCTGTGCTGTTTACAGAGTCATAATTTCATCGCTGATCTCCTTCTGCGCTGTCGCTTGGCACGCTCCCTTCATCCCTCGGTTTCTTGCTCTACCCTGAAGGTTTAGGGTAGAGCAAATCTTACACTCTAGTTGTCTTGGTTTAGGTCTTATCTTTGTGACAGAACTTTTAGTGTTAACTTTTTAGGGTATGAGTCTTCCTCTGCCACTTTTCAGTCTGGGGTCCCGCAGGGCTCAATTTTAGGGCCTCTTCTTTTTTCATTATATTTACAGCCCCTGGGAACCATCCTCAGAAGGCATGGAATATCCTTCCACTGCTATGCTGACGACTGTCAGATCTATCTGCCTCTGAAGCAGAAAGAGGCCTTCTCTATTAAGCCACTTTTAGCATGTCTAGAAGACATTAAATCTTGGATGTCCCTAAACTTTCTAAGATGCAATTCCAGCAAAACTGAGGTCATTCTGTTTGGTCCTAGTGGACCTTGTGAACCCTCCGCTATTGATTTGGGACCCCTGGCAGAGTATTTTAAATCTGTTGCTACAAACCTGGGTTTTAAGATGGACAGTGATTTTAAATTAGACAGTCAAATTAGGGGTTGTGTCAAGTCCAGTTTTTATCATCTAAGGCGCTTGGCAAAGATAAGACCTATTTTATCCGCGACCGTGGCTCAGGGGGTTGGGAATCGCATCTGTAACCGGAAGGTCGCCGGTTCGATCCCTGGGCTCTCTGTCCTGGTCGTTGTGTCCCTGGGCAAGACACTTTACCCTACTGCCTACTGGTGTTGGCCAGAGGGGCCGATGGCGCGATATGGCAGCCTCGCTTCTGTCAGTCTGCCCCAGGGCAGCTGTGGCTACAACTGTAGCTTGCCTCCACCAGTGTATGAATGTGAGAGTGATTGAATAGTGGTATTGTAAAGCGCTTTGGGTGCCTTGAAAAGCGCTATATAAATCCAACCCATTATTATTATCCAGGCCTCATCTTGAAACGGTAATCCATGCTTTTATTTCATGTCGTTTAGATTACTGTAATGCACTATATTGTGGAGTTAGTCAGCATCTTCTCTCTCGTCTGCAGCTGGTCCAAAATTCTGCTGCACGACTTTTAACCAGAACTCGTAAAAGAGAGCAAATAACTCCCATCCTGGCTTCACTCCATTGGCTGCCTGTATATCTTAGAGTTCATTTTAAAATTCTCATGTTTGTGTTTAAATGTTTAAATGGTCTTGCCCCAACTTACCTCTCTGAGCTTCTGCATCCTTACTCACCCCCCAGGTCTCTCAGGTCAGCTGACAAGCTGCTCCTGGAGGTACCCAGGTCCAAGAGAAAGCTCAGAGGGGATCGGGCCTTCTCTATTGCTGCTCCTAATCTGTGGAACAATCTTTCCCAGCACATTAGAGAGGCCCCTTCACTGTCCACTTTTAAAACACGTCTTAAAACCCATTTTTACTCTTTGGCTTATGACACAGTCTGACCCTGATTTTATTGTTTTAAATGTGTTTTTTATATGTGTGTGTATATGTGTGTGTGTGTATATGTGTGTGTGTGTGTATATATATATATATATATATATATATATATATTTTTTTTTTTTTTTTTTATTTTATTTTTTTTCTCATTTTTTTTTTTTTTTTTTTTTATTTTTTCTCATTTTTTTTTTTTTTTTTTAACATGCTCAATGTATCATGTTTGGCATGTCAAGTGTACAGCACTTTGTGTTCAGCTGGTGGCTGATCTGAAAGCGCTATATAAATAAATTGCTTGCTTGCTTGCTTGCTTCCTCACCGTCAACGTCGAACCTCTTTCACTTTATTTTGGATTTTGCTGCTGTCCACAATCTCCTTTCGATGATCTCTAGGGAGCCCAGCGGCACAGCCCTCTGTGGGTTGTCACCTGTGCTGGAAGTGGTCTCTGCTCCTCACTGATCCTCTTGAAGCCTCTCTCCTGGTCTCAGCTTCCATCTGCATCTCAGCCTCTTCTTCCATCACTTCACCTCATGCCACCTGCAATTTAAAAAATGAAAACTCCCCAAAAACCCTCTTTTGCCTCATGGTCCTTGCCATGCATCAACTCCACACAATTAGAGATGCACAAAACAGTTTCACATTCTCACTTAAAAATTCTTAGGGCTTCTCCCTTGGAGTAGCTCCACTACAAACCTGTAACCCTGTATTAGAGATGGCACGATACCACTTTTTTATGTCCGATACCGATACCGATATCATAAATTTGGATATCTGCTGATACCGATATGAATCCGATATAGTGTTTTTTAATCAACAAAACTGTTTTTTTTTAAATATCTTGCTGCATTTTGTATAAGTTCATACTCAAGTTTAAAACAACAACTACACTAAAGCTATTCTGTTATACCTGTATGCAAAAAAAAATATTTCATAGTTCAGCAATACTGATCAATCTAATAAACTTAAACCTACACCATCCTCCCTATTCTGGTATTTTAAAGAGTACTTAGCGTAAATATTAAGCACCCTAACTAATAGGGTTCCAACTCCCAGCAACAACAAAAATAAATAAATAAAAAATAGGGAACCACCCCTCACGCTCCACCTCATGATGCTTAATCGACGTAATCAACCTTAATTTGATGCAGTGTGAAAAAAAATGCACAGAAATAAATTATTTTTCAAGAAATATTAAATAGATTCAACATCTTTCTTCAACAAAATTGCAGACTGCACAGATGGTACCTTTCCAAAGGAAAAAGTACTATAGCTTACTAGGGTATATATATTAGACTTAATAGTCACTATACACAGTAATTGACTTCTATTCATTTTACATCAAATTAAAACTTTGGGTGTAAGAGTCAGATAATTGGGGGCGACCGTGGCTCAGGGGGTTGGGAAGCGTATCTGTAACCGGAAGGTCGCCGGTTCGATCCCGGGGCTCTCTGTCCTGGTCGTTGTGTCCTTGGGCAAGACACTTTACCCTACTTGCCTACTGGTGTTGGCCAGAGGGGCCGATGGCGCGATATGGCAGCCTCGCTTCTGTCAGTCTGCCCCAGGGCAGCTGTGGCTACAACCGTAGCTTGCCTCCACCAGTGTGTGAATGTGAGAGTGAATGAATAGTGGCATTGTAAAGCGCTTTGGGTGCCTTGAAAAGCGCTATATAAATCCAATCCATTATTATTATTATTATTAATAATTATTTATTAAAAGCTCGACATTTTAAATGAGAATAAGAAAGAAAAGTATGTCTTTGTGCCCCCTTTTCCCTGTTAATGCCCTATCGGCCCCCCTGGCTAAACTTTGCTAGATCCGCCCCTGCACAGTTACCAGCGTCAGCTACATAGAAAAAGATCCTGGTGTAGAAAGTAATATTAAATAAATTCTAACAACAGCTGATCAAGCTTAAACGTGCTGCTGTTGTTCAGCCGCTGGTTTCCTCTTTCTGGTGCAAAGTGGGCCAAAAACAAACTAGAGACACGGACTCGCGACAGAAAAGCCGATCAGCTGATCATTAAGCAGTTTCATGATTGAAGTAGCAGCAAGAAGAGGCAGTCGCTTGTTAAGCTTAACGCAGGAATGCTTTACAAACATTCAGAGATGGACTTACACACTTGCTTTACTTCTCTCGGGGATAACTTTGTCGGAGATGAAATGCCAGGTTGCTAGCGAAGCTCCAAATGCTATCCAGACCACCGACAGGTCCCACATGCCACAGCCGCTCTATTACGTGATGCATACTGCTCCGACGTGCTAACGTTCTGAGGTGAGTTACGGCGTGTTGCAAGTTTTGTGAGGTGCTTTCGTGATATTTAATGGATCGATTACATTTTTTATTTTTCTCCGATATCCGATCCAGTAATTTAGGTCGTATCGGACCGATATGTAATATCGGATCGGTCCATCTCTACTGTTACGTTTTTAGTCTAGGCAAGTAATTAAACGCAACAAGAAGTTTGCCCATCCACACCCCACCCAAGCAAGAACACCAACAATGATACCTTTTAAAGTGCTAAGCAGCCATTTATTTACTTCGGCAGTGAGCGATGCCAAAAATAACAAACAAAACTCCCTCGTGGTCCCTGCGCTTCCCTACACAATGTGAAAAAAACCAAACAAAAGACAATTCACTTACCTAGCTTTCTAATGAGAAAACAGGAGAAAACTTATTCAACAAAAATGGCTTCTCACGCCTACTACGCTGCTGCAGTGAAGGATATATACGAAGTGAACAAAACGTACGATCGCTACTTGACAAATCTATTTACAGCTATTTACAAAATGGACATAATAACGCCAGACATACACACGAAAACTCTACACTGCAGTAAATCAACACACAGGTTCTTGGTTAAGTGGTGGAGGTTCGGGGAGAGGGGCCAGGTGGCTGTCATCCGGTAGTTAAATACTGGAGGTGATCCATCAATTATCCAATCCGAGGATAGGCAGAGATTCCACCCAGATCCCTAACAGCCACGCCCAGGTGTCCACCTCCTAGGAAAAAAAAAAAAAAAAGGGGAAAGATACCCACAGCCATCCTCTGGTGGGAGGAGTAACACAAAACAAACACATCACTGGATCATAACATTTCCCCCCACCCAAAAAAAAAATCAAACATTTAACCCCACACAAAAATGTTTGATTCAAGACCTAGAGAGGGCATCAGCCATGACATTCTCTAAGCCCTTTTTGTATCGGACTTCAATGTTGAAGTCCTGGAGGAGTAAGGACCAGCGCATAAGGCGCTGGTTGCTGTTCTGCATCCGAGTTAGGAACTGGAGAGGGTTGTGGTCAGAGAACACGACGGTTGGAACAGGACTGGATCCAAGGTACACTTCAAAGTGCTGCAAGGCCAGCAATAAGGCTAAGGCTTCCTTTTCGATCGTGCTGTAATGCAATTGGTGTTTTAGGAATTTTTTTTGGAAAAGAAACAGACTGGATGGTCAATGCCATTTTCATCCTCCTGCAAAAGCACTGCCCCAGCCCCCAAGGCACTGGCATCCACCTCAAGCTTGAATGGACATGCGAAATCAGGGGCGGCCAGCACAGGAGCACTACAAAGGAGAGCTTTGACAGCTTCGAAAGCAAACTGACATGTCTCAGACCATATAAATGGTGATTTTGGACTGGCAAGACTGGTTAACGGGGCTACTACCTCAGAGAAGTTCTTGCAGAATCCACGATAATAACCTGCCATGCCTAGAAAACGCCGCAGCTCCCGACGGGTCTGCGGAGCTGGGAAATCTAATATTGCCTGCACTTTCACAGCAACAGGGAGGACCTGACCCTGTCCGACTTGTTTCCCCAGGTAGGTTACAACAGCCTTTCCAAACTCACATTTAGCCAGGTTTAGTGTCAGAGAGGCATCACGCAGACGGTCAAATATTTCGCTAAGGGTTTTGAGGTGTTCAGTCCAAGTGGATGAATAGGCAACTATATCATCCAGATACACTTCACAATTTCTGACTCCATGTAGCACAGTGTTCATCAGCCGCTGGAAGGTGGCTGGGGCATTCCGTAGCCCGAACGGCATGACGGTATACTGCAAAAAATGGTCAGGCGTAACAAAGGCACTGATTTCGGATGCACGGTCCGTTAACGGAACCTGCCAGTATCCCTTTAGGAGGTCAAGCTTGGTCACGAAGGTTGCTGATCCAACACGGTCGACCAAGTCATCCATGCGTGGGAGTGGGAAAGAGTCTGGTTTTGTAACAGCATTTACCTTTCGGAAGTCATTACAGAAATGGGAGGTTTGATCGGGTTTTGGGACGAGAAGTGATGGTGAGCTCCAAGAGCTATTACTGGGAAGAGCAAAACCATGGTCGAGAAGATACTGGACTTCCTGCTGCATTATGGCACGCTTAGTGGGATTTACTCTGTAGGCATGTTGCTTGATGGGCTTGTGATCACCCACATCAATATCGTGACTTAGCACATGCGTTTGAGTGGGGATATCACCGAAAAGAGTTGAGTAATTTTTAATGAGCTCACGGACATCGGATTTTTCGGGATCAGACAGATGTGCTAAATAGGCATCCAAGTCAGCCAAGATTTCAGAGTTCCTAAGACGCACCCCAGAGACAGAGCTGTTCCTATCCTCCAACCCATCATCGCAGGGACTATATAAGGGTTGAGAGACGGACACCGACACAATAGGTAACACAGCAGGTGACAGACTAGAGCGTTCGCGATCAATGTATTCCTTCAACATGTTGATGTGACAGACGCGACTTTTCTTCTTACGATCAGGGGTTAACACAACATAGTCAGTTTCACTTAGTTTGCGCTCAATGACATACGGACCGGAAAACTTTGCCTGCAGGGGTGAACCAACCACAGGCAAGAAAACCAACACGCGATCACCTGACCGAAACATCCGTGCTACAGACTTTCTATCAAAGTGGGTTTTCATTCTGACCTGAGCCTTTGCTAGCGCGCCACGAGCAAAGTCACAGGCATTATGCAGCCTCTCTTTAAACAAACTAACATAGTCCAGAATGTTTTCTTTCGGACGATGTCTATCAGAGAGAAATCTCTCTTTCAAAAGACGTAGCGGACCGCGCACCGTGTGGCCAAAAACTAAATCAGCTGGGCTGAACCCCAAAGACTCCTGGCATGTCTCCCTGACGGCGAACAATAGCAGTGGCAACCCCTCATCCCACTCACGGCCAGACTCAGTGCAAAACTTGCGAAGCATGTTTTTCAGAGTTTGGTGGAACCTTTCCAATGCACCCTGACTCTCCGGGTGATACGCGCTGGAAGTGCGATGGGTGACACCGAGCTCTGTCATGACCTGGGCAAAGATTTTAGACAAAGTTTGTGCCCTGATCCGTTTGGATACGTTTAGGCAGTCCAAAGGTAGAGAAGAACTTAACTAGTGCTTTCACAATCCCACGGGTTTTTAACGAGCGCAACGGGATGGCCTCAGGATAACGGGTGGCAGTACACATCATGGTGAGTAGGTATTGGTTTCCGGACTTTGTTTTTGGAAGAGGACCAACGCAATCAACGATAACATGTTCGAAAGGTTCCCCAATGACTGGGATGGGTTTTAACGGCGCAGCTGGAATCACCTGATTTGGTTTACCGGCAAGCTGACATGTGTGGCACGAGCGGCAGAATCTTACAACATCAGATTTGAGACCAGGCCAGAAGAAGTAACGGAGGACACGGTTGTATGTTTTTGTGATTCCCAAGTGACCGGACATGATGTGGTCATGTGCTAAGCTTAGGACCTGGGGACGGAATGACTGCGGAACAACGATCTGCTGCACTTCCTCATGTGTGCAGCCAGAACTGGGAGTCCAGTAGCTATTATGTTACGTTTTTAGTCTAGGCAAGTAATTAAACGCAACAAGAAGTTTGCCCATCCACACCCCACCCAAGCAAGAACACCAACAATGATACCTTTTAAAGTGCTAAGCAGCCATTTATTTACTTCGGCAGTGAGCGATGCCAAAAATAACAAACAAAACTCCCTCGTGGTCCCTGCGCTTCCCTACACAATGTGAAAAAAACCAAACAAAAGACAATTCACTTACCTAGCTTTCTAATGAGAAAACAGGAGAAAACTTATTCAACAAAAATGGCTTCTCACGCCTACTACGCTGCTGCAGTGAAGGATATATACGAAGTGAACAAAACGTACGATCGCTACTTGACAAATCTATTTACAGCTATTTACAAAATGGACATAATAACGCCAGACATACACACGAAAACTCTACACTGCAGTAAATCAACACACAGGTTCTTGGTTAAGTGGTGGAGGTTCGGGGAGAGGGGCCAGGTGGCTGTCATCCGGTAGTTAAATACTGGAGGTGATCCATCAATTATCCAATCCGAGGATAGGCAGAGATTCCACCCAGATCCCTAACAGCCACGCCCAGGTGTCCACCTCCTAGGAAAAAAAAAAGGGGAAAGATACCCACAGCCATCCTCTGGTGGGAGGAGTAACACAAAACAAACACATCACTGGATCATAACACTACCCTGTATTAAGGAAAAACATTAGCCAATGGTTAAATGTTAAGTCTGTTCAACTTAACAGACTGTCATTATTGCCTGTAAGACAAACTCTGTAAGTTAAAACAAACTTCACAATTGCAAGCAACTGTAGCTCATAATAATAAAGCACTCAGCGCCACAGAGACAAGTGTCAACACAGTTTATTCCAAATCATTAAACCACAACTATCACCATAATTTCTCCAAATCATGGATCATCCCATGTGTTTGATTGATTGGTAATTTATTTCAACATGTGAACAATATACAGGTACATTTAGAAAAGAAAATAAGAGAGAAAAAAATACATACAAAAAAAACCATTCTGATTAATTTACATGTTGAAAGGGAGGAAGTAAACACTTTATTTAATCCCACCCCTTTACCATAAATTATCAGTTAATATTTAGTCAGCTTCCTTACTGATATAATTTGTAATAAAAATAGTGAACAAATTTCTGATATACTATATACTATAATATCACATCATGAGTTTGTTTTTTTTTTTGTTTTTTTTTAAATAGAGACATTCAATTAATTTCAATATTTTCCTTTTCTTTATAGTTCAAAAAGATCATATTTTTATAACTCTTTTTGAACAGTTTTATGTTTGGACGTTGCTTTAATTCCATTTTCAGACTGTTCCATAGTTTCACTCCATGAACAGAAACACAAAAGCCTTTTCTTGTAGTACGTACCTTCATTGTTTTGAAGTTACAAAACCCCCTTAAATTATAACTTCCTTCTTTCAAAAAAACCATACTCTGAATATTTCTTGGCAGGTCTTTATTTTTTGCTTTGAATAGAATTTGTGCTGTGCTTATTCCACACTACTCTAATCATTGACTTTCTGTCACGGCTGCCGAGGTGAGCCGTGTGGTGTTGGAGGGAGAAAGGACCCAAAATGCAGGCAGTAGATGATAATGCTAGTGACGTTTATTTACCAGTAACGGAAAGACAAAACAGGCAGTGAGGAATGACAAATGACTGGAGAAACCTGAACTGGGTAAACTAAATGACAAACCTGAGATCATAAGAAACGGGGTGCGGGGCAGAGAGACGCAGACGGAGGAACAGAACACCGTGGAACACAGAAGTGGGACCAGGGCAGGCACAGAACACAAACCTAACAAATGCAAATCATAACGGAGTACATACTCAGGATAAACAAAAGCATAAAGAAACACAAAACACTGAGTCAGGAGACTCAGGACCATGACGCTTTCCTTAAGCAATGTCACTCACTTATTTTACCTCTATGAGCTCAATGATGGTCAGATAATGAGCCGAACACTAAAATGTTCTATAATCACTGCACATCTGCTCTGTTGTCACTTGTCTGTCTGTGCTGAATCCTCCACAAGCGCTCTTAGAGAGAAACAAACATCAGCAGCAGCATCCTGGAGGTCAGGCATGGGTCACCAGATTCCAGAGGTGCTGTAAAAGGCCAGAAAGTTAACAATCTGCCGTGAAAAGAGTGACATTGGTTTCAACACAGTATGTGTCTCACATTGAATGCTCATTCCCCTGCTGTAACATTCAACATTTTCTCAACAACACAGTGTAATAGCATAACCAACACACAGGCTGTAAACACAGTTTCCTCACACAACATCAGTTACCCAGAAAAGTAGCAGTTAAAGGTTAAAGTCTGCAGGGCCCACACTCTCATGTGACCCTAAAATCTCCCCCTCTGGTCTCTGTCATCCTCCTGCTCCTGCAATAAAGAAACACACATCCATACATCCACCCTTCACATCTGGGTGGAGGTGCAATCCTGCATGTTGGTGCTAAGTCAGTCAACTTCTGTCAAACTTTTGTCAGTCCAGTCAGTTCCCCATTTTTTTTATTATTCATTGCTGATAGTAGCATTTGCATCTTGTCGCATTTCGTTCCCACTTTCAGCAATATGACGCCACTTTAGAAAGTAAAAAGAATCCTTTTAAACCGGGACTTGCTCTCTGATTGTCCCAAATAAGTGGCTTTCCCCCGAGCCCATTTTAATATGGAAAAGCTCACTTTGCGACCGTTTTCCCGACAACATGTTGTATAGCGCTTTCTGTTCTAATCGTGCAGATCTCTCAAACGACAGAGATTATCTCAAAGCATCCATCAGCCACACACCTCACAAAATAACCCTAATGTCTTATTAGATCACGAGTTTCTTCTGATGTAATCAGGTGTGTGCCATGTTAAAACTTTCCTCCACACATCAGAAACAAGAAACTCAACAACCTATTAGCCTCACTCATTCAGACCCCTCTTCAGCATTCTGTTTGCCCCTGCTATAATTTAATCATCTGTCCTACTATAATATCAGTCCAGTGGTCTATGTATCACTTCTCATCTTACTAAGTGAACTGGACAAGATGACAAACAGTAACATGCTGAAGATGCTGTCTGGTCTTCATGAGTTTCATTGTATGTGTTAGTATGGTTAATGCATTTTCTGTTTGTGTGTGATTTTGTGTACCTTTCTCTCTGCAGTGTCTTAGACTCCTTCTCAATTTTCCCACTTAAAGCAGTCATTTTCCTCCCAGGTTCGCCAACCCAAATTTAATTTCCCACTCTAAACAACAGCATTCCTCTGGGTCCTCACCTGCTCTGTCCACTTTGATCTCCTCTCCCCCTTGCAGCATTCCAGCTTCAGCTTTGTCCTGTGCAGTCCCCACTGTCTCGTTCATTGCCATTTCACTCCAAACATGGAAAATGTCAAACTCAGACAGTCTTCTCAAAGACCAGTCACACACAGTGAAGTTGCAGCTTGCTGGAAACGCATGTCCATCCATCCAATCAGAAGATGGGTTCCCTTTCTCTCAGATGCCGTTTTGCACATACAGGGAGTGCAGAATTATTAGGCAAGTTGTATTTTTGAGGAATCATTTTATTCTTGAACAACAACCATGTTCTCAATGAACCCAAAAAACTCATTAATATCAAAGCTGAATGTTTTTGGAAGTAGTTTTTAGTTTGTTTTTAATTTTAGCTATTTTAGGGGGATATCTGTGTGTGCAGGTGACTATTACTGTGCATAATTATTAGGCAACTTAACAAAAAACAAATATATACCCATTTCAATTATTTATTTTTACCAGTGAAACCAATATAACATCTCCACATTCACAAATATACATTTCTGACATTCAAAAACAAAAACAAATCAGCGACCAATATAGCCACCTTTCTTTGCAAGGACACTCAAAAGCCTGCCATCCATGGATTCTGTCAGTGTTTTGATCTGTTCTCCATCAACATTGCGTGCAGCAGCAACCACAGCCTCCCAGACACTGTTCAGAGAGGTGTACTGTTTTCCCTCCTGTTACGCCCTTAGTCTAGGCGTGTAGGGACGCACATAAGGTTGGAGGAGAGAGAGAGACAAATCCCCGCCCTGGTTCCCAAGCCAAACATCCCAAACCAGTTGTGAGTAAAAAGGTGATTTTATTTAAGGAAAAGAAGCATAGCTCCAGGGTGAGCCCAGGCCAAAATAATAAACAAAACCAACTAAGTCCCACCAAAGAAAACTAACTAAACCCTAGGAAAGAAACAGAACAAACAAATGACAGCGCTATCCCTCGCTCCCTAACCCGGAAAACAGGAGAAAACGATTCCAAAAGAAAAGGCGGCTCACCCCTTCCGCTTCAGCCCAAGAGTGCCTAAGCTCTCAGCTAATGCACCAGGAGCGGCTCCAGCAGTTCACGCTCACACAAATACACAATAAAAGTACAGGCTGGGAAAACCAGGGTCAGGGCCGCGCCGGCTGCCAAGCTACTCGCTCGCTCCACTCTCTCTCCCTCTCTCTGTGGAGCTGTCAGAGCGGCTTTTTGAAGGTAGTCACCCGCTCCATGGTCCAATCAGCCGCTCACTACTCTTCATTAGGGGAGGGACCTGGAAAGAGTCTTAAGCACAGTACAGAAACACAGAAAGAAAACAGCCCACACAGGGTCCTCATGGCCACAGCCGTAACACCCCCCTTCCCAAAATCAAAGACATCTCCTTTCTAGATGTTTTGGACAGTCATGTTCACACTTGCGGACGCCGCCCAGCACGATATTCATGAGCCGTTGGAATGTGGCGGGAGCGTTGCGCAACCCGAAAGGCATGACAGTGTACTGGAGAAAATGGTCAGGAGTAACAAAAGCAGAGATCTCGGCCGCACGTGATGTTAGAGGAACTTGCCAATAGCCCTTTAACAAGTCCAGCTTAGGGTCGGTTCTGTGACGTTCGTTACTATTGACACAATCCTCCATTCTGGGAAGAGGATAGGAGTCAGGTTTGGTCACACTGTTCACCTTCCGAAAATCTGTACAAAACCGTGGGGTCTTATCCGCTTTAGGCACTAGGAGACACGGGGAACTCCACGCACTAGAGCTAGGGACAGCAAGACAATTTTCCAACAGATAAGAGACTTCTGTCTGGGAAAGAGCACGTTTAGTGGGATTCACCTGGTAGGCATGTTGTTTGATTGGAGGATGGTCCCCCACATCGATATCATGCTCCAACACGGTGGTACAGGATGGAGTGTCCGAGAAAAGATTAGGATGATTCTCAATCAACCGACACACGTCATTTCGGACATCATCATCTACCTCAGTTAAATATGACCTTAAATCACATAGAATTTCAGAATTCCTAAGTCGTGCGCAGCCCACAGCACAACCGAAAACCAAATCATCACCTACTGGGTCATACCGGGCTTCGGAACCTGGCACCCCCACAGTCGCAACTGTTGACACACCACCAGCAAAGTAGGGCTTCATCATATTAATATGACACACACGACACTTTTTCCTTCGCTCTGGGGTGTCAATGACATAATCCGTGTCACTCAATTTCGCCTGCACCGTATACGGACCACTGAACTTTGCCTGGAGGGAAGATCCAGGGACCGGTAGAAGTGTTAAAACTTTATCACCAACCTCAAATTTCCTCTGCACAGCTTTCACATCAAACTTCCTCTTCATCTTACCCTGCGCTGCAACGAGAGCATTGTGTGCGATTGCACATGCCTTATGCAAACGCTCTCTAAAAGAACTCACATAATCTAACAAATTTCCTTAGGAGCATCTGTGTCAGACAGGAAGTTCTCCTTGAGCAGTCGCAACGGGCCACGCACTGTGTGACCGAACACCAGCTCAACAGGGCTAAATCCTAGCGACTCCTGCACGCTTTCCCTCACAGCTAAAAGGAGCAGCGGCAACCCCTCATCCCACTCCTTTTCAGACTCAAGGCAAAATTTCCGCATCATAAATTTCAACGTCTGATGAAACCGCTCAAGCGCACCTTGTGACTCCGGATGATAGGCACTAGATTTCTGATGTTTAATGCCAAGTGATTGCAAAACTTGAGCAAAAATCTTAGACATGAAATTAAAAGCTGATGTGTGTTGCTACCAGTTTTCCCGAGGCACCTCCTTGTAAATCTCACATTTGATGATGGACCACAGGTTCTCAATGGGGTTCAGATCAGGTGAACAAGGAGGCCATGTCATTAGTTTTTCTTCTTTTATACCCTTTCTTGCCAGACACGCTGTGGAGTACTTGGACGCGTGTGATGGAGCATTGTCCTGCATGAAAATCATGTTTTTCTTGAAGGATGCAGACTTCTTCCTGTACCACTGCTTGAAGAAGGTGTCTTCCAGAAACTGGCAGTAGGACTGGGAGTTGAGCTTGACTCCATCCTCAACCCGAAAAGGCCCCACAAGCTCATCTTTGATGATACCAGCCCAAACCAGTACTCCACCTCCACCTTGCTGGCGTCTGAGTGGGACTGGAGCTATCTGCCCTTTACCAATCCAGCCACGGGCCCATCCATCTGGCCCATCAAGACTCTCTCATTTCATCAGTCCATAAAACCTTAGAAAAACCAGTCTTGAGATATTTCTTGGCCCAGTCTTGACGTTTCAGCTTGTGTGTCTTGTTCAGTGGTGGTCGTCTTTCAGCCTTTCTTACCTTGGCCATGTCTCTGAGTATTGCACACCTTGTGCTTTTGGGCACTCCAGTGATGTTGCAGCTCTGAAATATGGCCAAACTGGTGGCAAGTGGCATCTTGGCAGCTGCACGCTTGACTTTTCTCAGTTCATGGGCAGTTATTTTGCGCCTTGGTTTTTCCACACGCTTCTTGCGACCCTGTTGACTATTTTGAATGAAACGCTTGATTGTTCGATGATCACGCTTCAGAAGCTTTGCAATTTTGAGACTGCTGCATCCCTCTGCAAGATATCTCACTATTTGAGTCTGTCAAGTCCTTCTTTTGACCCATTTTGCCAAAGGAAAGGACGTTGCCTAATAATTATGCACACCTGATATAGGGTGTTGATGTCACGGTCGTAAAGGGCGACCGTGGCTCAGGGGGTTGGGAATCGCATCTGTAACCGGAAGGTCGCCGATCCCTGGGCTCTCTGTCCTGGTCGTTGTGTCCCTGGGCAAGACACTTTACCCTACTTGCCTACTGGTGTTGGCCAGAGGGGCCGATGGCGCGATATGGCAGCCTCGCTTCTGTCAGTCTGCCCCAGGGCAGCTGTGGCTACAACTGTAGCTTGCCTCCACCAGTGTATGAATGTGAGAGTGAATGAATAGTGGTATTGTAAAGCGCTTTGGGTGCCTTGAAAAGCGCTATATAAATCCAATCCATTATTATTATTAGACCACACCCCTTCTCATTACAGAGATGCACATCACCTAATATGCTTAATTGGTAGTAGGCTTTCGAGCCTATACAGCTTGGAGTAAGACAACATGCATGAAGAGGATGATGTGGACAAAATACTCATTTGCCTAATAATTCTGCACTCCCTGTACTGCTGCTGCTGGGTCTCTCTGCTCAAGACTGCTGTTGTCTCTTGGACTGCCATGTTGTTGCTTTCTGGAACTGCATTTCTTGTCTTCAAGGAGAAGTTAGCGTCCTTGGAGCTCGCTTTTCAGGATGAGGAATCAGAAACCAGAAAGACTTTATCCCCAAGGGGCAATTAACACATAGAAGTGAAGCTGTAAACAATTCAGTCAAAACTCGGCCTGAGTGTTTCTAAAGATGTTAACCTATAATTTTCTTCCGACCGCTGCATGTGGGAAATTGATCCAGGTCTATTTCCCCATCTGCAAGTGACACACTGAGAGACATGTTCATCATTCTTATCACTGCTTGTCAAGTGTTCTGTCTGTGAGGTGCCCACACTTGAAAAAGACCAGACTTTGGGTTTCACTCACTTTATTTTGAACAGCTAGTTAGATAGTGGATAGGTAGGTAGGTGAAAAACCTTTCAACACAAAAAATAAAGAGCATTTCATTAATACACTTAGACCCCCGGAGAGCAGTCATTTTGGTTTTCTACCTTAAACCCCCGCGGAGTCATCATTTTGCATTTCTACCTTTAAAAAGCCGGAGAGCAGTCAGTCAAATGCTGGAGTCATTCATATGTATATTAGGTCGTTACCTAGGAATTCTGGAGGGAGGGGAGTGGGGGTGAGTGATTGAGGGGGTTTGGGAGTGGAGTGTTTCAGTTTGCCATCTTAGGGAGAAATCAACACATGTCCTTTGTTGCTGACATTTATTGATGAAAACAGTACAAAAAAAACCAACCATTTGTACACATATTTACAAATAATGATAAAAAGTGAGTGAGTACATTTCAACATTTTCAGCAATCACTCACAATCCTGGCACTGCCACGGTATCTGTCGTCTGCATTTACCACATGTGTACCTGTAGCAGTGAACACATCGCACAGTGGCCTGATTTTTCTTGCATTTGTGTTTGACCTGACACGTGGCTCTTTTTCCAGGGCTCGGTGTGGAGGGTTCTGCCCGAAGCAACTGATCTTTTCTTGCCTTCTTCGCAGCTACATGAGAGTGAGCCAACTCTGTTGCAAGCGCCACCAGGAAGTCCACCCGTCTTTCCTTCGTCCCGGTGCATGCTTGATACAGCACATGTGCATTCAGTGCTGCCATGTCAATCATGTTATAAAACACGGCGACTGGCCAGCGCCGTGTTCCTTTGCGGACAGTGTACTCCCAAACCATCTGGTCCATCACATCCACGCCACACTTTGTTTTGTTGTAAAGGGTGACCGTGTTTGGCTTCCTTTTGGTGGTGTTATCAGTCTGAACCACGCTGTGCATGCTGCTAAGAATATAGACTGTCTTCTTCCGTTTGGCCGCATACGCCGTCAGCGTGGCAGCAGAGGTTGAAAACACCTAAGAAATAAGATAAATTGTTATTTTCATAGCCCTTTTACACACAATGAAACACATAAACATAGAACCACAAAAGACCTGCAACATACCTGAGTGGTGAATACATTGCGATCTGTCTGTCTAGTGGATTGAGGAATTTCCCTGCGAATCCTGTTGACTGTGCCGAGGATGGTGGTTTTCCGTCTAAGAAGTTTTTGTGCCAGTGAAAGCGATGTGAAAAAATTGTCCGTGGTAACATTTCTGCCCTTGTCTAGGAATGGTTCCATCAGCCTCATTACTACATTTTCAGAAAGTCTCTCCCCAGTGGGACGACTGGGGTCCTTGCCAAGATATGGGAAGACATTGCAAATGTACTTGGATTTTAGGTCGCAAGCCACCCAAAACTTGATCCCAAACTTGTCCGGTTTACTTGCAATATACTGCAGGAAACAGCACCGAGTCTTTGATGGGAAAAGCTGTTCATCAACGGTGATATGTAGACCAGGGTTGTAGCACGTGATGCAGTTGGTGACAAATGATCCCCACACACTGGAAATTGCAGCGAACTTATCAGTCTTTGCTCGATCACTGCGGGTGGACTTGTCATCAAAGCGTAGGTGTTGCATGATGTTTTGGAAGCGGTTTCGTGCCATAGTTCCAATTATCTGTGGGTTTCCCAGGTTTGCTGACCAGCAGTCATTTAGAGATGGAACCCTGTTAACCCCCCGCAAGATGACAATTGCAATAAATGCCATTAGTTCAGGGAGGTCCATGAACCAATGAACATGCTCCATGCACCACTCAGCAGGCCATTTGTAAATATGTGTACAAATGGTTGGTTTTTTGTACTGTTTTTATCAATAAATCTCAGCAACAAAGGACATACACCCATGTGTGTTGATTTCTCCCTAAGATGGCAAACTGAAACACTCCAAGTTGGTGACTTTTGGAGATTTATTTCCCTGGATGATTGAGAATGCATCAAGATGAAACACAAAAGGAAGTTCACAGCTTTTAGCAGCTCCCCCACCTCCTCAATCACTCACCCCCACTCCCCTCCCTCCAGAATTCCTAGGTAACAACCTAATATACATATGAATGACTAGCCAATTTAGCTTCCACTTCCACCATTTGACTGCTCTCGGGTTTTATAGGTAGAAAGGTAGAAGCCTGGGGATGCTAGTGTTCATTCAGATAAATTAAATGCATTATACAGAATACAAATGAAATAACAAAAATATATACACTTTAGTAAAGCCATTTAACATAGCTAAAGCTAAATACTTTTGTCTAAATCATCATTTAACCCAGTTTAAGTTAGTTTTACATTCATTGGTTTTTAATCACAGAGCTGAGTAATTTCACACAACGAAGATGAAATAAACTGTGGTTCTTAAATACACAAAGTGTCTACCTTGCATTTTACACTTTTTATAAACAATTACATTTTTAAAGTATACATTTTAGAGTTTGCCAATATTTTAATAAAGACTTTAACCAAGGATTTTCTTTTACAAAGAATTATTTTCCTTAAATTAAACCAAACATATTTACACTAGTTTTAAGATTTAACCAAGGATTTGGGATAACTATTTTTAGTATTAATAAAATAAATGTGGGGAACACTATCTACATAAACAATTTATTCAAACTTAAACATTCATTTTAATATCAATATAGTTTTTTAAACTTAAATGCAGTAACTATTTCCCAAAGCATAAATACATTTCCACAATTGAGCTTCCATAGTTCCCCAACATATAAGCAGCAAATATGAGTCCAAGAGCTTACCGATAGCCCGTCTAGCTCAAAGTCTTCCTCACAGTGGAAAGTGGATTGTGCTTTGTTTGCTGTCCTCTCAGTATGTCGCACCCGGGTCAAATGGCTGCTGCATGCATTTTAAGGTCTACTAGGCACGCCAGCCCTTGATTGCTCTAATTCAGCTCACCTGGCGGAGCGGCGCGCACCAGGCCGCGCTTAGTTGTAGATTGCACACAAGGTCTAATCAGCAGCCATGTGCAAGCAGCAGCACAGAGCAGGTAGTGGGCAGGAGGAGGAAGAGAGGAGTAACAGCCACACCTACTAGGTCAGCGCGACACTGCTTAAATAAGACACCTCCTCTCTCTGGTTTTGAACTCTCCTCTCTTAAACCCAGAAAATGAGATTGTAGTTGTTCTAGGCTGAGAAACACAAAACCCTCTTCATGTTATTATTGATTTAAATAACAGAGTTGTTTAAATCAACAACTCTGTTATATATAGCTTTGTGTCCACCCTAGGGGAGTTCTAGGTTCGCATGGGTCCGCGTATCCAGAGCTGAGGATCTTGCGTCCTCAACAGACCTGAGGGGTGATGGAGATGTAGTCTCTACACGTATAATATAACCTGTAATATGGACAGTATGACAGTTCTCAAATATGCAGACAACATGGTGGTGCACCCGACTCTAATAGCCTGGCAGCATGTTGTCAGCAAATACAACTCACACGCTGTTTCAGCACCTGGAGGTCAAAGGGCAGGTGGTGCAGCAGCTCAGTGCCTTTAGGTACCCGAACAGTGAGGAGACTCAGAATACTTTATCAATGCAAGAGGAAACTTTGCAGTCACAGTTGCTCCAAGACAGTAAGGACAGTAACTAACAAGTTACAGTACCAATAAAAAATTACAGTATATTACACAATAGTTCTAATAAATAAATAAATATCCCATTATCTCACATGGAAGAGAGTGTAGATAAAGCTGAAATTGAGATGCCCTCTTACACTCTCCTTTGTAGAGGATGTGCAGCTGTTGCTGCACATTAGATGGACGTAGCCACAGGCAGGAACTATTTTCTGTCTCATTTGGATAAATCTGTCTCTGATTGAGCATGCTCAGCACATCACGGAGTGGGTGGGAGGTGTTGTCCAGCATCCTCCATGTCTTGGACAACATCCGTCTCTTTGACACCATCTTGGCAGAGTAAAAATAAAATTCTCACCAGGAAAATACATGCATGCAACATAAGAGTTCATCCTGACACTAGAAGAACCCATGTTCATGGACTACCTTGACAGCCGAGTCAGCCAGCAGTCAGGTGGCTAATGTTGGTCCAGAACCACTAAGGAGCTCATGGTGAGTTTTCATGGGGAAGAAGGCAAGAATGCCTGGCTGTTATACTGGGAACTGTGGGACCATGTGCCTGTCTCACCTGAGAGCACTTCCTGAGTGAGGTTAGAACGAGAGTCAGTGAGTCCTCAGCAGACCATAGTGACACATCTCACATAACACGTTTATGTTTTGTTTCTCTTTTGTTCAGGCTACAGCTGGGATATGGTTCATATGATGGAGAAGATCTGTAGAGACCTTAAACATCCCGTAACATTCCCAGTACGTGCAGCTCTGCTGGCCAAGTCCTTCTCCCAGCTGACATGGCTGCTGAAGCAGTCAGACAGGTGAATGTCGGCCACATCGGACCTTTTTCTCAGAACAACACCACAAACATGCAGTGGCTTCTTTGCTGTCTCCTGGTTGTCTGAAGAAGCCATATATATGCTCGATATCAGTAAAGGAGAGCAAATCAAAACCAGCAAACACTGTATTCGTCTAATTAGCCTCATTGTGGATCAGAGGTAGTCAGTAGGCTGCAAGCAGTCACAGTAGTTTCTCCTTTTTACTTCTCACACATTGGTGTGGGACACAGCTGAAGCGTTATGTTACCATATAATCATAAACTGTCCTTTTAGCTTCTTCGATAAGATCTCTGTCTGCCAAGCAGTGAGAGAGAAAGTGTCATCACTGGACAGAAGCATGTGTGCATCACAGTTTAACTCGATCCACACTCGTCTCATAGTTGTGATTTCATTGGACCATTTTAATGTTTCAATGCCACAAAGTTAGATTTTCATCTGTTGTTACAATAAAGTTGAAAAAATCAGAATAAAGTCAAATGGGCGGAGTTTCCAAAACCATTCTGACATATGTTAATACCTTTTTTTCCTTGACATTGACAGGTACACTCTAACTGTGTGGACGGGCCACAGTGATGAGTTCTCACTGCAGGACTTGCTGCCCTACAGAGAAGAGTTTGCCACGAGCAGGATTTACTTTGACCTGCCAGACTCTCTAAGAGCACGGATCAGTTCAGCACAATAAGCACATATGAATCCAGTGAGAAGTTGTCTGGCTGTGACATTAACTGGTGCACCTGCAAGTGGAAACTAACTTCATCCTGAATTTATCTGAAGCTCGCTTCCTGTTAAAACAGAGTTCATCCTCCCCACGGTCACCGACTGCTTGCTCATAGGAATCGTCTATTCATGAGGATCCTCTGCAGTACTGTAAGGTGTCTGCCTCACAGTATTAAGACCATGACATTAATGTTACTGGGCCTGGTGCATTTCAAATCAAAAGATGCTCTAAGCCCACTTGCATGTAATATTTTCTGTTTTCTCTACTGATTCTTTTTTTTGGGTGGGATAAAAAAATCTGCAAATCAGCCGAGTCCAGTCACGTTGTGTTTTTGTTTGTTTGTTTTTTAATTAAAGAGTGTTAGTCTATTTTCAAGTGGGACGAATCAGACAGTTTCGAGCAGAAGGGGGCTCTTTCCCACACAGGTTGGACTTTCCTTCACTTACACGGCCTTTTAGCTGAGCCTTTGTGTCTTTCAGAAGCTGAGTTTAACAGATTCTCTTAAAAATATATTTAGTTCAAGTTACACTAGCTAAAGTGCATATGAGGAGGGATGTTATACCCCTTCAAATGAGTGATTTATGACCCACGATAAAATGATTTATGAGTAATAAAGGACGTAATAAAACAAATGGCAGTCATAAAAATATGTTATTAATAAAATTATTAATAACATTTTTAATAACATGAAATTATCATATTAATAAAACTATTATTAAAATGATCATATTTCATAACTCATTCAATAATTCAAAAATTATTTGATTATTAAAAATATTTTTTAAAAAATGCAATTTTTAAGCCAAAAGAAGTTTATTTTTTTATGGCCAAAAATGTCGTGTGTGTGTGTGTGTGTTAAACCATAGTTCTTAGTGCTTAGTTAATCTTGTGCTTTTGTAATATTTAGAATGGAGATACAGGCTGCATGCCCCGATGGAAAGCTTTATTACTATTTATTTCCATTTGTTTAATACGAACTAGGAAATTTACAATCAAAGTCCGAGTCACAAACTCTCACGATCCCGAAAACCCCCCAGCATCTCCCGTCTATCCCCCAAACCTCAGGCAAGTTAACAGTGTTCTCCTGAAAAAACCCTGTGTCTTCCTCCAAACTCACAGCACTCCTAACTTCTCACATCCAGCGCACAGCCTAAATTGTCCGTCTTACTCGCCTCGTCTCAGCTCCCGAGTGATGCTTACCTCTTTTTTGAAACTTTGTGCCCGAGACCAACTCCGCCTCATAGGCGTGCCTAACTTCGCCCGCTACCAATCACATATCACACATATGCTCCTGGTGAGCATAAGATGTCTGATATCAGCTTGGCATCTCGGTTATAAATGAAATTCAAAATGTTTTTGGTATCACTAATGTATAATTTGACTTGTGAGATACACACAACAAGGCCTAGAAGAAAAGGGGATAGTTTACTACGTGCTATAAAAACACAATCCTTAATCTTTGATTGTGAGAAAATGGTAAGCTGGGAGAGAATACAGCATTATACAAGCAATATGTTTTGGCTGTGTCCGTAGATCTAAGACATACAGTGGGGCAAAAAAGTATTTAGTCAGCCACCGATTGTGCAAGTTCCCCCACCTAAAATGATGACAGAGGTCAGTAATTTGCACCAGAGGTACACTTCAACTGTGAGAGACAGAATGTGAAAAAAAAATCCATGAATTCACATGCTAGGATTTGTAAAGAATTTATTCGTAAATCAGGGTGGAAAATAAGTATTTGGTCAATAACAAAAATACAACTCAATACTTTGTAACATAACCTTTGTTGGCAATAACAGAGGTCAAACGTTTACTATAGGTCTTTACCAGGTTTGCACACACAGTAGCTGGTATTTTGGCCCATTCCTCCATGCAGATCTTCTCGAGAGCAGTGATGTTTTGGGGCTGTCGCCGAGCAACACGGACTTTCAACTCCCGCCACAGATTTTCTATGGGGTTGAGGTCTGGAGACTGGCTAGGCCACTCCAGGACTTTCAAATGCTTCTTACGGAGCCACTCCTTTGTTGCCCGGGCGGTGTGTTTTGGATCATTGTCATGTTGGAAGACCCAGCCTCGTTTCATCTTCAAAGTTCTCACTGATGGAAGGAGGTTTTGGCTCAAAATCTCACGATACATGGCCCCATTCATTCTGTCCTTAACACGGATCAGTCGTCCTGTCCCCTTGGCAGAAAAACAGCCCCATAGCATGATGTTTCCACCCCCATGCTTCACAGTAGGTATGGTGTTCTTGGGATGCAACTCAGTATTCTTCTTCCTCCAAAGACGACGAGTTGAGTTTATACCAAAAAGTTCTACTTTGGTTTCATCTGACCACATGACATTCTCCCAATCCTCTGCTGTATCATCCATGTGCTCTCTGGCAAACTTCAGACGGGCCTGGACATGCACTGGCTTCAGCAGCGGAACACGTCTGGCACTGCGGGATTTGATTCCCTGCCGTTGTAGTGTGTTACTGATGGTGACCTTTGTTACTTTGGTCCCAGCTCTCTGCAGGTCATTCACCAGGTCCCCCCGTGTGGTTCTGGGATCTTTGCTCACCGTTCTCATGATCATTTTGACCCCACGGGATGAGATCTTGCGTGGAGCCCCAGATCAAGGGAGATTATCAGTGGTCTTGTATGTCTTCCATTTTCTGATGATTGCTCCCACAGTTGATTTTTTCACACCAAGCTGCTTGCCTATTGTAGATTCACTCTTCCCAGTCTGGTGCAGGTCTACAATACTTTTCCTGGTGTCCTTCGAAAGCTCCTTGGTCTTGGCCATGGCGGAGTTTGGAGTCTGACTGTTTGAGGCTGTGGACAGGTGTCTTTTATACAGATGATGAGTTCAAACAGGTGCCATTCATACAGGTAACGAGTGGGGGACAGAAAAGCTTCTTACAGAAGACGTTACAGGTCTGTGAGAGCCAGAGATTTTCCATGTTTGAGGTGACCAAATACTTATTTTCCACCCTGATTTACGAATAAATTCTTTACAAATCCTAGCATGTGAATTCATGGATTTTTTTTCACATTCTGTCTCTCACAGTTGAAGTGTACCTCTGGTCCAAATTACTGACCTCTGTCATTATTTTAAGTGGGGGAACTTGCACAATCGGTGGCTGACTAAATACTTTTTTGCCCCACTGTAAACCTGTTATTAGTTATTAAAGTTAACTGGAGTGCAGCTTTAATTTAAAATTATTTCATGAACTGTCCAGGAATTACAGACAGCTTTATACTGATATGCTGATATAAAATTCCCTGAGTTTATTGGCTGCAAATTTGTGCACTATTTTTTTGTATTTTTCTAATATAGCTCTGATCCACGTTTTCTTACTGACCGTTGTGCTCCTGTAACGTGAATTTCCTGAGTGTGGCATTAATAAAGTCTGTGTCTATGCCAAACCTAAAGTTTAAACTCATTTTTTTAATTTACTAAGATTTCTGATTTGCAGCTAAGACTGTGACATTATTTCACCATTTGCAAGCCAGAAGAGTGATCGCTCTTGAAGCCTCGTTGTTGCACAATACTAGGACTACTAGTACTACTTCTAGTACTACTGCAGCAAGACACTTGTTTCCTTTTTTCCATCAAACATTTCTTTCAGCCATGGATGTGTGACTAATTTTTTATTCAATAACCAGAAAGTACACAAATACAAGATTAAATAATTTATTTATCAAAGATACACATTGATACAATGAACAAAGTGTCTATAAAAATTACACACAGTGTAAGAAAATTATAACATTATAACGTACAAATAAGTGTTTTATGTCATAAGCCACCCAGTGTCATAAGCATACAGTGTCATTAAGCCACCCCCTCTATTCAAAGAGTGTTGGCCTCGACCCTCAGCCATCATTAAATAGTTATAATACAAATCACTGCAGTGCAGTACCTGTAATCTGGTCTTTAAGTCTGATCTCATTAGCTGTTTCCGGGTTCAAACTCAGCTTCAGGTCCCAAAGTCAAATGATCACTGCAGCATTACCGAGACTTAAATACTGTTTAAATTCTTTCATCTTTAATAAAATGATCAGCGTTGCTGCTTTACCAGGTGTAACAATGAAGTTTAACATCCAGGCATCCATGAAAACAGAATTTATGAATTTTTACGGAGTTAGAAGTTAGCAGGAAGTTAGCTCGCTAGTTTCACTTCCAACATAAATGAAGAGAGAAAACTAAACAGCAGTGATGTTTGCAGGGTTACTGAAGTTGGGCTAGCTGGTATATAATGATGTGCTACATGATCGCTAGCTACACAGCTATGTTAGCATAACATAAACACAGTGAAGCTGGAGGATGAACGCTAACTCTTTCCAGTCTATAAAAGTTAATGTGAGGGTTCCTGATGATGAACCACTTCGTATCCAGCGGCGGCGGTGACGAGAGTGATTCCCGGGGCTGCCTGCAGCGGCAGACCCAGAGCTGGTCCAGGGGCCACCCATGTGGCAAGCAGTGGCAACGCAGCAGGCGTGGAAGTGAGCCAGGGCTCACAGGCAGCTGGGCAGGCAGCCAGCTCGCAGGACCACGCCGCCCTCGGGTGTGGCAGGACCCCCACCTTGACCTACGTCTCCAGCTTGGCAAGTCCCGCTGGCCCGCCAGCCTCCAGTCCTTCCCACGCACTGTCCACATTTACAATAATCACACGGTTGCTGTAACAGTACATTCAACGGCTGCAGCTCTCTCGCTGCCAGATGTACACATCACCACCAGAAACAACAACACAAGCAGAGCACAGGTTTTAAGCTGGCCAGGTGTGATTGTAGATGCCGTACAGGTGAGTCCATCTCACCTCCAAAATATGCAGTATCGCACACCGCTAGTTTTATCTATAGATCACTAAATTACAACAACAGTGACCTGGCAGTGAGACTGTCAGTCACAAGAATGGTGGACATAAAGCAATTTTCAAATTTAGAATAAATCAAATGACTCTATTAACATTTTTGGTTGTATTTATTATTACACCTTTTTTTTCCAGTCCTCTTACATCTATGACAAAGTGTGTTCAGTCTGTATGGAGGACCGTACCTTACCTGTTTTTAACATGTGATGTCTGTGTGAAATACTGACATCACCATATCAAGGAGTTTATAACTTATTTATTTTTCTTTTCTGAAAGAAATGACAGAAACATTTACAATATGTGAAGTTACAGCACAGTTTCTCCAAATGTGTACTTCTCTTTCAGTGAGGGTGCTTTTACAGCATCAACAGTAGCTCAGGTAATAAAAAATACAATCCCCCCACAGACAGGAAGTGAACTTTAACAATTTAGGTTCTGTTCGAGTCTTGTTTAGATGATGTGAACCATCTCATGGATCTCTTTTGTGTGTTTTGTATCAACTTTATTGCAAATCACTTGTGTAGCAATGGGAATTGCATTTATCTGTGTGTTCCACCCGGGGTCTGGAGAGTGTAACACCGGAAGGTGAGAACCGGAGACTCATGACTGTTTATTAAGAGTTTAATAAAAGTTTACCTCGGAGGAGGGAAAGTTCAACCGAGCATCTTGTGAAGTTTATAGAGAGAACAAGATGAAACATGGTGGCAGCGGTGGGATGGTGACAGTGCAGAAGCCAAATGGCAAACCCAGGATATGTATTGACCCAAGACCGCTCAACAAAGCTTTGAAGCGTAGTCACTTCCCGTTACCAACAATAGATGACATCTTGCCAGATGTGTCAAAAGCGAAAGTTTTCACAGTTTGTGATGTGAAACATGGCTTTTGGCATGTGAAGCTTACAGAAGAGTCAAGCCATCTCACGACATTCGCAACACCATTTGGTCGCTTTCGTTGGCTGAGAATGCCGATGGGGATCAGCCCAGCGCCAGAGGTCTTTCAGCGCAAACTGATGCAAGCGTTAGAGAACCTGCCAGGCACATACATCATTGCTGATGACATCCTGATCACTGGAAAAGGAGAGACGACTGAGTTGGCAGAAATGGATCATGACAGAAACCTGAGACTTTTCCTGGAACGCTGCAGAGAGAGAAACATCAAATTAAATGTGGAAAAACTCAAGCTTAGAAGACAGGAAGTACCATACATCGGACATCTACTCACAGCAGAGGGGCTGAGAGCAGACCCAGAGAAGGTACGGGCCATCACAGAGATGCCAGCACCAACTGACATAAAAGGGGTGCAGAGACTAGTTGGAATGGTCAACTATTTATCAAAGTTTTACAAGCATCTGTCAGACGACTGTGAGCCTCTCAGACAACTGACGCACAGAGACAGCCTATGGGAGTGGACAGACGTGCAGGAAGATGCATTTAAAAGACTGAAAGAAAAACTAACACAAGTCCCAGTTTTGAAATATTACAGCCCTGAAGAAGAGCTGACGCTGCAGTGTGATGCCAGCGAGACAGGACTGGGAGCAGCTCTGACTCAACATGGAAAACCAGTGGCATTTGCAAGTCGGGCACTGACGCTCACTGAAAGAGGTTATGCACAAATTGAAAAGGAATGTTTAGCTATTGTGTTTGGGATGGAGAAATTCCACCAATATACATATGGTCGTCTTGTGAGAGTGCAATCAGACCACAAGCCACTCGAGAACATTATTAAAAAGCCACTGTTACATGCACCTAAGAGACTGCAAAGGATGTTATTAAGGCTGCAAAAATATGATATAACCATAACATATGTTCCAGGCCGCGACATGCTACTTGCTGATACGCTGAGTAGGGCCTACCTGCAGGATAGCATCAAAAGCCAGACGGAGTTGGAGACAGAATGTGTCAACATGGTGGACTATGTACCTGTTTCAACAGAAAGCATGGACAGAATACGAGCAGGGACAAGAACCGACCACACACTACAAATGCTGATGAAAACAATACAAAAGGGGTGGCCAGCCTGTAAGAAAGATGTACCTGTTGAAATAACCCAGTTCCAATCTTTGCAGGATGAACTGAGCACACAGGATGGATTGGTCTTCAAGGGAGAGAGAGTAGTGATTCCAGAAGCACTGCAGGCAGATATAACCCAGCGAATTCACTCAACACACATCGGCACAGAAGGGTGCCTCAGGAGAGCTAGAGACTGCGTCTACTGGCACGGTATGAACGACCACATCAAAAAGTACATCGCTACATGTGACATATGTCGGTCTGTGGATGCAAAACAACAGAAAGAGACACTAAAACCACACGAGCCGACCACTAGACCATGGACCAAAGTTGGGACAGATTTATTCAACTTTGAGGGTAGGGACTACCTAATAACTGTTGATTATTACTCCAACTTTTGGGAGATAGATTATCTACCTGATACCAAGTCGAGTACTGTGATTAGGAAACTAAAGGCTCATTTCGCACGTCAGGGAATCCCAAATATTGTTTTTTCTGACAACGGGCCCCAGTACAGCTCAACAGAGTTTGCCAACTTCAGCCGGAAATGGGAATTTCGACACCATACCTCATCACCTGGCTATCCGCAGAGCAACGGCAAAGCTGAGTCTGCCGTTAAAACTGCCAAACGACTCATGAAAAAGGCGAAATTGGCTCGACAGGATCCATATTTGGCCTTATTGGACCACAGAAACACCCCAACACAAGGTTTAACTACCAGCCCTGCACAGAGACTGTTAAGCAGGAGGACGAGGACACTTCTCCCAATAGGAGACAGATTGTTGCAACCCACAGTGACTGACAACAAGTTAGCACTGATGAAAAACAGAGAGAGACAAACAAAGTACTACAACAAGACAGCGAAGGACATGGACACATTAAACCCAGGGGACTTGGTGCGAGTCCAACCTTTTGAACCACACAACTTATGGACCAAGGCTAGAGTGTGTAACACTCTGGGAAACAGATCCTATGATGTGGAGTTGGACAACGGCAGAGTCCTCAGAAGGAATCGTCGCCATCTGAGGCGAGCTACGGAGGTCAAAAAAGACATGTCAGCACATCTCCAGCTTGAGGGACAGAACATTACTGTGCCGACACAGAGCACAGAGAACACACAAAACAGCACTACCAGGTCAGGACGGGTAGTACAACAACCTGGATATCTGAAGGACTATGTATGCAATTAAGGGGTAATCTGTGAGTTATACGCTGTGATTTGTTTACTTGTCAGAGGAAAGACAAAAGAAAAACAAAAACATCTGTGACGACATTTTGAGTTATATGTTGTGATTTGTTTACTGGTTAGAGAACAGAGCAAAACATCTGTGATACTATTTTGAGTTATGGCTTTGTGATCTGTTTACTTGTTTGGAAGAAAAAAAAAAAATAAAAGAAAAAAAATAAGGAAATGAGAAACAAAACAGAAAAAATGAATAAAAGTAATACTAAAGGAAAATAGAAAGAAAGCTAAAAAAGCAAGTGGAAGAAAGAATTTTTATTTTTGAAGAAAATTGTGTCCAACAAAGAAATGTCATGTCTAAGTTTTGTTCCAGTTGTAAACTGAGTTCTCAATTTATGAATAGTTCATTGTCTTTGTAAAAGAAAAGGGATGTAGCAATGGGAATTGCATTTATCTGTGTGTTCCACCCGGGGTCTGGAGAGTGTAACACCGGAAGGTGAGAACCGGAGACTCATGACTGTTTATTAAGAGTTTAATAAAAGTTTACCTCGGAGGAGGGAAAGTTCAACCGAGCATCTTGTGAAGTTTATAGAGAGAACAAGATGAAACAACTTGTACTTTATTTGGACAAATGTAGAGGAGAAGCAGCTCCTTTTTAGTTTCTGTGATGCATTTACTTCTCACACCTTTAAACTACATGTTAGTGTTGATCTCAAATACTAATTATTCTGTGATTTTCCAAATGACAAGGAAGCTCCTGACCATGCATGGAGGGTTTCACCCCAAGTCCAGCAACCTGAGGCTGTACGCTAAGCAGAAGGATGGAGGCTGGGGACTGATGAGTGTCAGCACCACGGTCCAGGATGAGACGACAAACATCCATGAATACATCAGGAAGATGGCCCCAACTGACCACATGCTCAGTGAATACCTCAGACACACACACGCACGCACGCACACACACACATACACACCCCCCTACATAGGTCCCTAAAACAGTTGTCTAAAAAGGTGGCATTTTTTTGTCTAAAAAGTAAACTTTTTGGCTTAAAATGACAACAGCACGCCATTTTTAATTCAAACATCTTATTCATCATCATATTTTCATAATCATATTTTATGGTCCTCCACAGTATGATAATTGATTATTACTGATTTATTACATATTGTACTTTTACAATATTCCTAAAAATTATGGCTGCCATTAACTTTGAATACTTCCTTAGTTATAAATCATTTGAGAGGGAGCCATAAATCACTGGTTTGACATAAAGTCCTTATTCTCCATTCTCGTGTGTTCATTGTGACACATTTCCTTCTTTAAACTTACAGGCTGAGTGTGATTGTACCTGTAATGAGTTAAAAGTATCAGTAACTGACAAGGGCAAGCTGCTTGATATTCAATTGTTATGCCATTGCAGCTGCTGCTGCACATACTGTCAGTAGTCTTTCTGTTGTACACTGCCACAATGCGAGAGACCATGTGTTGTGACCAGTGTTGGTCAAGTTACTTGAAAAAAAGTAATCAGTAACTAATTACCGATTACCGAGTAATCCCGTTACTTTACTGATTACTTATTTTCAAAAGTAATTAATTACTTAGTTACTTAGTTACTTTTTAAAAACACGATTTACAACCTGAATAGGTGATAAAGCGATAGATCTTTCAGCCCAATTCTACTTTTTCTGCATAATCCATCATACAAAATGTAATCAAATGGAAAAGTCTCTTTTTAAAACTTGTTTTATTAGTTTTAATCTTTTAACTTTATGCATCAAGCAAAAATTTAATTATATGCAACATTCTCTGACTGGAAGAAATTAGTTTAACATTTAAACCTATTTTCTGCACATTCCAGCACATAAAATAAAATATTTTTTGTGTTTACACTCAGTCTTTCAAATAGATGCAAGTAAAACAGCAGAAAATAAATAAAGTCAAAGACTAGCAGTCCCGTTGCTCTATTTTCACCTGTAAAGCAGGAGTTGGGGAGGCGGAGGTTTACCCTGGTGCAGGTGTGCAGCGGTCAGTGGAAGGATACGCGAGTTTCTCTGTGAGTTTCCCATTATGTCGTAGTGCACTCGGTGCTTGTTTAGGGGGTTTTTTTTCGCTGTAAAAAGACGTTTTCTTCCCACGCCCAACGGACGCTAATGTTTTTGTCACTTTTTATGGAATCAAACTCAAAGTAAGGTCAGTACTTCCACGCTTTAAATGCTGCACACTCATACTCTCTCCCGCACTCGATATATTATCCATTGTTGATCTGCACACAGCTGTTGTCACGAACGTCGCACTCGCTTACATCACTGTCATGAGACATTCTCGCAAAAAAATCACGGTTTTAGTAACGCAGCGTTCCTATGGGAAAGTAACAGTAATCTAATTACCTGAAAAAAGTAATCAGATTACAGTAACGCGTTACTGCCCATGGCTGGCTGTAGCTCAGGTGGTAGAGCAGGTCATCTACTAATCGGAAGGTTGGTGGTTCGATTCCCGGCTTCCCCTAGTCTGCATGCCAAATATCCTTGGGCAAGATACTAACCCGAAATTGCTCTCCGATGCATTCATCGGAGTATGAATGTGTGTGAATGTCAGTTGTGCTGGTGTGAATGGGTGAATGCACAAGTTGTGTAAAGCGCTTTGAGTGCTCAGAAGAGTGGAAAAGCGCTATATAAGAACTAGTCCATTTACCATTTACCATCTCTGGTTGTGACAGCACTGGATGAAGATCTGTTAATCATTTGGGGCAGATTGTCTTGTTCTCCGCAAACAAAAATGCTGAGGAAAATTCAAGACATGCTTTCAGTACACCTACCTGCAAGAGAGACATTATGTTCTCCATAGTTTAGCACAAAAAGGATTGAAGCAGAAGTGCAATATAATGCAGTATAATGGTTAACACCTTTGGGTCCCTGAAGTGTTGCTACTGGCAACTCAGTGGGATGGAGATAAAAGCTATAAATGTTTTAGATTTTCAAGGATGCAGCGTTATGAAATGGCAATTTATAAAAAAGGTTTTCAAAAAGAGAAAGTTCTTGCAAAAAAGTAAAAATGTTGTGTTTTTCTGGTTGTGTAGTTGATGTTGAATAGTACTTTTTTAAAAATTCAATTCAGTGTAATTTATTTTACCACAAATCACAACAACAGCTGCCTCAAGGTACTTTATATTGTAATTTAAAGACCCTACAATAATAGAGAGACAACCCCCTATGAGCAAGCACTTGGTGACAGTGGAGTGGAAAAACTCTCATTTAACTGGAAGAAACCTCCAGAAGAACCAGGCTCAGGGAGGGGTGGCCATCTGCCCCCACAGGCTGTGAGTGATGGGACGAAGACAAGACACACTGGGGAAAAAAACAGAGATAATAACAGAGAAAATACTATTATAATAACTAATTAAATATTGAGTGGTGTATAAACACATAGTCACTGCTAATTTGCTCCATTTATAAATGACTATGGATCTAATCAAATAAGAAACTGCTCCTCTTAAAAAGTAAAATCCATACCAGTTTGTGTTTTTGTTTATGGAGATTCAGCTTTCCACCTTGTGCGGTTGTAGCAGCCCAAATCAATGGGTGTGAATGTGCTACAGTACTGTATGCCTGTACAAGGAGAAGTCTCTTTTATTGTTTAAACTGGACTGAGAGCCAATGCTATCACTTTTTTGAAATGACAAAAGTGTGGGAAAAAAAGCATGCTTTGTTTCAGTTCCAGCATATCAGAACAGGAAAAAAAGGTCTTAAAATTAATTATATATACTGTGGAGGTATGTAACAACGACAGGAGAGGTCTCAGTGTCTCACTCCAACAACTTTATTAACTCACAGAACTTCACATATAGTCAGCGCCAAAATCTCCACCCCCACACTTCCCTTCAACTTGTGTGTGAGTGGAGCCACCTGGTGGTCCGCCACACATACCCCCCCTTGAACACACAGTCAGGTCTCCATTCAGTCCAGGACCCTGGGTCTAAGCAAACGACCCGCACGACTGAACCTGGGAGGGAGAGAACAGGCTGAGGAAGGTCCATCCTGTGAACGAGGCTGGTGAAGGCGAGCAGGAAAGGCAGGAGGAGGCTCAAACGTTGGTGGTCCGGGGGTAGTCCTGGGGGGAAAACCAGATACTGTCAACCCCAGTGCAGGAGGTCGGCCACGGCGAGGGGCCTGGGCCGGCACTACATCACTGTCCGGAAGAACATGTGCTGGTTTAAGTCTGTCAACACACACAGTCTCCCTTCGACCCCCAAAATCCAAAACAAAATGTTTCTGGCCCGGTTCAATAACCCTGAACGGGCCGTCATACAGCGGCCGCAGCGGTGTCCTGTGGGCATCGTGCCTGACAAAAACAAACTTAGCAGTCTCTAAAGTCTTTGGAACAAAGGTGTCAGGCACGCAATGGTGCACCGGACCAGGAACCCGAAGCGAGTGCAAAAGCGGGGTGAGAGAGAGCACCGATGGATCGAAGCAGGGAGGAGGATTTTCAGGCAAGAATTCTCCAGGCACGCGGAGGGGCTGACCAAACACTAGCTCAGCTGGGGAAGCGCCGAGATCCTCCTTAACCGCAGAGCGCAGCCCAAGCAAAACCCACGGGAGGCGGTCAACCCAATTGCCATCCTTTAAGGAGGCGCGAAAGGCAGCCTTCAGCGACCGGTGGAACCGTTCACACATCCCATTAGCCTGCGGGTTGTATGCGGTTGTGCGGTGGACTTTAGCCCCCAGTCCATCAGCCATGGCCGACCAAAGCTCGGAAATGAACTGGGGGCCTCTGTCTGACGTAATGTCCGCGGGTGGGCCGAAACGCGAGACCCAGGTCGACAAAAACGCCTTGGCCACCACTGCTGCGGTAGTGGACGCCAGGGGGACCGCCTCCGGCCACCTGGTGGTCCGGTCAACAGCAGTCAAAAGGTGCGTAAAACCTTGTGACTGCGGCAAGGGACCCACCAGATCGACATGCACATGATCGAAACGTTTGCCGGGTATGAAGAACGGCTCCAGGGGCGCCTTGGTGTGTTTATGAACCTTCGCGCGCTGGCAGGGAATGCACGCCGACGCCCATTCCTTAACAGATTTGCGAAGGCCTGGCCAAACAAATTTAGAGCTGACCAGTTTAACAGAGGCCCGGACCCCTGGATGAGAGAGAGCATGTACCGAGTCAAAAACTTGACGACGCCAGGAAGCGGGAACCACAGGGCGAGGGCGGCCGGTGGAAACGTCACAGACGAGGAGGGGACCACCGTCCTGCACGGGTCTGTCCTCCAGTATGAGGCCCGTCTGGGTGGATTTAAGCGCGAGGATGTCAGGGTCACCGCTCTGATCGGCAGCCATGGCGGAGTAGTCTATGCCGAGAAAGACGGGAGAAACCAGCGCACGGGACAAACAGTCAGCCACATGATTGGATTTACCAGCCACGTGCCGAATGTCCGTGGTAAACTCAGAAATGGCTGCCAACTGGCGCTGCTGGCGTGCACTCCATGGATCGGAAACCTTGGACATGGCAAACGTCAAGGGTTTGTGGTCCACGTATGCGGTAAAGTGACGACCCTCGAGAAAAAACCGGAAATGACGAGACGCCAGGTGGAGCGCCAGTAGCTCCCTGTCAAAAACGCTGTAATTGCGTTCGCTGTCACGTAGTGTACGGCTGAAAAAGGCGAGCGGTTGCCAGACACCCGAGATTCGCTGTTCCAGCACCGCACCCACCGCTATGTCCGACGCATCAGTGGTCAACGCAATCGGCGCTGAGGGGGATGGGTGGGCCAGAAGGGCAGCATTAGCTAACGCTGACTTAGCATCAGAAAACGCTTGGATGCTGTCCGGAAACCAGTCAACGGGGTCATTAGCTTTTTTACCCTTTAACGCCCCATAAAGGGGCTTCAGCAGATGTGCCGCTCTGGGGAGAAAACGGTTGTAAAAATTCACCATCCCCAAAAATTCCTGCAGTGCCTTAACAGTCGTGGGACGCGGAAATTCCGAAACAGCTCGGACTTTGTCAGGCAACGGAACCGCGCCCTCGGCGGAAACACGGTGCCCAAGGAAATCGAGAACGGGCAACCCAAACTGGCATTTAGACGGATTAATAATCAGTCCATGCTCCGCCAAACGCTGAAAAACCTGACGCAGATGGAACATGTGCTGCTCCTTCGAGCTGCTGGCCACCAGTATATCATCAAGATATACAAAAACAAAGGGCAGCCCGCGCAAGACCGAGTCCATCAACCGCTGGAAGGTTTGGGCGGCACCTTTCAGGCCAAACGGCATGCGCAGAAACTCGAAAAGACCGAAAGGTGTAATTACGGCGGTTTTGGGGACATCCTCCGCGCGCACGGGAACCTGGTGATATCCCCGTACCAAATCGATCTTAGAAAAAACCGAGGTCCCCGCAAGATGGGCGGAAAAATCTTGGATGTGGGGAATGGGATAACGATCGTTCTCCGTGACATTATTAAGACGGCGGAAATCCCCACAAGGTCGCCACCGACCATCAGATTTAGGCACCATGTGTAACGGAGAAGCCCAGGCACTGTTCGAACGCTGCACGATGCCCAGACGCTCCATGGTGGCAAATTCTTCCCTAGCGACAGCCAGTTTGGCGGGGTCGAGGCGGCGCGCGCGCGCGAACACCGGGGGCCCTACTGTAGTTATGTAATGCTCTACCCCATGCTTCGTCACCGTGCTCGAAAAAGTGGGGACAGTGAGTGAGGGAAACTCAGAAAGCAAACACTGAAAAACGTCACCCGAATCTACTGAGTTAGCATGCACCACGGGCTGAGCACCCCGAGTCAAACAGGGTAATGAGGAAAAGGACACAGCATCAATTAAACGTCTGTTAGCCACATCAACCAGTAGTCCGTGAGCACAAAGAAAATCAGCGCCTATTATAGGCACAGAGCTAGCAGCAACAACAAAGTTCCACTGAAAGTCACGGTCGTGAAAGCAAACAGTCACCAACCTTTCACCGAAGGTTTTGATGGGAGAGCCATTAGCCGCTGTTAGCAATGGCCCGCAACCCTCAGCTAGCCTGTCCGAGCCAGCCGGGGGAAGAAGGCTCTTCTGTGAGCCGGAGTCCACCAGGAAACGCCTCCCCGAGCGTGAGTCCTCTAAGAAAAGCAGCCTTTCCTTGTTGCCAGCGGTCGCGGCTGCTACAGAGCGCTGACATGCCCGTTTCCCTGGGTCTGGAAACTGCAAGGCGGGAGGCAGCGCCGTGCCTTCGCTCCAAAACGCTGGTGATAAAAACAAAGCCCCTTTCCGCGGTGCCGCCGTGCAGCGATTCCGGCCACAGTGGACGAGTCGGAGGGCCCGTGGAGCATCGGTGAGGGGGAGGGGGAAAACGCTGGTGGGTCCTGAATAACCGTCTGGACGCCGAAAGTCCTGGTAGCCAGGAGGATGCGATCCGCCTCTTCCGCAAGGGAGCGGTAATCCTTCGTGGCCAATAGCGGGGAGTTGGCAAGGCCAGCGCGCACTGGAGCCGGCAGCTGTCGGAGAAAAAGGTGGGTGAAGAGAAATCCTCCGTCCTCCGCGCCCAGCAAGGACAGCATGCTCTCCATGAGCTCGAGGGCGGTGCCGTCGCCCAGGCCCGCGATGGAAAGGAGTTTCTCGGCCCGCTCAGCATCAGAGAGGGAGTAACGCCGCAGCAGCAGCCCCTTGAGGGCGGCGTACTTGCCCTGGGCTGGGGGATCCCGGAGGAGAGTCATCACACGGCGGGTTGACAGCGGGTCAAGTGAGGCAACCACATGGTGGTATTTAGTGTCGTCGGCTGAAACTCCACGAAGAGCAAACTGAGCTTCTACGTGCATGAACCATGAAGGAGGATCGTGAAGCCAAAAATCCGGCAATTTAAGCGCCACAGCAAACGCAGCCATCGGCGGAGGTGAAGGTCCGGCGGCCGCCGATGCTTCCAGGCCAGAGCTGGCTTCGTCGTCGAGCCTTAGCATGTTCACTACAGGGGTCACCAATGTGGAGGTATGTAACAACGACAGGAGAGGTCTCAGTGTCTCACTCCAACAACTTTATTAACTCACAGAACTTCACATATAGTCAGCGCCAAAATCTCCACCCCCACACTTCCCTTCAACTTGTGTGTGAGTGGAGCCACCTGGTGGTCCGCCACAATACCATATTATCATTATGTACAAAACTTACGCCAAAATGCATAAATGTGAAAAACTAACTACACCCTTACTGCTTCCACTGGAACTAAGAGAGTTAGTAGGAGCCAGGAGCTGCTAAATAAATGCTAAATGGCCTGTATTTGTATGGTGCTTTACTTTGTCCCTATGGACCCCAAAGCGCTTTACACTACATTCAGTCATTGTTAAGGGAAAATTGTACTTAGTAGTCAGTATAAACTTTTAATGATATAAGTTTACATGTGATAGAATACTGCATGATGACCTTTTCCCTGCGTAGAACTGATTATGCAATGAAAATTAGCTTGTTAAGTCTCATCAGTGTTAAAATAGGGTAAATTTAGCAGACACCTGTTATCAAATGCTGAATTTATCCAATGCAAAAAATTGACTCTCTAGGTTGCAGGACAACAGTTTAACTTTTGTGGAAAAAAAAAGATTCTGGTTTGACCAACCAGTGATCTGACAATAAATTTAGTTGTTAATATAGTAAATTGGGAGATGCTTTCTGCTTGACTGATGCAGCACAAGTAATTTACTGTATGAGGGAAATTCTATTTTTGTGATAACATTTTCAACATGCATTTCTGTTGTCCTGTCATCTTAGTGGGTTAATAGCTGATATACAAATTAGTTGATCGTTCTTAGATTAAGGAAAGGTGACTGAATTCTAGCACGAGTGAATGGGATGTTTGGAGTTTGTTAGAGTGGAGACTCTAAAACACTGAGTTTCCTGTTTTGATATGTGAGTGAATCCTGCACCCAGATACACAACTCTGAATACATAAGAACAAACTTCTTTTGTGAAGTGCATGACAACATGTCACATGTTTTATGATGACGGGAAAAAAGGAAAGCTGAATAAAATGTGTCTGTGGCCTAAATGAGTGAAGAGCACAGACCTGGGGATTAAACTCATAGCTAATGAGACATATTAGGATTATGTTGTGTGTTGTGCAGCTGATGGTTGGTTTGGAGTGAATCTAGCTGATGGTTTTTCTTTTGTTGTGAAGTTGAGCCTGCCAATTAGTATGATGGTATGATAAACCATGCTAATGGTATGATTTACCCTCCTGAGATAAGGAGCTTGTGTCATGACGTAACAAGGCCTTTTATTTTGATACTTTCATAGTGCACTGAAAGTTTTGTTTGATAATCTCTGTTATTTTTCATTTTATTTTTATTTTTTGAACAGTGCACTAATTTCTCTTTGTGAATTTCTTTTCTTTAAGCAGATCTGCACAACGGGAATTAAAAGTGCTACACGTCGTCGAGAAAATTGTTACAAGTGAGTTTCTCCACATTAAAATGGGCTCAGGAGAAAGCCACTTATTTGGGACAATTAGAAAATGAGAGTCCCTGCCCAAAAAGGATTCAGTGAGGTAATCCGATCTAAAGTTCTTCTTTTTCTTTTGAAATGACGTCATTTTGCTGAGGGTGGAAATCAAATGCGGCGATGGTTTCCACTATCAGCAAAGAAAGAAAGAAAGAATGGATGAATGAATAAGTGAGAGAAAATAAAACTGACTGACTGGTAAAAGCTGACAAAAGCTAACAAGACTTTACTGATGTAACATGACTGTGTGAAGTTAACCCCCACCTGACAAAGGTGCAGATGAATCTATGTGTGTTTCCTTTTACAGGAGCAGAAAGATAACAGCAACATCCGAGGTTGCATGACGATTTAACCTTTTAAATGCCACTTTCTGTGTCTGTGCATCTACCAGGGGTGTTGTTCACTACCTTGTGTTGCTTACAGAGGTAACTGTGACAAAGTATGCATACGCCTGCGCAGCGCTAACATTTGCATTTTCTTTTCTACAGCATTACAGTTCTTCATGTGTTTGATCATGTGATTTATAAGAGGACTAGTTAATGTTTTTCTACTACAGGATTTCTGGGTTTATGTGTGAAGAAAACTGTGTTTACAGGTTATGAGTTGGTGATGCTGTTACACTGTGTTTTTGGGAAAATGTGAAGGTTACTTTGACAATGTGAATAACATGTGATAAATTTCCTGTGTTGAAACTAGTGATTAATGAGTTGAGTGACTTTGCTTAAGGAAAGTCACCGATTACATTAATGTTGACTGAGTACATGGGATGATCCATGTCTGAGGCAAATTATGGAAATAATTGTAGTTTACTGATTTGAGAAAACCTGCACATGATACTTGTCTTGCTGGTGCTGAATACTTTATTACTTTAAGTGTGAAGTTTGATTTCACTTCCAGATCTTGTTTTTCAGGCCATGATGGTGTGTATGCAGGCTCCTGGCTGAGCCAGTTTTTAAGCAAACTTAATATGCAAAACACGCTAACATCTTTTATTGCAGGATTATAGGTCCGGGGTGGTGCTGCTCCAGAGGAGGAGACGCCCTGATGTTGCCTGGGACATGATCTAGCTAACCTTTTTCTTTAAGACAGGAATCTGGCTTTGATGAGTTGACTCATGGGAGTGTCCATGCGTCAAGAGGAGGGGTCCAGGATTAACATGAAACAATGAATTAACATTAAATTATGTTTTATATGATTTTTGCAGCGATTTGTGTGATTAACAGTTCATTCAACGGGTATTAAACCTATGCAAGTGGTGCATCCATGTTCAGATGAGGCTTTGATGGCCTATAAGTGAAGTTCACTGAACTAAAAAATGTGGTTTGATGATTGTTGACATGCTCTCCAAATAGAAGTTTTTCCTCCTAGCAAGGAAATACAGGTGCAGCAGTAATCTCCTGAGGAATCTTCAGATGCCCAGTGAGAAGCGAGAACCATTCCAGGCATAGCTGACAGCCCAGGCAGTGGTTGAGGTCAAAGGTCGAGCTGGTTGGGGCCCATCATGAGATCAAACTTTGAAGCCACAGCAAGGACCATGAAACTGCGTTGGAATGAGAGCTGTGCCAAGGGGGATTTCCAGAGGCCAACAGAGGAGATTGTGGACAACAGACGGGCACCTGAAGGATGAGGGGAGCGTGCCAAGCTCCATCGACAGCGCAGAGGGAGTCTAAGGATGGCATCATGATTCTGTGAAAGCACAGGAACCAGAAGCTATGGTGGTGATGACAGCAGTTTCCTATGAACATCACCTAATGCTGTGTCACTATACTGTGCATACGATGGAACACTGAAGACTGCTGGGATCATAACAGCAGTAAGATAACTGGACCCAGCACCCTTTCCACAGAGGGGTTTTTCTGCAGAGGATGGACAGTAGAAGAGCCATAAGTATATCCACGACAGAACAAAGGCAGAATCGGCAAATACAGACTATTATGTCTGTTCTCATATGCCAGTACGTCAACACACCCCACACTATATGTGTTCCTGGACCAACTCCCAGGGAAGAACTACTCCATGATATTAGCAGAGAGAGGGGACTTTGCGTCCTCTTCAACAACACCTGCTGCACTTACATACTGGACGATGTACGCTCATTAAACATGACTGACGCCCTGAATGCTTTGAGACAAATCCAGCAGGCCCAAAATCAGGACTATGTAAGTGATACAAGTGACTGGTTTTCTTGGCTATACACTGGCTCCTGGTTACAGGTGCTAAAAGGACTACTCATCGGAGTTGGGATATTTTTACTTTTATTTTGTGTTTTTGTAACGTGTATACTGCCATGTCTAAAACTCATGATTAACCGCATAATATTTTCCACTGTTGCTGCATATACAGCCGTGACAAATGAACATGAAGACTTTGTGTGATTAATGACGATGTGACAGAAAATGTACAACAAGATTTTACATACTGATATCTCACCTAAAGATATACTGACAACAGGAGGGAATGTCAATGGAAAATTGTATTTAGTAGTCAGTATAGTCTTTTAGTGATATAAGTTTGAATATGGTAGAATACTGCATGTAATCATTTGTGTTTAGAAGTATATAGTTGGTGGCATATTGAAAGAATGTCTCATCCTAGGAGGTCTGTAACATTCCAGGGTGTTCTGGCGTTCACCCCCACATCCTAGGAGCATGGGAGAGGTCGTACCTTGTCTTATTGTTTTACGGTAGGATTAACGTAGCTATATCTGTCTAAGTGCTTTTTGTTTAGATGAACTGCTGGACTTTATGGGGTCACACACACACACACACACACACACACACACACACTGAAGTATAAATAAAACCCGGGGCAGTTTCTCAGTGCGAGTCTCAGTTCTGGAGGCTGCCCTTGCTAGCAAGAAATTCTGCGTGTTTCTCTTCTCTGATTCTCTACTGAAGAAGTGTTTTAGAATACATCTCTTAACAAAGAGGCACCTTAGTCAGTTATGATGTGAGGTAGATAATTGTTAGAAGTAGTCTGCATCAAGCTTAAGGTTGCTCAAATTCAGTATAATGAGATATGGGATGAAGAAAATAAAGAAAATATGTAAACTAATTAAGTGCATAAGAGGCACTTGACCTGCTTGAAAACCTGTCATCCTAGACGAGACATTGCAGAAATATAGAGCACACCTATACTAACAACTAATAAGCTAAACCCTGTAGACAACAGCTAAAGCTACATAATTGAGAAGCTGAATTAAATATGTGGTCACTGTAAGCTGATGAGCAAGTAATATGTTTGTTTTTTTTACAGCAGGAGCTTCATGAGAATTCAAACATGCAGCTGTCTGTGAGCTCAGTTTTTTTCCCCTCACACTTCTGATTTGCCTTTGGCAGCAGCTTTTTTGCATCCTGACACATGTGTGTAAAGTGTTCATGCTATCAGCAACTTGTTTTGTTTTGTTTTGAAAAATAAATAAATTTGTGACCATACTTGTAGATCACAGTGACACATAATGATTAGGCATATGATTTACTAATGCAGATGAAGTTTATTCTAAAATTTAAGGAGAACAAAGAAGAACAGCATCTTCAGTTGTGTCTTGGCTGTTGTTCTCTGTGTAGTGTGCTGAGTTTTGTTTTTTGTTTTTTTGTTTTTTGACGTGTTGCTTGAGAGAGGAGTACTGTGATTTCTGAAGTAGCTCTCACCATGCGACCTTGATGATGATAAGTTCAGAGCCAGCTGAGAGCTGGGTTGTCTGCTTTGCTTTAGGTGATAAGTCAGAAAAGTTAAAACTTAGTTTCTTGTCTTGAAGGGAAAAAAAGAAAGAAGGAGGTTTTGTGTTTCTCAGCCAAGAACAACTACGATTTCATTTTCTGTTTTTGAGAAAGGAGAATTTCTAATAATAATAATAATAATAATAATAATAAAACAAAGAGTGATGTTTTGTTTAAGTGGTGAAGAAAGCTAATACTGCAAAATACCAACTAGTGCATGATCAGCGAGCAATAAATGAAATCCCTGAAATGATGCTACCAGTAGTAGCAAATCCCCACTCTCTATGCTGAAGCTTTAAAGAAATCAATGATGTCCTGCCTCCTGCCAGCAGCAGAGACAGTTTCTACTCTACGTAATGACATTTTAGTGACTGGCCACACAGAGGAAGGGTGTAAGCAAAATACCATGGCTGTGTTACGTCACTTGGCTGAGTTAAGGCCACAAGGTATCTTTAAATAAACTCTAATTATGAAGTCACATACTTAGAGCACACCCTCTCAGGTGAAGGCAGAAAGCTACTAAACAAAGGAACAGAAGCTATACAAAATGCGCCACAGCCACAAAACTAGGCATTCATAAGATTTCCAGATGGAGAAGTTGATTCGTCATTGTGGCTGAACTGTGACTCTGCAGAAAGCTGGCAACCTCTGTGCACCTGTGGCCATGGACATGATTGGGACATGTGAATTCAATGAGTTGGAGATGGGTAAATGAATACTTTTGACAATATAGAGTATGTATGTGAATAAAGAATGCATGTACATGAGACTGAGATAATTAATTTTGGCCCTTATCCGTCCCTTATTTATTCCAACATTTTTGCACCACTGAGATATAAATTTTACTGTAGGGTCTTTAACTTTCAATATCAGGGCATAAGGACCAGGTGGTTGGTACATAAGAGATAACACAATTTTTTTTCAGTTTTCTAATTAGTATGTGCAAGGCTAAAGGCCTTTAAACACCCAACAGATTGCAGAACTATATCTGAATTTGCCATGTAATGGAATGCATTGTATTTTTGCTGAAAATTCATCATCAAAAAATGCACTGTGAAAAAAAGTTTACGTCAACTGACGATAAGCTGGTCGTGAGCTTTCTAAACAAGAAAAGGAAGAAACAGATTCTGGGTCTATCCAATCCTCTCAAGGCAGCAGCAACAGGGAAAATGTCATGGCTTGATCCACGATCTGAAGCTTTCATATATATTCAGGATGCCAATGGGGCAATTTCAGCTCTTATTGGGACCATATTGACTGAGGTAAAGTATTATTTTACTATTTCCATATCAGTACTAGCGCATGACTTGAGTTAGGAGTGCACTTGTTGCCAGATGGAGGGATCTAATTGGTCGCATCTGTTTATTTGGATCCGAAAAAAATATATCTATACATGTATATATATGTATATGTATACCACGTCAACTGGAAGAGACTTGGTGGACCATCTGCATCTACAGGTCAAAGGTCAGTCCTTCGAGGACACCAATATTCACATTTTGGACAAAGAAGACAGATGGTTTGAAAGAGGAGTGAAAGAAGCCCTTTGTGTCCACTGTCTGCCATCTATAATCCAGTTCTGAGATCCTTTCCCAGACGCCTTAATGCCCACTCACATCCCGGGACTTCTGACCTCAGGAAATCACATGATAGGGTGGGGCTAGGTTTCACAATGAGCTCACCGAAAACCTTAGCTGATTGTGAACTACACCCATTTTCACACCTTGGCTCATGTAATTAGGTAGGGGTTCATTAGGGGGTCCATTGTCCCTCTCTGGGGGGCACTCCCACATGGCTTAAATCTGGGACTCTCCAACATTTGACTCTAGAACTGAAGAAGCTTCTCAGATAAGAGGTAAAATGTCTTCAAGCAACTCAAAGAAGTCCAGACACTTTTTTTTCTTTCCAAGCTCCTTAGACTACGATGACCTGGATGACTGAGAACCTTCACAGACAAAACCAACACTAGCTCCTTAGGATGTTTTACCAGTCGGTGGTTGCCGGGGTACTGTTCTATGCTGTGGTGTGCTGGGGGTGCAGCACAGCAAAGAAGGACTCATCCAGGCTGGAAAAACTAAACAAAGGCTAGCTCTGTAGTCGGCATGAAGTTGGACACTCTGGTGACAGTAGCAGAGAAAAGGACATTAAAGAAACTGCTGGACATTATGGACAATGCTGGGCATCCTCTGCACACGGTCGTAAATAATCATAGTAGCCTATTCAGCAACAGGTTGCTTCTCCCAAAGTCAAGAAGCAACAGACTTAAAAACTCCTTTGTCTCACACGCCATCAGACTGCTTAACTCCTCACTGGAGGAGAGAGAGAGAGGAAACGGGGACAAAGGAGGGTTGGGAACAACTGACCTGTAGTGCTTTTTTCCTTGTGCTATATTTGCAATATATTTCTTACATCCGACTGTGCAATAATCATTGTGCAATAGACTCACTCAAATGTGGAATCCACTAGTATTCCTATTTATCTCTATTATATAGTCTGTATTTATATATGTGTATATATGGTATAATTATGCTTATATCCTTACTCTCATTCCCCTTTATTGTGTCTGTAACATGCAACTTCTGTCGGTGCTGTGCTACTGGAAACTCAATTTCCCGGAGGAACCCACCCGTGAGATTAATAAAGTTTCATCTAATCTAATATAATAACACTAGTCACTTTTCTCAGAACAGACTCACCAATAAACATACAGCATTAATTGATATGATTGGATGGCCGAAGTATTAATGAAGAGGGCTGTTCTGTTCACAACTGTTTACAAAATTACTACAATATTTAAATACATTTGTTTTCAAGGTATTTGGAATGCAATGTTTCATACTAAAGTATTTATAATTATCATTTCCAAACTGCCCTGGTGATAATTAAAATGTTACTCTAAAACAACACACTGACACAGGTGAGCACATCTAATCTATAATCACTTTTAAAGCACATATGAATTGGCATTAGAGATGGGGTTATAGCTATAATACAGCTATTGCACACATATTTTCTCCTGAGAGATTTTTTTTTCTAGTGCCCAAAAGTTTCCGCAAAGTTGGCAAGTTGTTTTATTTGGTCACTCTGCATTGAGTGACGCCTCCACAACATTTTCTTGGCTTTCAGATCCTTGGGGAAAACAGGTACACAGGGTAGAACAGGTTTTGGGCCTATAAGAACACCGTTCAGTGTCTTGGTACTTCCACTCAAAGGGCAGGAAGAGTTAGAGCTAACCCCAATATCTGGTATGGGAATATGAGGATTCAAACGAGGCAGGTATCCGGGGCGTGTGTGGGCAATGTGATCCAGAAGAAGAGCTCCTGAGCCTCTTCGCTCCAGCCCTGTAGTGGCTCGCCTCTGGGCCGAGCTCTCCAAGGACTCCCTGGATCCCGACAGATTGGAGGCTCTGCTGGTGACCAGCTTGTGTCTTTCCGCTGCCAATCCAGCACCACCACTGCTCTTTGAGGTTCTGTCTCTGCTACTGAATTGCTGCAACTGAGAGTCAGAACTGTAGTGGGCAATACCAATGTTCCGCCGACGCACCACATTTTGCAGACTGGAAACATTCATCTGTGTAAGACAGTCAGATGAATCTTCATCTGCAGGTCTGGATTCATGGGAAAAGGCAAGACTATCTTGAAGCAAGTTTGGGTGTGAAACAGAATATAATGAACTTGCAGCACTGTCATATGACATCTTTCTGCCAAAGCCTTTTTTCCCACCACCTCCCCTGTTGTCATTTCCTGATAAGATCTCTAATGCTTTCACAAGTCCTTTTGCATCTTTGAAATCAATGCTCTGGTGCCGTGAAATAGCAGGAGGATGTTCTTCGACTCTGAAAGACAGCACCTCCTCCGGAGTAATTTCCACTGGTTCCTCAGTCAGAGAGGACGCCTGACTCTGCTGGAGCAACAGGGAAGGACTTTTGGACCAGGCTTCTGAGTGTAGCTGATGGAAGTTAGGTCGCTTATCCACATCGGGAACACGTAGAGGACTTCGATGTTGCATTGGTGAACCTGGTTGAAATCTGATCAGGCCATGCCCTAAGCCTAAACACTGGGGATCCTTGAGGGCACGAAGGGGGCTGCCAGGTTGAGGAGAGGTTTTTGCTGAAGAGCCCTGAGGAGGCGTTCGTAGCTGGACCTCATATGGCGACATGCAGCAAGATGCTGGTAAGTAATGCAGACTCTCTTCAACTTCAGGAGATGGAGGAACATTAAGGTACTGCTTTGTCACCTGATGGCCAGATGGCAGTTTGTTGGTGGTGATGATGATAACTTCCTTACCCTTGGCTTTACAGGCATCTAAGAGTACACTAAGAATGTCCCTGTTACCAGAATTAACTGCATAAACTAACGCAGATAAACCTCCATGATCCTCCAGGGTTGGATCAGCTCCGCTGTTAAGAAGAAGTGACAGAATTTCAGCTCCCATTTGTTGAAGACATGCATGCATTAGAGCCGTTTTCCCAGTCTTGTCTTGGATGTTTGGATCAGCACCATTTTCAAGAAGATACCTTGTAGTAAAAGTAAAGTAAGGTAAAGTAAAGGGTACATTTATTTTATCAATTATCTAGAAGATATTAATGCTCAACAAAAATATATAAAACTTACCGAACCATCTTGTGCTGGGGTACACTCTGTGAATCTGTATAGCATGTCTTGCAGGCTACCATAAGTGGTGTCTCACCATGCTCATTACTCTCATTAATGTAGGCTCCTCCTTCCAGGAGCAGCCGAGTCAGACGTAGCCGGCATAAATATACAGCCTTCAACAGGGAATTGCCATCTGTTCGAACCTCTGTTGACTCATCCATTGTGAGGACCTTTGATGAAACACTGTCACTTCATTGTCTGAAGGTGCACCCAAAACATCCCTGCAACAATGTAAGAAGTTTTTAGGTCTCCATCAAGTGGGCAGCTGTTGGAAGCTTTACACTGTGGGTCCCAAACCATATCTGAGCATCACATTACCTATAGAAACCATTTGTTTGATATAGTGTTTTCTTGTTTGACAGTGCATTCAGATATTCGAAACCAGTCACTCTTTCACTATTTTATATTGCAGCCTTACACTAAAGTTGGCTTTAGTGTAAGGCAAAATTAAGCATTTGCTTAATTTTGGGAAAATTAATTCTCCCTCTCTTACACACACACGTTGGGTATTCATATCTTGTGGGGACATCTAATTGACATAATGCTTTCTGTAGCCACTTACCCTACCCTTAACCATGAAAAATGAATGCCTAACCCTTACCCTATACCTAACCATAACCCAATTGTAACCCTGTCACTAAAACCACATTTTGAGTCTCAAAAACGCCTTCAAACTTGTGTGGACCAGGATTTTGGGCGCCATAAGGCCTGTTGGGCCCCACAAGTATAGTAAACTTCCAATTTTTGGGCCCCAAAAAGATATGAATACAGACAGACATAGTATTTATCTTCATAAAAACTATGTTTTTTGGAAGAAACAGGTAGTGCTCAACTTTTCACTCTTACCACAGTGCAAATTGGAGTGCAACAACTTTTTCCATGTATGTTAAAACACTTGTTATGTTAAGCTGCCAGAAGTGCACCTCATCTTTAAACCATGCTGAGGTAGGCTTTAGCCCACTCATGACCCTGAACAGAGAAGGTGCATTGAAACATTGATGGGTGTCTCCATAGCAGTATTTGATTAACAAAATAAATGGCTGTAGAAGAATCACAGCACAGTACGATTGTTACCTGGGAAAGTTCATATCCCACCAAAATACTGCATTGAGTTCAAGCTGAAAGCTGTCTTGTAGATGACCTGCTCCAACAATTACTTATTCTTTCCTAAATGAACCTGTACAGCTCTACATTGTTGTACATTTCATAGAGTTAGAACACTGAATGCCTGTCAGAGATTTATTTTACTGTCTGTGTTTCTTTCTATGGTCTTTCCACCATCTCAGCTCCTGACAGCTTCCTGCCATCCCACCCGGGTTTTTTGTTTTTGCTCTCCCTTATTAACAATGTGGTTTTGCTAAGAATGAAAAACTTTCAGTTTCTGGTAAAAGTGAAAGAAAACTGGAAAAGTCACAGTTACACATGAATTAACATTGCTCTTCTTTCCAGTATTTTATAACTGTGCAGCATTTGCAGAGCAGCAGCAGTTCACACAGAAACAACCTGTTGTCTTTGCACCTCTGTAACAAGCTATTGTTGTCTTGATTTTGACACTGAGACTTAGTATTCTATCCAATAATACTCTGCACATACATCTCCTGATAGATTTCAACATTGTGACAATGAGGAGACATCCTGTCACTCAAAACACAAAGTTAATAACAAATAGAGTCACAGACTTTTTTCTAAAGAAAAATACACAACTCGCCCTCACCACCAAGTGACCGTGTAAGCTTCCAGCTCTGCTTCCATCCACAAAAGAGAGCTAAAAGTATAAAAGTATACAACATACAGTGTACAGTCAATGGAAACTACATTATATAAAAATATTTCTAGCACTTTTAAAGTATCAAGAGTTAAAATACTTGCAATTAGAATGGGCCTTATATATTTTGGTGGTTTCAATTTAATTATTGCTTTCTTTAAAATCGTAATCCTAAACGTTAAACTTTAAAGTTAATGCAGTATTTACTGAGTACTCTGTACTTCAAGTCCATTTCTTTTCCTGATATGACATAGTTTACAGTTTTAGTATCTTGTGCTTATATGTTATGATGTCAACTTTTTACAGGTTGTTTGTATTTTATGTATTGCTTTAAAGACAACTTTTTTTCACTAAACATTATGAAAATATTTGGGAGTATAGAGGTTTGGTCATGTAATAATGAAATCATCTGTATTTAGGCTGGTTCCCTGGTCTCCTGGGAAAATTAAGCTTTAATAAGGGAGAGCAAAAACAAAAAACCCGGGTGGGATGGCAGGAAGCTGTCAGGAGCTGAGATGGTGGAAAGACCATAGAAAGAAACACAGACAGTAAAATAAATCTCTGACAGGCATTCAGTGTTCTAACTCTATGAAATGTACAACAATGTAGAGCTGTACAGGTTCATTTAGGAAAGAATAAGTAATTGTTGGAGCAGGTCATCTATTAATCGGAAGGTTGGAGGTTTGGTCCTGGGCTGCTCCAGTCTACATGCCAAATATCCTTGGGCATGATACTAACGCCAAGTTGCACTCTGATGGATCAATTGGAGCGTGAATGTTAGATAGAAAGCGCTTCCCTGGAAAACGCATAGAAAACAATGCCTGTATGAATGGGTGTGAATCTGTGAATGTTGTATAGAACAGTTTGAGTGCTCAAGGAGAATAATTTTTTTTTTACCAAAATGTTTTTATAAAGAGCAGCAGGTTTTAAACTTTAGCAGCCTTTTCTGCAGGGTGACATTCAAACCCCGATCCGAGGGGGTCAGGCCTGGTCTTCCACCACCACAGACAGAATATCTAATGATAACAGCAGCAGCAGAGAAAATGTCATTCCTCAACACAACACTTCACACAGAAAGGCCAAATAGATACTGAAACATTAGTATAGAAATGGTTTTGTCCAGGACTTACATGTCTCAAAAATATTTTAATAGCTACTTGCACATGTAGCCAAAGAGGAATTCTGTTTAGTTACACACTGACGCAGAAGCGCTTTTGAAAACAGGAGTCAATAGAAATGAAAAGAAATAACAGAAAAAAATGGCTACAAGGACAAACAATCCATTTCATCTCCTGCCAGCCTGCAACATTCTTAATGTTCTGCAATGGTCTGAATTTATTGCCTCTCAGAACAAACTGACAGCTCCTGTTATGCACAGAGTAGAATTTATCACAATTTTAGTGCAGCATCAAGGGTGCTCTGGCATCCTTAAATAGGATTTAACACTAACAATAGAATTTTACTAAGTCTTATCTTACCAAATTGGGCAAATAAAGGAGACATGTAAAGTAGAAATGACTACTTGTTCCCAGCGTGTTAGTGTGTGTAAAACTTACCTGAATGAGTTTCGTTCTTTATTGTGAGAGATGTTCAAACTGCAGTTTAAAGCCAAATGTCAGACTGCAGGCTGAGAGGTAGGTACGGAGACCAGACATTCACACAGGAGTGACTGATGGAAGGAGGGAGTGAAGACTGATATGCGTCAGCTGACAGCAAAAGGCTGGCCAATGACCATGCAGCAGCAAGCATACAACCAGTGATGGCACATCCTTTTGTGAGCATCCACAGTGCAGACAGTGTTGTTTGATAAAACATTTGCGCAGGAAAGACTCGTTTCTTTTAAGCTTCAGGTATTCAGACTGTTGTGTGAAATGACAGTGTGGCCAACGTCACCAGAAAGTTCAAGGCTGCAGACATTTATTTTGGTGAAGATTGCACAGAACAGAAACTTCACAGAACTACTGCCATATTCAGTAGTCAATAACAGAAAAGCACTGAGAAGCTTCGTCACTTTTAGAAAGCAAATAGCCACAGATATCCTTCACCAGCGTGTCCTGCTATGTTAATCCATATTGATTCATCCGTTTCCTCTTTGCTGTACTTTAATAGAGAAGTACCATGGAAGCAGATGTGTGGCGAACAGAGGGAGGACCCACAATGCAGGACTGAACTCAGAAATCACAGATTTATTCCTGCACTGTAAGACCGAATAGTAATAGTTTGATAAATGAAATGAGTTGCAACTACTTAAAAACCCGTTATAAGTTCATACACCCTTATTTCTTTGAGTAGTTTGAACAAGTTTGTTTTTTCAAGTTATCAGTACTTGAATATGTTGATTAGTTTCAGACATTGCCCTTGAATAATTTGAGTCGACACTGACATCACATACGTGCCTACGTACGTACGTACGTGTGCCACCTGTTCTTCATGAGGAGCTGGGAACCATCTTGGAATCGTCGCTTCGAGTCCGAATGCCCGCTCATTACTCCGAAAGAAAGCTGTGGAACGTTAATTTCCGAACAGAAATAAAATCACTTGGGAAGGTTTTTTGCTGCATTGTCTTTGACGCTGGATAAAGGAGGACGTGCTGTGGTATGTTACAGACCTTTGAACTGGAACAGCTAACGCTCTGCACTTGGCTAGCTGCATTTACCGCCTTTGCAGCAATTTTGTCTTTGTGAGCGCTTTTGTGGTAAGTTTTATTTTTTCTGAAACCTTATTTCTCCTTTGTAATACGAATTATTATCGTCATAAATGTTGAATTGTAGCAGGCATTTAAGAATTGCTTTTTTCTTTTCTTTTTTTTTTAAAATCCATGCCACCTAATGTAAAAATAGGGTTCCAGTGTATGGTCTTGGTGGCATTGGCCCCAAAGTGTGTTTTGCAGGAAGCTAATAAGCTCACATTTAGTATAACACATTATTAGTCCCAGCAGAGGCGAGCACTAAAGCTAAGCCCTGCTCATACATTTCTAATCTCTTACTACTGTAAAATAAGTCTTTAGCAGGCGTTTCTAGAGTGCTAAACAGATTTGTAGTTTATAAACTGCCTTGTGGATAAATTGTTGAGTCTTTGTTGCACTGCTGCGCTGCTTAGCTAACTCATTTGCCAACTGGTGGAACTTGAAAGCTATGTTTAGTATGGAAGCCCGTTTCCGCCACTAAAAAAAAAAAAAAAAAAAAGATCCATAACTCGAAATTTCGAGTTATTTTCTTGAAATTTCGAGTTATTTTCTCAAAATTCGGACTTATTAACTCGAAATTTCGACTTATTAACTCGAAATTTTGAGAAAAATAACTCGAAATTTCGAGTTATTAACTCAAAATTTTGAGAAAATAACTCAAAATTTCGAGTTAGCGGTACCAATAAGAAATCTACGTGGCTGATGTCATTTCCTTGTTACCCGGAAGGATATGGCGCAAAAGGGTGTGCACTCAAAACTGGATCGTGTCGTGAGCTACTGTATAACAACAAATGTCAAGTCAAGTCAAGTCAAGTCAACTTTATTTGTCAAGTCTGCCACATGTACAGGACATACAGAGAATAGAAATTTCGTTACTCTCAAACCCTAGTGATTAAAAAATGCAAATAAAATAATTAAAAAGTAAAAATTTAAATAAATACAATACAATTTTACGTATAACAAAAAAAAAAAAAAAAAAGCTATGCAATATACAATATACAATATTCAAGTAAGGAGGCATAGTAGTGCAAATAGGCAAATAGTGCAAATGGAGATTTAGTGGTATGCGGTAAGAGATAGTGTAACAACAAAGTCTTATGAGGTAATGGCAGTCCAATGCTCCACAAAGTGACTGGTAACTGGTGCAGGCCAGTGAGTGAGTCAGAGAGTGTGTGTGTGTGTGTGTGTGTGTGTGTGTGTGTGACAGAGTTCAGTGAGACTGTGGAGGGGAGCAAATGGCGCCAGGTTCTTCAGTTTTGAATGCCTTCCTACAAATGATAACTGGATAAAAGGTATACAAAAACAGTGTGACCGCGATTGTTACATACAAAGTTGAACAGAATGCAACGTGAGGGTTAACCAAAGGCACCTATAAGGTTTCTGTTACACGCTAATGACACCTGTTACGTCTGGTGAAACAGACGTTTTGCTGAAAGCATGCGTAATAAGTGTACAGCACTGTATAAAACAAAATCACAAATCACCCAAAACAGGGAATATGACTGACAACTATATAAATAAGGAACAAAACCAATAAAACTGTAACCAGACAACTGAGAAAATGTGGGATTGACTGTATTGTGATGCTGATTGTAGTTACAGTGCAAATGGACACTTAAAAATGCAGTTCCCACTTCTCCACCATAGTCAGAGCTCATAATGTAGGTAGGCACAGATACTTTGATGATAATATGGTGGCTTTATTTTAATTTTGTAATTTTAATTTACATCCTTCCTTACAGCATGGGAGACTTGACTGAATTCTTGAAACAAAGAGAAGTCTCTGAGGAAATTATACAGACCTTGCAGAATGAGAAGGTACTTAATTCCAACAAGATACTGGTTGAAATGCAACTTTTCCTCATTGTTCTTAAGTTAAAAATAGGATTGTATTTTCAAGGCTGGTTGTTTCAATAAATTAAATTATTTTTCCATCTTTAGATTGATGCCAGTGTCATAAGTCTAATGACAGATGAGGAGCTGAAGACTTATTTGCCATCATACGGTGATCGTCTAGCAGTATTTGGATTTTGCAGATAGAGGGGCAGCAGCCGCAAGTCAGCGCTTTTTGAATGGCTGAAATCCAAACTGTCCAAAAGAAAATTATCTGAAGAGGATGGCAGTAGCACACGGCAATAAGAAAATTCCCAAACAACCCATAAAAGAAATGCTCTGAAGAGAAATAGAAAAATAGAAATAGGATGGATGCATTATGATGAAGACACTGAGGTTTTCAAGCAGGTTAGAGCTAGACGAGGAGGAACAAGAAAAATAGACATTTGCAAGGATGCCAAGAAAAGGGACATATTACAGGTTGCAACAGGCCTGTTCTTTCCAGATGGGGGAAACATTCAGGGGCCCTTAACAGATTTTGACTGTGATCTGAAGGATTATCAAGAGATGATAGTCGATGATGCATTGACAGTAGGAGAACTTTATCATGTCACAAAACTAAATATCCTCAGGTTCTACCTCACCACAAAGAAAAAACAAAATGACAGCCTTCAGAGCTCCAACCCAGGTTTGTATCCATCTTCAGAAATTGAAGCGAGTCCTCAAAACCAAACCTCTTCTTTTTCTGTCACTACAGTCCAAACATCTGCTCCATTTGAAACAATCAGCCATGATGTGACATACATTGAAGACACTCCAAACGATAACCTTCCACAAACTTCCACGCAGTCTCTAAGTGCTAACACTTCTCACAGCAGTGACATTATTTTTGTTGGCCCCTTTTCTGACAGTGAGCCAATAAATTTGGATGACACCCTGATTTTTTCTCCACAACCTGGTCCATCCAGTGAGAGAGTGAGGAGAGTAGTGGTGGTCCACAGAGGGCAGGTAATGTCAGAGCTCATTTCACATTTTAGTGATAAGGACCTTGAAGATGTCGACATCAAAATCCAGGTCTTACTGCCTGATGGAACACCTGAAATGGCCCATGACGATGGGGGAGTTGTGAGAGATTGTCTTTCAGAATTCTGGAAAGAATTCTATGACAAGTGCACCACTGGAAACGTTTACAAAGTGCCCTTCTTAAGGCATGATTTTGGGCAACCGGAGTGGGAGAGTGTGGGCAGAATCATTGCATTTGGGTGGGTTAGAGAGAAATATCTGCCTGTGAAAATTGCACCTGCCATTCTGGAACAAGCTGCCTTTGGATATGTAAAGAGTGATACTGTGGAGAATTTCCTTAAGTTCATGCCTGACTCTGAGCGTACAGTGTTAGAGGCGCGGCGATCAGACTTTAGCACCGTGGACCAAGAAGAACTTATAGACATACTTGATAACCACAGCTGCAGAAAGATACCAACAGCCTGCAATGCCACTGAAGTCCTATTGGAGCTTGCACACAAAACACTTGTCCAAGAGCCTGCCTATGTTATTGAACAGTGGGCAAGAACACTCAGCATGCCACGGGAAAGCCTTTGTGATCTATCTTCAGTTTATGAAACCCTCCAACCAACTGTGAGAAAAGTTCTCAAGTGTCTCACTTTCCCTGAAACAATGACGGCTCACCAGAAGCTGATTCAGAAATATCTAACTACATATGTGAAGAATGCTGAGAAGGAACATTTGTGTTTGTTCCTCAGGTTTTGCACAGGTTCAGATTTACATCTGGGAAAGAACATCATCATTGGGTTTAACGAACTTAAAGGTTTCCAGAGACGACCTGTGGCACACACATGTGGGTGTGTACTGGAGCTGTCGATAAATTATGACAGCTATCCTGACTTCAGATCGGAGATGAACAGTGTGTTGGAATCAAATGTGTGGGTTATGGACATTATCTAAAGGTTTGATTCACGGACAATGGCTTAAAAGCCATTGTTGTTTTACAACAGATTATATTTGAGTTGTGAACTAAGACTAAAGTGTTCCCATGTGAATGTCACAGCAAAGGTTTCAGGTGTTTAAAAACTGAGTTCCAAGAAAAAGTCTTTGGTGAAATACCACTGTAATGCAATTTGAGGTACTTCTTTGTGTTTCTGTGTTTTCCTATTACAACTGAGGCAATATTTTTCTAAACACTTGTGAAATGCATTTCTGCAGAGGTCTCAGAGTGGCAGTCTGGAGACCATTTATAAGCATTCCCATTTCCTCAGTCAGCATGTGTGCATGTGAACAATGAAAGCAGTTTTTCCACCTTTTATTCAATTTTTCTATTATTTGAATCCAAAATCAACTTTAAAAAATGCATTAGGTTAATTTTAATTTGTCAAATTTTATTAATTTAATGTCACAAGATGACATGTATTGTAGTGGTTGTGAGACCCCTGTTGTGGTCTCACAACAGCGGTTTGCAGATGTGTTCTCCCCCCTGCCAGGCCGAACGTCTCTCATTGAGCATAATTTTGTAACGCAGCCTGGCGTGACGGTGCGTTCACGGCCCTACAGGCTTTCTGAGCATAAACGGCAAATCGATCAGAGGGAATTGGCTGAAATGCTGAAAATGGGAGTGATAGAAGAGTCGCACAGCGCCCCATCGTTCTTGTGGTGAAGAAGGATGGGTCTATACGGTTCTGTGTCGACTATCGCAAGGTGAATGAAGTGTCACGTTTTGATGCTTATCCCATGCCCCGGGTCGACGAGCTCCTGGATCGGCTGGGCACGGCCCGTTTTTTCACGACACTGGATTTAACCAAGGGCTACTGGCAGATTCCCTTGTCTGCCGAGTCCAAGGAGAAAACGGCCTTCTCCACTCCGTACGGGTTGTACCAATTCGTTACGCTTCCGTTCGGCTTGTTCCGAGCCCCTGCCACCTTTCAGCGCCTCATGGACCGGGTGCTGCGTCCGCACGCTGCATATGCTGCTGCCTACCTGGATGACGTGATCATCCACAGCGACACCTGGGCGGAGCATGTGCAGCGGGTGGCCACGGTCCTGGAGTCCCTGAGGAGGGCGGGGCTCACGGCCAACCCGAAGAAGTGTGCGGTTGGACGGAGGGAGGTACAGTATCTGGGGTACCACTTGGGGGGCGGGCAGGTGCGTCCACAGGTGGAGAAGACGGCGGTTATCGCATCCTGCCCGCGCCCCAAGACTAAAAAGGAGGTGAGACGGTTTCTGGGGCTGGCAGGTTACTATCGCCGTTTCGTGCCAGGGTTTGCGCAGCTGACCAGCCCCTTGACCGATCTCACCCGAAAGGGTGCTCCAGATCTGGTTCAGTGGACGGGGCCGTGCCAGGCGGCGTTTGTGCAGGTGAAAAAGTCTCTCTGTGGGGAGCCGCTGCTTCACACTCCTAACTTTTCCCTCCCTTTTGTTCTGCAGACTGACGCCTCGAACAGAGGGCTGGGGGCCGTTTTGTCCCAGCAGGTAAGGGGGGGCCGACCGTCCCGTTCTTTACATCAGCCGGAAGCTGGCAGAGTGCTTGGCTATCCGGTGGGCGGTCGACTCCCTTCGCTATTACCTCCTGGGGCGCTCATTCACCCTCTGCTCGGACCACGCCCCGCTGCAGTGGCTCCACCGCATGAAGGATGCCAACGCCTGGATCACCCGGTGGTATCTGGCTTTACAGCCCTTTAAGTTCAAGGTGGTCCATAGGCTGGGGGCGCAGATGGCGGTGGCCGATTTCCTCTCTCGCTCGCAGGACAGGTTCGGCAGGACAGCTCCCCGGCCTCAGTCGGGCGGTGGGGGTGTGTGGCGGAGGTGTGGTCCCGGGCGCGGCTGCAGGGGAGGAGTGGTGCAGTGAGCTCAACGGGGCGGTGCTGGAGATGCCGGTGAAAACAGCTGATGGCGATTTGGACTGATGGTTTTTTCCTTCCCTTTTTATAGTGAGACGGAGAGGAGCAGAGGGAGAGGGAAATCAGCTGGGACCAACAGCTGTCAGACTGTGTTCAGTCATAACGCAGGGAAAACTATAAATAAATGTGGAATCTGGTGATAAAGACCTGTGTGTAGTGCATTTCACACCCCCTTTTTCAAAACTGCATAGCCGATGGGGTAGTTATTTAAAAGATATTTTCCTATATTTCTGTTTTCATGTTTAGTAAAAGCACTACTTTTCACGTGTACTTTAATATATCTGATGTTTCTATAATATGCAATATACGCTTAAAACACTCAGCAATTTGTGAATTCATGATCCGTATCTGTAATACTGTTAGCATTTCTGTAGCATTTGTAGCTGAGGGCTTCAGCTTCCGGGTAACACGGAAATGACGTCATTCACATAGATTACTGATTGGCAGAGCTAACTCGAAATTTTGAGTTATTTTCTCAAAGTTTCGAGTTATTTCTCTCATAATTTCGAGTTATTAAGTCGAAATTTCGAGTTGCTAAGTTGAAATTTCGAGTTGCTAGGTTGAAATTTTGAGAAAATAAGTCTAAATTTCGAGTTGCTAAGTTGAAATTTTGAGAAAATAAGTCGAAATTTCGAGAAAGATAACTCGAAATTTCGAGTTAAGTATCCGTTTGTTTTTTTTTAGTGGCGGAAACGGCCTTCCATAGTTTAGTTCTCTGGAATTGTACATATTAAAACTGGGGCATCAATATTGTAGGCATAGGATGATATAAGCAGTGATCAATCATCATATAATTAGCCAGTAGAACTTGGTTTGGATTGCAAATAGTTCTGTATACAAGTAGGAATGTTGAATCTTCTGAACTATTAAGTTGTTGTGCCTGGTCTATTTCAGGTTAACTTGAGGGTGAACCCATCAATAATACATTTACCAAACAGTTTTTTTCTCTAATTTTATTCTCAACCCCAGTGTACATTAGAAGGACTTTTTGAGTTTAATTTTGATGTTATATTGAAATAAGGTGAAATTCCTGTGTTATTATTAGTTAAGAATTAGTTGAGTTCTGGCCTAGTTATGTTTCATCTGTCACCTTGGTTATGTGTCTTGTCTTCTGTGTTTTACTTTTATGTCCATGCCCTCATTTCCCTAATCTGTTTCCTTGAGTCTCCCCATGTATTTATGCGTGTTCCGTGTTCTATTTGTCAAGCTCGTGTTGTCTTGACTGCGTCCCTTTCTTGTTTCTGTTTTACTGTGAAGAGTCTGGTGGTTCCATGTTCAGTTTGTTTTGTTGTACTTACCCTGTGGCATTCAGGTTCATTTGTGTCAGCTGTGTTTCCCCGGTGTTTCCACTTCCCTCTTTTCCTTTCTATGTATTTAAGTCCTCTGTCTTCGTCTGTTCAGTGTCTATTTATCTTCATGTCAAAGTCACAGAATTTCTGCTACTGCTCAGGTTCGTGCTCATGTTTAGACATTTTTCACTTTTATGTTTGCATGTCCCTGTTAAGTTTCATGTTCTTGTCTCTCGTTATTGTTTTCAATGTTAGTTTAGGTTTTCCGCAGTTAAGGTTTTAGTTTAGTTTCACCCTTGTTTCGCCTTGCCTTGCTTTTATGTTTTTGGACATCACCCTGAAATAAACAGCTTGTTTTTGTTTGTTTGTTTGTTTGTTTTTTTGAAGAGTCAGTTCTGTCTCACCTTCGTCTGCTTTTGTGTCCACTCCATAAACACACCAGCGATCCCTGCATTACATTTTCCTTGTTGTTCCAGTTTTAATATGATGTTTGTAACTCTTTGTCTAGTTTGTATATCTATGTGATGGTATTAGCAAATGTTTAAAAAGTGGTTGTTGTTAGACCACCTGTATGTATACAGTGTTTGATAACTGATTATGTAAAAGAAAAGTGACAAAGCGCTGGACAATAACGTATTATACCTATTTCTTAATCTCTCTTTTCAGGTTAAGGCTGAAACTCCTTGCTGGTGTAGAAAGATACTATTTTGGTATGTTGATTGCTAAAAATAAGAAAAAAACCCCATTGATAGCACTTCCACAGTTACTTTAAAAAAGTTTAAAAAAAAATCATACAATAGCGTTCAAATGCAAACTTTGTAATCTTATCTTTGGAAAACAGATAAAGGTGCTTGAGCACTATCGGTTACATCATAGGAATGTTTCCTCAGTCAGTCCTTTGCCATGTCCATATGATTGCTGTATCTGTACATTTCAGTCACTGAATGCTTTGAAAATTCATTTAACATGGATACATTCTCAGAAAGTTGTGCAAAGTAGAGATCAAAGTGCAGTATTTCTTTGCCCTCTTTGTGGTTGTAGCCAACCATTCAATGATAAAAATGTCCTTAGTCACTTAAGGACACATCTAAAACAGCATGAGACATTGGATTGCCCTTTAAAAAATTGTCACTACCGTAGTCAAAGGAGCTTGCAAAGAAAAGCGTCTGGACTTCTTTAAGTTACTTGAAGACGTTTCACCTCTCATCCGACAAGCTTCTTCAGTTCTAAGGTCAAATGGTGGAGAGTCCCAGATATAAACCTAGTGGGAGTAACCCCCCACAGAGGGACAAAAGGACCCCCTGATGATCCTCTAATCGTCTGAGCCAAGGTGTGAAACTGGGTGTGGGTCCCAATCAGCCAGAGTTTCGGGTGAGTTCATTGTGAAACCTGGCCCCACCTTATCATGCGAATTCCTGAGATCAGATGGCCCAGGATGTGAGTGGGCGTTAAGGCGTCTGGGAAGGGATCTCAAAACTGGATTATAGATGGCAGAGAGTTGGTGTCGTAAACCACCGCCTCTGTTCAAAGATGGTCGCTCACAGTGGACATAGATGCTTCTTTCACTCCTCTTTCAAACCATCTGTCCTCTCTGTCCAAAATGTGAACATTGGCATCCTCGAAAGAGTGTCCTTTATCCTTAAGATGCAGATGGACTGCTGAGTCTTGTCCTGTGGAGGTGGCTCTTCTATGTTGTGCCATGCGCTTGTGAAGTGGCTGTTTGGTCTCTCCAATGTAGAGGTCTGGGCATTCCTCGCTGCACTGTACAGCATACACCACATTGTTAAGTCTGTGTTTTGGCGTTTTGTCTTTCGGGTGAACCAAGCACGACATCCCAGTGTATTTCAGACCCAGCAACACGCTCAGACAAAAACTGGTTTACCCGAAAAACAAAACGCCAAAACTAGGTTTATATCTGGGACTCTCCACCATTTGACCTTAGAACTGAAGAAGCTTGTCGGATGAGAGGTGAAACGTCTTCAAGTAACTTAAAGAAGTCCAGACGCCTTTCTTTGCAAGCTCCTTTGAATATTAGGTAGTTAGTGTTCAAGGAAATGGTTCTACTGGATTTTCCTTGAATAAACAAATTCTGAACTAGTTATATACAACTCAAATTCCTATGATGCACATACTTTGTGAACACATTTTGTACTTCTAAATTGTTAGTGGCATCGTTCATCACATCATCTATAATTAGCAAATTGTTCTTGTCTTTAGGCAGAAGGGTGTCATCAGCAAGAGATTCGGGTATACCGTTAACAAAGTTTATGTCTTTTATCTTAAGAAGCTGGTCATATAGTGGCTGCCAGCATGAGTATATATACACAATGTTATCAATGCTGTGTGATATAATCCTGGAAGAGTTTTCAATGACACTTTTAACAAAAAAAAGTCTTGCCGCAGTTACTGGGACTGCTGACCACCATGCTGAACCGGTGCTGCAACCGGGCTTCCGATGTGCAGCAATGGGCTGAAGGTGAGTCTCAATATAATGCACTCGTGTATAACAATAGGACCCACCATCGCCTCATTAAAGAACTTAAGGTAGAATTAAGATATTTCTGACAGTGCCAACAAACAATGAAAAATAAGCGTTGTAAAAGCAGAATTTATGGCAGAGTTGTTGCGTTTGATCAAATTGGATTGAACCTGGGTTGAAATGATGTTGTACTGTTTGGTTTTATAAACCTGAACACCAACATACTTGTTATCTAATGATAATGCAGCACATGAAGGCTACAGATGTCTTATAATGAATATCATCAAGTCAGTGATTACAGAGTCCACTGTAGTTTGGTGACTGTTACTCATCCTATATTCTGATTAATATTCCTCTCACTTAGAAACTGATCAAACTGATGGCAGCCTTGGAGCGTTGCAGGCACGAATAGAGGAGCTTGTCGTCATCATCAAAGTACGAACACAAAGTCTTTACAGACAAAATGGTACGTCCCAGTTTCTTTGAAATGGACCGTTTGATACTTAGTTTGTACAGCTTGTACAGCTACTTTGTAAACAGAATAAAATTAGATCCAGGTTTGTTTAAGATGGATGTGATGGGTGTTCTAGCAAACAAATTGATGAGTGTAGATTAAAATGTAAATATATACATTATGTGAAGGTGTGAATTTTTTATGAATATTTACAGATAGCAACAAGAGGCGACACAAAATTCGCAAAGTCATCTTAGTTGAGAAGAAATGCTTGGCGGCTGCTGTTGACGACTACAAAAAGCTTGCTGAATCAACAAAGCAAATCGTATCCAGCGATGCCCTCATCCAGACCGACATTTGGCCCTAGCAGAGCACAAGTGAACGTAAGCTCTTGATTTATAAATATCCTTTTTAAACAAGCTCCCAGTATCTGAGCAGTAGTTGAATGTTTTGTTCTTGAATCATAATATGCTACTATGTTTTCCCATCTGATGTTGTTAAACTGTAGCTGCTGCAGACCTCCAGACAAAGAGGAAGGTCTTTGAGAAGGTGATGGCTGTGAGGCGCCTGAGAGAGGAGGAGATTATCCTTTGCAGGGAGATGCGGCATCACTGGACAGTGTTGCGAATGCAATCTGTGGTGTTGGGGACAATCTCCTCAGACTGTAAGCACATTATTTATTTATAAATTTTTTGATGAATCGATTGAAAATAAGAGCAGATGCTAAAGTCTTACTGGATCTTTTACCTATATCTAGGTTGGTGGCTAACACTGCTTTCTCCCTTTAAAAAAAAAAGTTTAATTACAGGATCCTAATTCCTTGTGTTTATGAGGTGTGACAAAGTGGGTGAGAAGACCATTTGTCTATATTCTTAACATTCTTGTTTTGATTTAACCATATTTCACATGTAATCTGCAATAGGCAAACATCTACTATCCCGGGTTTGTTTATGTTTTGCACTTTTACAGATTATATAATATAACATCTTGGTTTAAATCAATTCCTACAAGTTTGTTAAGTTAACATGTTCTTTATTTCAACTGTTAATTTGTATTGTTTAGAACTTACCTTACCTACCTGTCTTCCAGAAACAAAAGGAGGAAATGTAGTTTTACTTCCTGCTTTATACCTTCTGGGTTCATCTGAGGTCACAGGAAGAGACCAAGTGCAGAAGGGGAAGAACTCTTATAATTTAATAAAGTTGATTTTAGAGGGTTTGTGAAGACATAGATTTATTGTTGTAATATGTATTGATTACACCAGAGTTTATGTTGCCAGTAAAGAGGAGTAGTAGAGGTTTGAATATAATCATGTTCATCTTACCTACCTACTGAATGGAATAGTCCAGAGGAGGAATTGTTTGGTTAAGTGGACTATTTAAGCAGAAGAACTCAGGTGTTTTGGGAGAAAGGTTCAGGTTGGTGTAGCTGTGTGCAGTTTGACTTTAATTTCTGTTGATTTAAGTTCAGTTATGTTTATTTGAATTGAGTTAATTATAGAGTTGAGTTTCTTATTTGTTTCTTTGTAAATATTGTTTGGGCCACAAAATGGTGAATAAATCACTTGCTACACTGGACAGCATCGGTCTCCTGCACTTCTTTGACCGCTTAAGTCGAGTCCTACCACATGAGGTGAGGTTTTTTGTTTGTTTGTTTGTTTGTTTTTTTGCTTTACTCATATTTATTTGTTTTGTTCTTTTTACAGCCTCCCTTGTTGGCATGTCGGAGGATGCACAGAAGGGACTCCGTAGCCTGGTTTTAAAAAAACGAAATGAACTGAAAGCTGAAATGCTCAAAGTAAAGGACACGTAAAAGAGAATCCTCAGCCACCAACCACTCCTGGAAATGGACTCGGAGGAGGAGGAAGACATTCCAGACGATGCCACTGAGAGTGATTTGAGCACTTCTGATGAAGACTGATTGTGTCATCATTGATGTTATGTTTGGTAAAATAAAAGTTAATCACATCTGTTTAATCTGATTTTTACAATGTCTGTTTTAGAAATTGCTTATCATCAACAGACATTTTACATTTTAAGAAGAAAAATGGAAATTCCTTGGTGCAGTTTACCCTGAATCATTCTTTCCCATCTAATTTAATGACAACTGTACATGTTCACATACAATAACATAATTTAATTCATGGAATGCTTTCTGGACTGCTCAAATTATCACAAAATTTAAAAGCACCAGGCAGCACACTCATAAGGAAATTTTTTGTTCAGTGTTTTGTCGAAGAAATCAACAAGTACAATTGAGATATTTGCTGTAGTGGTGTGTTTGTTAAGAAGCATGCCAGCACACTGGTGAACTGACAGTCCCAGAATGCACCCGAGCCAGTGACTCGCCCCAGAGCAAATGAAATTGCTTATCTAGAAAGACAACCGTCATCAAAGAATAAGTAAAAGAGTAGAAAACAAATGGTAAGGGAAGGTACTGTGGGGTAGGAAAGAAAGGCCAGAGCCGTGCAAAATGACCTCCAGCAGGCCACAAATGTGCACATGTCTGCTCAAGCGGTCAGAAACGGACTCCATGAGGGTGTTATGAGGGCCCGACGTCCACAGGTGGGGGTTGTGCTTACAGCCCAACACCATGCAGGATGTTTGGCATTTGCCAGAGAACACAAAGATTGGCAACTTTGCCACTGGCGCCCTGTGCTCCTCACAGATGAAAGCAGGTTCACACTGAGGACTTGTGACAGAGTCTGGAGACGCCGTGGAGAACCTTCTGCGGCCTGCAACATCCTCCAGCATGACGATTTGGCAGTGGGTCAGTTTTGGTGTGGGGTGGCATTTCTTTGGGGACAACACAGTCCTCCATGTGTTCGGCAGAGGTAGCCTGTGTTGTGGAACTTTTCCAATTAAATAAAGCCTGTAGACGAGTGGTGAGCGGTAGCTAACATTCTTTAATCCAAACACACAAAGAACAGAGACAACCAAGCTTGTGGAGAGCCTACATGACCGCGGGGCAGGGTCAGCAGTCTCACTGAGCCTAGCATGGCTCTCAGTTAAATACCTTCTCCAGGAACAAAAGGCAGTACACAGCTGTTTCACACCTTAAGGTTGACACTCCCTTGCTACCTCCCAGAGTTCTCGAAGAGACAAAAGACTCTTCCTGTGGAGTGTTTGCTTCCCCCCCAACTTCCTTACTAGACTCCCACCATTTGTCTTACTGTATGAGTGTCAGACATGTTAAACTCCAGTGGCACCAAGGCATTATACAATAAAATAATGTGATTAATACATAAGTAAAAGAAATTGCTATACACCTGACTGCCATTAGGTGCTGAGATGCGATCCTCAGGTTCCTTGTGAGACCATATGCTGGTGCGGTTGGCCCCGGGTTCCTCCTAATGCAAGACAATGCTAGACCTCATGTGGCTGGAGTGTGTCAGCAGTTCCTGCAAGATGAAGGCATTGATGCTGTGAATTATATCCCCTGTCAAGAATATAATAGAATAGAATAATCCTTTAATTGTCCCACAAGGGGAAATTAAAGGATTGAAATGAAAACACAGTTCCGAAAGCAAACACAGTTGGTCGATGCTAAGAGTGTTCCTGTTGCTGAGGTTGGTGTCATCCTGTAATCTCTTACGGACTACCTCCAACGCTTCCGTGACTGGGATACAAGTGAAGAGAGATGTAATGTCGTATGAGACCATGGTTTTATCTGCCTCCATAATGACATCTCTCACCTTCTCAACGAAATCCAGGGTGTTCTGGATATGGTGTTCAGAGCTGCCCACCAGCGGGTTGAGGATCGAAGCCAGAAACTTGGAAATGTTACTTTCTTCCTGTAGCCACTTCCTGGGTCTCGTTTCATTGGCTCATAAGTATTTTCATCACTGAGTAGTGACAACATTTTCTCATGATAGTCTTTCTGGTTTAGCAATACTGTGCACCTACCCTTGTCTGCTGGAAGGATGATAATGTTGTTGTCATCACTAAGTGATGTGAGTGCCTTCCTCTCCTCCATGGTGATGTTGGATGCTGGGGGATTTGCATTGCTGAGACAGGCCGAAACTTTCGTCCGTAGTTGCTCTGCTTCCACTTCTGCAATATTGGTGTTACGAACTGTTGTTTCTGTGGCTGTGATCAGCATCACTAGCGGGATTTGTCTCGATGTGACAGCAAAATTCAACTCTATGTTCCTTCAGTGGGCTGGTTTCAGTCATTATGCAAATGTACTGTTTATAAAGGGGAAACTGCAGTCAGCCGAGACTGAAGAAGTCACTGGGATGAGTGATGAAACGTTTCTCCCACAAAACGCTTTGTCCAGATGAACAGAATCAACTTTTGGAGATTTGCTTTCCTGGAGAATTGAGAATGCATCAAGACGTTTCAGGATTTAAGTGTATATATTTATTTAGCATTAGTAGGAACAACTTAAAGTCAAATCCAGTTCATGAATAGTTGTAATGAATTTAATGATATCAGACCAATATGCTTACCTCAGCAGATTTGAAGAATGCCTGATGAACAAGAGCAAATAAACCTCAACATCCTTCCATATCACAGCGTCTGGAAACTCGTGCCGGGCAGTACAGCATGACTCATCCACAGCAGAAAGCCTTCACAAAGGCATTATTTTTAAATGAGTTGAATATTGGTTGAAACCTGACCCTGTCTATTGTGGAAAAGAAGAGTTTTCAGCAGTTTCTGAAAGTAGTTGACTGCAAATAGAATCCGGTAATAATAATAATAATGGAGTGGATTTATATAGCGCTTTTCAAGGCACCCAAAGCGCTTTACAATGCCACTATTCATTCACTCTCACATTCACACACTGGTGAAGGCAAGCTGCAGTTGTAGCCACAGCTGCCCTGGGGCAGACTGACAGAAGCGAGGCTGCCATATCGCACCATCGGCCCCTCTGGCCAACACCAGTAGGCGGTAGGGTAAAGTTTCTTGCCCAAGGACACAACAACCAGGACAGAGAGCCCGGGGATCAAACCAGCGAACCACGGTGGCCCTAGATAAATTACATCAAAAACAGAGAACTTGTTAAAAACCCAGCTGAGCGACACTGATCATGTTTCAGTCACTGTGGACTTCTGGTTGGACTGAAGGATGAGGGGTTACTTTGGTATCACTGTGCACTGGATACAGAAAGAGACATAGAGGATACGGCTGAAGTCCAAACTGCTTCATAGGCTTACACACAGGTGAGAGAATCTGTGAGAAATTTGAAGTTATATGTGACGAATACAAAAATAAACTATATTATTATTGACAATGTTGCCAATATGCCGAAAGCATTAACTCTGTGCTTCCACGCCGAGCAAGGTGAGACACATGATGATGATCATCTTGATGACCCAGAGCTCTGGCATGACTTAACCTTGGAAGATCATGTTAAGTCGTGGTGCTGCTATGACAAAGACAGCACCAGCAGTGTTTTGGTGGTTTCTGGTGGTGAGAGATGGCTTGTCAGAGACCAAAGTGACATCTACTTCTCTTTCAAAGTTATCTAAGCTCAGCTCTTTACTGCACACAAGCACAACATTCATAGATGTGTTTGAAGCTTAATTTGAACAGAAAGCAATCCCAGCGGCTGTGATCACAAGATCGAATTCAACACTGAGACAAGAGAAGGCAGTTCTCCAATGTGAACATCTTCAACTCTGTGCTGTTCTCAAAATGGCTGGGCAAAATGAGTTATTATTCACAGCACAAGAGTGGAACCTGCTGAAGGAGATAGCAGACATCTGGAAGCCTTTCAGAGAAGCAACAGATTTGACACATAGTGAGAAAACAGTCACGATCAGTAGTGTTGTTCCATCCGTGCTGTCTCTCAATTACCACCTTGAGAAACTGACACCTCAAGTCCGTTTCCTGAATGGCCTGGTCAGGAGTCTCCAAGCATCATTCTATGTCTCATCGTGCACAAATGACTGCCAGACTTTTGGCCAGTTTGGTCTTTTGGAAATGCAATGAAATAACATAAAGTGCACATTATGTTCATTGTTTAATTCATATTTATTTATTTATTTATTTTCGCTGTCACTCACACTTGGACACATACAAACACATGTTCACACAGAGACTAGATAAGACAGACGGGACATGCTAATCACACTGCACTAAATTTACTGTGATGGTTCTTTGCTTTGTACAATCTCAGCACTTTTTGTCTGAAGAGAAAGTTCTGCTTTTGCATTTTTCATTGAATGTTTCTTCTGTGACTATTCTTGCAGCTAAGTTTCATTGAGCTGTACATTATAGAGGTACAATTTCAGAATTACTTGGTGTATATTTTGTAAGTTCACTTGTTTCATTATGTGTTGAGATACATACAGATTAAGAAAGAGAAAACATGATCTATTATTTACATTTAATATGTACCTGCAACATTGTTTAAAAAAGACTTGAAAGAAATTCAAAGTTTAGGGCTTGAGAATTGAGGATAAAGATTGGAGACTTACTTGAGTCTTGGAAAACAATGACTTTGTCCCACATATGGCTCGTAACCACAAAGATCTTGAATTTTCTTACACACTGCTGGGGTAGCATTATACGATCTCCCAGTATCAGACCACACAGTATCAGACCACATGGTATCAGACCACACACTAGCCACTTGTTCTCTCTCAGAGCTCTGAGCACTGAACCCCAGACTGACTGAGGCCTTCTCCCATAGTATGACTGTCCGCTGTCACAGATTTTATCAATCTTCTGCAGCAGCTCTTTGACCTGATCCCTGTTTTCCATCTTGTTGTTGAATACGTGGTACACACCGCTGCAGCTTTGCAGGAGCTGCTGGATGTTTCTGTCCTCTCTGGTGAACATCTCAATGTCCATGTCGGTGTCTTCCAGTCGGTCTCCGTAGGTGAAAAGCAACATGGTGTGTTTGGAGACATTAGCGCTAAGCATCTTCTGCAGAGCTTTCAGTCCTTCCTGCTCCTGTGGAGTGAATCTTCCGAGCTGGAGGACGAGGATGAAGACGTGAGGACCTGGAGAGCTTAGCTGGAGAGCTTTTTCCAGCTCTGCTTTCACCTCGTCTGCAGATAGCCGAGTGCTGAAGAGTCCGGGGGTGTCGACCACAGAGACTCTATGATCGTCAATATCAACTTGTTTCTTCTCACTGCTCAAAGTCAGAGGGCTCAAACTGATCCTACAGTTAAACTCCTTCTTTCCCAGGATGGTGTTTCCTGCTGAGCTCTTCCCCACTCTCTCCTGACCCACCAGCACCACCCTCAGGTCAGAGCCTGAAACAACACACGGCATCAGCAAGGAGGTATGGATTGAATAGTGTGCATCAGCATTAGTGCAACCAAAGAAATGGCAAAATTGGAATTTAGTTTCTTTAAATAAGTTCAGCTTTATTTTTATTGCACCACCTCACAATTGCAGTCCTCTCAATTTAGAGACTCCACAGCATTAGAGAGAAACCCCAAAATCACATCATCACCTATGAGTGGCAATTGGTAACAGTGGGAAGGAAAACTCCCTTTCAACAGGAGGTAACCTCCAAGAGAACAAGGCTCAGGGAAGGGCAGCCATCATAGAGACCCATTGGAGAAAAAGGAGAGCACAGAGAAACAAGACAAAGTTATGAGAGAGAACACAAAATGAAATGAGTGGTGTATGAACACCAGAGGAAACTCTCAGAGCGTCATGGGAATCCCCCAGCAGCCTGGGATTCAGGCAAGGGCGTAGATTTGGCATGGACGGAAGGGACATGTCAGCATCAATAATTTGATTTCTTAGAGTAAAGAAAAACAAACCCGATAGTAAGAAAAAAACAATCTGTCAACGTCTCATTCACCCAGCGGTGCAGAAAGGGTTAAATTACGTTCTCTACTGGAGTCCTACGTCATATGACAAATATGGCCAATGTGATTGGCTGTGCTTTTCAGGGAGCTCTGTTTAGTTTTAGCAGAAGCAAGCCTGATCTGCGAGGAGGAGAGGAGGATGGCAGCACAAAGGAAGAACCTGGATCTAAGAAAGTATTTTTCAAAGAAACCTGTAAGTCACTTAAAGTCAATTTCACTCAACAAATGTGTGGCTATGGTAGGCTTTGGCCCACATCAGTCTAAAATTGTATGTAACCATGAATAACGTGTTTGGGAAACTAACTGCACAACAGGCAGCACTATTAGTTCTCTCAGTCTCCTAGAGTAGCATTTCTAATTTTGATTGAAACTGTCAGAGAAAACAGCAGCCTTGAGCAAGTCAGGATATTAGTTTACAGAGGCTGTTAAAATTATACGTCTAACGTTAAAATGTTGGTGACACAATAATTTCATCCTAATGGTACTGACATATTCATAGGGTTAATTCTTGAGACAAAATTTCACAGAGTAGTCATGATTTTGCAAATATTCCACCTTGTGGTGTAGTTTGCACAAATTGTTTTAAAAATGCACTCCCCCTACAAACATTACTGATGAGCAGTGTTGGGTAAGTTACTTTAAAATAGTAACTTAGTTACATTACTAGTTACTTCACTCAAAAGTAACTCAGTTACTTCAAGTTACTTGTTACTTTCAAAGTAACTAGTTACTAGGGAAAGTAACTTTGGTTTTACTCAGAATTCTCTTGTTAATGTGTTTCTTCCATAACTTTGCCAGTCTTCTAGCTTGCTTACTTGCCACAAGTGCACTGTGCCACCTACCAACAGAAAGGAAAAGATAATGTGCATATTTCCACGAGAGAAATCCCACGCCTGGACCGTCATTGACTGCTGCCATGATTCTAGCCTACGTCACAGCATCATGTGCGCCTTTTACATCCAACACAAAAACTGCAGTCGTGGTGCTTTCGATTGTACTCAGAACTCGGAAATTCTGCCTTCTGAATAGGAAGATGTAGGTAACACCAGACTGCAGATGAGCTGCATACAGAGCTGGACTGGGACAGAAAATTGGCCCGGACATTTTGACTAGAGACTGGCCCACCATTATAGGAAAAATCATAAAGCCTTTGAATGAAAATAAACACTGTTGTGACAGTGATGTACACTGTTTTGATGGTATATATGCATCAATCTATCAATCGTTTGTTGTAAGATTCAGATAATTATTTTTTTAAAAGCTAGACATTTTTTTTTTTTTTTGCCTGTCCCGTTTGGCTCTTTTGCCATCAGAATTATTGTCTAAAGGCAAAGGAAGATGCCCAACGGATTTACTTTACCAAATTGACCATCCCAGCCTTGCCATAATGGTCCATTTGATTCACCTTTTATTGTTTATTTTATTTTCACTTGCTGAATACGGGACAGACTTGACTGGAGGAAAGAAGGGGAGAAAGAAAGAGGGAAAGAGAAACAGCTGAGAAGAGGGACGGGGGAGAAGGGCAAAAAACAAAAACCAACAGAATGGGCAGCAAAAAAAAAGAAGAAAAAAAAAGCATATATCGATCACCTGGATCACCTGTTGAGAAAGAAAAAAGAAAACTAGAAAGCGAAAATTTCTGAAGAAATTTTAAGTGTGCCTATGCCGCCGCTAATCAGTATAGTTTGCCATTCAAACAGCTACAGAGAGCAAAACTCAGCAGAGCAGCCATTCTCCACCATGAACTATGGTAAAACCAAACACCGCTCGCGCCTCACAGATGACAGCTTACAGTTTTGTGTAAAGATGAGGTGACTTCGTACAGCCCCAATTTGTAGACGCTGTGCGCAGAGGTTCATAAGCAGACCCGACAATGTTTGCATGAACACACTTTGAAGCATTACGTTATGGACCACTTTTCACACATAGTTGCTGTACCCACACAGCCGGCTGTAGCTTTTCATCTCATAGCCCGACACATACACACAAAAAAAAAAAAAAAGCAGAGAGAGCACAGACTTTACACCTGAGAGGCGTGATTGCAGATGCCGCTGAGGTGGGTCCACCTCCCCTGCAGCGGCACTGCAGACCACGCCCTGCCACACACATCAAACACGTAAAATATGTTATATTTCATATAAAAATATTCTTTTTCTAGTTACTGGATTTTGGATTATTTAATTAATAAATCTATAATTCTGTCATATTTGTGATTTCAGGATGGTTATACTATCTCAGTCTGCCTCTGGAGGGAGGCAGGAATTCACACCTTTAATGTGGGAGACCAGATTAACCTCTCCCACATGAAGCTGAACCACACCGCATATGGGCCACAGCTGCACAGCACTACTTATACGAAGGTTCAGGTATGAAGAAGCTAAACCTTTGTACCAATATTTCACAGCATTGTCTTATCAACAAATGTTTAGAACTAGGTTTTGAAATGTAACTACATATTCTTTCAGTCTGGGTCAAAATATGAAATTATATATATATATATATATATATATATATATATATCATATTATCTTATACACACACACACACACACGCACACACGCACACACACACGCACACACACACACATATATAGATGTCCAGATAAACATAATCCCAAGACGTCTTTGGGATTTAATTACCTGCATGATTGATCATGCATCATATAATGCATAATGTAACACATACATATAAACGTATAAACACAATGTGTATGTCTTGGTGACTTACTGAAACCACATGATGACCATAGATTTTCTTTTTGGATTAAAAAAAAGGGAATGTTTGCAGGGCTAAATATGTGCTTATGCTTTGTCAACAGACAAAAGTAGAGGACAGAGAGGAGGTCCTCATCGTTGGTGTGGCCATGAGTGACGAGCCGAACCAGCTTGAGGTTCTTCTGGATGATGGGCAGAGCCTCTTCATCAACAGTGAGCTCTGGACACCATTTGACGATGAACTTGAGGAGGCAGCGGTCAGGGTAAAAGTTCAAATTAAGGGGAAGCAAATTATGCAGATTAAAAAAAAAAACACTGTGAATAATTTAAAAAATGTATTGATTTGTTCCTTTGTTTGTTACTTGTTTGTTTGTTCAAAAATATAAAATGTTATATTTTATAAATTAAAAACAATGAAGTTAATATTTTCTGTGTATTTATAATCTTTAATTAATCACACATAGTTAAATGCTTAAGTGACAGCAACATAAATGAAAAGTTTGCCAGTTTACAAATTCTAGTTGGTGTCCATTATGCCCAATTCAGGGTAATTTTGCCATTTTCCATTGTGTATGCTTTTATTTTTATTATAAAGTATATATTAAGATGAAGACCTTTGTGTAAATGTATATACACAGGTATATAAAATAATTATTCTGTTTGTTTTTTATTATAAAGTAGAGACTGTTCATTAGAATCTAGCCCTGTACCATAATTAACTGTTTTGAAAATCTAATAAATATTCATTTTAACATTCCTTCTCTTTTAATTTTTTATTCAAATAATTGTGGAAGCGCAAAATGATGAACTTGAGATTTCTGGGTAGACATGATATCAATGAGAATAGAATAGAATAGAATAATCCTTTAATTGTCCCACAAGGGGAAATTTGGTTGTATCAGCAGCACAAAAAAAAGAAAACACACACACACATATACAAACAGAACAGGACACAGAACAGAAACACGATTTTTACATAGTTACATTCATTTACATTAATTACATTACAAATTAATCCAAAATCTATACAAACAATTGAAGCATCCGTTGGAATAGTGAATACATCCTTGTTTGCCATGTTTACATTTATGGCCCTAAGATGCGCAGACACATGATAGGCTATTAACTGCAAAAATATATACATATATAAACAGGAAATGAGAGACAAAATATATTCTTTGATTTGCTGAAGTTGTGTGCACATCCCGTATGGCAAGGATAAATAACATTACAACTTCATTAAAACTCCCAAGAGCTTCTTTTTTTCCATTTAGTTTAGTTTTAGTTTAGCTTTCCTGATTTGATGATAAACTACAGAATATTGTTGAAATGAAGTTCACATTGTGATATATTTCAGGTATGGAGAGTCACACAGCTGAACAATTGATGCACATATTTAAAGAAACAGGGATCAAATAAAGAACATTGCTGTGGAATAAATTACATTGAAAAATAATCACTGCCCTGTGTTAGAGAGTGATTTATGATCAGGTATTAATTGGGTTAACTTTACCTCTTACAGCTTTTAACATAGTGCTGTGACCAGGATAAAATTTATCATAAAGTAGCTGGAAACAGTAGACTCATTAATATGGTTCTACTGTGATCAAAACTCATATCAGCTGTGTGACCTCATAAAATGATAAACAGAAACACATCTGACTGCATGTGATCTTCATGAACTTCATAAACTTTTCAAATAGACTTAATGGGTCAAACTATATGTCTGACCCATTATCTATATATTTTTAGAGCAGTCTAAGCACAGATGTGGAAAACTACTGTTACACCTATTCTAAACTCATGTACTTACTGACACCCCATACTAAGGCAGTATTCATACGAACACACTTTGAGCTTTCTTTATTTATCCTCTTAAACACTTGTTTGTTTGTTTTTCGCATTTTGAGGTTGTGTAATCTCTATAAAGAATATGTGTAATGGTTCAATAGATTCTGATTTAAATGTCCATAATAATTAAATGATCATTATTGTGCATCCTACAATTCAAGATTTAGAGCTGTGTGTTTGTATGAATTCAGCTTGCTGTACTTATAGACTAAAATTATACAAATCCACTATTTAACCAAACAAATTATGTTGTTTGGCTAAACAGATTGAGTTTGTTCTACAACATAATTATTCAACAATTGAAAATACAAAACAATATAATTGCACATTTATCCAAAAATGGTGCAATTACTTATTTCATAGGTCTGATATTGTTTGTAAAATCTGGTGACACAAACAGAGTCAAAAATTCATTGTTGGTGTAACATGTGGCTCTTTTTAACTTTGACCAATGATGTGCTGGTAAAACAAATAAAAAATATGTTAATTAAAAAATGTTTTTGTTTAGAAAAAGGACTGAAATTACATGGAAACTGTCACCTTAAAGCCTCATTGTAAATATCATCACAAACAGATGTTTTCCACACAGTTAACAAAGCTCCACCACATCCGATCACTGCACATAAATCTAAAAGAAAACAAAAACAAATAAAAAAAATAAAATTAACACAAGGGAAGACTTTTGACTTAATAACTAAGCTTAAAATAAGTGTTACCTTTGAATATTTGTGGGAAAAATCTGATGCTACCCCAAGAATACAAAGCCACACTGGAAACAATGACAGGCTTGCAGCCCTCTGTCTTCCTGGAGTGAGGTGCCTGATCAGTAGCAGAGAGTTGACAGAAGTTGGTGTCTGTAAGAGTGGCCAAACACTGATACTCTGTCCACTTGAGTAGAGTCTAAGAAGCTGGAATGCAGGCACACTGGACGAGCTTGTTCTAAAAAATACAGAAAAAGGAACATTTTATTTGTGTTAAGGCCTAAAAACTACAAATAAGTTATACAATGAACAATGTTGAAATACCTTATAGGTGCTGCAGGCCACATAACCAGAATCCAGAGCAATCTCACACTCACATGATGGTGAGGAAAGACATGAGCTCTGCAATGAGGTTTGAATGTCTCAGTTGGGACACTGAAGAACTCAGAAGACAGCAATACCTGCACAGAGAGACAGAGTAGAAAAAGCATAGATTTGTAATCCATAATGTGAATTAAAACTCAAAAAGTGTCAACAAGTATAATCATTTGAGTGTGGAATTATTTATGCACTAAACAGGATTTTAATTAATTAATTGAATTAAAAACACTGACATTTTTTTTTATCAAAGATAAAGAATCATACCTCTCTCTGCTCTGAGGATCACTGAGCATCTCTGACAGGAAATACAGTTTCCTCAGTAGGAGTCATCATTCATGGTCTCAGAGGTGTGTAGTGTGGCAGCATCATGATGGTCTCCAAATCAGGCAGGAGGTCAGGTGATGGGTGTGTCATCTTCTCCATTGAAGACACACTGGTATGGCAGTTCATAAAACAGCAGTCTCTGTGTGGCATGTAGTTATCTGTGCAGTCCAGCACTGATGGATCAAGTTTGGCTCAGCAGTTCATGAAGATGGTGTTAAGATGTTGTTGTTTCAGCTGAGGATGGTGAAGTTTGAAGGTTTTCCCACAAAGGAAACAAGACTGTGTGTGCCCTGTCTGAAAAAAATACATCTACAAAACATAAAGTGCTTTTAACACCACCCACCCCCCCCCCATACCCACCCATCTCAGCCCCCAAGTGTCTATATAATGCTGGTATGGGGTGTCAGTTACTAAATCTAATTAGTGCGTCAGAAAACGGGGGCTACACCTAAAGCCCCCGCTTTCTGATGTCTTTGTTTATTAGCAGCTTTTTCCAGCTGCTCAGAGAATTCTGACTTGGCCTTTATCCACCCAAACCCAAACCCACCCGGATAAAGGCCAAGTCAGAAAATGGATGCAGAAACTTTCCATGTACTTCTAAATCAGTTTTTATACATATTCTGTAAGCTGTGAAAATGTTTTTCTCTACATAATGTATAATTATAGACATCTCTGGTAGCCTAAAGATAGCTTAAAACTTTTAACATTTTTTACCTGTAAAACATGATAAGCAAAACCTCATTCATCCCAAAAACATTTGATTCTACAAAATTTACTATAATCAAGAAAATATAATTGTCTGTATTTATTCATGTGACCCATAATAAATACCTGCATTTATCTGGGATTTGTTTATTTACTATTTCATATTTGAAAGCATCTTGGAGGGGAAGATCTCGTTTGTTGAGATACATACGTCAGAGTAAAAAAAGTATCAAAAAAGGAGATGACAATTAACATCTATGAAAAAATGTATAAGTAGATTTAGTCATGTAAAACATGAGAATAAAAAATAAATTATGTCCGTTTAATGCAGTATATTTCAGATCTGAGGTGCATGATAACAGAAAGCAGATCTCCCGGCTCTGCATGAAGTACAGCCATGATTTGGTGAAATGATTAATAACATTGCAATAAGAAAGGGTCTTCTTACAGACAGAGTAGGGAAGACAATTTTTTCCAATGAAAAATATTTTTCATACTCTACAATCAGTAAACTCTGTAACAAACATGATCTGTAATTGTTTCAAAACTCACCAGATGACTTCATGATTGGCTCGAGGACAGGACACAAAACACAGGGTTGTGGTAACTGTAGTATGATCTCAGAACACCTGAATGACGACATAGCTGTGGCTGAGAAATAAAAATGAGGTCAAGCAGGGTGTTCTTGTTTGTAGTGGCAGAAGTGATCAGCTGTGAATACCCTCTAGACTGAAACTGCTCCAGAATCTGTTTTCTTCCACTCTGCAACTGGTTTTCATTAAAATCTCCACACACAATGATTGGGTGACAGTCCATTATTTCAAGTGAATCTAAAAGACTTACCAGGTTTTGCATGAATGGTGTCAAACTGTAGTCAGGGGGTCTGTACACAACAGCAATGAGTGCAGGGAATGGAGCCTGAACCTTCAACACTAAAAACTCAAGATCAGTGACATTATGCAGATACTGTTTTACCTGAACCTGAAAATGATTCCTCAAATACACAACAACTCCACCACCACTTCTGCTGGCCATGTGAGGAAAGTTTGTGTAGGACACATGTCTGTTGCGTTTGAACATGGTGTAGCCGTCCAAATGAAGACTGTCTGCAACAAAGGAGCCTTGGAGGTGAGACTCTGTGAGACACAAAACATCTGCTAAACACATTTCATGATGACTCTTGATGTCACTGATGTGAGATGGCAAACCCTCCGTATTGTGATGGATCAGTGTAAGAGTGTCAGGTCTGCTGGCTGTTTCTCTAACCTGAAGAAGAGGCATCATTTCCTCAACACTGGCTTGTCTCATGGTTTGGAGCGCTGCAGTTACCTCGGGATTGGCGTAAATCTTTTTCTCATCCAAGTCCTGTAAATAGAGTCCACTGAGAGACGTCACCCTGCTGAGAGCAACATAAGCCATACCTGGTTCAAAAATGTTCTTCATTGAAACTACAGCTGTCTGTGTTGTAAGACCCTGAGTTTTGTGAATTGTGCAGGCGAATGCTAGCTTTACAGGAAACTGTCTGTGTACCGCTCCTTTAAACTTCAGACTCTCCTCTGCTCTCTCAATGTAAACCAGATCATCAGATGCTGCATTAGCACTGCGGTTGTGTCTCATAGGCTGCCGGTTGTCCATTCTGAGCCCCAGTTTGATTATGTGTCCATCATTTTCAGATCTCACCACCTTTACCAGTATACCAAAAGCACCGTTGACTAAACCGTTTAGTGTGTCCAAGTTTCTGGTCAGCATGACTCGAGCTCCTTCAGCAACATTCAGAGTGTCAGGTAAATCATTTCTCCCACCTGTAAATGGTTTGTCTCTTCGTTCCATTCTGCCTGTACGTTTATCCTTCTGGAAATCGTCTGCAGTGATGATTATGATGTTTGAATGAAGCTTCTTCAGAGTATCTGCGTTATGGGATTCCACATTCTTGTTGGTGGCATAAATGTGTAAGACCTCAGTTGGACATTCTTCTGGTGCAGTCACAGCCTGTGACAACAAATCTCTGTCGCACTGAGAAAGCTCATCTGTCTTTTCTTTGACTCTAATCCTGTTCAGCATCTCTGCAAAGGCCACATCATCTTTCTGACGCATGATCTCGGTTAGAGTGATCATCTGAAAATGTTCCTGCCATAGGTCAATCTGTTCTGGATCGTAAACACAGAGAGGTTTAGACTGTCGCACTGGTGGCAGCTGGTAAAAATCTCCAACAGCTAAAACTGACATTCCACCAAAAGGTCTCTGAGTGCCTTTGATTTGTTTCAGTCTTGCATCCACATAAGCAAAAAGGGGTTTTGAAACCATTGAAATCTCATCAATAACAATAATTTCAGCATTCATCAGCTCAGATCTGATTTCATCCAGTTGGTTACCAAGTCCTTGAATGGGTGGTTTCAGACTCCTGGGTAGTTTGAGTAGGGAATGTAATGTAGAGCCATTGATAGAAAAAGCTGCTGTCCCGGTAAATGAAGTCAGTAAAACAGTTGGATTTGATATGTCAGCTTCTTCTGCATTAGCAGGCAGTCTGCTCAGGATCTTTGATGCTTCAGAGTGAATACACTTAATCAGATGTGACTTTCCAGTTCCTGCACCACCGTTGATATAGAAGAAAAATGGATCTGGGTTCAAACCACAAACTCGCTGAATACACCAGTCTCTTATGGCATAGAACACGCAGGCCTGCTTCTGGTTCAGATTCTGATACATTACACGTACCACGGCTGGATCTACTGCAGGTTGTTCTCTGATGGCTCTGATCTCTGTTACAGCATCAGACTGACGACTGTAGTCGGGGACATTCTCCTGTTCGTTCTCATCATCAGAATGTCTCTCAGGAAGATTCTCATCACATTGCAGCCTCACAACTTCAGATTCAGGAGCCAGATTACACCATTCATCGATCACAACATCCCTATTTTGTTCAAACTCTTCCAGTGCACTCTCGATATCCTCAGAGTTCTTCTCATACTTGTCTTTATTTCTTTTCACAACCCTTTTCACAGACTCACTGTCAAAGTCTGTTCTGTACATTCTAATTCCGTTGTTTTCATTCAAACTCAGTTCTGTACATTTTAATTCCGTTGTTTTCATTCAAAGTCTGTTCTGTACATTCTAATTCTGTTGTTTTCATTCAAATTCTGTTCTGTACATTCTAATTCCGTTGTTTTCATTCAAATTCCATTGTTTTGATTCAAATTCAGTTCTGTTCATTCTAATTCTGTTGTTTTGATTCAAATTCCATTGTTTTTCCATTGAACTGAATTTGAATCAAAACAATGGAATTTGAATGAAAACAACAGAATTAGAATGAAAACAATGGACTATTCTAATTCCGTTGTTGTCATTCAAACTCTGTTCTGTACATTTCAATTCAGTTTTTTTTATTCTAATTCCATTGTTTTCATTCAAACTCTGTTCTGTACATTCTAATTCCGTTGTTTTCATTCAAACTCTGTTCTGTACATTCTAATTCCGTTTTTTTCATTCAAACTCTGTTCTGTACATTTCTATTCTGTTGTTTTGATTCAAATTCCATTGTTTTTATTCAAACTCTGTTTTGTACATTCTAATTCCGTTTTTCATTCAAACTCTGTTCTGTATATTCTAATTCTGTTGTTTTCATTCAAAGTCTGTTCTGTACATTCTAATTCCGTTGTTTTCATTCAAACTCTGTTCTGTACATTCTAATTCTGTTGTTTTCATTCAAACTCTATTCTGTACATTCTAATTCCGTTGTTTTCATTCAAACTCTGTTCTGTACATTTCAATTCTGTTTTTTTTTATTCTAATTCCGTTGTTTTCATTCAAACTCTGTTTTGTACATTCTAATTCCGTTTTTTTCATTCAAACTCTGTTCTGTACATTTCTATTCTGTTGTTTTGATTCAAATTCCATTGTTTTTATTCAAACTCTGTTTTGTACATTCTACTTCCGTTTTTCATTCAAACTCTTTTCTGTATATTCTAATTCTGTTGTTTTCATTCAAAGTCTGTTCTGTACATTCTAATTCTGTTGTTTTCATTCAAATTCTGTTCTGTACATTCTAATTCCGTTGTTTTCATTCAAATTCCATTGTTTTGATTCAAATTCAGTTCTGTTCATTCTAATTCTGTTGTTTTGATTCAAATTCCATTGTTTTTCCATTGAACTGAATTTGAATCAAAACAATGGAATTTGAATGAAAACAACAGAATTAGAATGAAAACAATGGACTATTAATACATTCCATTCTAATTCCGTTGTTGTCATTCAAACTCTGTTCTGTACATTTCAATTCAGTTTTTTTTATTCTAATTCCATTGTTTTCATTCAAACTCTGTTCTGTACATTCTAATTCTGTTTTTTTCATTCAAACTCTGTTCTGTACATTCTAATTCCGTTTTTTTCATTCAAACTCTGTTCTGTACATTTCTATTCTGTTGTTTTGATTCAAATTCCATTGTTTTTATTCAAACTCTGTTTTGTACATTCTAGTTCCGTTTTTCATTCAAACTCTGTTCTGTATATTCTAATTCTGTTGTTTTCATTCAAAGTCTGTTCTGTACATTCTAATTCCGTTGTTTTCATTCAAACTCTGTTCTGTACATTCTAATTCCGTTGTTTTCATTCAAACTCTATTCTGTACATTCTAATTCCGTTGTTTTCATTCAAACTCTGTTCTGTACATTTCAATTCTGTTTTTTTTTTATTCTAATTCCGTTGTTTTCATTCAAACTCTGTTTTGTACATTCTAATTCCGTTGTTTTCATTCAAATTCCATTGTTTTGATTCAAATTCAGTTCTGGGCCCTGTTTCAGGAAGCCGGTTTAGTGGAAAAACTGAGTAAGTATACCCTGAGTTAACGAAAACTCTGGGTTTTCGGTTTCACAAAGCGAGTTCAGCTGCAGCCTGAGTGAGTCACTATGACGACACACTCCGTGAAGCTAACCTGCCCCCTAGCAGGTTTACTACAACTAACCCTGACTGTCTCCGCCCCTTTGTCGGAAACCTGACAGTAGGAAGTGTCGGACATGGCGTGCCACTTCTTTGAAGAGCCAGTAGATCGTGAAGCCCAAATTCTCCGCAGAGCTCTCCGCCGGGAGAGAGTGATCAGAGCGCGTTTGGACATTTTATCATTTCCTGACGATTTTCTGTGCGAACGTTACCGTTTCTCAGCACAATCTATAATTTATTTGGATAACATCCTCAGGCCATATATTACGCATGTGACACATCGCGGACATGCTCTCAGTTCATTGCATATTATTTGTATTGCACTTCGGTTTCTTGCAAACGGGAGCTTTCTGTATAATATTGGTGAAGCTGAGCACGTTTCCAAGGCTACCGTCTGTCGGGCAGTCAGGAATGTTACAGTTGCACTGAAACGTCTCCTGTACTCGTCTGTGGTGTTCCCCGGTCACAGACCCACAAGATTTATCAAAGAGGGATGCCACAAAATTGCAGGTATCAGGATGAACAAAACTTAATTTATGATGTGGTGATACTTGGACTACTACTTAAATTGCACATTTATTTTCAGGGTTCCCAGGCGTGATTGGCTGTACAGATGGCACTCACATTCCAATCATTGCTCCTTCAGTAAATGAAGGAGACTATGTGAACAGGAAGTCTTTCCACAGCATTAATGTACAGGTACATAGTTCCCTGTAGCATGTCAAACTAACAAATTATTTCATTATAGTAATGGATGCTAATTTGTGTTCTCTGCACTGTGAAGATCATATGTGATGCTGCCAACATTATCACAAATGTGGAAGCCAAGTGGCCAAGTGGCCAGGCTCTGTCCATGACTCACAAATATTCCGTGAATGTACACTGAGCACAAAATTTGGACATGGTGAGTTGAGAATACTTTAAAATATATAAAGACCAATTGCTTCAGGGACATTTGAACTGAAGTGTATCCTTCTGTCTTAGGAGAGTTCACTGGCTACTTGCTTGGTGATAGGGGGTATCCATGTTTACCCTATTTGCTTACCCCTTACCCTGACCCTGAACCGGGCCCACAGCAGCGATATAATCTGGCTAATTGCAGGACAAGAGCCAGAATTGAAATGACTATCGGAATGCTTAAGGCCCGGTTCCAGTGCCTGCAAAGACTCAGGGTCACCCCAGAAAGGGCATGTGACATTATTGTGGCATGTGTGATTCTTCACAACATTGCCACAATTAGAGGAGAACACTGTCCTTCTGAACCAAACATCAGCAGTGATCCAAACCATGAACATCCTGACCCTCCCACGGACATACAAGATGGAAGAGCAGTCAGAGACACCATATGTCACAATCATTTCTTTTGACCCATCACCTCAACATGTTGAAAGAAGAATAAACAGATTTTTTGTTCAACTGGCTTTATTGGTCGCCTGTATTTCCTGTACACAAAGTATTAAACGATGTAAACCTCATAAAGTGTCTCTGTTGCTTCCTCCTCTGTAACAGCTGTCAATGTTTCTTCATTATTTTCCTGTAGTAAAGAAATAGACAACATTGCTGTTCTACTGTAAACTCATATAATCTGTGGAGTATTACTCACAACTGCATGTTGGTCTGGCTCAACAGGAGGCTGCACCAGATGCAGTACACCATCACCATCAACTGATAGAATATGAGGTTTATACAGGTCACTTATAACTTACAAGGGACCAAATGGCAATTAACAAACATACCAAGCACCTTACACTTCATTGTCATTATGCTCTCAAAGACAACCAAGGCTGAGGGAAGGCAAAATCAGTCGGAAAATAACTTCACTACAAAATAATTCATTATGGTAAAGAGTTTATCAAATGAATGTGTCGCACTGCAAAGGTGACTGTGAAGAAAGGATGTATGCACATCATGTATTATTTTGAATTTACCCCTTATGTAGGCACTTGTGTCTTGCGGGGTTATTGCCTCAGAGGATGTCCCCGCAGAGATGCCTTCGGCCACAGGGCGCCCACTGTTTTGGCTGAGGGCCAACTGCTCAGCCTCTGTGAGTGGTGGTGGTGGAGGACCCCCACCTGTTTTTCGGGCCTCCGCTTTTTTTCTGTTGGCTATAACGGGCCACATTTGAGCATACAGAGTAAGCAAATATGTACTTGTAATGTGCTCAGATAATTTCAATAAGTGCTTACAGAAAGAAAATTAATGTAGCCTCTAACTGCAATTGATTTACATGGGACAAACAGACCAAGCACTATGGCTCATAATACAATTACACCTTACCTGTTTGGACTATATTTTTATATTTCATTTTTACTTGCTGCCAGGCACGTTTGGGGCCTGTTGGGTTGCACCTGCGCTCACATCACATCACAAAATAAAATGTATAAAATAACAAATAAAATAACATATGATAAAATAACGTGTTAAATGGGTGGAAATCCCTCGATCAATGTTTAAATTAACACTCACGCATTGACTCTGTCGGCTATGTTTTGCCATGCATGCTTTTGCAGCTGTGGCTGTGTTACTTTTTTCCGCGGAATTTGCATGTTATCGGCATATGCTGCCATCAGAATTTCGGCCTCAAGCGCTGTGAAATACATTGACCGCGCCTTCTTTCCCTCCGTCTCCATGGTGACTCGCTTAATCTGTGCTCCGCTTATCAGGGCTTTATGTATCCTCGTCCGCGCGCTTCACTTGGGGTTAAAGCAACTCCGCGTTGACTGAACTAATTGTTATCAGCCTTTCTGAAACGGAATATTCCGAGTTGGACAGTTCGGGGTTACTCAACCGTGAGTGTCGTTTTTCACTCTGAGTTTTCCAAACCGGCTTCCTGAAACAGGGCCCAGTTCATTCTAATTCTGTTGTTTTGATTCAAATTCCATTGTTTTTCCATTGAACTGAATTTGAATCAAAACAATGGAATTTGAATGAAAACAACAGAATTAGAATGAAAACAATGGACTATTAATACATTCTAATTCCGTTGTTGTCATTCAAACTCTGTTCTGTACATTTCAATTCAGTTTTTTTTATTCTAATTCCATTGTTTTCATTCAAACTCTGTTCTGTACATTCTAATTCTGTTTTTTTCATTCAAACTCTGTTCTGTACATTCTAATTCCGTTTTTTTCATTCAAACTCTGTTCTGTACATTTCTATTCTGTTGTTTTGATTCAAATTCCATTGTTTTTATTCAAACTCTGTTTTGTACATTCTACTTCCGTTTTTCATTCAAACTCTGTTCTGTATATTCTAATTCTGTTGTTTTCATTCAAAGTCTGTTCTGTACATTCTAATTCCGTTGTTTTCATTCAAACTCTGTTCTGTACATTCTAATTCCGTTGTTTTCATTCAAACTCTATTCTGTACATTCTAATTCCGTTGTTTTCATTCAAACTCTGTTCTGTACATTCTAATTCCGTTGTTTTCATTCAAACTCTATTCTGTACATTCAAATTCTGTTGTTTACATTCAAACTCTGTTCTGTATATTCTAATTCCGTTGTTTTCATTCAAACTCTGTTCTGTACATTCTAATTCTGTTGTTTTCATTCAAACTCTGTTCTGTACATTCTAATTCTGTTGTTTTGATTCAAATTCCATTGTTTTTCCATTGAACTGAATTTGAATCAAAACAATGGAATTTGAATGAAAACAACAGAATTAGAATGAAAACAATGGACTATTAATACATTCTAATTCCGTTGTTTTCATTCAAACTCTGTTCTGTACATTTCAATTCAGTTTTTTTTATTCTAATTCCATTGTTTTCATTCAAACTCTGTTCTGTACATTCTAATTCTGTTTTTTTCATTCAAACTCTGTTCTGTACATTCTAATTCCGTTTTTTTCATTCAAACTCTATTCTGTACATTCTAATTCCGTTGTTTTCATTCAAACTCTGTTCTGTACATTTCAATTCTGTTTTTTTATTCTAATTCTGTTGTTTTCATTCAAACTCTGTTCTGTACATTCAAATTCTGTTGTTTTCATTCAAACTCTGTTCTGTACATTCTAATTCCGTTGTTTTCATTCAAACTCTGTTCTGTACATTCTAATTCCTTTTCTTTTCATTCAAACTCTGTTCTGTACATTTCAATTCTGTTGTTTTGATTCAAATTCCATTGTTTTCTTTCAAATTCTGTTCTCTATTCTAATTCCGTTGTTTTCATTCTAATTCTGTTGTTTGTTTTAATATTCCATTGTTTTCATTCTAATTCTGTTGTTTTCATTCAAATTCCATTGTTTTGATTCAAATTCAGTCCTGTTCATTCTAATTTCGTTGTTTTCATTCAAACTCTGTTCTGTACATTCTAATTCTCTTGTTCTCATTCAAATTCCGTTTTTTTCATTCAAACTCTGTTCTATACATTTCAATTCTCTTGTTTTGATTCAAATTCCATTGTTTTCTTTCAAATTCTGTTCTCTACATTCTAATTCCGTTGTTTTCATTCAAACTCTGTTCTGTACATTCTAATTCCGTTGTTTTCATTCAAACTCTGTTCTGTACATTCTAATTCCGTTGTGTTCATTCAAACTCTGTTCTGTACATTCTATTTCCGTTGTTTTCATTCAAACTCTGTTCTGTACATTCTAATTCCTTTGATATCATTCAAACTCTGTTCTGTACATTTTAATTGCGTTGTTTTCATTTAAAGTCTGTTCTGTACATTCTAATTCTCTTGTTTTCATTCAAATTCTGTTCTGTACATTCTAATTCCGTTGTTTTCATTCAAACTCTGTTCTCTACATTCTAATTCTGTTGTTTTCATTCAAATTCCATTGTTTTGATTCAAATTCAGTCCTGTTCATTCTAATTTCGTTGTTTTCATTCAAACTCTGTTCTGTACATTCTAATTCTCTTGTTCTCATTCAAATTCCGTTTTTTTCATTCAAACTCTGTTCTATACATTTCAATTCTCTTGTTTTGATTCAAATTCCATTGTTTTCTTTCAAATTCTGTTCTCTACATTCTAATTCCGTTGTTTTCATTCAAACTCTGTTCTGTACATTCTAATTCCGTTGTTTTCATTCAAACTCTGTTCTGTACATTCTAATTCCGTTGTGTTCATTCAAACTCTGTTCTGTACATTCTATTTCCGTTGTTTTCATTCAAACTCTGTTCTGTACATTCTAATTCCTTTGATATCATTCAAACTCTGTTCTGTACATTTTAATTGCGTTGTTTTCATTTAAAGTCTGTTCTGTACATTCTAATTCTCTTGTTTTCATTCAAATTCTGTTCTGTACATTCTAATTCCGTTGTTTTCATTCAAACTCTGTTCTCTACATTCTAATTCTGTTGTTTTCATTCAAATTCCATTGTTTTGATTCAAATTCAGTTCTGTTCATTCTAATTCTGTTGTTTTCATTCAAACTCTGTTCTGTACATTCTAATTCTGTTGTTTTGATTCAAATTCCATTGTTTTTCCATTGAACTGAATTTGAATCAAAACAATGGAACTTGAATGAAAACAACAGAATTAGAATGAAAACAATGGACTATTAATACATTCTAATTCCGTTGTTTTCATTCAAACTCTGTTCTGTACATTTCAATTCAGTTTTTTTTTATTCTAATTCCATTGTTTTCATTCAAACTTTGTTCTGTACATTCTAATTCTGTTTTTTTCATTCAAACTCTGTTCTGTACATTCTAATTCCGTTTTTTTCATTCAAACTCTATTCTGTACATTTCAATTCTGTTGTTTTGATTCAAATTCCATTGTTTTTATTCAAACTCTGTTTTGTACATTCTACTTCCGTTTTTCATTCAAACTCTGTTCTGTACATTCTAATTCTGTTGTTTTCATTCAAAGTCTGTTCTGTACATTCTAATTCCGTTGTTTTCATTCAAACTCTGTTCTGTACATTCTAATTCCGTTGTTTTCATTCAAACTCTGTTCTGTACATTCTAATTCCGTTGTTTTCATTCAAACTCTGTTCTGTACATTCTAATTCCGTTGTTTTCATTCAAACTCTGTTCTGTACATTCTAATTCCGTTGTTTTCATTCTAATTCTGTTGTTTGTTTTAATATTCCATTGTTTTCATTCTAATTCTGTTGTTTTCATTCAAATTCCATTGTTTTGATTCAAATTCAGTTCTGTTCATTCTAATTTCGTTGTTTTCATTCAAATTCCGTTTTTTTCATTCAAACTCTGTTCTATACATTTTTTCAATTCTGTTGTTTTGATTCAAATTCCATTGTTTTCTTTCAAACTCTGTTCTGTACATTCTAATTCCGTTGTTTTCATTCAAACTCTGTTCTGTACATTCTAATTCCTTTGATATCATTCAAACTCTGTTCTGTACATTCTAATTCTGTTGTTTTCATTCAAATTCTGTTCTGTACATTCTAATTCCGTTGTTTTCATTCAAATTCCATTGTTTTGATTCAAATTCAGTTCTGTTCATTCTAATTCTGTTGTTTTGATTCAAATTCCATTGTTTTTCCATTGAACTGAATTTGAATCAAAACAATGGTATTTGAATGAAAACAACAGAATTAGAATGAAAACAATGGACTATTAACACATTCTAATTCCGTTGTTGTCATTCAAACTCTGTTCTGTACATTCTAATTCCGTTGTTTTCATTCAAACTCTATTCTGTACATTCTAATTCCGTTGTTTTCATTCAAACTCTGTTCTGTACATTCTAATTCCGTTTTTTTCATTCAAACTCTGTTCTGTACATTTCTATTCTGTTGTTTTGATTCAAATTCCATTGTTTTTATTCAAACTCTGTTTTGTACATTCTACTTCCGTTTTTCATTCAAACTCTGTTCTGTATATTCTAATTCTGTTGTTTTCATTCAAAGTCTGTTCTGTACATTCTAATTCCGTTGTTTTCATTCAAACTCTGTTCTGTACCTTCTAATTCCGTTGTTTTCATTCAAACTCTGTTCTGTACATTCTAATTCCGTTTTTTTCATTCAAACTCTGTTCTGTACATTTCAATTCTGTTGTTTTGATTCAAATTCCATTGTTTTCTTTCAAATTCTGTTCTCTACATTCTAATTCCGTTGTTTTCATTCAAACTCTGTTCTGTACATTTCAATTCAGTTTTTTTTATTCTAATTCCATTGTTTTCATTCAAACTCTGTTCTGTACATTCTAATTCTGTTTTTTTCATTCGAACTCTGTTCTGTACATTCTAATTCCGTTTTTTTCATTCAAACTCTATTCTGTACATTCTAATTCCGTTGTTTTCATTCAAACTCTGTTCTGTACATTTCAATTCTGTTTTTTTTATTCTAATTCTGTTGTTTTCATTCAAACTCTGTTCTGTACATTCAAATTCTGTTGTTTTCATTCAAACTCTGTTCTGTACATTCTAATTCCGTTGTTTTCATTCAAACTCTGTTCTGTACATTCTAATTCCTTTTCTTTTCATTCAAACTCTGTTCTGTACATTTCAATTCTGTTGTTTTGATTCAAATTCCATTGTTTTCTTTCAAATTCTGTTCTCTATTCTAATTCCGTTGTTTTCATTCTAATTCTGTTGTTTGTTTTAATATTCCATTGTTTTCATTCTAATTCTGTTGTTTTCATTCAAATTCCATTGTTTTGATTCAAATTCAGTCCTGTTCATTCTAATTTCGTTGTTTTCATTCAAACTCTGTTCTGTACATTCTAATTCTCTTGTTCTCATTCAAATTCCGTTTTTTTCATTCAAACTCTGTTCTATACATTTCAATTCTCTTGTTTTGATTCAAATTCCATTGTTTTCTTTCAAATTCTGTTCTCTACATTCTAATTCCGTTGTTTTCATTCAAACTCTGTTCTGTACATTCTAATTCCGTTGTTTTCATTCAAACTCTGTTCTGTACATTCTAATTCCGTTGTGTTCATTCAAACTCTGTTCTGTACATTCTATTTCCGTTGTTTTCATTCAAACTCTGTTCTGTACATTCTAATTCCTTTGATATCATTCAAACTCTGTTCTGTACATTTTAATTGCGTTGTTTTCATTTAAAGTCTGTTCTGTACATTCTAATTCTCTTGTTTTCATTCAAATTCTGTTCTGTACATTCTAATTCCGTTGTTTTCATTCAAACTCTGTTCTCTACATTCTAATTCTGTTGTTTTCATTCAAATTCCATTGTTTTGATTCAAATTCAGTTCTGTTCATTCTAATTCTGTTGTTTTCATTCAAACTCTGTTCTGTACATTCTAATTCTGTTGTTTTGATTCAAATTCCATTGTTTTTCCATTGAACTGAATTTGAATCAAAACAATGGAACTTGAATGAAAACAACAGAATTAGAATGAAAACAATGGACTATTAATACATTCTAATTCCGTTGTTTTCATTCAAACTCTGTTCTGTACATTTCAATTCAGTTTTTTTTATTCTAATTCCATTGTTTTCATTCAAACTTTGTTCTGTACATTCTAATTCTGTTTTTTTCATTCAAACTCTGTTCTGTACATTCTAATTCCGTTTTTTTCATTCAAACTCTATTCTGTACATTTCAATTCTGTTGTTTTGATTCAAATTCCATTGTTTTTATTCAAACTCTGTTTTGTACATTCTACTTCCGTTTTTCATTCAAACTCTGTTCTGTACATTCTAATTCTGTTGTTTTCATTCAAAGTCTGTTCTGTACATTCTAATTCCGTTGTTTTCATTCAAACTCTGTTCTGTACATTCTAATTCCGTTGTTTTCATTCAAACTCTGTTCTGTACATTCTAATTCCGTTGTTTTCATTCAAAATCTGTTCTGTACATTCTAATTCCGTTGTTTTCATTCAAACTCTGTTCTGTACATTCAAATTCTGTTGTTTACTTTCAAACTCTGTTCTGTACATTCTAATTCCGTTTTTTTCATTCAAACTCTGTTCTGTACATTCTAATTCCGTTGTTTTCATTCTAATTCTGTTGTTTGTTTTAATATTCCATTGTTTTCATTCTAATTCTGTTGTTTTCATTCAAATTCCATTGTTTTGATTCAAATTCAGTTCTGTTCATTCTAATTTCGTTGTTTTCATTCAAATTCCGTTTTTTTCATTCAAACTCTGTTCTATACATTTCAATTCTGTTGTTTTGATTCAAATTCCATTGTTTTCTTTCAAATTCTGTTCTCTACATTCTAATTCCGTTGTTTTCATTCAAACTCTGTTCTGTACATTCTAATTCCGTTGTTTTCATTCAAACTCTGTTCTGTACATTCTAATTCCGTTGTTTTCATTCAAACTCTGTTCTGTACATTCTAATTCCTTTGATATCATTCAAACTCTGTTCTGTACATTCTAATTCTGTTGTTTTCATTCAAATTCTGTTCTGTACATTCTAATTCCGTTGTTTTCATTCAAATTCCATTGTTTTGATTCAAATTCAGTTCTGTTCATTCTAATTCTGTTGTTTTGATTCAAATTCCATTGTTTTTCCATTGAACTGAATTTGAATCAAAACAATGGTATTTGAATGAAAACAACAGAATTAGAATGAAAACAATGGACTATTAACGGTCCGTGTACTTTTCGGTATTTGAAGTTTTGTTTCAGAAACCAAAACGAAAAAACGATATTTAAAAGAATTTTCATTTTTTAAATTTTTGATAAAGAATAAAATGGGCGAAAATAACTTGTTTTTTCATTCGGTGGTAACAAATAGCCGTCATACACTTAAAATTAGACGTGCTTTTTTGGATTTCTTCGTGATTCAAATAATGAAAGTATACTAGCGCAAAAACAAAAAAATAGACGCATTTTCAATGTCTGAAACGGGAAGTACTTCTTCTGCGCGTTTTTTTATGGCGCGCGCACACCGTCCCCCACACAAGAGATCGACGGCCTTAAAGTTACACTGGAATAAACAGAGGATGGACCATTACGTTGTTTTTAGGAAAACTAAGAGAGTGACACTCCGGGACGAAGACATGACTGCAGAAAAACTGGGTCGCATCTTTCAGGTAGATATGTAAACTTCGCAAACTTTGCTTTCAGCAGTTTTTTTATGAACGTTATTGTTCTTCCTTACTGCGGAACGGCTAACGTTAACATTTGGTGATTTCATGTAGGCCTACTTTTACTAATACTATGTCTAGCCGTCTTCATTGTGCTAATATGTGAATTGTGCACATGTGCTAATGTGTAAATAGTTATTCATTGACTTTTACCGGCTACTAGCTAATAAGTAAGCCTTTAGAGCCTATTAACCGTGTGCACAGGAGTAACACGTTAGCAGAGCAACGTGATTTACGGAAACTTTTCTTAAACAGGTATCCGCGCATACTCTGTACATCACGGATGATTCAAACGTGGCTATGTTCCCCGGTGCGGTCTCTGGTGTTTTCAGCGCATTAGACCTTACACCCAGAGGTCACTATGAAGTCCACGGAGAAGACATGGAGTCAATTCCAACAGCAGGTTCCAGCGGGCAGCGTTTTGCATTTATGCGAGCACCAGCTGTGGCAGCGTCTGCACCTTCACGTTCACAGCAGGCTACTTCAAGTTCCCCTATGTCCTCCAAAACATTTCAGAGGTAGGATGAGTCTGTGTTCTTGAATATTAAATTACAGAACAGGCAAAATAAAAAGAAACATAAGGTGCATGGATAGTTGAATTGTTAAGAATAGCAAAGCTGTTTTAGTACAATTTGCCTATAGCAATCACTGAATGGATTTGTGGCCTGCTGTCTTTTACAAGATATGTAAAATTATTATGTTTTGTTTTACAGATCAGTGTACTTTGCAGATGTAGTTGGTGGGAGGTTGATTCCCAATAGAATGGTGGTTGTACGATTCCTGGAGTCTGAGGCTACGCTTCAAGGGATAGTAGGAAAAGTGCAAGATGCCATTGGTAATTACAACCCAATAATTTTGACAGATGCACAGGGCAATGCAATTCTGGAGTCGGAGGGCACAACAGGTGAGCCATAATATTACAGCTAAAGCCCATATCTTATGGAGAGACATGTCTTACCAGACTCTTTGTAATATTTATTGGGTAATATGGTATTGGCTTCTAAACAGGTTTCTTTGGTTTTGTTTTTCATCTGTAGGGTCACAGTACTGGAGACAAAATGCACGAAAAATTCTTGCTGTGCCTGAACAAGACTTTAATTGCCTCCAGGGAACAAAGAGGAAGAAACTGAGGTATGTGAATAAATATGTATATACTATAGGATGAACATCAATATAGAAGAATTAATTTGATTTAAATCCTATAATAGCAGTAAGACATCACTACATAAATCATCATCTATCAGTAAGTGATGTGATGTTTCTTTAAGCCAGTAAGTAGCTTTGACATCTGATTATCCATTTTTATTTGTAGCAGCCGTAAAGATGATGACAGTGCCAGTTTGGGAGAAGTGAGTGACAAAATAGAAGAGTTGGTGTTGGCATCTCAAAGTCTGCCAGCTGTCACAGCAGCAATCAAAGAGCTCACTGATCTTGCAGTTGCCCAGAAAGTCACAACCCCCAAGCTGCAGACACTCAAGGAGGGATTTAGCTGCGTGGTTTGTATGAGTATGTTCAAATGTTGCTTAGTAAATACATTACATCTACACTAACATTTTAATTACAATTAAAACAATGTCAAACCACATTCAATCATTACTTTGGACAAACATTTTTTTACCAAACATAGGCTCTTTATTCAGCAGTGTCCATTTAAATACTTAGGCACAGACAATCAAGATGCAGGTCTACTGTAACATAACATTCAAAAGTTTACATGCACATTTAATTTGGGTTCTCCTTGCAATCTTGACTATGAAAGTATAGCTTTTCAAATTGATTACAATGTCAGTATGGGTGACGGTACACTGTTCACAGTAATGTAAAACTAAAAAGTTCACATTTAAAATGGGACTGTAGTTGCATATATTGAATCAAGTACCTGTAACTTTTTCATTTTTCTTGCTTGCTAATTGAGAAAATGTACTGATTTTGCCCCTCATCAATTATAGACAAAAATATAGACAGGGACTTTCTCAGAACAGCGTGAACAAGAGGAATTACAGAATAACCAAAAATATTCTGCATGCTGTCTGTAAATTTATGTCAAGACTGACTTTGAACCTATAGTTTGAACTAAATTCAACATAAATGGATAACAGTCTCACTTATCTGATTTACTTTTGCAGACATCATTGAGGATCCAGTGTTCTCACTGTGCTGCAGAAGCATTATTGGCTGCAAGACATGTGTGGAACAGTGGCAAGAGACATCACAGCACTGTGCAAAATGCAGGGAGAGTAACAACGGAGTTCTACAAATTACTGGTCTAACAGCTGCATTTTCTGTATTGAAATCTTTTTTTGCAGAGGAGTAATGTAGTGTGTACACACAAATGTTTACAGTCAGTTGATTTTTTTTTTTGTCTGTTCTGTACAGTTTACAGATGCAGTGGTTCATACATTTCTCTGAGTTATGTTTATGAGACAGAGCAGAGCTTCTTTGTATGGCATAAAGTCACCATTTACGGCTCTAAAAAACAAATGTGAAATATCAGGATATTTTTCTGCAAAATGACTCTCTGTTCTAAGTTTGTCCTGTTCGGTTGTGAAGGGATCAACTCCAAAAGTCGAATATTCTTTGAGTGCAGATCCCAAGTGCTGCCTGTAAAGGTCTGCTGCTTCAAGTGCATTTGGCAAGAGCTCTGGAGAAATTCTTCTTTTACACCCATGTTCTGCAAAGTGATTTGGTATGCCTTTTCCTGTAAAAAATAGAGGAGGTGTTTAAATGTTCATTATCAGGGTTGTAAGCAATCTGACTTTTTTTTTTTTTTTTTTTTACCTGGGATTCTATGAGCATTCCATGATTCTACCACACTTGCAAGACCAATGTTACACAGCTGACAGGTTAGATTGGACACACAGTATCGCACAAGGTTATCCTCCATATCTATCTCCTCCTGGTCCATCAGCTGGAGTAGGGCAGTTTTTAGTGGGTAGTTGACACGGTTGTTGATTTCAGGCCAAATCCTTTCAACTGTGTGGTTCTAAAAGAGTTAAAAGAAACATGTCTTAAATGTACGTAGTAGTACACGTAATAGTATAAGAATTTCAGCTGATGTTAATGGTACTTAAATCTTACTCTTGTGGATGAGGTCTGTAAATAAGGCAGTCTCTCCTGATTGAAGCGATGATGTGACAGCATCTCTTGCATGAACAGTGTTAAATAAAATTCCTTTCCATGGTCTACTCGCACCTGGTCCCACATACCATAGGTGATCACTGCAGGTCTGGTACAGGAAAAATAAAGAACATTTATTAACTATTTTGCTTTAAGACCAGCAAAGGTGTTATTATTTTGAATGTATTCATTCATGTTTTTTTTGGGTAATATTTTAGTTGTAGTAGGACAACATATATTTCTTAAGTTTCTTTGCAATGTCACTGTCATGCTCAGACTTTAGATGTATGTCAGAACAATTGAAAGATATGTGGAAATCCAAGAACCTTGTTCCATTCATAAATGAACACTGATTAATTGCAATAAAGTAGTTAAATGATTCATGTGCAATTCCATTTTATTTATTTTTACATTAATAGAAAATGTTGATCAAAATGTTTGGTAAGTTCTTAATATATTATATTCAGGAACATAACCAGACCCATCTGTTGCATGTCTAATTTAAATTCAAATATTGTAAATTTGGGTGCAGCTCATGTCCAATATGACTAACATGTCCATCAAAACACTTAAGATGAAATAAATGGTTTGAGAGGTTGTATTACCTGAAAACATATTCATAGATGCTCAAGTTGTTTTTGATTGGCATTGTGGAATGACTCACAATCTTTTTACTGAATCCATCTACAGCTAAAACATGGGTGACTCCAAACATTACAAGTTTCTCGTTTTGGTCCAGGTGAACCTTGTGCCCCATGCATTCAGCATGGTACGGTGTGGGATTAAGATTCCGAGCTCCCTTACAAAAAAATCACAAAAATAAATGACAGCTGACTGGATAAAGGCAGATTTGATCATACGTTTGAGGAAGAGTCAAGTAACTGTTAAAGCAGGGCGTACATCTGTTAAACAGAATTAGGCCCTACCATTACATGATGTATATCACAAATATGACAAAGAACATTGGAATACAGTTCTAGTGGAAGATTAAATAACATAGGCTACCTGGCGTCTTGCTTCATGATAAGGTTGATGCACCTCTCTTAAAATTGACCCAATTCGTCCCTCTGCAGCATGTACCCCTTTTGTGGACAGATAGCCCTTCATCATTTTGCGGCCATATGTTGGGCCCACCTGTTTAAAATAAAAGATCATGCTACTACTAGAACAACAAATGTAAAGTAGCTTATTCTGAAAGCAAATGTGTAAAGCTAAAGTATTGTGCTAATTAACTGTACAAATACCAGTGAGAGACATCTTTAAAATAACTAACGTTACCCACCACCCGCAAGACGCTAAAACGCGCGGGCGCGCACACAGTCTAGACTAACCCCCTTACAACCCAGTTAAGACAACCATACACAGTCATAAGGTGAAGGAAGAAAGTACCTTACCTCATTTATAGCTTGTGTCACCTCAAGCTCCAACCGTGTGTCCGAGAGTCGACAGCTAGTGATTTGCTCAGCACAAAACTTTCTAACATTTCTCGCAGAAAATCCTCTCACTTCCCCGTGTTCATATGACAGACGCTCTGATATAATTTCCGATGACAGGCCTTGTTTTGCCATCTCCATGATCACGTCTGAGTATTTTTCCAACGTCATGATGTCCACACTACAGTGTTTGCCATAAGTTTGCGCATCACTTGTACAGGTTGTTGACCTACTAAAACTTCCGGTTCAGACAAAATAAATAAAGGGCCCTTTCTCGTTCTTTTTTCTTGGGTTTTTCGTTTCTGATGTGCGAAAGGACAAAATGAAAAAAACAATTGTTTTACGTTTTTCATTTTAGCTTTTTAAGTTGAGAATTAAATAAGTGTCTCATTTTCTTTTTTAAATTATACTTTCTGAAACGAAACTTCAAATACCGAAAAGTACACGGACCATTAACACATTCTAATTCCGTTGTTGTCATTCAAACTCTGTTCTGTACATTCTAATTCCGTTGTTTTCATTCAAACTCTATTCTGTACATTCTAATTCCGTTGTTTTCATTCAAACTCTGTTCTGTACATTCTAATTCCGTTTTTTTCATTCAAACTCTGTTCTGTACATTTCTATTCTGTTGTTTTGATTCAAATTCCATTGTTTTTATTCAAACTCTGTTTTGTACATTCTACTTCCGTTTTTCATTCAAACTCTGTTCTGTATATTCTAATTCTGTTGTTTTCATTCAAAGTCTGTTCTGTACATTCTAATTCCGTTGTTTTCATTCAAACTCTGTTCTGTACCTTCTAATTCCGTTGTTTTCATTCAAACTCTGTTCTGTACATTCTAATTCCGTTTTTTTCATTCAAACTCTGTTCTGTACATTTCAATTCTGTTGTTTTGATTCAAATTCCATTGTTTTCTTTCAAATTCTGTTCTCTACATTCTAATTCCGTTGTTTTCATTCAAACTCTGTTCTGTACATTTTAATTCCGTTGTTTTCATTCAAAGTCTGTTCTGTACATTCTAATTCCGTTGTTTTCATTCAAACTCTGTTCTGTACATTCTAATTCTGTTGTTTTCATTCAAATTCTGTTCTGTACATTCTAATTCCGTTGTTTTCATTCAAATTCCATTGTTTTGATTCAAATTCAGTTCTGTTCATTCTAATTCTGTTGTTTTGATTCAAATTCCATTGTTTTTCCATTGAACTGAATTTGAATCAAAACAATGGTATTTGAATGAAAACAACAGAATTAGAATGAAAACAATGGACTATTAACACATTCTAATTCCGTTGTTGTCATTCAAACTCTGTTCTGTACATTCTAATTCCGTTGTTTTCATTCAAACTCTATTCTGTACATTCTAATTCCGTTGTTTTCATTCAAACTCTGTTCTGTACATTCTAATTCCGTTTTTTTCATTCAAACTCTGTTCTGTACATTTCTATTCTGTTGTTTTGATTCAAATTCCATTGTTTTTATTCAAACTCTGTTTTGTACATTCTACTTCCGTTTTTCATTCAAACTCTGTTCTGTATATTCTAATTCTGTTGTTTTCATTCAAAGTCTGTTCTGTACATTCTAATTCCGTTGTTTTCATTCAAACTCTGTTCTGTACCTTCTAATTCCGTTGTTTTCATTCAAACTCTGTTCTGTACATTCTAATTCCGTTTTTTTCATTCAAACTCTGTTCTGTACATTTCAATTCTGTTGTTTTGATTCAAATTCCATTGTTTTCTTTCAAATTCTGTTCTCTACATTCTAATTCCGTTGTTTTCATTCAAACTCTGTTCTGTACATTTTAATTCCGTTGTTTTCATTCAAATTCTGTTCTGTTCATTCTAATTCTGTTGTTTTGATTCAAATTCCATTGTTTTTCCATTGAACTGAATTTGAATCAAAACAATGGTATTTGAATGAAAACAACAGAATTAGAATGAAAACAATGGACTATTAATACATTCTAATTCCGTTGTTGTCATTCAAACTCTGTTCTGTACATTTCAATTCAGTTTTTTTTATTCTAATTCCATTGTTTTCATTCAAACTCTGTTCTGTACATTCTAATTCCGTTGTTTTCATTCAAACTCTGTTCTGTACATTCTAATTCCGTTTTTTTCATTCAAACTCTGTTCTGTACATTTCTATTCTGTTGTTTTGATTCAAATTCCATTGTTTTTATTCAAACTCTGTTTTGTACATTCTACTTCCGTTTTTCATTCAAACTCTGTTCTGTATATTCTAATTCCGTTGTTTTGATTCAAGGTCTGTTCTGTGTCATGGTCCTGGGCCATGTGGGCACAGTATTCTTAGTTTTCATGTATTTTTGTATTTTGTTCTTTATTTAGGCCATGCTTCCTGGGTTGATCTGTTACGTTGTTCCTTATGTGTTTTCCCTTCGTGACTCTTACCCCCTGTGTGCCCCTCTGTGTATTTATGAGCCCTCGTCTCTCTTTGTGTTTTATTCTATGTTTTTCCCCAGCCCGTTATGTCTGCGTTCTCCCCGTGCTCTCTCTCTCCTCCTGTTTGAACCTCTGTGTACTTCCTGTTTTACTTTGCCCATCTCCCATCAGTGTTACGTTCACTCCTGCCGTGTCTTGTTATGATTATCAGTGTCACCTGTGTTCCCCGTGTGCATCCACTTCCCCTGATCATCCCTCATGTGTATTTAGTCTCTGTGTTTCATACAGTCTGTGTCGCGTCGTCTGTGTTCCCACCCTCCATGTTTCCATGCCCGGTCTGTTGTATTCATAGCCTTACCTTAGTTCATTCCCAGTTTAGGTTTCTGTTTAGTTATTGCTTTTGAGCTGCCCTTATTCTTGTTTGTTTCTCTTGCGTTACCAGCCACAATAAAAGGCTCGCTTTTGTTTAAAGTTTACTCCCGTGTCACTCGTGTCCGCACCTGAGTCCTCCACGCACTCTCCACACGGTCTGTCACAGCGGACCGTGACAGTACGACGCGACCATGTCGGACTCAGCGGACATTTCAGAGGAGGTAGGGGAGGAGCTGAACCGGCTCTGCCGCATTATGGATCGCATCATCGGATGCGCGGATCCAAGTGTGGTTTCCACGGGATTGGCGGCCGTGGACGCCGTTTTGTTGCGGGAGCCACGGTTGCGACAGCTCCCCCACCTCGTCGAGGCGTTTGACTCCCTGGGCCCCCTTAAGGAGGAGCTTCGTGCCCGTGCGCTGGCCCAGAGGGTCCTGAATGCCGCCTCAGCACCCACACCTCCGTCCCGTGGACGGGTGTCATCGCCGCTGCCTCATGAGCCAGAGGCTGTGAGAGGTGGAACGCTGAGGTCCACTTCCACTCAGCCATCGCCTCACCGTGGATCGGCTTCCTCGTTTCCGCCACAGTCAAGCTGCACTGACCAGCACACGGAGGCGATGGAGGCCATAGATTTTGGTGACGATGAGCGTCAGCAGGTGTTGCGGGCTTATCGGGAGGAGGAGCTCCGTTGGAAGCCTTGGCTCAGAGATGTGGGCAGAGGAGGAAGACTCGATCCCAACAGTTAACGCTGCCGCGCTCGCGGCCGCTCCGAGGAGGAAGCGGCGTCGGCGTCGCTCTACACGGCACTCAGAGGTTAGTGATAACGTTCTGTTGCCACTGAAACGCCCTGGATGTAGTGAGGACGAGGGCCTTGGAAAGACAATTAAGGTCTCGGAGATGGAGACACAATTTACCTGTACTGTTAACTCTGTCACCCCCCCATGCACCTCATCACGGTCTGTTTTCTCGGGGGCCAGTGAAGAAGCTGCCTTTTCCATGCCTCTGACTGCTAATGTTGAAGGTGTTAATCCTGTGCCCACGTTGTGTTTTGACAACAAAGCTAAACTTTCTGGTGTTGGGCACGCTATTCTTGGGGAAGACACACTGCCATCACCGAACTGTGAAACCGACACTGCCAAACCGACCATAGACTCTTCAGTCCTGAGAATTAAACCAAGTGATGTACTGTTAAACCCTGGTATTACGTATGAGCAGGATGAGGGGGACATTAGCGAAAAAGGATGTACTAATGATTCTGCACACCCAGAACCTCCATCTTCCACTGAGAGGGCTTCTTTTAAGACCGCTAGGGCATTTGGGGCCTTATTTAAGACCGTGTCTCAGCCCCTGCTGTCTGTTAACCGCAAATCAAGTGAGAAAGCTTCTGATCTGACCAGTAGTAAGACTGTATTGCCCTTGGCTAGCACCCCCATTTCCGAGTCAGTTTACTTTGTTCCCGAGTCAAATAACAAATGTTCTGTTTATATAACTAGACCAGCGAAAGAAGAAATGTCCAGTGTTGATCATGAAAATGTCTGTTATGATCCTGTGCTGATCGGTCCCCATGTTCCTCACTCTGCTGATGGTTTGACCAGAGTGAGTGCTTTGGAGCCCGACATCAGCGACTGCTTTTCTACACCAGTCCATCGGGCCGGGACAATTATTATGGGTCTGCCAGGTTTCCCTATGTCTGTGAATGACATTGCAATTTCCGTTAATACAACACTGAAGGACTGTTTAAGTTATGCTCCCGCATTATCCAATGACAAGGCTGAATTTCATGTTTCAAAGGCTGTCGGGGGGGAGCGCCATGCTAGCCATTACAACCCAGCTAGCCCTTTAACTGCACCCCTGGGCCAGGACCTTTTGACAGCAGTTAATGAACTGGCCGATCTAAAGACAATTCAGCCGGATGGCTCAGAGCCAGTCCACTATGTTTTCTGTGCAAAGCCAGGTCCATGTGCATTCCACTCACTAGCCTTCCACAGCCGATTAGTGTGTGTGGCTGAACCCCCCCTTAACTCAGTCTCGCCTACGGGGGGCTTAGACTCCAATAAGCGTAGTTATTTCCTATGTGACTGCCAAATTATTATGTTAAAATCATCTGCACATAGTCCTGGTTGTTTTATGTGGGTTCATGAATCATGTCTTGGCCTTAAGAATCATGCTTCCTGGGACAGTATAACTATCACTTGTGTCACTGAGCCAACTTATTTCAGGTCTGAAATGTTGTTTGAATCATGCTCCAAGACAGAAGATGTGTTTAGCTCCCCAAGAAGGGCAACTAAGGACAATTTGGACTATGTTAAGGGCTTAGAGACTTTAAGGTCTTTGTCTATTGTTGCTCCTCTGCTTGCACCTGACAAAGTCAATATCTGGAACTTTGGGCTCACTCCCAGGGTGGCTGTGGCGTTGCCTGACCTCTCACCTGCGTCTGATCTCCAGGTAGAGGCAGGGGTCACCCAGCCAGCACCTGAGCTAGTTCTCACCACTGGGGTCAGGGCAGCCGTAGGTCAGCCATATCCTGCACCTGCATCTGCACCTCAGGTGGGAATGGCTGCCGTCCGGTTTGTTCCTACACCCAGGTTGGTTCCCAAGCTTATGCCAGTCAGTGCACAGCTGAGCTCCGCACCCAGCCTAGGCACTCGGGTGGGAGCGGTTGACGCTCTGCAGGCGCCTGCACCAACTGATGCTTCCATTATAGGCCCCAGGGTCTCATCACCGCCGCAATGGCCTCATGCCTCGTCCGCTGGAGGGCCCGAGGAGCCCGTTCAGCCTCACGCCACGTCAGCTGGAGGGCCCGAGGAGCCCGTTCAGCCTCACGCCACGTCAGCTGGAGGGCCCGAGGAGCCCGTTCAGCCTCACGCCACGTCCGCTGGAGGGTCCGAGGGGCCCGTTCAGCCCCCTGTCTCCGCTGAAGGGCCCGAGGAGCCCATCCGGCCTCATGCCACCGCTGGAGGGCCCGAGCCGCCCGTCCAGCACCATGCCACGTCTGCTGGGGGGCCCGAGCCGCCCATCCAGCCACCTTCTGCTTCTGCTCCTCCTGGTCCAGCTCCAGCCTGTGCTTCGTCTGCTGCAGCTCCAGCCTGTGCTTCGTCTGCTGCAGCTCCAGCCTGTGCTTCGTCTGGCCCAGCCTCAGAGTCTTTATCCTCCGTCCTGGTCCCCTGCCTCCCGCCCTGGGTGGGTTGTTTTCTGTTTTTGTTTTGTTTCTCGGGTTTGGGCTGTCGGGAGCCAGCCCTTTAGGGGGGGGTGATGTCATGGTCCTGTGTGCCCCTCTGTGTATTTATGAGCCCTCGTCTCTCTTTGTGTTTTATTCTATGTTTTTCCCCAGCCCGTTATGTCTGCGTTCTCCCCGTGCTCTCTCTCTCCTCCTGTTTGAACCTCTGTGTACTTCCTGTTTTACTTTGCCCATCTCCCATCAGTGTTACGTTCACTCCTGCCGTGTCTTGTTATGATTATCAGTGTCACCTGTGTTCCCCGTGTGCATCCACTTCCCCTGATCATCCCTCATGTGTATTTAGTCTCTGTGTTTCATACAGTCTGTGTCGCGTCGTCTGTGTTCCCACCCTCCATGTTTCCATGCCCGGTCTGTTGTATTCATAGCCTTACCTTAGTTCATTCCCAGTTTAGGTTTCTGTTTAGTTATTGCTTTTGAGCTGCCCTTATTCTTGTTTGTTTCTCTTGCGTTACCAGCCACAATAAAAGGCTCGCTTTTGTTTAAAGTTTACTCCCGTGTCACTCGTGTCCGCACCTGAGTCCTCCACGCACTCTCCACACGGTCTGTCACAGCGGACCGTGACATTCTGTACATTCTAATTCCGTTGTTTTCATTCAAACTCTGTTCTGTACATTCTAATTCCGTTGTTTTCATTCAAATTCCATTGTTTTGATTCAAATTCAGTTCTGTTCATTCTAATTCTGTTGTTTTCATTCAAATTCCATTGTTTTTCCATTGAACTGAATTTGAATCAAAACAATGGTATTTGAATGAAAACAACAGAATTAGAATGAAAACAATGGACTATTAACACATTCTAATTCCGTTGTTTTTCATTCAAACTCTGTTTTGTACATTCTACTTCCGTTTTTCATTCAAACTCTGTTCTGTATATTCTAATTCTGTTGTTTTCATTCAAAGTCTGTTCTGTACATTCTAATTCCGTTGTTTTCATTCAAACTCTGTTCTGTACATTCTAATTCCGTTGTTTTCATTCAAACTCTATTCTGTACATTCAAATTCTGTTGTTTACATTCAAACTCTGTTCTGTACATTCTAATTCCGTTGTTTTCATTCAAACTCTGTTCTGTACATTCTAATTCCGTTGTTTTCATTCAAACTCTGTTCTGTACATTTCAATTCTGTTGTTTTGATTCAAATTCCATTGTTTTCTTTCAAATTCTGTTCTCTACATTCTAATTCCGTTGTTTTCATTCAAACTGTCATGGTCCCTGTGCCTCACCAGCTGATTCTGTATTAGGCAACATGTTTTCTCTCTCTCTCTCTCTCCTGCCGGGGCGATGCTCATTATGGGCTCCCGCCCCTGGCCCACGCACCTGCTGCCGATCGGGATAATCACAAGGCCGATTTAAGACAGCAGCACTGTGTCACTCGTCGCTGGATCGTTGAGTTATCAGCGTCAGTCGCTCAGTAGATTGTAAATAAGGATCTGTGAGTTCGTTCCGTCTGTTCGCCTCTAACTATAATCTCTGTGTACAGATCTATCCCGGACCTTTCCCTGCCTGCCTGTCATCCCGTGGACGAGTGAGTGGATGGTGTTTCCCCAGTGTGGGGAGTGAAGAGAGAGAGCCTTTGGAGGACGTCAGATTCCCGTCTTTTCCCTCACATACCCCGGAACCCTGGACCCCCCTCCCCTCCCTCCAGCACTTTGTAAATAGCATCACCTGGTGTCGTTGTGTAAATAAAATCTGTAAATCCTGTAAGGAGTCCCGGTCTGCGCCTGAGTCCGTTAACTGAAACCTGACACAAACTCTTTTCTGTATATTCTAATCAGTTGTTTTCATTCAAAGTCTGTTCTGTACATTCTAATTCCGTTGTTTTCATTCAAAGTCTGTTCTGTACATTCTAATTCCGTTATTTTCATTCAAACTCTGTTCTGTATATTCTAATTCCCTTGTTTTCATTCAAACTCTGTTCTGTACATTCTAATTCCTTTGATATCATTCAAACTCTGTTCTGTACATTCTAATTCCGTTGTTTTCATTCAAACTCTGTTCTGTACATTCTAATTCCATTATTTTCATTAAAAACTCTGTTCTGTACATTCTAATTCCGTTGTTTTCATTCAAATTCAGTTCTGTTCATTCTAATTCCGTTGTTTTCATTCAAACTCTGTTCTGTATATTCTAATTCTGTTTTTTTTTTCATTCAAACTCTGTTCTGTACATTCTAATTCTGTTGTTTTCATTCAAAGTCTGTTCTGTACATTCTAATTCCGTTGTTTTCATTCAAAGTCTGTTCTGTACATTCTAATTCCCTTGTTTTCATTCAAACTCTGTTCTGTACATTCTAATTCCGTTGTTTACATTCAAACTCTGTTCTGTACATTCTAATTCCATTGTTTTCATTCAAACTCTGTTCTGTACATTCTAATTCTGTTGTTTTCATTCAAATTCTGTTCTGTACATTCTAATTCCGTTGTTTTCATTCAAACTCTTGTTAAGGTTCAAAATATTGGGGATGGACACCAGAGCAAAAACCCACAATAATAATACTGGTCCGGCCGGGTTGAGTCAAACGATGATTTAATGATCACACACGTGGGAGATGGACACTGTATGCAGACAGTCTCAGATCTCGTCTCAAAAAACACATCACCATAGTTTCATGAAATCAGGGTATTAGAACGCCCCTTCATGCGTAGTGACAGGTGTAATACAATCAATGTTGACAATTTTATTTAACACAAAGAATAACATTGTCTCCTTCCCGAGGGCAGACGCTGACTGCCCCCGTCTCCTGGAACCGTCTGTACCCTGCTAAGACACAACATGGCAGCTACAAGGACTCTCTCATTTATTAAGACCATCAGTGTGTATTGCTCTAAATCAAGTATATAATATTAACTGAATATTGCTGGATCAGCTATTTCTACTTAAAACATATTAAAACATGACTAAGCACAAAATCACCAAGAATAACATCTTATAAGTGCTGTGTAAGCGCGTGCGGCCTTCCAAGCTCAAAGCCTTTGCCCTCCATAGATCAGCCAGACTCGCGCTGGCTGTAGCTTTTAACCTTTAATTAACTTGAGCACAACTCTAGAATAAGCAACGAACTGCAATGTGTATGGAATGATCATGGTTACATCTGCAATGGAAAATCATGTTATTATTCTGGTACCTGTAAGGAAAAGATCAAACTAAAGTTATAACAATCACTGTAATGCAAAGGATAATGTAAGGTCAATTTATGTTTAATGCAAAGCTGGTTATATACTTCTGATGAACCTTTTTCCACCATGCTGGTTCCTTGGGAGTGAGCTTTGCATTTTATAATACTCACCTCCTCTGGGTCAGCCAAGGCCTTTTCCAGTTCCTCCATTTCATGTTTGTGGGAAATAGGTGCATTGGTTGCTGTTCTGAATCCTGCTCTTTTCCACTGAGGCAGCTCCACATGCGCTGCTCCAAATGCATATGCCGAGTCGGTGTAGATGTTCACTCTCCTATTCTTGGCTAATCTCAAAGCTCGAGCAAGGGCTATCACTTCAGCTCTCTGGGCCGACTGCTTTCCCTCAATCCTTCCTGACTCTCTGACCTGATAATCTCCTTCTACTCTGCAAACCACCGCGTACCCTGCTTTCAGTCCTCCTTCGTCTCGGTGGCAACATCCATCGGTGAACCAGTCCTCAGCTCCCGGTATGGGTTCGGCCTTCAGGTCCTCTCTAATCTTTTCCTCAATCTGTGCTCTTTTGGCGCAGTCATGTGGTTCCCCTACTCCCATTAAATCTGCCATGTTAATTCCTTCATGTGTGAATGTCAAATTTTGGGGCCTCTAAGACTTTGCTCAGTCTCTGTTGTGCCCGTGGTGACATACAAAATGCTTGTGAATTCACGTATGCCACTATGCTATGTGTAGTAAGTATTTTTAGTGGGTGTTCTCTCACTACATGTGCTGTTTTTTGGATAATTCTAGCGACCCCTGCTGCATGTTGTGTGCATGTAGGATGCTTTGCTTCTGTTGGATGTAGTTTTACACTAACATACATGAGCACCTCTCTACCCCCCCCCCCCCTTTTTTCTGAAACAACACTCCATTTACAATTGAGTGTGTTTCAGAAACAACCAATTAGAATGGCTCATCATAATTGGGTGTGGCTAAATCTGAGGCCCTTGACAAATCCTGTTTTACCCTAATAAATGCGGCTTCAGCTTCAGGCGTCCAAGGCAGCTCAGCCTTAAGGTTTCGAACGCCAACTTGCTTCATTAGGCCCCTTAAAGGGGCAGTTTTGCCTGCATAATCCGGAATGAACTGCCTGCTGTAACCTGTTAAACCAAGAAAAGAAAGCATTTCTCTCACAGTTCGCGGTTTTGGGTGTGTCAGAATTTGGTCTCTGTGTGTGTTCATCAAACCCACTGATTTGTGTGTGATTACCCGGCCCAAAAAGGTCACTTCAGGGCAAACTAACTGCAGCTTGTCTTTACTTACTTTAAAGCCGCACTCCGCCAACCTATTCAACACAACGAACGACGCCGCTGTACAATCCACTGCTGACGGGGCTGCAATGAGAAGATCATCAACATATTGTATTAATGTACAATCATCAGGCAAATTACATGACGACAGGGCGTCGTTGAGCACCTGATTAAAATGCCTGGAGAAAGTGCAAAGCCTTGTGTCAACCGTGTGTATCTGAGTTGTTGGCCTCTGTATGTGAATGAAAAAATGTCTCTGAGTGACTCATGCAGAGGAAGACAAAAGAATGCATTTGCCAGGTCAATGCACGTGAACCACTTTTGGCCACATGTGATAGCTGATAAAGCTGTGTATGGATTTGGTACTGGTGCAGTGGTGGAGAGTAATATTTCATTAATGGCTCTCAAGTCATGTGCCATGTGGTATCTTCCTGTTCCATGTTTCTCCACTGGTAGAATTGTTGTGTTCCACAGTGAGGGAGAGGGCTCTAACACCCCGGCCCTTAACAGGCCTTCTATTGTTTCTGTAATTCCTTCCTCTGCTTCAGGTTTGTGTTTATACTGTGGTCTATTGATTGGTGTGTGTGACTTGAGCTGGAACAAAACAGGAGGACACTTAGCTAGGCCAACGTCCGTGGGCCCTTTTGACCATAGACTGTCGGGCAGATTTGACAGTCCAGCAACTGCGTGAGGATGATCTACTCTCTCCTCACCATGTGTTTTTGAAATTTCTTTATGTTCCAAGATCACTGTATCATCACAGGCACAAGTTATGCGATAGGTTTTACAATTTCGAGCATAAGATAAGTTAGGAATTTGGGTTCTTTGCCACCCTGTGTCGTCCAGTGCTCGCCTGACCATCGGACCTAGATCACCTGCACCATGACCTTGGTGGATCGCCAATGTAATGTGAGGGGTTGAATTTTCTTCCACATTGTACCAAAGCAGTTGTTCATCAGTTAATTTCACAGCCGCGGCTACACCTGTCATGGTTGGCTGTGTGGCAGGCGTGCAAGCAGGAGTGGTGGATCCAAAATGCAGGACTCAGACACAGAAGTTCAACTTAAAGCGCAGCTTTATTGCTGGAAACCCTCTTACTAACTAAAGGCATCAAAAGACAAACAAAAACGCTGGTGGACTAAAACACTGAAGCAGAAAACACTGAACTGGAACTGGAAACAAAACACTGGTAACACGGAGGCAAAACACACACAGCTTGTTGAGGGTACGACGCCACACTGACACAGAGAAACACAGGGTCTAAATACACTGGGAAGTAATGAGGAGAATGAGACACAGAAGGAGAGCACAGCTGGGGGAAATTAGAACTGACGAGACAAGCAAGGCAGGACACATTCACATAAGTCACGGACCTTCAAAGTAAAACAGGAAGGATCACACAGAGACGCGAACTTGACACAGTGGAGACAGCAACTAAGAAACACAGAGACATAAACCATAAGGCAGAGGACTCTAAGAACCGAGAGGCACAGAGGGGAACTCAAACATGCAGACACAGACTTACACAGAACAGAGGGGACATAGAGAAACATGAAGGGCAAGGGATCGAAACTAGAAACTCACACCAAGTACAATAATACAAAAATCACAAAGAACTAAAACGCTGGGTCAGGAGACCCAGGACCCTGACAACACCTTCTGGTCCGATGTAGATGTCATGTGTTTGCACATTCCACGTCTGACCCTCAAGATCAGACTGAAATAATTCACGATAGGTGTCGTCACTATCTTTATCATAAAACAGATTGACTTGGTAGGGTTCGCGCGGAGGGAGGTAAACTGCCAAGCTCATTATCCAGGGTCTCCACAGCTGAAATTGCCTCAGAACATCCTCTTTCACTACTCTCCCCCAGTACATGTTGGCTTTTGCTCTCTCACAGTCTTGAAGCAGATATTGAGTCTTTGAATTTGTTCCCAGGCACGGGAAATGCTGGCCCCCTGGCAAAGTCACAGATAATCCATCTGCTGAACATGTGATTGTAGCGCCCAACTTCACGAGCAGGTCCCTGCCCATGAGATTTACTGGCGCTTGCGATGACACCACATAGTTGTGTTTCAAAGTCTGCTTGCCCAGCTTTGTCAAAGCTGGGTCAGTCACTGGCAGAGTGATTGGGATCCCGGAAAAACACACCACGTTCACTGTGTGGCAGGACAACTTTGCACTGTCTGGTGCTGCTCTCAAGGTTGAATAGGTTGCTCCAGTGTCCACTAAGAAGGGCAATTCTGTCCCTTCTACAGTCATTGACAGCATGGGATCTGCCATTTCCATGCTGTTTGGTCCCTCCGGGTCCCTTCAGTACTGGTCCTCCCTCCAGTCAGCCACTGGATACTGCGCGGCTGGTGCTGCACTCGGGTTTGGGGCCTGATATGCTCCCCTATAGCCATCTCTTGCTCTTGGAGCTCCACGTGCCTGGGATTGGTAGCCTCTTCTTTGATTGTTCTGACGACGTTCTGGGCAATTTCTGCTCCAATGACCCTCTGCTCCACACCTCCAACAGACATTCCAAGGCACACTGCTGAGATTCCCCGTGTTACGAGCTCTTAGTACTCCCTCCGCTGAGCCACCACGCCCTCTGTATGATCCACCGGTTCCCCAATTCCCTGTGGGTTGGTTCTGCCTTGGTGCATTGGCGGGCCATCCGTCATTAGTGCAGGGACCCGGGCCACTATCTGGCCATTCAGGCCCAGGACCAGGCTGGGTCGCAACTATCATCATTTTTTCTGTTTTTTCTTTTTCCTCTTTTTTCTTTTCGCAGGCTTTGTTTCTGGCCTCCGCCAACTGTAGTTTGAGCAGAGATGCTTGTGCCTCCCCCAACTCTTTTTTCTGCTTGTTCGCCCTGTCCTGCTCCAGCTGTAAACGATGTGAGACGTGTCTTTCCCACTGCACCGAATCTGCTACGGCAAAATCTGGATTTTTCTGTAGATCTTCTATGACCTGGTTTGGCAGCCCTGCCAGCACCGCTGAGCGAAACCACGCCCGATGCTCACCTTCCCTACTCCCACTCAGGGACTGACATTTAACTGTCATAGGCCCTTCATTATGAAACACCAGTGGTACCCTGGTGTATTCAACATCAGCTACTCCTCCTACAACCACTGCAGTCTGTCCATTTGGGCCCTGAACTTGTCCTCCCCTAAGGGTCATTACAGGCATGACATGTTGTCGTCCTACAGCATTAGATGTTAATGTGGCCCAAGGAAGTATCTCTGCTGTGTGATACTTGTTAGCATCTCCTGGTTTTGGAATCCAGTTCTTCATTTGGTCTTCCAGCTTCTTATTTTGCTTTTTCCGTTGTTTCAAAGCCTCCACTATGCTCTCCATATCTTCTGTTTCAGCTGTGTCATCCTCCTCCATCCAGGAAGATGCTCCGTTCCACAAGAACATCCACTTGCAACACTTTGCATGAGTTTGCTGTATTTTCTTGATTTGTTGGTTAATTCTCCAGTTAATTGAACGTTTCTCTGCCTCGGTTTGCAGTTGTTCCAGTTGCTGCTCACATCTCTCTCCTTCTATTTTGAGCACAAGACTTAGGGCTATTTTGTCATCCAGCCCTCTCTGTTGGGAAGCAATAAGCTTGCTTAGCTCAGCTTCCATTGCTTTGCATTCCTTCTCAGCTAATTTTAAAGATCCAGGAGAAGCTAAACGAATGGCTCTTTTTAACTGTTCCTGCTGCTCCTTCAGAGGCTTATGGCCTCTGTGCCCAGTAGGTGTCATGGTTGGGCCGTCAGCCATTATCCTAGAACACAGGCTTACCTCCCTTTTTGTGACTTTATACGGCTCCTCCCCTTGGGTCACCCCACAGCGTCTGCCTGTTAACATTCCGGAACTCTGAACATTTTGGAATGTTCGGAATTCCGGAATTCTGAACATTCCGGAATTCCGAACATTCCGGAACCTTGGTGCATTCCGGAACTCTGAACAGTCCGGAACTTTGGTGCATTCCGGAACTCTGAACATTCCGGAACCTTGGTACATTCCGGAATTCCGAACATTCTGGAACCTTGGTGCATTCCGGAACTCTGAACATTCCGGAATTCCGAAAATTCCGGAACCTTGGTGCATTCCGGAACTCTGAACATTCCGGAACCTTGGTGCATTCCGGAACTCTGAACATTCCGGAACCTTGGTGCATTCCGGAACTCTGAACATTCCGGAATTCCGAACATTCCGGAACCTTGGTGCATTCCGGAACTCTGAACATTCCAGAACCTTGGTACATTCCGGAATTCCGAACATTCCGGAACCTTGGTGCATTCCGGAACTCTGAACATTCCGGAACTCTGAACATTCCGGAATTCCGAACATTCCGGAACCTTGGTGCATTCCGGAACTCTGAACATTCCGGAACCTTGGTGCATTCCGGAACTCTGAACATTCCGGAATTCCGAACATTCCGGAACCTTGGTGCATTCCGGAACTCTGAACATTCCGGAACCTTGGTGCATTCCGGAACTCTGAACATTCCGGAACCTTGGTGCATTCCGGAACTCTGAACATTCCGGAATTCCGAACATTCCGGAACCTTGGTGCATTCCGGAACTCTGAACATTCCGGAACCTTTGTGCATTCCGGAACCTTGGTGCATTCCGGAACTCTGAACATTCCGGAACCTTTGTGCATTCCGGAACCTTTGTGCATTCCGGAACTCTGAACATTCCGGAATTCCGAACATTCCGGAACCTTGGTGCATTCCGGAACTCTGAACATTCCGGAACCTTTGTGCATTCCGGAACCTTGGTGCATTCCGGAACTCTGAACATTCCGGAACCTTTGTGCATTCCGGAACCTTGGTGCATTCCGGAACTCTGAACATTCCGGAACCTTTGTGCATTCCGGAACCTTGGTGCATTCCGGAACTCTGAACATTCCGGAACCTTTGTGCATTCCGGAACCTTTGTGCATTCCGGAACTCTGAACATTCCGGAACCTTGGTGCATTCCGGAATTCCGAACATTCCGGAACTCTGAACATTCCGGAATTCTGAAAATTCCGGAACCTTGCTGCATTCCGGAACTCTGAATTCCGGAACCTTGGTGCATTCCGGAACTCCAAACATTCCGGAACTCTGAACATTCCGGAATTCCGAACATTCCGGAACCTTGGTGCATTCCGGAACTCTGAACATTCCGGAATTCCGAACATTCCGGAACCTTGGTGCATTCCGGAACTCTGAACATTCCGGAACCTTGGTGCATTCCGGAACCTTGGTGCATTCCGGAACTCTGAACATTCCGGAACTCTGAACATTCCGGAACCTTGGTACATTCCGGAATTCCGAACATTCCGGAACCTTGGTGCATTCCGGAACTCTGAACATTCCGGAACTCTGAACATTCCGGAACTCTGAACATTCCGGAACTCTGAACATTCCGGAACTCTGAACATTCCGGAACCTTGGTGCATTCCGGAACTCTGAACATTCCAGAACCTTGGTACATTCCGGAATTCCTAACATTCCGGAACCTTGGTGCATTCCGGAACTCTGAACATTCCGGAACCTTGGTGCATTCCGGAACCTTTGTGCATTCCGGAATTCCGAACATTCCGGAACCTTGGTGCATTCCGGAACTCTGAACATTCCGGAACCTTGGTGCATTCCGGAACTCTGAACATTCCGGAACCTTGGTGCATTCCGGAACTCTGAACATTCCGGAATTCCGAACATTCCGGAACCTTGGTGCATTCCGGAACTCTGAACATTCCGGAACCTTGGTGCATTCCGGAACTCTGAACATTCCGGAACCTTGGTGCATTCCGGAACTCTGAACATTCCGGAACCTTGGTGCATTCCGGAACTCTGAACATTCCGGAATTCCGAACATTCCGGAACCTTGGTGCATTCCGGAACTCTGAACATTCCGGAACCTTGGTGCATTCCGGAACTCTGAACATTCCGGAACCTTGGTGCATTCCGGAACTCTGAACATTCCGGAATTCCGAACATTCCGGAACCTTGGTGCATTCCGGAACTCTGAACATTCCGGAACCTTGGTGCATTCCGGAACTCTGAACATTCCGGAACCTTGGTGCATTCCGGAACTCTGAACATTCCGGAATTCCGAACATTCCGGAACCTTGGTGCATTCCGGAACTCTGAACATTCCGGAACCTTTGTGCATTCCGGAACCTTGGTGCATTCCGGAACTCTGAACATTCCGGAACCTTTGTGCATTCCGGAACCTTGGTGCATTCCGGAACTCTGAACATTCCGGAACTCTGAACATTCCGGAACTCTGAACATTCCGGAACTCTGAACATTCCGGAACCTTGGTGCATTCCGGAACTCTGAACATTCCGGAACTCTGAACATTCCGGAACTCTGAACATTCCGGAACCTTGGTGCATTCCGGAACTCTGAACATTCCAGAACCTTGGTACATTCCGGAATTCCGAACATTCCGGAACCTTGGTGCATTCCGGAACTCTGAACATTCCGGAACTCTGAACATTCCGGAACCTTTGTGCATTCCGGAACTCTGAACATTCCGGAACCTTTGTGCATTCCGGAACCTTTGTGCATTCCGGAACTCTGAACATTCCGGAACCTTGGTGCATTCCGGAATTCCGAACATTCCGGAACTCTGAACATTCCGGAATTCTGAAAATTCCGGAACCTTGCTGCATTCCGGAACTCTGAATTCCGGAACCTTGGTGCATTCCGGAACTCCAAACATTCCGGAACTCTGAACATTCCGGAACCTTGGTGCATTCCGGAACTCTGAACATTCCGGAACCTTGGTGCATTCCGGAACATTGGTGCATTCCGGAACTCTGAACATTCCGGAACTCTGAACATTCCGGAACCTTGGTGCATTCCGGAACTGTGAACATTCCGGAACCTTGGTGCATTCCGGAACATTGGTGCATTCCGGAACTCTGAACATTCCGGAACTCTGAACATTCCGGAACCTTGGTACATTCCGGAACTCTGAACATTCCGGAACTCTGAACATTCCGGAACTCTGAACATTCCGGAATTCCGAACATTCCGGAACCTTGGTGCATTCCGGAATTCCGAACATTCCGGAACTCTGAACATTCCGGAACCTTGGTGCATTCCGGAACCTTGGTGCATTCCGGAACTGAACATTCCGGAACTCTGAACATTCCGGAACCTTGGTACATTCCGGAATTCCGAACATTCCGGAACCTTGGTGCATTCCGGAATTCCGAACATTCCGGAACCTTGGTGCATTCCGGAACTCTGAACATTACGGAACTCTGAACATTCCGGAACCTTTGTGCATTCCGGAACCTTGGTGCATTCCGGAATTCCGAACATTCCGGAACCTTGGTGCATTCCGGAACTCTGAACATTCCGGAACTCTGAACATTCCGGAACCTTGGTACATTCCGGAATTCCGAACATTCCGGAACCTTGGTGCATTCCGGAATTCCGAACATTCCGGAACCTTGGTGCATTCCGGAATTCCGAACATTCCGGAATTCCGAACATTCCGGAACCTTGGTGCATTCCGGAATTCCGAACATTCCGGAACCTTGGTGCATTCCGGAACTCTGAACATTCCGGAACTCTGAACATTCCGGAACCTTTGTGCATTCCGGAACCTTGGTGCATTCCGGAATTCCGAACATTCCGGAACCTTGGTGCATTCCGGAACTCTGAACATTCCGGAACTCTGAACATTCCGGAACCTTGGTACATTCCGGAATTCCGAACATTCCGGAACCTTGGTGCATTCCGGAATTCCGAACATTCCGGAACCTTGGTGCATTCCGGAACTCTGAACATTCCGGAACTCTGAACATTCCGGAACCTTGGTGCATTCCGGAACCTTGATGCATTCCGGAACTCTGAACAGTCCGGAACTCTGAACATTCCGGAATTCCGAACATTCCGGAACCTTGGTGCATTCCGGAATTCCGAACATTCCGGAACTCTGAACATTCCGGAACCTTTGTGCATTCCAGAACCTTTGTACATTCCGGAATTCCGAACATTCCGGAACCTTGGTGCATTCCGGAACTCTGAACATTCCGGAACTCTGAACATTCCGGAACCTTTGTGCATTCCGGAACCTTGGTACATTCCGGAATTCCGAACATTCCGGAACCTTGGTGCATTCCGGAACTCTGAACATTCCGGAATTCCGAACATTCCGGAACCTTGGTGCATTCCGGAACTTTGAACATTCCGGAACTCTGAACATTCCGGAACCTTGGTGCATTCCGGAACCTTGATGCATTCCGGAACTCTGAACAGTCCGGAACTCTGAACATTCCGGAATTCCGAACATTCCGGAACCTTGGTGCATTCCGGAACTCTGAACATTCCGGAACCTTGGTGCATTCCGGAACCTTGGTGCATTCCGGAACTCTGAACATTCCGGAACTCTGAACATTCCGGAATTCCGAACATTCCGGAACCTTGGTGCATTCCGGAATTCCGAACATTCCGGAACCTTGGTGCATTCCGGAACTCTGAACATTCCGGAACTCTGAACATTCCGGAACTCTGAACATTCCGGAATTCCGAACATTCCGGAACCTTGGTGCATTCCGGAACTCTGAACATTCCGGAATTCCGAACATTCCGGAACCTTGGTGCATTCCGGAACTCTGAACATTCCGGAACTCTGAACATTCCGGAACCTTGGTACATTCCGGAATTCCGAACATTCCGGAACCTTGGTGCATTCCGGAATTCCGAACATTCCGGAACCTTGGTGCATTCCGGAACTCTGAACATTCCGGAACCTTGGTGCATTCCGGAACTCTGAACATTCCGGAATTCCGAACATTCCGGAACCTTGGTGCATTCCGGAACTCTGAACATTCCGGAACCTTTGTGCATTCCGGAACCTTGGTGCATTCCGGAACTCTGAACATTCCGGAACCTTTGTGCATTCCGGAACCTTGGTGCATTCCGGAACTCTGAACATTCCGGAACTCTGAACATTCCGGAACTCTGAACATTCCGGAACTCTGAACATTCCGGAACCTTGGTGCATTCCGGAACTCTGAACATTCCGGAACTCTGAACATTCCGGAACTCTGAACATTCCGGAACCTTGGTGCATTCCGGAACTCTGAACATTCCAGAACCTTGGTACATTCCGGAATTCCGAACATTCCGGAACCTTGGTGCATTCCGGAACTCTGAACATTCCGGAACTCTGAACATTCCGGAACCTTTGTGCATTCCGGAACTCTGAACATTCCGGAACCTTTGTGCATTCCGGAACCTTTGTGCATTCCGGAACTCTGAACATTCCGGAACCTTGGTGCATTCCGGAATTCCGAACATTCCGGAACTCTGAACATTCCGGAATTCTGAAAATTCCGGAACCTTGCTGCATTCCGGAACTCTGAATTCCGGAACCTTGGTGCATTCCGGAACTCCAAACATTCCGGAACTCTGAACATTCCGGAACCTTGGTGCATTCCGGAACTCTGAACATTCCGGAACCTTGGTGCATTCCGGAACATTGGTGCATTCCGGAACTCTGAACATTCCGGAACTCTGAACATTCCGGAACCTTGGTGCATTCCGGAACTGTGAACATTCCGGAACCTTGGTGCATTCCGGAACATTGGTGCATTCCGGAACTCTGAACATTCCGGAACTCTGAACATTCCGGAACCTTGGTACATTCCGGAACTCTGAACATTCCGGAACTCTGAACATTCCGGAACTCTGAACATTCCGGAATTCCGAACATTCCGGAACCTTGGTGCATTCCGGAATTCCGAACATTCCGGAACTCTGAACATTCCGGAACCTTGGTGCATTCCGGAACCTTGGTGCATTCCGGAACTGAACATTCCGGAACTCTGAACATTCCGGAACCTTGGTACATTCCGGAATTCCGAACATTCCGGAACCTTGGTGCATTCCGGAATTCCGAACATTCCGGAACCTTGGTGCATTCCGGAACTCTGAACATTACGGAACTCTGAACATTCCGGAACCTTTGTGCATTCCGGAACCTTGGTGCATTCCGGAATTCCGAACATTCCGGAACCTTGGTGCATTCCGGAACTCTGAACATTCCGGAACTCTGAACATTCCGGAACCTTGGTACATTCCGGAATTCCGAACATTCCGGAACCTTGGTGCATTCCGGAATTCCGAACATTCCGGAACCTTGGTGCATTCCGGAATTCCGAACATTCCGGAATTCCGAACATTCCGGAACCTTGGTGCATTCCGGAATTCCGAACATTCCGGAACCTTGGTGCATTCCGGAACTCTGAACATTCCGGAACTCTGAACATTCCGGAACCTTTGTGCATTCCGGAACCTTGGTGCATTCCGGAATTCCGAACATTCCGGAACCTTGGTGCATTCCGGAACTCTGAACATTCCGGAACTCTGAACATTCCGGAACCTTGGTACATTCCGGAATTCCGAACATTCCGGAACCTTGGTGCATTCCGGAATTCCGAACATTCCGGAACCTTGGTGCATTCCGGAACTCTGAACATTCCGGAACTCTGAACATTCCGGAACCTTGGTGCATTCCGGAACCTTGATGCATTCCGGAACTCTGAACAGTCCGGAACTCTGAACATTCCGGAATTCCGAACATTCCGGAACCTTGGTGCATTCCGGAATTCCGAACATTCCGGAACTCTGAACATTCCGGAACCTTTGTGCATTCCAGAACCTTTGTACATTCCGGAATTCCGAACATTCCGGAACCTTGGTGCATTCCGGAACTCTGAACATTCCGGAACTCTGAACATTCCGGAACCTTTGTGCATTCCGGAACCTTGGTACATTCCGGAACTCTGAACATTCCGGAACCTTTGTGCATTCCGGAACCTTGGTACATTCCGGAATTCCGAACATTCCGGAACCTTGGTGCATTCCGGAACTCTGAACATTCCGGAATTCCGAACATTCCGGAACCTTGGTGCATTCCGGAACTCTGAACATTCCGGAACTCTGAACATTCCGGAACCTTGGTACATTCCGGAATTCCGAACATTCCGGAACCTTGGTGCATTCCGGAATTCCGAACATTCCGGAACCTTGGTGCATTCCGGAACTCTGAACATTCCGGAACCTTGGTGCATTCCGGAACTCTGAACATTCCGGAATTCCGAACATTCCGGAACCTTGGTGCATTCCGGAACTCTGAACATTCCGGAACCTTTGTGCATTCCGGAACCTTGGTGCATTCCGGAACTCTGAACATTCCGGAACCTTTGTGCATTCCGGAACCTTGGTGCATTCCGGAACTCTGAACATTCCGGAACTCTGAACATTCCGGAACTCTGAACATTCCGGAACTCTGAACATTCCGGAACCTTGGTGCATTCCGGAACTCTGAACATTCCGGAACTCTGAACATTCCGGAACTCTGAACATTCCGGAACCTTGGTGCATTCCGGAACTCTGAACATTCCAGAACCTTGGTACATTCCGGAATTCCGAACATTCCGGAACCTTGGTGCATTCCGGAACTCTGAACATTCCGGAACTCTGAACATTCCGGAACCTTTGTGCATTCCGGAACTCTGAACATTCCGGAACCTTTGTGCATTCCGGAACCTTTGTGCATTCCGGAACTCTGAACATTCCGGAACCTTGGTGCATTCCGGAATTCCGAACATTCCGGAACTCTGAACATTCCGGAATTCTGAAAATTCCGGAACCTTGCTGCATTCCGGAACTCTGAATTCCGGAACCTTGGTGCATTCCGGAACTCCAAACATTCCGGAACTCTGAACATTCCGGAACCTTGGTGCATTCCGGAACTCTGAACATTCCGGAACCTTGGTGCATTCCGGAACATTGGTGCATTCCGGAACTCTGAACATTCCGGAACTCTGAACATTCCGGAACCTTGGTGCATTCCGGAACTGTGAACATTCCGGAACCTTGGTGCATTCCGGAACATTGGTGCATTCCGGAACTCTGAACATTCCGGAACTCTGAACATTCCGGAACCTTGGTACATTCCGGAACTCTGAACATTCCGGAACTCTGAACATTCCGGAACTCTGAACATTCCGGAATTCCGAACATTCCGGAACCTTGGTGCATTCCGGAATTCCGAACATTCCGGAACTCTGAACATTCCGGAACCTTGGTGCATTCCGGAACCTTGGTGCATTCCGGAACTGAACATTCCGGAACTCTGAACATTCCGGAACCTTGGTACATTCCGGAATTCCGAACATTCCGGAACCTTGGTGCATTCCGGAATTCCGAACATTCCGGAACCTTGGTGCATTCCGGAACTCTGAACATTACGGAACTCTGAACATTCCGGAACCTTTGTGCATTCCGGAACCTTGGTGCATTCCGGAATTCCGAACATTCCGGAACCTTGGTGCATTCCGGAACTCTGAACATTCCGGAACTCTGAACATTCCGGAACCTTGGTACATTCCGGAATTCCGAACATTCCGGAACCTTGGTGCATTCCGGAATTCCGAACATTCCGGAACCTTGGTGCATTCCGGAATTCCGAACATTCCGGAATTCCGAACATTCCGGAACCTTGGTGCATTCCGGAATTCCGAACATTCCGGAACCTTGGTGCATTCCGGAACTCTGAACATTCCGGAACTCTGAACATTCCGGAACCTTTGTGCATTCCGGAACCTTGGTGCATTCCGGAATTCCGAACATTCCGGAACCTTGGTGCATTCCGGAACTCTGAACATTCCGGAACTCTGAACATTCCGGAACCTTGGTACATTCCGGAATTCCGAACATTCCGGAACCTTGGTGCATTCCGGAATTCCGAACATTCCGGAACCTTGGTGCATTCCGGAACTCTGAACATTCCGGAACTCTGAACATTCCGGAACCTTGGTGCATTCCGGAACCTTGATGCATTCCGGAACTCTGAACAGTCCGGAACTCTGAACATTCCGGAATTCCGAACATTCCGGAACCTTGGTGCATTCCGGAATTCCGAACATTCCGGAACTCTGAACATTCCGGAACCTTTGTGCATTCCAGAACCTTTGTACATTCCGGAATTCCGAACATTCCGGAACCTTGGTGCATTCCGGAACTCTGAACATTCCGGAACTCTGAACATTCCGGAACCTTTGTGCATTCCGGAACCTTGGTACATTCCGGAATTCCGAACATTCCGGAACCTTGGTGCATTCCGGAACTCTGAACATTCCGGAATTCCGAACATTCCGGAACCTTGGTGCATTCCGGAACTTTGAACATTCCGGAACTCTGAACATTCCGGAACCTTGGTGCATTCCGGAACCTTGATGCATTCCGGAACTCTGAACAGTCCGGAACTCTGAACATTCCGGAATTCCGAACATTCCGGAACCTTGGTGCATTCCGGAACTCTGAACATTCCGGAACCTTGGTGCATTCCGGAACCTTGGTGCATTCCGGAACTCTGAACATTCCGGAACTCTGAACATTCCGGAATTCCGAACATTCCGGAACCTTGGTGCATTCCGGAATTCCGAACATTCCGGAACCTTGGTGCATTCCGGAACTCTGAACATTCCGGAACTCTGAACATTCCGGAACTCTGAACATTCCGGAATTCCGAACATTCCGGAACCTTGGTGCATTCCGGAACTCTGAACATTCCGGAATTCCGAACATTCCGGAACCTTGGTGCATTCCGGAACTCTGAACATTCCGGAACTCTGAACATTCCGGAACCTTGGTACATTCCGGAATTCCGAACATTCCGGAACCTTGGTGCATTCCGGAATTCCGAACATTCCGGAACCTTGGTGCATTCCGGAACTCTGAACATTCCGGAACCTTGGTGCATTCCGGAACTCTGAACATTCCGGAACTCTGAACATTCCGGAACCTTTGTGCATTCCGGAACCTTGGTACATTCCGGAATTCCGAACATTCCGGAACCTTGGTGCATTCCGGAACTCTGAACATTCCGGAACTCTGAACATTCCGGAACCTTGGTGCATCCGAACATTCCGGAACCTTGGTGCATTCCGGAATTCCGAACATTCCGGAATTCCGAACATTCCGGAACCTTGGTGCATTCCGGAACTCTGAACATTCCGGAACTCTGAACATTCCGGAACCTTTGTGCATTCCGGAACCTTGGTACATTCCGGAATTCCGAACATTCCGGAACCTTGGTGCATTCCGGAACTCTGAACATTCCGGAATTCCGAACATTCCGGAACCTTGGTGCATTCCGGAACTCTGAACATTCCGGAACTCTGAACATTCCGGAACCTTGGTGCATTCCGGAACCTTGATGCATTCCGGAACTCTGAACAGTCCGGAACTCTGAACATTCCGGAATTCCGAACATTCCGGAACCTTGGTGCATTCCGGAACTCTGAACATTCCGGAACCTTGGTGCATTCCGGAACCTTGGTGCATTCCGGAACTCTGAACATTCCGGAACTCTGAACATTCCGGAATTCCGAACATTCCGGAACCTTGGTGCATTCCGGAATTCCGAACATTCCGGAACCTTGGTGCATTCCGGAACTCTGAACATTCCGGAACTCTGAACATTCCGGAACTCTGAACATTCCGGAATTCCGAACATTCCGGAACCTTGGTGCATTCCGGAACTCTGAACATTCCGGAATTCCGAACATTCCGGAACCTTGGTGCATTCCGGAACTCTGAACATTCCGGAACTCTGAACATTCCGGAACCTTGGTGCATTCCGGAACCTTGGTGCATTCCGGAACTCTGAACATTCCGGAACTCTGAACATTCCGGAATTCCGAACATTCCGGAACCTTGGTGCATTCCGGAATTCCGAACATTCCGGAACTCTGAACATTCCGGAACCTTTGTGCATTCCGGAACCTTGGTACATTCCGGAATTCCGAACATTCCGGAACCTTGGTGCATTCCGGAATTCCGAACATTCCGGAACCTTGGTGCATTCCGGAACTCTGAACATTCAGGAACTCTGAACATTCCGGAACCTTGGTGCATTCCGGAACCTTGGTGCATTCCGGAACTCTGAACATTCCGGAACTCTGAACATTCTGGAAACTTGGTGCATTCCGGAATTCCGAACATTCCGGAACCTTGGTGCATTCCGGAACTCTGAACATTCCGGAACTCTGAACATTCCGGAACCTTTGTGCATTCCGGAACCTTGGTACATTCCGGAATTCCGAACATTCCGGAACCTTGGTGCATTCCGGAACTCTGAACATTCCGGAACTCTGAACATTCCGGAACCTTGGTGCATTCCGGAACCTTGGTGCATTCCGGAACTCTGAACATTCCGGAACTCTGAACATTCCGGAATTCCGAACATTCCGGAACCTTGGTGCATTCCGGAATTCCGAACATTCCGGAACTCTGAACATTCCGGAACCTTTGTGCATTCCGGAACCTTGGTACATTCCGGAATTCCGAACATTCCGGAACCTTGGTGCATTCCGGAATTCCGAACATTCCGGAACCTTGGTGCATTCCGGAACTCTGAACATTCCGGAACTCTGAACATTCCGGAACCTTGGTGCATTCCGGAACCTTGGTGCATTCCGGAACTCTGAACATTCCGGAACTCTGAACATTCCGGAAACTTGGTGCATTCCGGAATTCCGAACATTCCGGAACCTTGGTGCATTCCGGAACTCTGAACATTCCGGAACTCTGAACATTCCGGAACCTTTGTGCATTCCGGAACCTTGGTACATTCCGGAATTCCGAACATTCCGGAACCTTGGTGCATTCCGGAACTCTGAACATTCCGGAACTCTGAACATTCCGGAACCTTGGTGCATTCCGGAACCTTGATGCATTCCGGAACTCTGAACAGTCCGGAACTCTGAACATTCCGGAATTCCGAACATTCCGGAACCTTGGTGCATTCCGGAATTCCGAGCATTCCGGAACTCTGAACATTCCGGAACTCTGAACATTCCGGAACCTTGGTGCATTCCGGAACCTTGGTGCATTCCGGAACTCTGAACATTCCGGAACTCTGAACATTCCGGAACCTTGGTGCATTCCGGAATTCCGAACATTCCGGAACCTTGGTGCATTCCGGAACTCTGAACATTCCGGAACTCTGAACATTCCGGAACCTTTGTGCATTCCGGAACCTTGGTACATTCCGGAATTCCGAACATTCCGGAATTCCGAACATTCCGGAACCTTGGTGCATTCCGGAACTCTGAACATTCCGGAACTCTGAACAGTCCGGAATTCCGAACATTCCGGAACCTTGGTGCATTCCGGAACTCTGAACATTCCGGAACCTCGGTGCATTCCGGAACCTTGGTGCATTCCGGAACTCTGAACATTCCGGAACTCTGAACATTCCGGAACTCTGAACATTCCGGAATTCCGAACATTCCGGAACCTTGGTGCATTCCGGAATTCCGAACATTCCGGAACCTTGGTGCATTCCGGAACTCTGAACATTCCGGAATTCCGAACATTCCGGAACCTTGGTGCACTCCGGAATTCCGAACATTCCGGAACCTTGGTGCATTCTGGAACTCTGAACATTCCGGAATTCCGAACATTCCGGAACCTTGGTGCATTCCGGAATTCCCAACATTCCGGAACCTTGGTGCATTCCGGAACTCTGAACATTCCGGAACCTTTGTGCATTCCGGAACTCTGAACATTCCGGAACCTTTGTGCATTCCGGAACCTTTGTGCATTCCGGAACTCTGAACATTCCGGAACCTTGGTGCATTCCGGAACTCTGAACATTCCGGAACTCTGAACATTCCGGAATTCCGAACATTCCGGAACCTTGGTGCATTCCGGAACTCTGAACATTCCGGAACTCTGAACATTCCGGAACTCTGAACATTCCGGAACTCTGAACATTCCGGAATTCCGAACATTCCGGAACCTTGGTGCATTCCGGAACTCTGAACATTCCGGAACTCTGAACATTCCGGAACCTTGGTACATTCCGGAATTCCGAACATTCCGGAACCTTGGTGCATTCCGGAATTCCGAACATTCCGGAACCTTGGTGCATTCCGGAACTCTGAACATTCCGGAACTCTGAACATTCCGGAACTCTGAACATTCCGGAACTCTGAACATTCCGGAATTCCGAACATTCCGGAACTCTGAACATTCCAGAACCTTGGTACATTCCGGAATTCCGAACATTCCGGAACCTTGGTGCATTCCGGAACTCTGAACATTCCGGAACTCTGAACATTCCGGAACCTTTGTGCATTCCGGAACTCTGAACATTCCGGAACCTTTGTGCATTCCGGAACCTTGGTGCATTCCGGAACTCTGAACATTCCGGAACCTTTGTGCATTCCGGAACTCTGAACATTCCGGAACCTTTGTGCATTCCGGAACCTTTGTGCATTCCGGAACTCTGAACATTCCGGAACCTTGGTGCATTCCGGAATTCCGAACATTCCGGAACTCTGAACATTCCGGAATTCTGAAAATTCCGGAACCTTGCTGCATTCCGGAACTCTGAATTCCGGAACCTTGGTGCATTCCGGAACTCCAAACATTCCGGAACTCTGAACATTCCGGAACCTTGGTGCATTCCGGAACTCTGAACATTCCGGAACCTTGGTGCATTCCGGAACATTGGTGCATTCCGGAACTCTGAACATTCCGGAACTCTGAACATTCCGGAACCTTGGTGCATTCCGGAACTCTGAACATTCCGGAACCTTGGTGCATTCCGGAACATTGGTGCATTCCGGAACTCTGAACATTCCGGAACTCTGAACATTCCGGAACCTTGGTGCATTCCGGAACCTTGGTGCATTCCGGAACTCTGAACATTCCGGAATTCCGAACATTCCGGAACCTTGGTGCACTCCGGAATTCCGAACATTCCGGAACCTTGGTGCATTCTGGAACTCTGAACATTCCGGAATTCCGAACATTCCGGAACCTTGGTGCATTCCGGAATTCCCAACATTCCGGAACCTTGGTGCATTCCGGAACTCTGAACATTCCGGAACTCTGAACATTCCGGAACTCTGAACATTCCGGAATTCCGAACATTCCGGAACCTTGGTGCATTCCGGAACTCTGAACATTCCGGAACTCTGAACATTCCGGAACTCTGAACATTCCGGAACTCTGAACATTCCGGAATTCCGAACATTCCGGAACCTTGGTGCATTCCGGAACTCTGAACATTCCGGAACTCTGAACATTCCGGAACCTTTGTGCATTCCGGAACCTTGGTACATTCCGGAATTCCGAACATTCCGGAACCTTGGTGCATTCCGGAACTCTGAACATTCCGGAACTCTGAACATTCCGGAACCTTGGTACATTCCGGAATTCCGAACATTCCGGAACCTTGGTGCATTCCGGAATTCCGAACATTCCGGAACCTTGGTGCATTCCGGAATTCCGAACATTCCGGAATTCCGAACATTCCGGAACCTTGGTGCATTCCGGAACTCTGAACATTCCGGAACTCTGAACATTCCGGAACCTTGGTGCATTCCGGAACCTTGATGCATTCCGGAACTCTGAACAGTCCGGAACTCTGAACATTCCGGAATTCCGAACATTCCGGAACCTTGGTGCATTCCGGAATTCCGAGCATTCCGGAACTCTGAACATTCCGGAACTCTGAACATTCCGGAACCTTGGTGCATTCCGGAACCTTGGTGCATTCCGGAACTCTGAACATTCCGGAACTCTGAACATTCCGGAACCTTGGTGCATTCCGGAATTCCGAACATTCCGGAACCTTGGTGCATTCCGGAACTCTGAACATTCCGGAACTCTGAACATTCCGGAACCTTTGTGCATTCCGGAACCTTGGTACATTCCGGAATTCCGAACATTCCGGAATTCCGAACATTCCGGAACCTTGGTGCATTCCGGAACTCTGAACATTCCGGAACTCTGAACAGTCCGGAATTCCGAACATTCCGGAACCTTGGTGCATTCCGGAACTCTGAACATTCCGGAACCTCGGTGCATTCCGGAACCTTGGTGCATTCCGGAACTCTGAACATTCCGGAACTCTGAACATTCCGGAACTCTGAACATTCCGGAATTCCGAACATTCCGGAACCTTGGTGCATTCCGGAATTCCGAACATTCCGGAACCTTGGTGCATTCCGGAACCTTGGTGCATTCCGGAACTCTGAACATTCCGGAATTCCGAACATTCCGGAACCTTGGTGCACTCCGGAATTCCGAACATTCCGGAACCTTGGTGCATTCTGGAACTCTGAACATTCCGGAATTCCGAACATTCCGGAACCTTGGTGCATTCCGGAATTCCCAACATTCCGGAACCTTGGTGCATTCCGGAACTCTGAACATTCCGGAACTCTGAACATTCCGGAACTCTGAACATTCCGGAATTCCGAACATTCCGGAACCTTGGTGCATTCCGGAACTCTGAACATTCCGGAACTCTGAACATTCCGGAACTCTGAACATTCCGGAACTCTGAACATTCCGGAATTCCGAACATTCCGGAACCTTGGTGCATTCCGGAACTCTGAACATTCCGGAACTCTGAACATTCCGGAACCTTGGTACATTCCGGAATTCCGAACATTCCGGAACCTTGGTGCATTCCGGAATTCCGAACATTCCGGAACCTTGGTGCATTCCGGAACTCTGAACATTCCGGAACTCTGAACATTCCGGAACTCTGAACATTCCGGAATTCCGAACATTCCGGAACTCTGAACATTCCGGAATCTTGGTACATTCCGGAATTCCGAACATTCCGGAACCTTGGTGCATTCCGGAACTCTGAACATTCCAGAACCTTGGTACATTCCGGAATTCCGAACATTCCGGAACCTTGGTGCATTCCGGAACTCTGAACATTCCGGAACTCTGAACATTCCAGAACCTTTGTGCATTCCGGAACTCTGAACATTCCGGAACCTTTGTGCATTCCGGAACCTTGGTGCATTCCGGAACTCTGAACATTCCGGAACCTTTGTGCATTCCGGAACTCTGAACATTCCGGAACCTTGGTGCATTCCGGAATTCCGAACATTCCGGAACTCTGAACATTCCGGAATTCTGAAAATTCCGGAACCTTGCTGCATTCCGGAACTCTGAATTCCGGAACCTTGGTGCATTCCGGAACTCCAAACATTCCGGAACTCTGAACATTCCGGAACCTTGGTGCATTCCGGAACTCTGAACATTCCGGAACCTTGGTGCATTCCGGAACATTGGTGCATTCCGGAACTCTGAACATTCCGGAACTCTGAACATTCCGGAACCTTGGTGCATTCCGGAACTCTGAACATTCCGGAACCTTGGTGCATTCCGGAACATTGGTGCATTCCGGAACTCTGAACATTCCGGAACTCTGAACATTCCGGAACCTTGGTGCATTCCGGAACCTTGGTGCATTCCGGAACTCTGAACATTCCGGAATTCCGAACATTCCGGAACCTTGGTGCACTCCGGAATTCCGAACATTCCGGAACCTTGGTGCATTCTGGAACTCTGAACATTCCGGAATTCCGAACATTCCGGAACCTTGGTGCATTCCGGAATTCCCAACATTCCGGAACCTTGGTGCATTCCGGAATTCCGAACATTCCGGAACCTTGGTGCATTCCGGAATTCCGAACATTCCGGAATTCCGAACATTCCGGAACCTTGGTGCATTCCGGAACTCTGAACATTCCGGAACGCTGAACATTCCGGAACCTTGGTGCATTCCGGAACCTTGATGCATTCCGGAACTCTGAACAGTCCGGAACTCTGAACATTCCGGAATTCCGAACATTCCGGAACTCTGAACATTCCGGAACCTTGGTGCATTCCGGAACCTTGGTGCATTCCGGAACCTTGGTACATTCCGGAATTCCGAACATTCCGGAACCTTGGTGCATTCCGGAACTCTGAACATTCCGGAACTCTGAACATTCCGGAACCTTGGTGCATTCCGGAACCTTGATGCATTCCGGAACTCTGAACAGTCCGGAACTCTGAACATTCCGGAATTCCGAACATTCCGGAACCTTGGTGCATTCCGGAATTCCGAGCATTCCGGAACTCTGAACATTCCGGAACTCTGAACATTCCGGAACCTTGGTGCATTCCGGAACCTTGGTGCATTCCGGAACCTTGATGCATTCCGGAACTCTGAACAGTCCGGAACTCTGAACATTCCGGAATTCCGAACATTCCGGAACCTTGGTGCATTCCGGAACTCTGAACATTCCGGAATTCCGAACATTCCGGAACCTTGGTGCATTCCGGAACTCTGAACATTCCGGAACCTTGGTGCATTCCGGAATTCCGAACATTCCGGAACCTTGGTGCATTCCGGAACTCTGAACATTCCGGAACTCTGAACATTCCGGAACTCTGAACATTCCGGAACTCTGAACATTCCGGAACTCTGAACATTCCGGAATTCCGAACATTCCGGAACCTTGGTGCATTCCGGAACTCTGAACATTCCGGAATTCCGAACATTCCGGAACCTTGGTGCATTCCGGAACTCTGAACATTCCGGAACCTTGGTGCATTCCGGAATTCCGAACATTCCGGAACCTTGGTGCATTCCGGAACTCTGAACATTCCGGAACTCTGAACATTCCGGAACTCTGAACATTCCGGAACTCTGAACATTCCGGAATTCCGAACATTCCGGAACCTTGGTGCATTCCGGAACTCTGAACATTCCGGAATTCCGAACATTCCGGAACCTTGGTGCATTCCGGAATTCCGAACATTCCGGAACTCTGAACATTCCGGAACCTTTGTGCATTCCGGAACCTTGGTACATTCCGGAATTCCGAACATTCCGGAACCTTGGTGCATTCCGGAATTCCGAACATTCCGGAACCTTGGTGCATTCCGGAACTCTGAACATTCCGGAACTCTGAACATTCCGGAACCTTGGTGCATTCCGGAACCTTGGTGCATTCCGGAACTCTGAACATTCCGGAACTCTGAACATTCCGGAAACTTGGTGCATTCCGGAATTCCGAACATTCCGGAACCTTGGTGCATTCCGGAACTCTGAACATTCCGGAACTCTGAACATTCCGGAACCTTTGTGCATTCCGGAACCTTGGTACATTCCGGAATTCCGAACATTCCGGAACCTTGGTGCATTCCGGAACTCTGAACATTCCGGAACTCTGAACATTCCGGAACCTTGGTACATTCCGGAATTCCGAACATTCCGGAACCTTGGTGCATTCCGGAATTCCGAACATTCCGGAACCTTGGTGCATTCCGGAATTCCGAACATTCCGGAATTCCGAACATTCCGGAACCTTGGTGCATTCCGGAACTCTGAACATTCCGGAACGCTGAACATTCCGGAACCTTGGTGCATTCCGGAACCTTGATGCATTCCGGAACTCTGAACAGTCCGGAACTCTGAACATTCCGGAATTCTGAACATTCCGGAACCTTGGTGCATTCCGGAATTCCGAGCATTCCGGAACTCTGAACATTCCGGAACTCTGAACATTCCGGAACCTTGGTGCATTCCGGAACCTTGGTGCATTCCGGAACTCTGAACATTCCGGAACTCTGAACATTCCGGAACCTTGGTGCATTCCGGAATTCCGAACATTCCGGAACCTTGGTGCATTCCGGAACTCTGAACATTCCGGAACTCTGAACATTCCGGAACCTTTGTGCATTCCGGAACCTTGGTACATTCCGGAATTCCGAACATTCCGGAATTCCGAACATTCCGGAACCTTGGTGCATTCCGGAACTCTGAACATTCCGGAACTCTGAACAGTCCGGAATTCCGAACATTCCGGAACCTTGGTGCATTCCGGAACTCTGAACATTCCGGAACCTCGGTGCATTCCGGAACCTTGGTGCATTCCGGAACTCTGAACATTCCGGAACTCTGAACATTCCGGAACTCTGAACATTCCGGAATTCTGAACATTCCGGAACCTTGGTGCATTCCGGAATTCCGAACATTCCGGAACCTTGGTGCATTCCGGAACCTTGGTGCATTCCGGAACTCTGAACATTCCGGAATTCCGAACATTCCGGAACCTTGGTGCACTCCGGAATTCCGAACATTCCGGAACCTTGGTGCATTCTGGAACTCTGAACATTCCGGAATTCCGAACATTCCGGAACCTTGGTGCATTCCGGAATTCCCAACATTCCGGAACCTTGGTGCATTCCGGAACTCTGAACATTCCGGAACTCTGAACATTCCGGAACTCTGAACATTCCGGAATTCCGAACATTCCGGAACCTTGGTGCATTCCGGAACTCTGAACATTCCGGAACTCTGAACATTCCGGAACTCTGAACATTCCGGAACTCTGAACATTCCGGAATTCCGAACATTCCGGAACCTTGGTGCATTCCGGAACTCTGAACATTCCGGAACTCTGAACATTCCGGAACCTTGGTACATTCCGGAATTCCGAACATTCCGGAACCTTGGTGCATTCCGGAATTCCGAACATTCCGGAACCTTGGTGCATTCCGGAACTCTGAACATTCCGGAACTCTGAACATTCCGGAACTCTGAACATTCCGGAACTCTGAACATTCCGGAATTCCGAACATTCCGGAACTCTGAACATTCCGGAATCTTGGTACATTCCGGAATTCCGAACATTCCGGAACCTTGGTGCATTCCGGAACTCTGAACATTCCAGAACCTTGGTACATTCCGGAATTCCGAACATTCCGGAACCTTGGTGCATTCCGGAACTCTGAACATTCCGGAACTCTGAACATTCCGGAACCTTTGTGCATTCCGGAACTCTGAACATTCCGGAACCTTTGTGCATTCCGGAACCTTGGTGCATTCCGGAACTCTGAACATTCCGGAACCTTTGTGCATTCCGGAACCTTTGTGCATTCCGGAACTCTGAACATTCCGGAACCTTGGTGCATTCCGGAATTCCGAACATTCCGGAACTCTGAACATTCCGGAATTCTGAAAATTCCGGAACCTTGCTGCATTCCGGAACTCTGAATTCCGGAACCTTGGTGCATTCCGGAACTCCAAACATTCCGGAACTCTGAACATTCCGGAACCTTGGTGCATTCCGGAACTCTGAACATTCCGGAACCTTGGTGCATTCCGGAACATTGGTGCATTCCGGAACTCTGAACATTCCGGAACTCTGAACATTCCGGAACCTTGGTGCATTCCGGAACTCTGAACATTCCGGAACCTTGGTGCATTCCGGAACATTGGTGCATTCCGGAACTCTGAACATTCCGGAACTCTGAACATTCCGGAACCTTGGTACATTCCGGAATTCCGAACATTCCGGAACCTTGGTGCATTCCGGAACTCTGAACATTCCGGAACTCTGAACATTCCGGAACTCTGAACATTCCGGAATTCCGAACATTCCGGAACCTTGGTGCATTCCGGAATTCCGAACATTCCGGAACTCTGAACATTCCGGAACCTTGGTGCATTCCGGAACCTTGGTGCATTCCGGAACTGAACATTCCGGAACTCTGAACATTCCGGAACCTTGGTACATTCCGGAATTCCGAACATTCCGGAACCTTGGTGCATTCCGGAATTCCGAACATTCCGGAACCTTGGTGCATTCCGGAACTCTGAACATTCCGGAACTCTGAACATTCCGGAACCTTTGTGCATTCCGGAACCTTGGTGCATTCCGGAATTCCGAACATTCCGGAACCTTGGTGCATTCCGGAACTCTGAACATTCCGGAACTCTGAACATTCCGGAACCTTGGTACATTCCGGAATTCCGAACATTCCGGAACCTTGGTGCATTCCGGAATTCCGAACATTCCGGAACCTTGGTGCATTCCGGAATTCCGAACATTCCGGAATTCCGAACATTCCGGAACCTTGGTGCATTCCGGAATTCCGAACATTCCGGAACCTTGGTGCATTCCGGAATTCCGAACATTCCGGAACTCTGAACATTCCGGAACCTTTGTGCATTCCGGAACCTTTGTACATTCCGGAATTCCGAACATTCCGGAACCTTGGTGCATTCCGGAACTCTGAACATTCCGGAACTCTGAACATTCCGGAACCTTGGTGCATTCCGGAACCTTGGTGCATTCCGGAACTCTGAACATTCCGGAACTCTGAACATTCCGGAACCTTGGTACATTCCGGAACTCTGAACATTCCGGAACTCTGAACATTCCGGAACCTTGGTACATTCCGGAATTCCGAACATTCCGGAACCTTGGTGCATTCCGGAATTCCGAACATTCCGGAACCTTGGTGCATTCCGGAACTCTGAACATTCCGGAACCTTGGTGCATTCCGGAATTCCGAACATTCCGGAACCTTGGTGCATTCCGGAACTCTGAACATTCCGGAACTCTGAACATTCCGGAACTCTGAACATTCCGGAACCTTTGTGCATTCCGGAACCTTGGTACATTCTGGAATTCCGAACATTCCGGAACCTTGATGCATTCCGGAACTCTGAACAGTCCGGAACTCTGAACATTCCGGAATTCCGAACATTCCGGAACCTTGGTGCATTCCGGAACTCTGAACATTCCGGAATTCCGAACATTCCGGAACCTTGGTGCATTCCGGAACTCTGAACATTCCGGAACCTTGGTGCATTCCGGAATTCCGAACATTCCGGAACCTTGGTGCATTCCGGAACTCTGAACATTCCGGAACTCTGAACATTCCGGAACTCTGAACATTCCGGAACTCTGAACATTCCGGAACTCTGAACATTCCGGAATTCCGAACATTCCGGAACCTTGGTGCATTCCGGAACTCTGAACATTCCGGAACTCTGAACATTCCGGAACTCTGAACATTCCGGAATTCCGAACATTCCGGAACCTTGGTGCATTCCGGAACTCTGAACATTCCGGAACTCTGAACATTCCGGAACTCTGAACATTCCGGAATTCCGAACATTCCGGAACCTTGGTGCATTCCGGAACTCTGAACATTCCGGAACTCTGAACATTCCGGAACCTTGGTACATTCCGGAATTCCGAACATTCCGGAACCTTGGTGCATTCCGGAATTCCGAACATTCCGGAACCTTGGTGCATTCCGGAACTCTGAACATTCCGGAACTCTGAACATTCCGGAACTCTGAACATTCCGGAACTCTGAACATTCCGGAATTCCGAACATTCCGGAACTCTGAACATTCCGGAATCTTGGTACATTCCGGAATTCCGAACATTCCGGAACCTTGGTGCATTCCGGAACTCTGAACATTCCAGAACCTTGGTACATTCCGGAATTCCGAACATTCCGGAACCTTGGTGCATTCCGGAATTCCGAACATTCCGGAACCTTGGTGCATTCCGGAACTCTGAACATTCCGGAACCTTGGTGCATTCCGGAATTCCGAACATTCCGGAACCTTGGTGCATTCCGGAACTCTGAACATTCCGGAACTCTGAACATTCCGGAACTCTGAACATTCCGGAACCTTTGTGCATTCCGGAACCTTGGTACATTCCGGAATTCCGAACATTCCGGAACCTTGATGCATTCCGGAACTCTGAACAGTCCGGAACTCTGAACATTCCGGAATTCCGAACATTCCGGAACCTTGGTGCATTCCGGAACTCTGAACATTCCGGAATTCCGAACATTCCGGAACCTTGGTGCATTCCGGAACTCTGAACATTCCGGAACCTTGGTGCATTCCGGAATTCCGAACATTCCGGAACCTTGGTGCATTCCGGAACTCTGAACATTCCGGAACTCTGAACATTCCGGAACTCTGAACATTCCGGAACTCTGAACATTCCGGAATTCCGAACATTCCGGAACCTTGGTGCATTCCGGAACTCTGAACATTCCGGAATTCCGAACATTCCGGAACCTTGGTGCATTCCGGAACTCTGAACATTCCGGAACCTTGGTGCATTCCGGAATTCCGAACATTCCGGAACCTTGGTGCATTCCGGAACTCTGAACATTCCGGAACTCTGAACATTCCGGAACTCTGAACATTCCGGAACTCTGAACATTCCGGAACTCCGAACATTCCGGAACCTTGGTGCATTCCGGAACTCTGAACATTCCGGAATTCCGAACATTCCGGAACCTTGGTGCATTCCGGAACTCTGAACATTCCGGAACTCTGAACATTCCGGAACCTTGGTGCATTCCGGAACCTTGGTGCATTCCGGAACTCTGAACATTCCGGAACTCTGAACATTCCGGAATTCCGAACATTCCGGAACCTTGGTGCATTCCGGAATTCCGAACATTCCGGAACTCTGAACATTCCGGAACCTTTGTGCATTCCGGAACCTTGGTACATTCCGGAATTCCGAACATTCCGGAACCTTGGTACATTCCGGAATTCCGAACATTCCGGAACCTTGGTGCATTCCGGAACTCTGAACATTCCGGAATTCCGAACATTCCGGAACCTTGGTGCATTCCGGAACTCTGAACATTCCGGAACTCTGAACATTCCGGAACCTTGGTGCATTCCGGAACCTTGGTGCATTCCGGAACTCTGAACATTCCGGAACTCTGAACATTCCGGAATTCCGAACATTCCGGAACCTTGGTGCATTCCGGAATTCCGAACATTCCGGAACTCTGAACATTCCGGAACCTTTGTGCATTCCGGAACCTTGGTACATTCCGGAATTCCGAACATTCCGGAACCTTGGTACATTCCGGAATTCCGAACATTCCGGAACCTTGGTGCATTCCGGAACTCTGAACATTCCGGAATTCCGAACATTCCGGAACCTTGGTGCATTCCGGAATTCCGAACATTCCGGAACCTTGGTGCATTCCGGAACTCTGAACATTCCGGAACTCTGAACATTCCGGAACTCTGAACATTCCGGAACTCTGAACATTCCGGAATTCCGAACATTCCGGAACCTTGGTGCATTCCGGAACTCTGAACATTCCGGAATTCCGAACATTCCGGAACCTTGGTGCATTCCGGAACTCTGAACATTCCGGAACTCTGAACATTCCGGAACCTTGGTGCATTCCGGAACCTTGATGCATTCCGGAACTCTGAACAGTCCGGAACTCTGAACATTCCGGAATTCCGAACATTCCGGAACCTTGGTGCATTCCGGAACTCTGAACATTCCGGAATTCCGAACATTCCGGAACCTTGGTGCATTCCGGAACTCTGAACATTCCGGAACCTTGGTGCATTCCGGAATTCCGAACATTCCGGAACCTTGGTGCATTCCGGAACTCTGAACATTCCGGAACTCTGAACATTCCGGAACTCTGAACATTCCGGAACTCTGAACATTCCGGAATTCCGAACATTCCGGAACCTTGGTGCATTCCGGAACTCTGAACATTCCGGAATTCCGAACATTCCGGAACCTTGGTGCATTCCGGAACTCTGAACATTCCGGAACTCTGAACATTCCGGAACCTTGGTGCATTCCGGAACCTTGGTGCATTCCGGAACTCTGAACATTCCGGAACTCTGAACATTCCGGAATTCCGAACATTCCGGAACCTTGGTGCATTCCGGAATTCCGAACATTCCGGAACTCTGAACATTCCGGAACCTTTGTGCATTCCGGAACCTTGGTACATTCCGGAATTCCGAACATTCCGGAACCTTGGTACATTCCGGAATTCCGAACATTCCGGAACCTTGGTGCATTCCGGAACTCTGAACATTCCGGAATTCCGAACATTCCGGAACCTTGGTGCATTCCGGAACTCTGAACATTCCGGAACTCTGAACATTCCGGAACCTTGGTGCATTCCGGAACCTTGGTGCATTCCGGAACTCTGAACATTCCGGAACTCTGAACATTCCGGAATTCCGAACATTCCGGAACCTTGGTGCATTCCGGAATTCCGAACATTCCGGAACTCTGAACATTCCGGAACCTTTGTGCATTCCGGAACCTTGGTACATTCCGGAATTCCGAACATTCCGGAACCTTGGTACATTCCGGAATTCCGAACATTCCGGAACCTTGGTGCATTCCGGAACTCTGAACATTCCGGAATTCCGAACATTCCGGAACCTTGGTGCATTCCGGAATTCCGAACATTCCGGAACCTTGGTGCATTCCGGAACTCTGAACATTCCGGAACTCTGAACATTCCGGAACTCTGAACGTTCCGGAACTCTGAACATTCCGGAATTCCGAACATTCCGGAACCTTGGTGCATTCCGGAACTCTGAACATTCCGGAATTCCGAACATTCCGGAACCTTGGTGCATTCCGGAACTCTGAACATTCCGGAACTCTGAACATTCCGGAACCTTGGTGCATTCCGGAACCTTGGTGCATTCCGGAACTCTGAACATTCCGGAACTCTGAACATTCCGGAATTCCGAACATTCCGGAACCTTGGTGCATTCCGGAATTCCGAACATTCCGGAACTCTGAACATTCCGGAACCTTTGTGCATTCCGGAACCTTGGTACATTCCGGAATTCCGAACATTCCGGAACCTTGGTACATTCCGGAATTCCGAACATTCCGGAACCTTGGTGCATTCCGGAACTCTGAACATTCCGGAATTCCGAACATTCCGGAACCTTGGTGCATTCCGGAATTCCGAACATTCCGGAACCTTGGTGCATTCCGGAACTCTGAACATTCCGGAACTCTGAACATTCCGGAACCTTTGTGCATTCCGGAACCTTGGTACATTCCGGAATTCCGAACATTCCGGAACCTTGGTGCATTCCGGAACTCTGAACATTCCGGAACTCTGAACATTCCGGAACCTTGGTACATTCCGGAATTCCGAACATTCCGGAACCTTGGTGCATTCCGGAATTCCGAACATTCCGGAACCTTGGTGCATTCCGGAATTCCGAACATTCCGGAATTCCGAACATTCCGGAACCTTGGTGCATTCCGGAACTCTGAACATTCCGGAACTCTGAACATTCCGGAACCTTGGTGCATTCCGGAACCTTGATGCATTCCGGAACTCTGAACAGTCCGGAACTCTGAACATTCCGGAATTCCGAACATTCCGGAACCTTGGTGCATTCCGGAATTCCGAACATTCCGGAACTCTGAACATTCCGGAACCTTTGTGCATTCCGGAACCTTGGTACATTCCGGAATTCCGAACATTCCGGAACCTTGGTGCATTCCGGAACCTTGGTACATTCCGGAATTCCGAACATTCCGGAACCTTGGTGCATTCCGGAACTCTGACCATTCCGGAATTCCGAACATTCCGGAACCTTGGTGCATTCCGGAACTCTGAACATTCCGGAACCTTTGTGCATTCCGGAACTCTGAACATTCCGGAATTCCGAACATTCCGGAACCTTGGTGCATTCCGGAATTCCGAACATTCCGGAACTCTGAACATTCCGGAACCTTTGTGCATTCCGGAACCTTGGTACATTCCGGAATTCCGAACATTCCGGAACCTTGGTGCATTCCGGAACCTTGGTACATTCCGGAATTCCGAACATTCCGGAACCTTGGTGCATTCCGGAACTCTGACCATTCCGGAATTCCGAACATTCCGGAACCTTGGTGCATTCCGGAACTCTGAACATTCCGGAACCTTTGTGCATTCCGGAACTCTGAACATTCCGGAATTCCGAACATTCCGGAACCTTGGTGCATTCCGGAACCTTGGTACATTCCGGAATTCCGAACATTCCGGAACCTTGGTGCATTCCGGAACTCTGACCATTCCGGAATTCCGAACATTCCGGAACCTTGGTGCATTCCGGAATTCCGAACATTCCGGAACCTTGGTGCATTCCGGAACTCTGAACATTCCGGAACTCTGAACATTCCGGAACCTTGGTGCATTCCGGAACCTTGATGCATTCCGGAACTCTGAACAGTCCGGAACTCTGAACATTCCGGAATTCCGAACATTCCGGAACCTTGGTGCATTCCGGAACTCTGAACATTCCGGAACCTTGGTGCATTCCGGAACCTTGGTGCATTCCGGAACTCTGAACATTCCGGAACTCTGAACATTCCGGAATTCCGAACATTCCGGAACCTTGGTGCATTCCGGAATTCCGAACATTCCGGAACCTTGGTGCATTCCGGAACTCTGAACATTCCGGAACTCTGAACATTCCGGAACTCTGAACATTCCGGAACTCTGAACATTCCGGAATTCCGAACATTCCGGAACCTTGGTGCATTCCGGAACTCTGAACATTCCGGAATTCCGAACATTCCGGAACCTTGGTGCATTCCGGAACTCTGAACATTCCGGAACTCTGAACATTCCGGAACCTTGGTGCATTCCGGAACCTTGGTGCATTCCGGAACTCTGAACATTCCGGAACTCTGAACATTCCGGAATTCCGAACATTCCGGAACCTTGGTGCATTCCGGAACTCTGAACATTCCGGAACTCTGAACATTCCGGAACCTTGGTGCATTCCGGAACCTTGGTACATTCCGGAATTCCGAACATTCCGGAACCTTGGTGCATTCCGGAACTCTGACCATTCCGGAATTCTGAACATTCCGGAACCTTGGTGCATTCCGGAACTCTGAACATTCCGGAACTCTGAACATTCCGGAACCTTGGTGCATTCCGGAACCTTGGTGCATTCCGGAACTCTGAACATTCCGGAACTCTGAACATTCCGGAACCTTGGTACATTCCGGAATTCCGAACATTCCGGAACCTTGGTGCATTCCGGAATTCCGAACATTCCGGAACCTTGGTGCATTCCGGAACTCTGAACATTCCGGAACTCTGAACATTCCGGAACCTTGGTGCATTCCGGAACCTTGATGCATTCCGGAACTCTGAACAGTCCGGAACTCTGAACATTCCGGAATTCCGAACATTCCGGAACCTTGGTGCATTCCGGAATTCCGAACATTCCGGAACTCTGAACATTCCGGAACCTTTGTGCATTCCGGAACCTTGGTACATTCCGGAATTCCGAACATTCCGGAACCTTGGTGCATTCCGGAACTCTGAACATTCCGGAACCTTGGTGCATTCCGGAACTCTGAAAATTCCGGAACCTTGGTGCATTCCGGAACTCTGAACATTCCGGAACCTTGGTGCATTCCGGAACCTTGGTGCATTCCGGAACCTTGATGCATTCCGGAACTCTGAACAGTCCGGAACTCTGAACATTCCGGAATTCCGAACATTCCGGAACCTTGGTGCATTCCGGAATTCCGAACATTCCGGAACTCTGAACATTCCGGAACCTTTGTGCATTCCGGAACCTTGGTACATTCCGGAATTCCGAACATTCCGGAACCTTGGTGCATTCCGGAATTCCGAACATTCCGGAACTCTGAACATTCCGGAACCTTTGTGCATTCCGGAACCTTGGTACATTCCGGAATTCCGAACATTCCGGAACCTTGGTGCATTCCGGAACTCTGACCATTCCGGAATTCCGAACATTCCGGAACCTTGGTGCATTCCGGAACTCTGAACATTCCGGAACTCTGAACATTCCGGAACCTTGGTGCATTCCGGAACCTTGATGCATTCCGGAACTCTGAACAGTCCGGAACTCTGAACATTCCGGAATTCCGAACATTCCGGAACCTTGGTGCATTCCGGAACTCTGAACATTCCGGAACTCTGAACATTCCGGAATTCCGAACATTCCGGAACCTTGGTGCATTCCGGAATTCCGAACATTCCGGAACCTTGGTGCATTCCGGAACTCTGAACATTCCGGAACTCTGAACATTCCGGAACTCTGAACATTCCGGAACTCTGAACATTCCGGAATTCCGAACATTCCGGAACCTTGGTGCATTCCGGAACTCTGAACATTCCGGAACCTTGGTGCATTCCGGAACTCTGACCATTCCGGAATTCCGAACATTCCGGAACCTTGGTGCATTCCGGAACTCTGAACATTCCGGAACTCTGAACATTCCGGAACCTTGGTGCATTCCGGAACCTTGATGCATTCCGGAACTCTGAACAGTCCGGAACCTTGGTGCATTCCGGAACCTTGGTGCATTCCGGAACTCCGAACATTCCGGAACTCTGAACATTCCGGAATTCCGAACATTCCGGAACCTTGGTGCATTCCGGAATTCCGAACATTCCGGAACCTTGGTGCATTCCGGAACTCTGAACATTCCGGAACTCTGAACATTCCGGAACTCTGAACATTCCGGAACTCTGAACATTCCGGAATTCCGAACATTCCGGAACCTTGGTGCATTCCGGAACTCTGAACATTCCGGAATTCCGAACATTCCGGAACCTTGGTGCATTCCGGAACTCTGAACATTCCGGAACTCTGAACATTCCGGAACCTTGGTGCATTCCGGAACCTTGGTGCATTCCGGAACTCTGAACATTCCGGAACTCTGAACATTCCGGAATTCCGAACATTCCGGAACCTTGGTGCATTCCGGAACTCTGAACATTCCGGAACTCTGAACATTCCGGAATTCCGAACATTCCGGAACCTTGGTGCATTCCGGAACCTTGGTACATTCCGGAATTCCGAACATTCCGGAACCTTGGTGCATTCCGGAACTCTGAACATTCCGGAACTCTGAACATTCCGGAACCTTGGTGCATTCCGGAACCTTGGTGCATTCCGGAACTCTGAACATTCCGGAACTCTGAACATTCCGGAACTCTGAACATTCCGGAATTCCGAACATTCCGGAACCTTGGTGCATTCCGGAACTCTGAACATTCCGGAATTCCGAACATTCCGGAACCTTGGTGCATTCCGGAACCTTGGTGCATTCCGGAACTCTGAACATTCCGGAACCTTGGTGCATTCCGGAACCTTGGTGCATTCCGGAACTCTGAACATTCCGGAACTCTGAACATTCCGGAACTCTGAACATTTCGGAATTCCGAACATTCCGGAACCTTGGTGCATTCCGGAACTCTGAACATTCCGGAACCTTGGTGCATTCCGGAACCTTGGTGCATTCCGGAACTCTGAACATTCCGGAACTCTGAACATTCCGGAATTCCGAACATTCCGGAACCTTGGTGCATTCCGGAATTCCGAACATTCCGGAACCTTGGTGCATTCCGGAACTCTGAACATTCCGGAACTCTGAACATTCCGGAACTCTGAACATTCCGGAACTCTGAACATTCCGGAACCTTGGTGCATTCCGGAACCTTGGTGCATTCCGGAATTCCGAACATTCCGGAACCTTGGTGCATTCCGGAACTCTGAACATTCCGGAACTCTGAACATTCCGGAACCTTGGTGCATTCCGGAACCTTGATGCATTCTGGAACTCTGAACAGTCCGGAACTCTGAACATTCCGGAATTCCGAACATTCCGGAACCTTGGTGCATTCCGGAACTCTGAACATTCCGGAACTCTGAACATTCCGGAACCTTGGTGCATTCCGGAACCTTGGTGCATTCCGGAACTCTGAACATTCCGGAACTCTGAACATTCCGGAACCTTTGTGCATTCCGGAATTCCCAACATTCCGGAACCTTGGTGCATTCCGGAACCTTGGTGCATTCCGGAACTCTGAACATTCCGGAACTCTGAACATTCCGGAAACTTGGTGCATTCCGGAATTCCGAACATTCCGGAACCTTGGTGCATTCTGGAACTCTGAACATTCCGGAATTCCGAACATTCCGGAACCTTGGTGCATTCCGGAATTCCCAACATTCCGGAACCTTGGTGCATTCCGGAACTCTGAACATTCCGGAACTCTGAACATTCCGGAATTCCGAACATTCCGGAACCTTGGTGCATTCCGGAACTCTGAACATTCCGGAACTCTGAACATTCCGGAACTCTGAACATTCCGGAATTCCGAACATTCCGGAACCTTGGTGCATTCCGGAATTCCGAACATTCCGGAACCTTGGTGCATTCCGGAACTCTGAACATTCCGGAACTCTGAACATTCCGGAATTCCGAACATTCCGGAACCTTGGTGCATTCCGGAATTCCGAACATTCCGGAACCTTGGTGCATTCCGGAACTCTGAACATTCCGGAACTCTGAACATTCCGGAACTCTGAACATTCCGGAATTCCGAACATTCCGGAACCTTGGTGCATTCCGGAACTCTGAACATTCCGGAATTCCGAACATTCCGGAACCTTTGTGGATTCCGGAACCTTGGTACATTCCGGAATTCCGAACATTCCGGAACCTTGGTACATTCCGGAATTCCGAACATTCCGGAACTCTGAACATTCCGGAACCTTGGTGCATTCCGGAACTCTGAACATTCCGGAACCTTGGTGCATTCCGGAACCTTGGTGCATTCCGGAACTCTGAACATTCCGGAACTCTGAACATTCCGGAACTCTGAACATTCCGGAATTCCGAACATTCCGGAACCTTGGTGCATTCCGGAACTCTGAACATTCCGGAACTCTGAACATTCCGGAACTCTGAACATTCCGGAATTCCGAACATTCCGGAACCTTGGTGCATTCCGGAACTCTGAACATTCCGGAACTCTGAACATTCCGGAACCTTGGTACATTCCGGAATTCCGAACATTCCGGAACCTTGGTGCATTCCGGAATTCCGAACATTCCGGAACCTTGGTGCATTCCGGAACTCTGAACATTCCGGAACTCTGAACATTCCGGAACTCTGAACATTCCGGAATTCCGAACATTCCGGAACCTTGGTGCATTCCGGAACTCTGAACATTCCGGAATTCCGAACATTCCGGAACCTTTGTGCATTCCGGAACCTTGGTACATTCCGGAATTCCGAACATTCCGGAACCTTGGTACATTCCGGAATTCCGAACATTCCGGAATTCTGAACATTCCGGAATTCCGAACATTCCGGAACCTTGGTGCATTCCGGAACTCTGAACATTCCGGAATTCCGAACATTCCGGAACCTTTGTGCATTCCGGAACCTTGGTACATTCCGGAATTCCGAACATTCCGGAACCTTGGTGCATTCTGGAACTCTGAACATTCCGGAATTCCGAACATTCCGGAACCTTGGTGCATTCCGGAATTCCCAACATTCCGGAACCTTGGTGCATTCCGGAACTCTGAACATTCCGGAACTCTGAACATTCCGGAACTCTGAACATTCCGGAATTCCGAACATTCCGGAACCTTGGTGCATTCCGGAACTCTGAACATTCCGGAACTCTGAACATTCCGGAACTCTGAACATTCCGGAATTCCGAACATTCCGGAACCTTGGTGCATTCCGGAATTCCGAACATTCCGGAACCTTGGTGCATTCCGGAACTCTGAACATTCCGGAACTCTGAACATTCCGGAATTCCGAACATTCCGGAACCTTGGTGCATTCCGGAATTCCGAACATTCCGGAACCTTGGTGCATTCCGGAACTCTGAACATTCCGGAACTCTGAACATTCCGGAACTCTGAACATTCCGGAATTCCGAACATTCCGGAACCTTGGTGCATTCCGGAACTCTGAACATTCCGGAACCTTGGTGCATTCCGGAACCTTGGTACATTCCGGAATTCCGAACATTCCGGAACCTTGGTGCATTCCGGAATTCCGAACATTCCGGAACTCTGAACATTCCGGAACCTTTGTGCATTCCGGAACCTTGGTACATTCCGGAATTCCGAACATTCCGGAACCTTGGTGCATTCCGGAACTCTGACCATTCCGGAATTCCGAACATTCCGGAACCTTGGTGCATTCCGGAACTCTGAACATTCCGGAACTCTGAACATTCCGGAACCTTGGTGCATTCCGGAACCTTGATGCATTCCGGAACTCTGAACAGTCCGGAACTCTGAACATTCCGGAATTCCGAACATTCCGGAACCTTGGTGCATTCCGGAACTCTGAACATTCCGGAACTCTGAACATTCCGGAATTCCGAACATTCCGGAACCTTGGTGCATTCCGGAATTCCGAACATTCCGGAACCTTGGTGCATTCCGGAACTCTGAACATTCCGGAACTCTGAACATTCCGGAACTCTGAACATTCCGGAACTCTGAACATTCCGGAATTCCGAACATTCCGGAACCTTGGTGCATTCCGGAACTCTGAACATTCCGGAACCTTGGTGCATTCCGGAACTCTGACCATTCCGGAATTCCGAACATTCCGGAACCTTGGTGCATTCCGGAACTCTGAACATTCCGGAACTCTGAACATTCCGGAACCTTGGTGCATTCCGGAACCTTGATGCATTCCGGAACTCTGAACAGTCCGGAACTCTGAACATTCCGGAATTCCGAACATTCCGGAACCTTGGTGCATTCCGGAACTCTGAACATTCCGGAACCTTGGTGCATTCCGGAACCTTGGTGCATTCCGGAACTCCGAACATTCCGGAACTCTGAACATTCCGGAATTCCGAACATTCCGGAACCTTGGTGCATTCCGGAATTCCGAACATTCCGGAACCTTGGTGCATTCCGGAACTCTGAACATTCCGGAACTCTGAACATTCCGGAACTCTGAACATTCCGGAACTCTGAACATTCCGGAACTCTGAACATTCCGGAATTCCGAACATTCCGGAACCTTGGTGCATTCCGGAACTCTGAACATTCCGGAACTCTGAACATTCCGGAACTCTGAACATTCCGGAATTCCGAACATTCCGGAACCTTGGTGCATTCCGGAATTCCGAACATTCCGGAACCTTGGTGCATTCCGGAACTCTGAACATTCCGGAACTCTGAACATTCCGGAATTCCGAACATTCCGGAACCTTGGTGCATTCCGGAATTCCGAACATTCCGGAACCTTGGTGCATTCCGGAACTCTGAACATTCCGGAACTCTGAACATTCCGGAACTCTGAACATTCCGGAATTCCGAACATTCCGGAACCTTGGTGCATTCCGGAACTCTGAACATTCCGGAACCTTGGTGCATTCCGGAACCTTGGTACATTCCGGAATTCCGAACATTCCGGAACCTTGGTGCATTCCGGAATTCCGAACATTCCGGAACTCTGAACATTCCGGAACCTTTGTGCATTCCGGAACCTTGGTACATTCCGGAATTCCGAACATTCCGGAACCTTGGTGCATTCCGGAACTCTGACCATTCCGGAATTCCGAACATTCCGGAACCTTGGTGCATTCCGGAACTCTGAACATTCCGGAACTCTGAACATTCCGGAACCTTGGTGCATTCCGGAACCTTGATGCATTCCGGAACTCTGAACAGTCCGGAACTCTGAACATTCCGGAATTCCGAACATTCCGGAACCTTGGTGCATTCCGGAACTCTGAACATTCCGGAACTCTGAACATTCCGGAATTCCGAACATTCCGGAACCTTGGTGCATTCCGGAATTCCGAACATTCCGGAACCTTGGTGCATTCCGGAACTCTGAACATTCCGGAACTCTGAACATTCCGGAACTCTGAACATTCCGGAACTCTGAACATTCCGGAATTCCGAACATTCCGGAACCTTGGTGCATTCCGGAACTCTGAACATTCCGGAACCTTGGTGCATTCCGGAACTCTGACCATTCCGGAATTCCGAACATTCCGGAACCTTGGTGCATTCCGGAACTCTGAACATTCCGGAACTCTGAACATTCCGGAACCTTGGTGCATTCCGGAACCTTGATGCATTCCGGAACTCTGAACAGTCCGGAACTCTGAACATTCCGGAATTCCGAACATTCCGGAACCTTGGTGCATTCCGGAACTCTGAACATTCCGGAACCTTGGTGCATTCCGGAACCTTGGTGCATTCCGGAACTCCGAACATTCCGGAACTCTGAACATTCCGGAATTCCGAACATTCCGGAACCTTGGTGCATTCCGGAATTCCGAACATTCCGGAACCTTGGTGCATTCCGGAACTCTGAACATTCCGGAACTCTGAACATTCCGGAACTCTGAACATTCCGGAACTCTGAACATTCCGGAATTCCGAACATTCCGGAACCTTGGTGCATTCCGGAACTCTGAACATTCCGGAATTCCGAACATTCCGGAACCTTGGTGCATTCCGGAACTCTGAACATTCCGGAACTCTGAACATTCCGGAACCTTGGTGCATTCCGGAACCTTGGTGCATTCCGGAACTCTGAACATTCCGGAACTCTGAACATTCCGGAATTCCGAACATTCCGGAACCTTGGTGCATTCCGGAACTCTGAACATTCCGGAACTCTGAACATTCCGGAATTCCGAACATTCCGGAACCTTGGTGCATTCCGGAACCTTGGTACATTCCGGAATTCCGAACATTCCGGAACCTTGGTGCATTCCGGAACTCTGAACATTCCGGAACTCTGAACATTCCGGAACCTTGGTACATTCCGGAATTCCGAACATTCCGGAACCTTGGTGCATTCCGGAACCTTGGTGCATTCCGGAACTCTGAACATTCCGGAACCTTGGTGCATTCCGGAACCTTGGTGCATTCCGGAACTCTGAACATTCCGGAACTCTGAACATTCCGGAACTCTGAACATTTCGGAATTCCGAACATTCCGGAACCTTGGTGCATTCCGGAACTCTGAACATTCCGGAACCTTGGTGCATTCCGGAACCTTGGTGCATTCCGGAACTCTGAACATTCCGGAACTCTGAACATTCCGGAATTCCGAACATTCCGGAACCTTGGTGCATTCCGGAATTCCGAACATTCCGGAACCTTGGTGCATTCCGGAACTCTGAACATTCCGGAACTCTGAACATTCCGGAACTCTGAACATTCCGGAACTCTGAACATTCCGGAACCTTGGTGCATTCCGGAACCTTGGTGCATTCCGGAATTCCGAACATTCCGGAACCTTGGTGCATTCCGGAACTCTGAACATTCCGGAACTCTGAACATTCCGGAACCTTGGTGCATTCCGGAACCTTGATGCATTCTGGAACTCTGAACAGTCCGGAACTCTGAACATTCCGGAATTCCGAACATTCCGGAACCTTGGTGCATTCCGGAACTCTGAACATTCCGGAACTCTGAACATTCCGGAACCTTGGTGCATTCCGGAACCTTGGTGCATTCCGGAACTCTGAACATTCCGGAACTCTGAACATTCCGGAACCTTTGTGCATTCCGGAATTCCCAACATTCCGGAACCTTGGTGCATTCCGGAACCTTGGTGCATTCCGGAACTCTGAACATTCCGGAACTCTGAACATTCCGGAAACTTGGTGCATTCCGGAATTCCGAACATTCCGGAACCTTGGTGCATTCTGGAACTCTGAACATTCCGGAATTCCGAACATTCCGGAACCTTGGTGCATTCCGGAATTCCCAACATTCCGGAACCTTGGTGCATTCCGGAACTCTGAACATTCCGGAACTCTGAACATTCCGGAACTCTGAACATTCCGGAATTCCGAACATTCCGGAACCTTGGTGCATTCCGGAACTCTGAACATTCCGGAACTCTGAACATTCCGGAACTCTGAACATTCCGGAATTCCGAACATTCCGGAACCTTGGTGCATTCCGGAATTCCGAACATTCCGGAACCTTGGTGCATTCCGGAACTCTGAACATTCCGGAACTCTGAACATTCCGGAATTCCGAACATTCCGGAACCTTGGTGCATTCCGGAATTCCGAACATTCCGGAACCTTGGTGCATTCCGGAACTCTGAACATTCCGGAACTCTGAACATTCCGGAACTCTGAACATTCCGGAATTCCGAACATTCCGGAACCTTGGTGCATTCCGGAACTCTGAACATTCCGGAATTCCGAACATTCCGGAACCTTTGTGGATTCCGGAACCTTGGTACATTCCGGAATTCCGAACATTCCGGAACCTTGGTACATTCCGGAATTCCGAACATTCCGGAACTCTGAACATTCCGGAACCTTGGTGCATTCCGGAACTCTGAACATTCCGGAACCTTGGTGCATTCCGGAACCTTGGTGCATTCCGGAACTCTGAACATTCCGGAACTCTGAACATTCCGGAACTCTGAACATTCCGGAATTCCGAACATTCCGGAACCTTGGTGCATTCCGGAACTCTGAACATTCCGGAACTCTGAACATTCCGGAACTCTGAACATTCCGGAATTCCGAACATTCCGGAACCTTGGTGCATTCCGGAACTCTGAACATTCCGGAACTCTGAACATTCCGGAACCTTGGTACATTCCGGAATTCCGAACATTCCGGAACCTTGGTGCATTCCGGAATTCCGAACATTCCGGAACCTTGGTGCATTCCGGAACTCTGAACATTCCGGAACTCTGAACATTCCGGAACTCTGAACATTCCGGAATTCCGAACATTCCGGAACCTTGGTGCATTCCGGAACTCTGAACATTCCGGAATTCCGAACATTCCGGAACCTTTGTGCATTCCGGAACCTTGGTACATTCCGGAATTCCGAACATTCCGGAACCTTGGTACATTCCGGAATTCCGAACATTCCGGAATTCTGAACATTCCGGAATTCCGAACATTCCGGAACCTTGGTGCATTCCGGAACTCTGAACATTCCGGAATTCCGAACATTCCGGAACCTTTGTGCATTCCGGAACCTTGGTACATTCCGGAATTCCGAACATTCCGGAACCTTGGTGCATTCTGGAACTCTGAACATTCCGGAATTCCGAACATTCCGGAACCTTGGTGCATTCCGGAATTCCCAACATTCCGGAACCTTGGTGCATTCCGGAACTCTGAACATTCCGGAACTCTGAACATTCCGGAACTCTGAACATTCCGGAATTCCGAACATTCCGGAACCTTGGTGCATTCCGGAACTCTGAACATTCCGGAACTCTGAACATTCCGGAACTCTGAACATTCCGGAATTCCGAACATTCCGGAACCTTGGTGCATTCCGGAATTCCGAACATTCCGGAACCTTGGTGCATTCCGGAACTCTGAACATTCCGGAACTCTGAACATTCCGGAATTCCGAACATTCCGGAACCTTGGTGCATTCCGGAATTCCGAACATTCCGGAACCTTGGTGCATTCCGGAACTCTGAACATTCCGGAACTCTGAACATTCCGGAACTCTGAACATTCCGGAATTCCGAACATTCCGGAACCTTGGTGCATTCCGGAACTCTGAACATTCCGGAACCTTGGTGCATTCCGGAACCTTGGTACATTCCGGAATTCCGAACATTCCGGAACCTTGGTACATTCCGGAATTCCGAACATTCCGGAACTCTGAACATTCCGGAACCTTGGTGCATTCCGGAACTCTGAACATTCCGGAACCTTGGTGCATTCCGGAACCTTGGTGCATTCCGGAACTCTGAACATTCCGGAACTCTGAACATTCCGGAACTCTGAACATTCCGGAATTCCGAACATTCCGGAACCTTGGTGCATTCCGGAACTCTGAACATTCCGGAACTCTGAACATTCCGGAACTCTGAACATTCCGGAACTCTGAACATTCCGGAATTCCGAACATTCCGGAACCTTGGTGCATTCCGGAACTCTGAACATTCCGGAACTCTGAACATTCCGGAACCTTGGTACATTCCGGAATTCCGAACATTCCGGAACCTTGGTGCATTCCGGAATTCCGAACATTCCGGAACCTTGGTGCATTCCGGAACTCTGAACATTCCGGAACTCTGAACATTCCGGAACTCTGAACATTCCGGAACTCTGAACATTCCGGAATTCCGAACATTCCGGAACCTTGGTGCATTCCGGAACTCTGAACATTCCGGAACCTTGGTACATTCCGGAATTCCGAACATTCCGGAACCTTGGTGCATTCCGGAACTCTGAACATTCCGGAACTGAACATTCCGGAACCTTGGTGCATTCCGGAATTCCGAACATTCCGAAACCTTGGTGCATTCCGGAACCTTGGTGCATTCCGGAACTCTGAACATTCCGGAACCTTTGTGCATTCCGGAACCTTGGTACATTCCGGAACTCTGAACATTCCGGAATTCCGAACATTCCGGAACCTTGGTGCATTCCGGAACTCTGAACATTCCGGAACTCTGAACAGTCCGGAACTCTGAACATTCCGGAATTCCGAACATTCCGGAACCTTGGTGCATTCCGGAATTCCGAACATTCCGGAACTCTGAACATTCCGGAACCTTTGTGCATTCCGGAACCTTGGTACATTCCGGAATTCCGAACATTCCGGAACCTTGGTGCATTCCGGAACTCTGAACATTCCGGAACTCTGAACATTCCGGAACCTTGGTGCATTCCGGAACCTTGGTGCATTCCGGAACTCTGAACATTCCGGAACTCTGAACATTCCGGAACTCTGAACATTCCGGAACCTTGGTGCATTCCGGAACCTTGATGCATTCCGGAACTCTGAACAGTCCGGAACTCTGAACATTCCGGAATTCCGAACATTCCGGAACCTTGGTGCATTCCGGAACTCTGAACATTCCGGAACTCTGAACATTCCGGAATTCCGAACATTCCGGAACCTTGGTGCATTCCGGAATTCCGAACATTCCGGAACCTTGGTGCATTCCGGAACTCTGAACATTCCGGAACTCTGAACATTCCGGAACTCTGAACATTCCGGAACTCTGAACATTCCGGAATTCCGAACATTCCGGAACCTTGGTGCATTCCGGAACTCTGAACATTCCGGAACCTTGGTGCATTCCGGAACTCTGACCATTCCGGAATTCCGAACATTCCGGAACCTTGGTGCATTCCGGAACTCTGAACATTCCGGAACTCTGAACATTCCGGAACCTTGGTGCATTCCGGAACCTTGATGCATTCCGGAACTCTGAACAGTCCGGAACTCTGAACATTCCGGAATTCCGAACATTCCGGAACCTTGGTGCATTCCGGAACTCTGAACATTCCGGAACCTTGGTGCATTCCGGAACCTTGGTGCATTCCGGAACTCCGAACATTCCGGAACTCTGAACATTCCGGAATTCCGAACATTCCGGAACCTTGGTGCATTCCGGAATTCCGAACATTCCGGAACCTTGGTGCATTCCGGAACTCTGAACATTCCGGAACTCTGAACATTCCGGAACTCTGAACATTCCGGAACTCTGAACATTCCGGAATTCCGAACATTCCGGAACCTTGGTGCATTCCGGAACTCTGAACATTCCGGAATTCCGAACATTCCGGAACCTTGGTGCATTCCGGAACTCTGAACATTCCGGAACTCTGAACATTCCGGAACCTTGGTGCATTCCGGAACCTTGGTGCATTCCGGAACTCTGAACATTCCGGAACTCTGAACATTCCGGAATTCCGAACATTCCGGAACCTTGGTGCATTCCGGAACTCTGAACATTCCGGAACTCTGAACATTCCGGAATTCCGAACATTCCGGAACCTTGGTGCATTCCGGAACCTTGGTACATTCCGGAATTCCGAACATTCCGGAACCTTGGTGCATTCCGGAACTCTGAACATTCCGGAACTCTGAACATTCCGGAACCTTGGTACATTCCGGAATTCCGAACATTCCGGAACCTTGGTGCATTCCGGAACCTTGGTGCATTCCGGAACTCTGAACATTCCGGAACCTTGGTGCATTCCGGAACCTTGGTGCATTCCGGAACTCTGAACATTCCGGAACTCTGAACATTCCGGAACTCTGAACATTTCGGAATTCCGAACATTCCGGAACCTTGGTGCATTCCGGAACTCTGAACATTCCGGAACCTTGGTGCATTCCGGAACCTTGGTGCATTCCGGAACTCTGAACATTCCGGAACTCTGAACATTCCGGAATTCCGAACATTCCGGAACCTTGGTGCATTCCGGAATTCCGAACATTCCGGAACCTTGGTGCATTCCGGAACTCTGAACATTCCGGAACTCTGAACATTCCGGAACTCTGAACATTCCGGAACTCTGAACATTCCGGAACCTTGGTGCATTCCGGAACCTTGGTGCATTCCGGAATTCCGAACATTCCGGAACCTTGGTGCATTCCGGAACTCTGAACATTCCGGAACTCTGAACATTCCGGAACCTTGGTGCATTCCGGAACCTTGATGCATTCTGGAACTCTGAACAGTCCGGAACTCTGAACATTCCGGAATTCCGAACATTCCGGAACCTTGGTGCATTCCGGAACTCTGAACATTCCGGAACTCTGAACATTCCGGAACCTTGGTGCATTCCGGAACCTTGGTGCATTCCGGAACTCTGAACATTCCGGAACTCTGAACATTCCGGAACCTTTGTGCATTCCGGAATTCCCAACATTCCGGAACCTTGGTGCATTCCGGAACCTTGGTGCATTCCGGAACTCTGAACATTCCGGAACTCTGAACATTCCGGAAACTTGGTGCATTCCGGAATTCCGAACATTCCGGAACCTTGGTGCATTCTGGAACTCTGAACATTCCGGAATTCCGAACATTCCGGAACCTTGGTGCATTCCGGAATTCCCAACATTCCGGAACCTTGGTGCATTCCGGAACTCTGAACATTCCGGAACTCTGAACATTCCGGAACTCTGAACATTCCGGAATTCCGAACATTCCGGAACCTTGGTGCATTCCGGAACTCTGAACATTCCGGAACTCTGAACATTCCGGAACTCTGAACATTCCGGAATTCCGAACATTCCGGAACCTTGGTGCATTCCGGAATTCCGAACATTCCGGAACCTTGGTGCATTCCGGAACTCTGAACATTCCGGAACTCTGAACATTCCGGAATTCCGAACATTCCGGAACCTTGGTGCATTCCGGAATTCCGAACATTCCGGAACCTTGGTGCATTCCGGAACTCTGAACATTCCGGAACTCTGAACATTCCGGAACTCTGAACATTCCGGAATTCCGAACATTCCGGAACCTTGGTGCATTCCGGAACTCTGAACATTCCGGAATTCCGAACATTCCGGAACCTTTGTGGATTCCGGAACCTTGGTACATTCCGGAATTCCGAACATTCCGGAACCTTGGTACATTCCGGAATTCCGAACATTCCGGAACTCTGAACATTCCGGAACCTTGGTGCATTCCGGAACTCTGAACATTCCGGAACCTTGGTGCATTCCGGAACCTTGGTGCATTCCGGAACTCTGAACATTCCGGAACTCTGAACATTCCGGAACTCTGAACATTCCGGAATTCCGAACATTCCGGAACCTTGGTGCATTCCGGAACTCTGAACATTCCGGAACTCTGAACATTCCGGAACTCTGAACATTCCGGAATTCCGAACATTCCGGAACCTTGGTGCATTCCGGAACTCTGAACATTCCGGAACTCTGAACATTCCGGAACCTTGGTACATTCCGGAATTCCGAACATTCCGGAACCTTGGTGCATTCCGGAATTCCGAACATTCCGGAACCTTGGTGCATTCCGGAACTCTGAACATTCCGGAACTCTGAACATTCCGGAACTCTGAACATTCCGGAATTCCGAACATTCCGGAACCTTGGTGCATTCCGGAACTCTGAACATTCCGGAATTCCGAACATTCCGGAACCTTTGTGCATTCCGGAACCTTGGTACATTCCGGAATTCCGAACATTCCGGAACCTTGGTACATTCCGGAATTCCGAACATTCCGGAATTCTGAACATTCCGGAATTCCGAACATTCCGGAACCTTGGTGCATTCCGGAACTCTGAACATTCCGGAATTCCGAACATTCCGGAACCTTTGTGCATTCCGGAACCTTGGTACATTCCGGAATTCCGAACATTCCGGAACCTTGGTGCATTCTGGAACTCTGAACATTCCGGAATTCCGAACATTCCGGAACCTTGGTGCATTCCGGAATTCCCAACATTCCGGAACCTTGGTGCATTCCGGAACTCTGAACATTCCGGAACTCTGAACATTCCGGAACTCTGAACATTCCGGAATTCCGAACATTCCGGAACCTTGGTGCATTCCGGAACTCTGAACATTCCGGAACTCTGAACATTCCGGAACTCTGAACATTCCGGAATTCCGAACATTCCGGAACCTTGGTGCATTCCGGAATTCCGAACATTCCGGAACCTTGGTGCATTCCGGAACTCTGAACATTCCGGAACTCTGAACATTCCGGAATTCCGAACATTCCGGAACCTTGGTGCATTCCGGAATTCCGAACATTCCGGAACCTTGGTGCATTCCGGAACTCTGAACATTCCGGAACTCTGAACATTCCGGAACTCTGAACATTCCGGAATTCCGAACATTCCGGAACCTTGGTGCATTCCGGAACTCTGAACATTCCGGAACCTTGGTGCATTCCGGAACCTTGGTACATTCCGGAATTCCGAACATTCCGGAACCTTGGTACATTCCGGAATTCCGAACATTCCGGAACTCTGAACATTCCGGAACCTTGGTGCATTCCGGAACTCTGAACATTCCGGAACCTTGGTGCATTCCGGAACCTTGGTGCATTCCGGAACTCTGAACATTCCGGAACTCTGAACATTCCGGAACTCTGAACATTCCGGAATTCCGAACATTCCGGAACCTTGGTGCATTCCGGAACTCTGAACATTCCGGAACTCTGAACATTCCGGAACTCTGAACATTCCGGAACTCTGAACATTCCGGAATTCCGAACATTCCGGAACCTTGGTGCATTCCGGAACTCTGAACATTCCGGAACTCTGAACATTCCGGAACCTTGGTACATTCCGGAATTCCGAACATTCCGGAACCTTGGTGCATTCCGGAATTCCGAACATTCCGGAACCTTGGTGCATTCCGGAACTCTGAACATTCCGGAACTCTGAACATTCCGGAACTCTGAACATTCCGGAACTCTGAACATTCCGGAATTCCGAACATTCCGGAACCTTGGTGCATTCCGGAACTCTGAACATTCCGGAACCTTGGTACATTCCGGAATTCCGAACATTCCGGAACCTTGGTGCATTCCGGAACTCTGAACATTCCGGAACTGAACATTCCGGAACCTTGGTGCATTCCGGAATTCCGAACATTCCGAAACCTTGGTGCATTCCGGAACCTTGGTGCATTCCGGAACTCTGAACATTCCGGAACCTTTGTGCATTCCGGAACCTTGGTACATTCCGGAACTCTGAACATTCCGGAATTCCGAACATTCCGGAACCTTGGTGCATTCCGGAACTCTGAACATTCCGGAACTCTGAACAGTCCGGAACTCTGAACATTCCGGAATTCCGAACATTCCGGAACCTTGGTGCATTCCGGAATTCCGAACATTCCGGAACTCTGAACATTCCGGAACCTTTGTGCATTCCGGAACCTTGGTACATTCCGGAATTCCGAACATTCCGGAACCTTGGTGCATTCCGGAACTCTGAACATTCCGGAACTCTGAACATTCCGGAACCTTGGTGCATTCCGGAACCTTGGTGCATTCCGGAACTCTGAACATTCCGGAACTCTGAACATTCCGGAACTCTGAACATTCCGGAATTCCGAACATTCCGGAACCTTGGTGCATTCCGGAACTCTGAACATTCCGGAATTCCGAACATTCCGGAACCTTGGTGCATTCCGGAACCTTGGTGCATTCCGGAACTCTGAACATTCCGGAACCTTGGTGCATTCCGGAACCTTGGTGCATTCCGGAACTCTGAACATTCCGGAACTCTGAACATTCCGGAACTCTGAACATTTCGGAATTCCGAACATTCCGGAACCTTGGTGCATTCCGGAACTCTGAACATTCCGGAACCTTGGTGCATTCCGGAACCTTGGTGCATTCCGGAACTCTGAACATTCCGGAACTCTGAACATTCCGGAATTCCGAACATTCCGGAACCTTGGTGCATTCCGGAATTCCGAACATTCCGGAACCTTGGTGCATTCCGGAACTCTGAACATTCCGGAACTCTGAACATTCCGGAACTCTGAACATTCCGGAACTCTGAACATTCCGGAACTCTGAACATTCCGGAATTCCGAACATTCCGGAACCTTGGTGCATTCCGGAACTCTGAACATTCCGGAATTCCGAACATTCCGGAACCTTGGTGCATTCCGGAACTCTGAACATTCCGGAACTCTGAACATTCCGGAACCTTGGTGCATTCCGGAACCTTGGTGCATTCCGGAACTCTGAACATTCCGGAACTCTGAACATTCCGGAATTCCGAACATTCCGGAACCTTGGTGCATTCCGGAATTCCGAACATTCCGGAACTCTGAACATTCCGGAACCTTTGTGCATTCCGGAACCTTGGTACATTCCGGAATTCCGAACATTCCGGAACCTTGGTACATTCCGGAATTCCGAACATTCCGGAACCTTGGTGCATTCCGGAACTCTGAACATTCCGGAATTCCGAACATTCCGGAACCTTGGTGCATTCCGGAATTCCGAACATTCCGGAACCTTGGTGCATTCCGGAACTCTGAACATTCCGGAACTCTGAACATTCCGGAACCTTGGTGCATTCCGGAACCTTGGTGCATTCCGGAACTCTGAACATTCCGGAACTCTGAACATTCCGGAAACTTGGTGCATTCCGGAATTCCGAACATTCCGGAACCTTGGTGCATTCCGGAACTCTGAACATTCCGGAACTCTGAACATTCCGGAACCTTTGTGCATTCCGGAACCTTGGTACATTCCGGAATTCCGAACATTCCGGAACCTTGGTGCATTCCGGAACTCTGAACATTCCGGAACTCTGAACATTCCGGAACCTTGGTACATTCCGGAATTCCGAACATTCCGGAACCTTGGTGCATTCCGGAATTCCGAACATTCCGGAACCTTGGTGCATTCCGGAATTCCGAACATTCCGGAATTCCGAACATTCCGGAACCTTGGTGCATTCCGGAACTCTGAACATTCCGGAACTCTGAACATTCCGGAACTTTGGTGCATTCCGGAACCTTGATGCATTCCGGAACTCTGAACAGTCCGGAACTCTGAACATTCCGGAATTCCGAACATTCCGGAACCTTGGTGCATTCCGGAATTCCGAACATTCCGGAACTCTGAACATTCCGGAACCTTTGTGCATTCCGGAACCTTGGTACATTCCGGAATTCCGAACATTCCGGAACCTTGGTGCATTCCGGAACCTTGGTACATTCCGGAATTCCGAACATTCCGGAACCTTGGTGCATTCCGGAACTCTGACCATTCCGGAATTCCGAACATTCCGGAACCTTGGTGCATTCCGGAACTCTGAACATTCCGGAACTCTGAACATTCCGGAACCTTGGTGCATTCCGGAACTCTGAACATTCCGGAACTCTGAACATTCCGGAACCTTGGTGCATTCCGGAACTCTGAACATTCCGGAACTCTGAACATTCCGGAACCTTGGTGCATTCCGGAACCTTGGTGCATTCCGGAACTCTGAACATTCCGGAACTCTGAACATTCCGGAAACTTGGTGCATTCCGGAATTCCGAACATTCCGGAACCTTGGTGCATTCCGGAACTCTGAACATTCCGGAACTCTGAACATTCCGGAACCTTTGTGCATTCCGGAACCTTGGTACATTCCGGAATTCCGAACATTCCGGAACCTTGGTGCATTCCGGAACTCTGAACATTCCGGAACTCTGAACATTCCGGAACCTTGGTACATTCCGGAATTCCGAACATTCCGGAACCTTGGTGCATTCCGGAATTCCGAACATTCCGGAACCTTGGTGCATTCCGGAATTCCGAACATTCCGGAATTCCGAACATTCCGGAACCTTGGTGCATTCCGGAACTCTGAACATTCCGGAACTCTGAACATTCCGGAACCTTGGTGCATTCCGGAACCTTGATGCATTCCGGAACTCTGAACAGTCCGGAACTCTGAACATTCCGGAATTCCGAACATTCCGGAACCTTGGTGCATTCCGGAATTCCGAACATTCCGGAACTCTGAACATTCCGGAACCTTTGTGCATTCCGGAACCTTGGTACATTCCGGAATTCCGAACATTCCGGAACCTTGGTGCATTCCGGAATTCCGAACATTCCGGAACCTTTGTGCATTCCGGAACCTTGGTACATTCCGGAATTCCGAACATTCCGGAACCTTGGTGCATTCTGGAACTCTGAACATTCCGGAATTCCGAACATTCCGGAACCTTGGTACATTCCGGAATTCCGAACATTCCGGAACCTTTGTGCATTCCGGAACCTTGGTACATTCCGGAATTCCGAACATTCCGGAACCTTGGTGCATTCTGGAACTCTGAACATTCCGGAATTCCGAACATTCCGGAACCTTGGTGCATTCCGGAATTCCCAACATTCCGGAACCTTGGTGCATTCCGGAACTCTGAACATTCCGGAACTCTGAACATTCCGGAACTCTGAACATTCCGGAATTCCGAACATTCCGGAACCTTGGTGCATTCCGGAACTCTGAACATTCCGGAACTCTGAACATTCCGGAATTCCGAACATTCCGGAACCTTGGTGCATTCCGGAATTCCGAACATTCCGGAACCTTGGTGCATTCCGGAACTCTGAACATTCCGGAACTCTGAACATTCCGGAATTCCGAACATTCCGGAACCTTGGTGCATTCCGGAATTCCGAACATTCCGGAACCTTGGTGCATTCCGGAACTCTGAACATTCCGGAACTCTGAACATTCCGGAACTCTGAACATTCCGGAATTCCGAACATTCCGGAACCTTGGTGCATTCCGGAACTCTGAACATTCCGGAATTCCGAACATTCCGGAACCTTTGTGCATTCCGGAACCTTGGTACATTCCGGAATTCCGAACATTCCGGAACCTTGGTACATTCCGGAATTCCGAACATTCCGGAACTCTGAACATTCCGGAATTCCGAACATTCCGGAACTTTGGTGCATTCCGGAACTCTGAACACTCCGGAACTCTGAACATTCCGGAACGTGGTGCATTCCGGAACTCTGAACATTCCGGAACCTTGGTGCATTCCGGAACTCTGAACATTCCGGAACTCTGAACATTCCGGAACTCTGAACATTCCGGAATTCCGAACATTCCGGAACCTTGGTGCATTCCGGAACTCTGAACATTCCGGAATTCCGAACATTCCGGAACCTTGGTGCATTCCGGAACTCTGAACATTCCGGAACTCTGAACATTCCGGAATTCCGAACATTCCGGAACCTTGGTGCATTCCGGAATTCCGAAAATTCCGGAACTCTGAACATTCCGGAACATTTGTGCATTCCGGAACCTTGGTACATTCCGGAATTCCGAACATTCCGGAACCTTGGTGCATTCCGGAACTCTGAACATTCCGGAACTCTGAACATTCCGGAACTCTGAACATTCCGGAACTCTGAACATTCCGGAATTCCGAACATTCCGGAACCTTGGTGCATTCCGGAACTCTGAACATTCCGGAACTCTGAACATTCCGGAACCTTGGTACATTCCGGAATTCCGAACATTCCGGAACCTTGGTGCATTCCGGAATTCCGAACATTCCGGAACCTTGGTGCATTCCGGAACTCTGAACATTCCGGAACTCTGAACATTCCGGAACTCTGAACATTCCGGAACTCTGAACATTCCGGAATTCCGAACATTCCGGAACCTTGGTGCATTCCGGAACTCTGAACATTCCGGAACCTTGGTACATTCCGGAATTCCGAACATTCCGGAACCTTGGTGCATTCCGGAACCTTGGTACATTCCGGAATTCCGAACATTCCGGAACCTTGGTGCATTCCGGAACTCTGAACATTCCGGAATTCCGAACATTCCGGAACCTTGGTGCATTCCGGAACTCTGAACATTCCGGAACTCTGAACATTCCGGAACCTTGGTGCATTCCGGAACCTTGGTGCATTCCGGAACTCTGAACATTCCGGAACTCTGAACATTCCGGAACCTTGGTACATTCCGGAATTCCGAACATTCCGGAACCTTGGTGCATTCCGGAATTCCGAACATTCCGGAACCTTGGTGCATTCCGGAACTCTGAACATTCCGGAACTCTGAACATTCCGGAATTCCGAACATTCCGGAACCTTGGTGCATTCCGGAATTCCGAACATTCCGGAACTCTGAACATTCCGGAACCTTTGTGCATTCCGGAACCTTGGTACATTCCGGAATTCCGAACATTCCAGAACCTTGGTGCATTCCGGAACTCTGAACATTCCGGAACTCTGAACATTCCGGAACCTTGGTACATTCCGGAATTCCGAACATTCCGGAACCTTGGTGCATTCCGGAATTCCGAACATTCCGGAACCTTGGTGCATTCCGGAATTCCGAACATTCCGGAATTCCGAACATTCCGGAACCTTGGTGCATTCCGGAACTCTGAACATTCCGGAACTCTGAACATTCCGGAACCTTGGTGCATTCCGGAACCTTGATGCATTCCGGAACTCTGAACAGTCCGGAACTCTGAACATTCCGGAATTCCGAACATTCCGGAACCTTGGTGCATTCCGGAATTCCGAACATTCCGGAACTCTGAACATTCCGGAACCTTTGTGCATTCCGGAACCTTGGTACATTCCGGAATTCCGAACATTCCGGAACCTTGGTGCATTCCGGAACCTTGGTACATTCCGGAATTCCGAACATTCCGGAACCTTGGTGCATTCCGGAACTCTGACCATTCCGGTATTCCGAACATTCCGGAACCTTGGTGCATTCCGGAATTCCGAACATTCCGGAACCTTGGTGCATTCCGGAACTCTGAACATTCCGGAACTCTGAACATTCCGGAACTCTGAACATTCCGGAACTCTGAACATTCCGGAATTCCGAACATTCCGGAACCTTGGTGCATTCCGGAATTCCGAACATTCCGGAACCTTGGTGCATTCCGGAACTCTGAACATTCCGGAACTCTGAACATTCCGGAACTCTGAACATTCCGGAATTCCGAACATTCCGGAACCTTGGTGCATTCCGGAACTCTGAACATTCCGGAATTCCGAACATTCCGGAACCTTTGTGCATTCCGGAACCTTGGTACATTCCGGAATTCCGAACATTCCGGAACCTTGGTACATTCCGGAATTCCGAACATTCCGGAACTCTGAACATTCCGGAATTCCGAACATTCCGGAACTTTGGTGCATTCCGGAACTCTGAACACTCCGGAACTCTGAACATTCCGGAACCTTGGTGCATTCCGGAACTCTGAACATTCCGGAACCTTGGTGCATTCCGGAACCTTGGTGCATTCCGGAACTCTGAACATTCCGGAACTCTGAACATTCCGGAACTCTGAACATTCCGGAACCTTGGTGCATTCCGGAACTCTGAACATTCCGGAACTCTGAACATTCCGGAACTCTGAACATTCCGGAATTCCGAACATTCCGGAACCTTGGTGCATTCCGGAACTCTGAACATTCCGGAATTCCGAACATTCCGGAACCTTGGTGCATTCCGGAACTCTGAACATTCCGGAACTCTGAACATTCCGGAATTCCGAACATTCCGGAACCTTGGTGCATTCCGGAATTCCGAAAATTCCGGAACTCTGAACATTCCGGAACATTTGTGCATTCCGGAACCTTGGTACATTCCGGAATTCCGAACATTCCGGAACCTTGGTGCATTCCGGAACTCTGAACATTCCGGAACTCTGAACATTCCGGAACTCTGAACATTCCGGAACTCTGAACATTCCGGAATTCCGAACATTCCGGAACCTTGGTGCATTCCGGAACTCTGAACATTCCGGAACTCTGAACATTCCGGAACCTTGGTACATTCCGGAATTCCGAACATTCCGGAACCTTGGTGCATTCCGGAATTCCGAACATTCCGGAACCTTGGTGCATTCCGGAACTCTGAACATTCCGGAACTCTGAACATTCCGGAACTCTGAACATTCCGGAACTCTGAACATTCCGGAATTCCGAACATTCCGGAACCTTGGTGCATTCCGGAACTCTGAACATTCCGGAACCTTGGTACATTCCGGAATTCCGAACATTCCGGAACCTTGGTGCATTCCGGAACCTTGGTACATTCCGGAATTCCGAACATTCCGGAACCTTGGTGCATTCCGGAACTCTGAACATTCCGGAATTCCGAACATTCCGGAACCTTGGTGCATTCCGGAACTCTGAACATTCCGGAACTCTGAACATTCCGGAACCTTGGTGCATTCCGGAACCTTGGTGCATTCCGGAACTCTGAACATTCCGGAACTCTGAACATTCCGGAACCTTGGTACATTCCGGAATTCCGAACATTCCGGAACCTTGGTGCATTCCGGAATTCCGAACATTCCGGAACCTTGGTGCATTCCGGAACTCTGAACATTCCGGAACTCTGAACATTCCGGAATTCCGAACATTCCGGAACCTTGGTGCATTCCGGAATTCCGAACATTCCGGAACTCTGAACATTCCGGAACCTTTGTGCATTCCGGAACCTTGGTACATTCCGGAATTCCGAACATTCCAGAACCTTGGTGCATTCCGGAACTCTGAACATTCCGGAACTCTGAACATTCCGGAACCTTGGTACATTCCGGAATTCCGAACATTCCGGAACCTTGGTGCATTCCGGAATTCCGAACATTCCGGAACCTTGGTGCATTCCGGAATTCCGAACATTCCGGAATTCCGAACATTCCGGAACCTTGGTGCATTCCGGAACTCTGAACATTCCGGAACTCTGAACATTCCGGAACCTTGGTGCATTCCGGAACCTTGATGCATTCCGGAACTCTGAACAGTCCGGAACTCTGAACATTCCGGAATTCCGAACATTCCGGAACCTTGGTGCATTCCGGAATTCCGAACATTCCGGAACTCTGAACATTCCGGAACCTTTGTGCATTCCGGAACCTTGGTACATTCCGGAATTCCGAACATTCCGGAACCTTGGTGCATTCCGGAACCTTGGTACATTCCGGAATTCCGAACATTCCGGAACCTTGGTGCATTCCGGAACTCTGACCATTCCGGTATTCCGAACATTCCGGAACCTTGGTGCATTCCGGAATTCCGAACATTCCGGAACCTTGGTGCATTCCGGAACTCTGAACATTCCGGAACTCTGAACATTCCGGAACTCTGAACATTCCGGAACTCTGAACATTCCGGAATTCCGAACATTCCGGAACCTTGGTGCATTCCGGAATTCCGAACATTCCGGAACCTTGGTGCATTCCGGAACTCTGAACATTCCGGAACTCTGAACATTCCGGAACTCTGAACATTCCGGAATTCCGAACATTCCGGAACCTTGGTGCATTCCGGAACTCTGAACATTCCGGAATTCCGAACATTCCGGAACCTTTGTGCATTCCGGAACCTTGGTACATTCCGGAATTCCGAACATTCCGGAACCTTGGTACATTCCGGAATTCCGAACATTCCGGAACTCTGAACATTCCGGAATTCCGAACATTCCGGAACTTTGGTGCATTCCGGAACTCTGAACACTCCGGAACTCTGAACATTCCGGAACCTTGGTGCATTCCGGAACTCTGAACATTCCGGAACCTTGGTGCATTCCGGAACCTTGGTGCATTCCGGAACTCTGAACATTCCGGAACTCTGAACATTCCGGAACTCTGAACATTCCGGAATTCCGAACATTCCGGAACCTTGGTGCATTCCGGAACTCTGAACATTCCGGAACTCTGAACATTCCGGAACTCTGAACATTCCGGAACTCTGAACATTCCGGAATTCCGAACATTCCGGAACCTTGGTGCATTCCGGAACTCTGAACATTCCGGAACTCTGAACATTCCGGAACCTTGGTACATTCCGGAATTCCGAACATTCCGGAACCTTGGTGCATTCCGGAATTCCGAACATTCCGGAACCTTGGTGCATTCCGGAACTCTGAACATTCCGGAACTCTGAACATTCCGGAACTCTGAACATTCCGGAACTCTGAACATTCCGGAATTCCGAACATTCCGGAACTCTGAACATTCCGGAATCTTGGTACATTCCGGAATTCCGAACATTCCGGAACCTTGGTGCATTCCGGAATTCCGAACATTCCGGAACCTTGGTGCATTCCGGAACTCTGAACATTCCGGAACTCTGAACATTCCGGAACCTTGGTGCATTCCGGAACCTTGGTACATTCCGGAATTCCGAACATTCCGGAACCTTGGTGCATTCCGGAACTCTGACCATTCCGGAATTCCGAACATTCCGGAACCTTGGTGCATTCCGGAACTCTGAACATTCCGGAACTCTGAACATTCCGGAACCTTGGTGCATTCCGGAACCTTGGTGCATTCCGGAACTCTGAACATTCCGGAACTCTGAACATTCCGGAACCTTGGTACATTCCGGAATTCCGAACATTCCGGAACCTTGGTGCATTCCGGAATTCCGAACATTCCGGAACCTTGGTGCATTCCGGAACTCTGAACATTCCGGAACTCTGAACATTCCGGAACCTTGGTGCATTCCGGAACCTTGATGCATTCCGGAACTCTGAACAGTCCGGAACTCTGAACATTCCGGAATTCCGAACATTCCGGAACCTTGGTGCATTCCGGAACTCTGAACATTCCGGAACTCTGAACATTCCGGAACTCTGAACATTCCGGAATTCCGAACATTCCGGAACCTTGGTGCATTCCGGAACTCTGAACATTCCGGAATTCCGAACATTCCGGAACCTTGGTGCATTCCGGAACTCTGAACATTCCGGAACTCTGAACATTCCGGAATTCCGAACATTCCGGAACCTTGGTGCATTCCGGAATTCCGAAAATTCCGGAACTCTGAACATTCCGGAACATTTGTGCATTCCGGAACCTTGGTACATTCCGGAATTCCGAACATTCCGGAACCTTGGTGCATTCCGGAACTCTGAACATTCCGGAACTCTGAACATTCCGGAACTCTGAACATTCCGGAACTCTGAACATTCCGGAATTCCGAACATTCCGGAACCTTGGTGCATTCCGGAACTCTGAACATTCCGGAACTCTGAACATTCCGGAACCTTGGTACATTCCGGAATTCCGAACATTCCGGAACCTTGGTGCATTCCGGAATTCCGAACATTCCGGAACCTTGGTGCATTCCGGAACTCTGAACATTCCGGAACTCTGAACATTCCGGAACTCTGAACATTCCGGAACTCTGAACATTCCGGAATTCCGAACATTCCGGAACCTTGGTGCATTCCGGAACTCTGAACATTCCGGAACCTTGGTACATTCCGGAATTCCGAACATTCCGGAACCTTGGTGCATTCCGGAACTCTGAACATTCCGGAACTGAACATTCCGGAACCTTGGTGCATTCCGGAATTCCGAACATTCCGGAACCTTGGTGCATTCCGGAACTCTGAACATTCCGGAACTCTGAACATTCCGGAACTCTGAACATTCCGGAACTCTGAACATTCCGGAATTCCGAACATTCCGGAACTCTGAACATTCCGGAACTCTGAACATTCCGGAACTCTGAACATTCCGGAACTCTGAACATTCCGGAATTCCGAACATTCCGGAACTCTGAACATTCCGGAATCTTGGTACATTCCGGAATTCCGAACATTCCGGAACCTTGGTGCATTCCGGAATTCCGAACATTCCGGAACCTTGGTGCATTCCGGAACTCTGAACATTCCGGAACTCTGAACATTCCGGAACCTTGGTGCATTCCGGAACCTTGGTACATTCCGGAATTCCGAACATTCCGGAACCTTGGTGCATTCCGGAACTCTGACCATTCCGGAATTCCGAACATTCCGGAACCTTGGTGCATTCCGGAACTCTGAACATTCCGGAACTCTGAACATTCCGGAATTCCGAACATTCCGGAACCTTGGTGCATTCCGGAACTCTGAACATTCCGGAACTCTGAACATTCCGGAATTCCGAACATTCCGGAACCTTGGTGCATTCCGGAACTCTGAACATTCCGGAACTCTGAACATTCCGGAACCTTGGTGCATTCCGGAAACTTGGTGCATTCCGGAATTCCGAACATTCCGGAACCTTGGTGCATTCCGGAACTCTGAACATTCCGGAACTCTGAACATTCCGGAACCTTTGTGCATTCCGGAACCTTGGTACATTCCGGAATTCCGAACATTCCGGAACCTTGGTGCATTCCGGAACTCTGAACATTCCGGAACTCTGAACATTCCGGAACCTTGGTACATTCCGGAATTCCGAACATTCCGGAACCTTGGTGCATTCCGGAATTCCGAACATTCCGGAACCTTGGTGCATTCCGGAATTCCGAACATTCCGGAATTCCGAACATTCCGGAACCTTGGTGCATTCCGGAACTCTGAACATTCCGGAACTCTGAACATTCCGGAACCTTGGTGCATTCCGGAACCTTGATGCATTCCGGAACTCTGAACAGTCCGGAACTCTGAACATTCCGGAATTCCGAACATTCCGGAACCTTGGTGCATTCCGGAATTCCGAACATTCCGGAACTCTGAACATTCCGGAACCTTTGTGCATTCCGGAACCTTGGTACATTCCGGAATTCCGAACATTCCGGAACCTTGGTGCATTCCGGAACCTTGGTACATTCCGGAATTCCGAACATTCCGGAACCTTGGTGCATTCCGGAACTCTGACCATTCCGGAATTCCGAACATTCCGGAACCTTGGTGCATTCCGGAACTCTGAACATTCCGGAACTCTGAACATTCCGGAACCTTGGTGCATTCCGGAACCTTGGTGCATTCCGGAACTCTGAACATTCCGGAACTCTGAACATTCCGGAACCTTGGTGCATTCCGGAACTCTGAACATTCCGGAACTCTGAACATTCCGGAACCTTGGTGCATTCCGGAACCTTGATGCATTCTGGAACTCTGAACAGTCCGGAACTCTGAACATTCCGGAATTCCGAACATTCCGGAACCTTGGTGCATTCCGGAACTCTGAACATTCCGGAACTCTGAACATTCCGGAACCTTGGTGCATTCCGGAACCTTGGTGCATTCCGGAACTCTGAACATTCCGGAACTCTGAACATTCCGGAACTCTGAACATTCCGGAATTCCAAACATTCCGGAACCTTGGTGCATTCCGGAACTCTGAACATTCCGGAATTCCGAACATTCCGAAACCTTGGTGCATTCCGGAACCTTGGTGCATTCCGGAACTCTGAACATTCCGGAACCTTTGTGCATTCCGGAACCTTGGTACATTCCGGAATTCCGAACATTCCGGAACCTTGGTGCATTCCGGAACTCTGAACATTCCGGAATTCCGAACATTCCGGAACCTTTGTGCATTCCGGAACCTTGGTACATTCCGGAATTCCGAACATTCCGGAACCTTGGTGCATTCCGGAATTCCCAACATTCCGGAACCTTGGTGCATTCCGGAACTCTGAACATTCCGGAACTCTGAACATTCCGGAACTCTGAACATTCCGGAATTCCGAACATTCCGGAACCTTGGTGCATTCCGGAACTCTGAACATTCCGGAACTCTGAACATTCCGGAACTCTGAACATTCCGGAATTCCGAACATTCCGGAACCTTGGTGCATTCCGGAATTCCGAACATTCCGGAACCTTGGTGCATTCCGGAACTCTGAACATTCCGGAACTCTGAACATTCCGGAATTCCGAACATTCCGGAACCTTGGTGCATTCCGGAATTCCGAACATTCCGGAACCTTGGTGCATTCCGGAACTCTGAACATTCCGGAACTCTGAACATTCCGGAACTCTGAACATTCCGGAATTCCGAACATTCCGGAACCTTGGTGCATTCCGGAACTCTGAACATTCCGGAATTCCGAACATTCCGGAACCTTTGTGCATTCCGGAACCTTGGTACATTCCGGAATTCCGAACATTCCGGAACCTTGGTACATTCCGGAATTCCGAACATTCCGGAACTCTGAACATTCCGGAATTCCGAACATTCCGGAACTTTGGTGCATTCCGGAACTCTGAACACTCCGGAACTCTGAACATTCCGGAACCTTGGTGCATTCCGGAACTCTGAACATTCCGGAACCTTGGTGCATTCCGGAACTCTGAACATTCCGGAACTCTGAACATTCCGGAACTCTGAACATTCCGGAATTCCGAACATTCCGGAACCTTGGTGCATTCCGGAACTCTGAACATTCCGGAATTCCGAACATTCCGGAACCTTGGTGCATTCCGGAACTCTGAACATTCCGGAACTCTGAACATTCCGGAATTCCGAACATTCCGGAACCTTGGTGCATTCCGGAATTCCGAAAATTCCGGAACTCTGAACATTCCGGAACATTTGTGCATTCCGGAACCTTGGTACATTCCGGAATTCCGAACATTCCGGAACCTTGGTGCATTCCGGAACTCTGAACATTCCGGAACTCTGAACATTCCGGAACTCTGAACATTCCGGAACTCTGAACATTCCGGAATTCCGAACATTCCGGAACCTTGGTGCATTCCGGAACTCTGAACATTCCGGAACTCTGAACATTCCGGAACCTTGGTACATTCCGGAATTCCGAACATTCCGGAACCTTGGTGCATTCCGGAATTCCGAACATTCCGGAACCTTGGTGCATTCCGGAACTCTGAACATTCCGGAACTCTGAACATTCCGGAACTCTGAACATTCCGGAACTCTGAACATTCCGGAATTCCGAACATTCCGGAACCTTGGTGCATTCCGGAACTCTGAACATTCCGGAACCTTGGTACATTCCGGAATTCCGAACATTCCGGAACCTTGGTGCATTCCGGAACCTTGGTACATTCCGGAATTCCGAACATTCCGGAACCTTGGTGCATTCCGGAACTCTGAACATTCCGGAATTCCGAACATTCCGGAACCTTGGTGCATTCCGGAACTCTGAACATTCCGGAACTCTGAACATTCCGGAACCTTGGTGCATTCCGGAACCTTGGTGCATTCCGGAACTCTGAACATTCCGGAACTCTGAACATTCCGGAACCTTGGTACATTCCGGAATTCCGAACATTCCGGAACCTTGGTGCATTCCGGAATTCCGAACATTCCGGAACCTTGGTGCATTCCGGAACTCTGAACATTCCGGAACTCTGAACATTCCGGAATTCCGAACATTCCGGAACCTTGGTGCATTCCGGAATTCCGAACATTCCGGAACTCTGAACATTCCGGAACCTTTGTGCATTCCGGAACCTTGGTACATTCCGGAATTCCGAACATTCCAGAACCTTGGTGCATTCCGGAACTCTGAACATTCCGGAACTCTGAACATTCCGGAACCTTGGTACATTCCGGAATTCCGAACATTCCGGAACCTTGGTGCATTCCGGAATTCCGAACATTCCGGAACCTTGGTGCATTCCGGAATTCCGAACATTCCGGAATTGCGAACATTCCGGAACCTTGGTGCATTCCGGAACTCTGAACATTCCGGAACTCTGAACATTCCGGAACCTTGGTGCATTCCGGAACCTTGATGCATTCCGGAACTCTGAACAGTCCGGAACTCTGAACATTCCGGAATTCCGAACATTCCGGAACCTTGGTGCATTCCGGAATTCCGAACATTCCGGAACTCTGAACATTCCGGAACCTTTGTGCATTCCGGAACCTTGGTACATTCCGGAATTCCGAACATTCCGGAACCTTGGTGCATTCCGGAACCTTGGTACATTCCGGAATTCCGAACATTCCGGAACCTTGGTGCATTCCGGAACTCTGACCATTCCGGTATTCCGAACATTCCGGAACCTTGGTGCATTCCGGAATTCCGAACATTCCGGAACCTTGGTGCATTCCGGAACTCTGAACATTCCGGAACTCTGAACATTCCGGAACTCTGAACATTCCGGAACCTTGGTGCATTCCGGAACCTTGGTGCATTCCGGAACTCTGAACATTCCGGAACTCTGAACATTCCGGAACCTTGGTGCATTCCGGAACTCTGAACATTCCGGAACTCTGAACATTCCGGAACCTTGGTGCATTCCGGAACCTTGGTGCATTCCGGAACTCTGAACATTCCGGAACTCTGAACATTCCGGAACTCTGAACATTCCGGAATTCCAAACATTCCGGAACCTTGGTGCATTCCGGAACTCTGAACATTCCGGAATTCCGAACATTCCGAAACCTTGGTGCATTCCGGAACCTTGGTGCATTCCGGAACTCTGAACATTCCGGAACCTTTGTGCATTCCGGAACCTTGGTACATTCCGGAATTCCGAACATTCCGGAACCTTGGTGCATTCCGGAACTCTGAACATTCCGGAATTCCGAACATTCCGGAACCTTTGTGCATTCCGGAACCTTGGTACATTCCGGAATTCCGAACATTCCGGAACCTTGGTGCATTCTGGAACTCTGAACATTCCGGAATTCCGAACATTCCGGAACCTTGGTGCATTCCGGAATTCCCAACATTCCGGAACCTTGGTGCATTCCGGAACTCTGAACATTCCGGAACTCTGAACATTCCGGAACTCTGAACATTCCGGAATTCCGAACATTCCGGAACCTTGGTGCATTCCGGAACTCTGAACATTCCGGAACTCTGAACATTCCGGAACTCTGAACATTCCGGAATTCCGAACATTCCGGAACCTTGGTGCATTCCGGAATTCCGAACATTCCGGAACCTTGGTGCATTCCGGAACTCTGAACATTCCGGAACTCTGAACATTCCGGAATTCCGAACATTCCGGAACCTTGGTGCATTCCGGAATTCCGAACATTCCGGAACCTTGGTGCATTCCGGAACTCTGAACATTCCGGAACTCTGAACATTCCGGAACTCTGAACATTCCGGAATTCCGAACATTCCGGAACCTTGGTGCATTCCGGAACTCTGAACATTCCGGAATTCCGAACATTCCGGAACCTTTGTGCATTCCGGAACCTTGGTACATTCCGGAATTCCGAACATTCCGGAACCTTGGTACATTCCGGAATTCCGAACATTCCGGAACTCTGAACATTCCGGAACTCTGAACATTCCGGAACTCTGAACATTCCGGAACCTTGGTGCATTCCGGAACCTTGGTGCATTCCGGAACTCTGAACATTCCGGAACTCTGAACATTCCGGAACCTTGGTGCATTCCGGAACTCTGAACATTCCGGAACTCTGAACATTCCGGAACCTTTGTGCATTCCGGAACCTTGGTACATTCCGGAATTCCGAACATTCCGGAACCTTGGTGCATTCCGGAACCTTGGTACATTCCGGAATTCCGAACATTCCGGAACCTTGGTGCATTCCGGAACTCTGACCATTCCGGTATTCCGAACATTCCGGAACCTTGGTGCATTCCGGAATTCCGAACATTCCGGAACCTTGGTGCATTCCGGAACTCTGAACATTCCGGAACTCTGAACATTCCGGAACTCTGAACATTCCGGAACTCTGAACATTCCGGAATTCCGAACATTCCGGAACCTTGGTGCATTCCGGAATTCCGAACATTCCGGAACCTTGGTGCATTCCGGAACTCTGAACATTCCGGAACTCTGAACATTCCGGAACTCTGAACATTCCGGAATTCCGAACATTCCGGAACCTTTGTGCATTCCGGAACCTTGGTACATTCCGGAATTCCGAACATTCCGGAACCTTGGTACATTCCGGAATTCCGAACATTCCGGAACTCTGAACATTCCGGAATTCCGAACATTCCGGAACTTTGGTGCATTCCGGAACTCTGAACACTCCGGAACTCTGAACATTCCGGAACCTTGGTGCATTCCGGAACTCTGAACATTCCGGAACCTTGGTGCATTCCGGAACCTTGGTGCATTCCGGAACTCTGAACATTCCGGAACTCTGAACATTCCGGAACTCTGAACATTCCGGAATTCCGAACATTCCGGAACCTTGGTGCATTCCGGAACTCTGAACATTCCGGAACTCTGAACATTCCGGAACTCTGAACATTCCGGAACTCTGAACATTCCGGAATTCCGAACATTCCGGAACCTTGGTGCATTCCGGAACTCTGAACATTCCGGAACTCTGAACATTCCGGAACTCTGAACATTCCGGAACTCTGAACATTCCGGAATTCCGAACATTCCGGAACTCTGAACATTCCGGAATCTTGGTACATTCCGGAATTCCGAACATTCCGGAACCTTGGTGCATTCCGGAATTCCGAACATTCCGGAACCTTGGTGCATTCCGGAACTCTGAACATTCCGGAACTCTGAACATTCCGGAATTCCGAACATTCCGGAACCTTGGTGCATTCCGGAATTCCGAACATTCCGGAACCTTGGTGCATTCCGGAACTCTGAACATTCCGGAACTCTGAACATTCCGGAACCTTGGTGCATTCCGGAACCTTGGTACATTCCGGAATTCCGAACATTCCGGAACCTTGGTGCATTCCGGAACTCTGACCATTCCGGAATTCCGAACATTCCGGAACCTTGGTGCATTCCGGAACTCTGAACATTCCGGAACTCTGAACATTCCGGAACCTTGGTGCATTCCGGAACCTTGGTGCATTCCGGAACTCTGAACATTCCGGAACTCTGAACATTCCGGAACCTTGGTACATTCCGGAATTCCGAACATTCCGGAACCTTGGTGCATTCCGGAATTCCGAACATTCCGGAACCTTGGTGCATTCCGGAACTCTGAACATTCCGGAACTCTGAACATTCCGGAACCTTGGTGCATTCCGGAACCTTGATGCATTCCGGAACTCTGAACAGTCCGGAACTCTGAACATTCCGGAATTCCGAACATTCCGGAACCTTGGTGCATTCCGGAACTCTGAACATTCCGGAACTCTGAACATTCCGGAACTCTGAACATTCCGGAATTCCGAACATTCCGGAACCTTGGTGCATTCCGGAACTCTGAACATTCCGGAATTCCGAACATTCCGGAACCTTGGTGCATTCCGGAACTCTGAACATTCCGGAACTCTGAACATTCCGGAATTCCGAACATTCCGGAACCTTGGTGCATTCCGGAATTCCGAAAATTCCGGAACTCTGAACATTCCGGAACATTTGTGCATTCCGGAACCTTGGTACATTCCGGAATTCCGAACATTCCGGAACCTTGGTGCATTCCGGAACTCTGAACATTCCGGAACTCTGAACATTCCGGAACTCTGAACATTCCGGAACTCTGAACATTCCGGAATTCCGAACATTCCGGAACCTTGGTGCATTCCGGAACTCTGAACATTCCGGAACTCTGAACATTCCGGAACCTTGGTACATTCCGGAATTCCGAACATTCCGGAACCTTGGTGCATTCCGGAATTCCGAACATTCCGGAACCTTGGTGCATTCCGGAACTCTGAACATTCCGGAACTCTGAACATTCCGGAACTCTGAACATTCCGGAACTCTGAACATTCCGGAATTCCGAACATTCCGGAACCTTGGTGCATTCCGGAACTCTGAACATTCCGGAACCTTGGTACATTCCGGAATTCCGAACATTCCGGAACCTTGGTGCATTCCGGAACTCTGAACATTCCGGAACTGAACATTCCGGAACCTTGGTGCATTCCGGAATTCCGAACATTCCGGAACCTTGGTGCATTCCGGAACTCTGAACATTCCGGAACTCTGAACATTCCGGAACTCTGAACATTCCGGAACTCTGAACATTCCGGAATTCCGAACATTCCGGAACTCTGAACATTCCGGAATCTTGGTACATTCCGGAATTCCGAACATTCCGGAACCTTGGTGCATTCCGGAATTCCGAACATTCCGGAACCTTGGTGCATTCCGGAACTCTGAACATTCCGGAACTCTGAACATTCCGGAACCTTGGTGCATTCCGGAACCTTGGTACATTCCGGAATTCCGAACATTCCGGAACCTTGGTGCATTCCGGAACTCTGACCATTCCGGAATTCCGAACATTCCGGAACCTTGGTGCATTCCGGAACTCTGAACATTCCGGAACTCTGAACATTCCGGAACCTTGGTGCATTCCGGAACCTTGGTGCATTCCGGAACTCTGAACATTCCGGAACTCTGAACATTCCGGAACTCTGAACATTCCGGAACTCTGAACATTCCGGAATTCCGAACATTCCGGAACTCTGAACATTCCGGAATCTTGGTACATTGCGGAATTCCGAACATTCCGGAACCTTGGTGCATTCCGGAATTCCGAACATTCCGGAACCTTGGTGCATTCCGGAACTCTGAACATTCCGGAACTCTGAACATTCCGGAACCTTGGTGCATTCCGGAACCTTGGTGCATTCCGGAACTCTGAACATTCCGGAACTCTGAACATTCCGGAACCTTGGTGCATTCCGGAACTCTGAACATTCCGGAACTCTGAACATTCCGGAACCTTTGTGCATTCCGGAACCTTGGTACATTCCGGAATTCCGAACATTCCGGAACCTTGGTGCATTCCGGAACCTTGGTACATTCCGGAATTCCGAACATTCCGGAACCTTGGTGCATTCCGGAACTCTGACCATTCCGGTATTCCGAACATTCCGGAACCTTGGTGCATTCCGGAATTCCGAACATTCCGGAACCTTGGTGCATTCCGGAACTCTGAACATTCCGGAACTCTGAACATTCCGGAACTCTGAACATTCCGGAACTCTGAACATTCCGGAATTCCGAACATTCCGGAACCTTGGTGCATTCCGGAATTCCGAACATTCCGGAACCTTGGTGCATTCCGGAACTCTGAACATTCCGGAACTCTGAACATTCCGGAACTCTGAACATTCCGGAATTCCGAACATTCCGGAACCTTGGTGCATTCCGGAACTCTGAACATTCCGGAATTCCGAACATTCCGGAACCTTTGTGCATTCCGGAACCTTGGTACATTCCGGAATTCCGAACATTCCGGAACCTTGGTACATTCCGGAATTCCGAACATTCCGGAACTCTGAACATTCCGGAATTCCGAACATTCCGGAACTTTGGTGCATTCCGGAACTCTGAACACTCCGGAACTCTGAACATTCCGGAACCTTGGTGCATTCCGGAACTCTGAACATTCCGGAACCTTGGTGCATTCCGGAACCTTGGTGCATTCCGGAACTCTGAACATTCCGGAACTCTGAACATTCCGGAACTCTGAACATTCCGGAATTCCGAACATTCCGGAACCTTGGTGCATTCCGGAACTCTGAACATTCCGGAACTCTGAACATTCCGGAACTCTGAACATTCCGGAACTCTGAACATTCCGGAATTCCGAACATTCCGGAACCTTGGTGCATTCCGGAACTCTGAACATTCCGGAACTCTGAACATTCCGGAACTCTGAACATTCCGGAACTCTGAACATTCCGGAATTCCGAACATTCCGGAACTCTGAACATTCCGGAATCTTGGTACATTCCGGAATTCCGAACATTCCGGAACCTTGGTGCATTCCGGAATTCCGAACATTCCGGAACCTTGGTGCATTCCGGAACTCTGAACATTCCGGAACTCTGAACATTCCGGAATTCCGAACATTCCGGAACCTTGGTGCATTCCGGAATTCCGAACATTCCGGAACCTTGGTGCATTCCGGAACTCTGAACATTCCGGAACTCTGAACATTCCGGAACCTTGGTGCATTCCGGAACCTTGGTACATTCCGGAATTCCGAACATTCCGGAACCTTGGTGCATTCCGGAACTCTGACCATTCCGGAATTCCGAACATTCCGGAACCTTGGTGCATTCCGGAACTCTGAACATTCCGGAACTCTGAACATTCCGGAACCTTGGTGCATTCCGGAACCTTGGTGCATTCCGGAACTCTGAACATTCCGGAACTCTGAACATTCCGGAACCTTGGTACATTCCGGAATTCCGAACATTCCGGAACCTTGGTGCATTCCGGAATTCCGAACATTCCGGAACCTTGGTGCATTCCGGAACTCTGAACATTCCGGAACTCTGAACATTCCGGAACCTTGGTGCATTCCGGAACCTTGATGCATTCCGGAACTCTGAACAGTCCGGAACTCTGAACATTCCGGAATTCCGAACATTCCGGAACCTTGGTGCATTCCGGAACTCTGAACATTCCGGAACTCTGAACATTCCGGAACTCTGAACATTCCGGAATTCCGAACATTCCGGAACCTTGGTGCATTCCGGAACTCTGAACATTCCGGAATTCCGAACATTCCGGAACCTTGGTGCATTCCGGAACTCTGAACATTCCGGAACTCTGAACATTCCGGAATTCCGAACATTCCGGAACCTTGGTGCATTCCGGAATTCCGAAAATTCCGGAACTCTGAACATTCCGGAACATTTGTGCATTCCGGAACCTTGGTACATTCCGGAATTCCGAACATTCCGGAACCTTGGTGCATTCCGGAACTCTGAACATTCCGGAACTCTGAACATTCCGGAACTCTGAACATTCCGGAACTCTGAACATTCCGGAATTCCGAACATTCCGGAACCTTGGTGCATTCCGGAACTCTGAACATTCCGGAACTCTGAACATTCCGGAACCTTGGTACATTCCGGAATTCCGAACATTCCGGAACCTTGGTGCATTCCGGAATTCCGAACATTCCGGAACCTTGGTGCATTCCGGAACTCTGAACATTCCGGAACTCTGAACATTCCGGAACTCTGAACATTCCGGAACTCTGAACATTCCGGAATTCCGAACATTCCGGAACCTTGGTGCATTCCGGAACTCTGAACATTCCGGAACCTTGGTACATTCCGGAATTCCGAACATTCCGGAACCTTGGTGCATTCCGGAACTCTGAACATTCCGGAACTGAACATTCCGGAACCTTGGTGCATTCCGGAATTCCGAACATTCCGGAACCTTGGTGCATTCCGGAACTCTGAACATTCCGGAACTCTGAACATTCCGGAACTCTGAACATTCCGGAACTCTGAACATTCCGGAATTCCGAACATTCCGGAACTCTGAACATTCCGGAATCTTGGTACATTCCGGAATTCCGAACATTCCGGAACCTTGGTGCATTCCGGAATTCCGAACATTCCGGAACCTTGGTGCATTCCGGAACTCTGAACATTCCGGAACTCTGAACATTCCGGAACCTTGGTGCATTCCGGAACCTTGGTACATTCCGGAATTCCGAACATTCCGGAACCTTGGTGCATTCCGGAACTCTGACCATTCCGGAATTCCGAACATTCCGGAACCTTGGTGCATTCCGGAACTCTGAACATTCCGGAACTCTGAACATTCCGGAACCTTGGTGCATTCCGGAACCTTGGTGCATTCCGGAACTCTGAACATTCCGGAACTCTGAACATTCCGGAACTCTGAACATTCCGGAACTCTGAACATTCCGGAATTCCGAACATTCCGGAACTCTGAACATTCCGGAATCTTGGTACATTGCGGAATTCCGAACATTCCGGAACCTTGGTGCATTCCGGAATTCCGAACATTCCGGAACCTTGGTGCATTCCGGAACTCTGAACATTCCGGAACTCTGAACATTCCGGAACCTTGGTGCATTCCGGAACCTTGGTACATTCCGGAATTCCGAACATTCCGGAACCTTGGTGCATTCCGGAACTCTGACCATTCCGGAATTCCGAACATTCCGGAACCTTGGTGCATTCCGGAACTCTGAACATTCCGGAACTCTGAACATTCCGGAACCTTGGTGCATTCCGGAACCTTGGTGCATTCCGGAACTCTGAACATTCCGGAACTCTGAACATTCCGGAACCTTGGTACATTCCGGAATTCCGAACATTCCGGAACCTTGGTGCATTCCGGAATTCCGAACATTCCGGAACCTTGGTGCATTCCGGAACTCTGAACATTCCGGAACTCTGAACATTCCGGAACCTTGGTGCATTCCGGAACCTTGATGCATTCCGGAACTCTGAACAGTCCGGAACTCTGAACATTCCGGAATTCCGAACATTCCGGAACCTTGGTGCATTCCGGAACTCTGAACATTCCGGAACTCTGAACATTCCGGAACTCTGAACATTCCGGAATTCCGAACATTCCGGAACCTTGGTGCATTCCGGAACTCTGAACATTCCGGAATTCCGAACATTCCGGAACCTTGGTGCATTCCGGAACTCTGAACATTCCGGAACTCTGAACATTCCGGAATTCCGAACATTCCGGAACCTTGGTGCATTCCGGAATTCCGAACATTCCGGAACTCTGAACATTCCGGAACATTTGTGCATTCCGGAACCTTGGTACATTCCGGAATTCCGAACATTCCGGAACCTTGGTGCATTCCGGAACTCTGAACATTCCGGAACTCTGAACATTCCGGAACTCTGAACATTCCGGAATTCCGAACATTCCGGAACCTTGGTGCATTCCGGAACTCTGAACATTCCGGAATTCCGAACATTCCGGAACCTTGGTGCATTCCGGAACTCTGAACATTCCGGAACTCTGAACATTCCGGAATTCCGAACATTCCGGAACCTTGGTGCATTCCGGAATTCCGAACATTCCGGAACTCTGAACATTCCGGAACATTTGTGCATTCCGGAACCTTGGTACATTCCGGAATTCCGAACATTCCGGAACCTTGGTGCATTCCGGAACTCTGAACATTCCGGAACTCTGAACATTCCGGAACTCTGAACATTCCGGAACTCTGAACATTCCGGAATTCCGAACATTCCGGAACCTTGGTGCATTCCGGAACTCTGAACATTCCGGAACTCTGAACATTCCGGAACCTTGGTACATTCCGGAATTCCGAACATTCCGGAACCTTGGTACATTCCGGAATTCCGAACATTCCGGAACCTTGGTGCATTCCGGAACCTTGGTACATTCCGGAATTCCGAACATTCCGGAACCTTGGTGCATTCCGGAACTCTGAACATTCCGGAATTCCGAACATTCCGGAACCTTGGTGCATTCCGGAACTCTGAACATTCCGGAACTCTGAACATTCCGGAACCTTGGTGCATTCCGGAACCTTGGTGCATTCCGGAACTCTGAACATTCCGGAACTCTGAACATTCCGGAACCTTGGTACATTCAGGAATTCCGAACATTCCGGAACCTTGGTGCATTCCGGAATTCCGAACATTCCGGAACCTTGGTGCATTCCGGAACTCTGAACATTCCGGAACTCTGAACATTCCGGAATTCCGAACATTCCGGAACCTTGGTGCATTCCGGAATTCCGAACATTCCGGAACTCTGAACATTCCGGAACCTTTGTGCATTCCGGAACCTTGGTACATTCCGGAATTCCGAACATTCCGGAACCTTGGTGCATTCCGGAACTCTGACCATTCCGGAATTCCGAACATTCCGGAACCTTGGTGCATTCCGGAACTCTGAACATTCCGGAACTCTGAACATTCCGGAACCTTGGTGCATTCCGGAATTCCGAACATTCCGGAACCTTGGTGCATTCCGGAATTCCGAACATTCCGGAACCTTGGTGCATTCCGGAACTCTGAACATTCCGGAACTCTGAACATTCCGGAACCTTTGTGCATTCCGGAACCTTGGTACATTCCGGAATTCCGAACATTCCGGAACCTTGGTGCATTCCGGAACTCTGAACATTCCGGAACTCTGAACATTCCGGAACCTTGGTACATTCCGGAATTCCGAACATTCCGGAACGTTGGTGCATTCCGGAATTCCGAACATTCCGGAACCTTGGTGCATTCCGGAATTCCGAACATTCCGGAATTCCGAACATTCCGGAACCTTGGTGCATTCCGGAACTCTGAACATTCCGGAACTCTGAACATTCCGGAACCTTGGTGCATTCCGGAACCTTGATGCATTCCGGAACTCTGAACAGTCCGGAACTCTGAACATTCCGGAATTCCGAACATTCCGGAACCTTGGTGCATTCCGGAATTCCGAACATTCCGGAACTCTGAACATTCCGGAACCTTTGTGCATTCCGGAACCTTGGTACATTCCGGAATTCCGAACATCCCGGAACCTTGGTGCATTCCGGAACCTTGGTACATTCCGGAATTCCGAACATTCCGGAACCTTGGTGCATTCCGGAACTCTGACCATTCCGGTATTCCGAACATTCCGGAACCTTGGTGCATTCCGGAATTCCGAACATTCCGGAACCTTGGTGCATTCCGGAACTCTGAACATTCCGGAACTCTGAACATTCCGGAACTCTGAACATTCCGGAACTCTGAACATTCCGGAATTCCGAACATTCCGGAACCTTGGTACATTCCGGAATTCCGAACATTCCGGAACTCTGAACATTCCGGAATTCCGAACATTCCGGAACTTTGGTGCATTCCGGAACTCTGAACACTCCGGAACTCTGAACATTCCGGAACCTTGGTGCATTCCGGAACTCTGAACATTCCGGAACCTTGGTGCATTCCGGAACCTTGGTGCATTCCGGAACTCTGAACATTCCGGAACTCTGAACATTTCGGAACTCTGAACATTCCGGAATTCCGAACATTCCGGAACCTTGGTGCATTCCGGAACTCTGAACATTCCGGAACTCTGAACATTCCGGAACTCTGAACATTCCGGAACTCTGAACATTCCGGAATTCCGAACATTCCGGAACCTTGGTGCATTCCGGAACTCTGAACATTCCGGAACTCTGAACATTCCGGAACCTTGGTACATTCCGGAATTCCGAACATTCCGGAACCTTGGTGCATTCCGGAATTCCGAACATTCCGGAACCTTGGTGCATTCCGGAACTCTGAACATTCCGGAACTCTGAACATTCCGGAACTCTGAACATTCCGGAACTCTGAACATTCCGGAATTCCGAACATTCCGGAACTCTGAACATTCCGGAATCTTGGTACATTCCGGAATTCCGAACATTCCGGAACCTTGGTGCATTCCGGAATTCCGAACATTCCGGAACCTTGGTGCATTCCGGAACTCTGAACATTCCGGAACTCTGAACATTCCGGAACCTTGGTGCATTCCGGAACCTTGGTACATTCCGGAATTCCGAACATTCCGGAACCTTGGTGCATTCCGGAACTCTGACCATTCCGGAATTCCGAACATTCCGGAACCTTGGTGCATTCCGGAACTCTGAACATTCCGGAACTCTGAACATTCCGGAACCTTGGTGCATTCCGGAACCTTGGTGCATTCCGGAACTCTGAACATTCCGGAACTCTGAACATTCCGGAACCTTGGTACATTCCGGAATTCCGAACATTCCGGAACCTTGGTGCATTCCGGAATTCCGAACATTCCGGAACCTTGGTGCATTCCGGAACTCTGAACATTCCGGAACTCTGAACATTCCGGAACCTTGGTGCATTCCGGAACCTTGATGCATTCCGGAACTCTGAACAGTCCGGAACTCTGAACATTCCGGAATTCCGAACATTCCGGAACCTTGGTGCATTCCGGAACTCTGAACATTCCGGAACTCTGAACATTCCGGAACTCTGAACATTCCGGAATTCCGAACATTCCGGAACCTTGGTGCATTCCGGAACTCTGAACATTCCGGAATTCCGAACATTCCGGAACCTTGGTGCATTCCGGAACTCTGAACATTCCGGAACTCTGAACATTCCGGAATTCCGAACATTCCGGAACCTTGGTGCATTCCGGAATTCCGAAAATTCCGGAACTCTGAACATTCCGGAACATTTGTGCATTCCGGAACCTTGGTACATTCCGGAATTCCGAACATTCCGGAACCTTGGTGCATTCCGGAACTCTGAACATTCCGGAACTCTGAACATTCCGGAACTCTGAACATTCCGGAATTCCGAACATTCCGGAACCTTGGTGCATTCCGGAACTCTGAACATTCCGGAACTCTGAACATTCCGGAACCTTGGTACATTCCGGAATTCCGAACATTCCGGAACCTTGGTGCATTCCGGAATTCCGAACATTCCGGAACCTTGGTGCATTCCGGAACTCTGAACATTCCGGAACTCTGAACATTCCGGAACTCTGAACATTCCGGAACTCTGAACATTCCGGAATTCCGAACATTCCGGAACCTTGGTGCATTCCGGAACTCTGAACATTCCGGAACCTTGGTACATTCCGGAATTCCGAACATTCCGGAACCTTGGTGCATTCCGGAACTCTGAACATTCCGGAACTGAACATTCCGGAACCTTGGTGCATTCCGGAATTCCGAACATTCCGGAACCTTGGTGCATTCCGGAACTCTGAACATTCCGGAACTCTGAACATTCCGGAACTCTGAACATTCCGGAACTCTGAACATTCCGGAACTCTGAACATTCCGGAATCTTGGTACATTCCGGAATTCCGAACATTCCGGAACCTTGGTGCATTCCGGAATTCCGAACATTCCGGAACCTTGGTGCATTCCGGAACTCTGAACATTCCGGAACTCTGAACATTCCGGAATTCCGAACATTCCGGAACTCTGAACATTCCGGAACCTTGGTACATTCCGGAATTCCGAACATTCCGGAACCTTGGTGCATTCCGGAATTCCGAACATTCCGGAACCTTGGTGCATTCCGGAACTCTGAACATTCCGGAACTCTGAACATTCCGGAACTCTGAACATTCCGGAACTCTGAACATTCCGGAATTCCGAACATTCCGGAACCTTGGTGCATTCCGGAACTCTGAACATTCCGGAACCTTGGTACATTCCGGAATTCCGAACATTCCGGAACCTTGGTGCATTCCGGAACTCTGAACATTCCGGAACTGAACATTCCGGAACCTTGGTGCATTCCGGAATTCCGAACATTCCGGAACCTTGGTGCATTCCGGAACTCTGAACATTCCGGAACTCTGAACATTCCGGAACTCTGAACATTCCGGAACTCTGAACATTCCGGAATTCCGAACATTCCGGAACTCTGAACATTCCGGAATCTTGGTACATTCCGGAATTCCGAACATTCCGGAACCTTGGTGCATTCCGGAATTCCGAACATTCCGGAACCTTGGTGCATTCCGGAACTCTGAACATTCCGGAACTCTGAACATTCCGGAACCTTGGTGCATTCCGGAACCTTGGTACATTCCGGAATTCCGAACATTCCGGAACCTTGGTGCATTCCGGAACTCTGACCATTCCGGAATTCCGAACATTCCGGAACCTTGGTGCATTCCGGAACTCTGAACATTCCGGAACTCTGAACATTCCGGAACCTTGGTGCATTCCGGAACCTTGGTGCATTCCGGAACTCTGAACATTCCGGAACTCTGAACATTCCGGAACTCTGAACATTCCGGAACTCTGAACATTCCGGAATTCCGAACATTCCGGAACTCTGAACATTCCGGAATCTTGGTACATTGCGGAATTCCGAACATTCCGGAACCTTGGTGCATTCCGGAATTCCGAACATTCCGGAACCTTGGTGCATTCCGGAACTCTGAACATTCCGGAACTCTGAACATTCCGGAACCTTGGTGCATTCCGGAACCTTGGTACATTCCGGAATTCCGAACATTCCGGAACCTTGGTGCATTCCGGAACTCTGACCATTCCGGAATTCCGAACATTCCGGAACCTTGGTGCATTCCGGAACTCTGAACATTCCGGAACTCTGAACATTCCGGAACCTTGGTGCATTCCGGAACCTTGGTGCATTCCGGAACTCTGAACATTCCGGAACTCTGAACATTCCGGAACCTTGGTACATTCCGGAATTCCGAACATTCCGGAACCTTGGTGCATTCCGGAATTCCGAACATTCCGGAACCTTGGTGCATTCCGGAACTCTGAACATTCCGGAACTCTGAACATTCCGGAACCTTGGTGCATTCCGGAACCTTGATGCATTCCGGAACTCTGAACAGTCCGGAACTCTGAACATTCCGGAATTCCGAACATTCCGGAACCTTGGTGCATTCCGGAACTCTGAACATTCCGGAACTCTGAACATTCCGGAACTCTGAACATTCCGGAATTCCGAACATTCCGGAACCTTGGTGCATTCCGGAACTCTGAACATTCCGGAATTCCGAACATTCCGGAACCTTGGTGCATTCCGGAACTCTGAACATTCCGGAACTCTGAACATTCCGGAATTCCGAACATTCCGGAACCTTGGTGCATTCCGGAATTCCGAACATTCCGGAACTCTGAACATTCCGGAACATTTGTGCATTCCGGAACCTTGGTACATTCCGGAATTCCGAACATTCCGGAACCTTGGTGCATTCCGGAACTCTGAACATTCCGGAACTCTGAACATTCCGGAACTCTGAACATTCCGGAATTCCGAACATTCCGGAACCTTGGTGCATTCCGGAACTCTGAACATTCCGGAATTCCGAACATTCCGGAACCTTGGTGCATTCCGGAACTCTGAACATTCCGGAACTCTGAACATTCCGGAATTCCGAACATTCCGGAACCTTGGTGCATTCCGGAATTCCGAACATTCCGGAACTCTGAACATTCCGGAACATTTGTGCATTCCGGAACCTTGGTACATTCCGGAATTCCGAACATTCCGGAACCTTGGTGCATTCCGGAACTCTGAACATTCCGGAACTCTGAACATTCCGGAACTCTGAACATTCCGGAACTCTGAACATTCCGGAATTCCGAACATTCCGGAACCTTGGTGCATTCCGGAACTCTGAACATTCCGGAACTCTGAACATTCCGGAACCTTGGTACATTCCGGAATTCCGAACATTCCGGAACCTTGGTACATTCCGGAATTCCGAACATTCCGGAACCTTGGTGCATTCCGGAACCTTGGTACATTCCGGAATTCCGAACATTCCGGAACCTTGGTGCATTCCGGAACTCTGAACATTCCGGAATTCCGAACATTCCGGAACCTTGGTGCATTCCGGAACTCTGAACATTCCGGAACTCTGAACATTCCGGAACCTTGGTGCATTCCGGAACCTTGGTGCATTCCGGAACTCTGAACATTCCGGAACTCTGAACATTCCGGAACCTTGGTACATTCAGGAATTCCGAACATTCCGGAACCTTGGTGCATTCCGGAATTCCGAACATTCCGGAACCTTGGTGCATTCCGGAACTCTGAACATTCCGGAACTCTGAACATTCCGGAATTCCGAACATTCCGGAACCTTGGTGCATTCCGGAATTCCGAACATTCCGGAACTCTGAACATTCCGGAACCTTTGTGCATTCCGGAACCTTGGTACATTCCGGAATTCCGAACATTCCGGAACCTTGGTGCATTCCGGAACTCTGACCATTCCGGAATTCCGAACATTCCGGAACCTTGGTGCATTCCGGAACTCTGAACATTCCGGAACTCTGAACATTCCGGAACCTTGGTGCATTCCGGAATTCCGAACATTCCGGAACCTTGGTGCATTCCGGAATTCCGAACATTCCGGAACCTTGGTGCATTCCGGAACTCTGAACATTCCGGAACTCTGAACATTCCGGAACCTTTGTGCATTCCGGAACCTTGGTACATTCCGGAATTCCGAACATTCCGGAACCTTGGTGCATTCCGGAACTCTGAACATTCCGGAACTCTGAACATTCCGGAACCTTGGTACATTCCGGAATTCCGAACATTCCGGAACCTTGGTGCATTCCGGAATTCCGAACATTCCGGAACCTTGGTGCATTCCGGAATTCCGAACATTCCGGAATTCCGAACATTCCGGAACCTTGGTGCATTCCGGAACTCTGAACATTCCGGAACTCTGAACATTCCGGAACCTTGGTGCATTCCGGAACCTTGATGCATTCCGGAACTCTGAACAGTCCGGAACTCTGAACATTCCGGAATTCCGAACATTCCGGAACCTTGGTGCATTCCGGAATTCCGAACATTCCGGAACTCTGAACATTCCGGAACCTTTGTGCATTCCGGAACCTTGGTACATTCCGGAATTCCGAACATCCCGGAACCTTGGTGCATTCCGGAACCTTGGTACATTCCGGAATTCCGAACATTCCGGAACCTTGGTGCATTCCGGAACTCTGACCATTCCGGTATTCCGAACATTCCGGAACCTTGGTGCATTCCGGAATTCCGAACATTCCGGAACCTTGGTGCATTCCGGAACTCTGAACATTCCGGAACTCTGAACATTCCGGAACTCTGAACATTCCGGAACTCTGAACATTCCGGAATTCCGAACATTCCGGAACCTTGGTACATTCCGGAATTCCGAACATTCCGGAACTCTGAACATTCCGGAATTCCGAACATTCCGGAACTTTGGTGCATTCCGGAACTCTGAACACTCCGGAACTCTGAACATTCCGGAACCTTGGTGCATTCCGGAACTCTGAACATTCCGGAACCTTGGTGCATTCCGGAACCTTGGTGCATTCCGGAACTCTGAACATTCCGGAACTCTGAACATTTCGGAACTCTGAACATTCCGGAATTCCGAACATTCCGGAACCTTGGTGCATTCCGGAACTCTGAACATTCCGGAACTCTGAACATTCCGGAACTCTGAACATTCCGGAACTCTGAACATTCCGGAATTCCGAACATTCCGGAACCTTGGTGCATTCCGGAACTCTGAACATTCCGGAACTCTGAACATTCCGGAACCTTGGTACATTCCGGAATTCCGAACATTCCGGAACCTTGGTGCATTCCGGAATTCCGAACATTCCGGAACCTTGGTGCATTCCGGAACTCTGAACATTCCGGAACTCTGAACATTCCGGAACTCTGAACATTCCGGAACTCTGAACATTCCGGAATTCCGAACATTCCGGAACTCTGAACATTCCGGAATCTTGGTACATTCCGGAATTCCGAACATTCCGGAACCTTGGTGCATTCCGGAATTCCGAACATTCCGGAACCTTGGTGCATTCCGGAACTCTGAACATTCCGGAACTCTGAACATTCCGGAACCTTGGTGCATTCCGGAACCTTGGTACATTCCGGAATTCCGAACATTCCGGAACCTTGGTGCATTCCGGAACTCTGACCATTCCGGAATTCCGAACATTCCGGAACCTTGGTGCATTCCGGAACTCTGAACATTCCGGAACTCTGAACATTCCGGAACCTTGGTGCATTCCGGAACCTTGGTGCATTCCGGAACTCTGAACATTCCGGAACTCTGAACATTCCGGAACCTTGGTACATTCCGGAATTCCGAACATTCCGGAACCTTGGTGCATTCCGGAATTCCGAACATTCCGGAACCTTGGTGCATTCCGGAACTCTGAACATTCCGGAACTCTGAACATTCCGGAACCTTGGTGCATTCCGGAACCTTGATGCATTCCGGAACTCTGAACAGTCCGGAACTCTGAACATTCCGGAATTCCGAACATTCCGGAACCTTGGTGCATTCCGGAACTCTGAACATTCCGGAACTCTGAACATTCCGGAACTCTGAACATTCCGGAATTCCGAACATTCCGGAACCTTGGTGCATTCCGGAACTCTGAACATTCCGGAATTCCGAACATTCCGGAACCTTGGTGCATTCCGGAACTCTGAACATTCCGGAACTCTGAACATTCCGGAATTCCGAACATTCCGGAACCTTGGTGCATTCCGGAATTCCGAAAATTCCGGAACTCTGAACATTCCGGAACATTTGTGCATTCCGGAACCTTGGTACATTCCGGAATTCCGAACATTCCGGAACCTTGGTGCATTCCGGAACTCTGAACATTCCGGAACTCTGAACATTCCGGAACTCTGAACATTCCGGAATTCCGAACATTCCGGAACCTTGGTGCATTCCGGAACTCTGAACATTCCGGAACTCTGAACATTCCGGAACCTTGGTACATTCCGGAATTCCGAACATTCCGGAACCTTGGTGCATTCCGGAATTCCGAACATTCCGGAACCTTGGTGCATTCCGGAACTCTGAACATTCCGGAACTCTGAACATTCCGGAACTCTGAACATTCCGGAACTCTGAACATTCCGGAATTCCGAACATTCCGGAACCTTGGTGCATTCCGGAACTCTGAACATTCCGGAACCTTGGTACATTCCGGAATTCCGAACATTCCGGAACCTTGGTGCATTCCGGAACTCTGAACATTCCGGAACTGAACATTCCGGAACCTTGGTGCATTCCGGAATTCCGAACATTCCGGAACCTTGGTGCATTCCGGAACTCTGAACATTCCGGAACTCTGAACATTCCGGAACTCTGAACATTCCGGAACTCTGAACATTCCGGAACTCTGAACATTCCGGAATCTTGGTACATTCCGGAATTCCGAACATTCCGGAACCTTGGTGCATTCCGGAATTCCGAACATTCCGGAACCTTGGTGCATTCCGGAACTCTGAACATTCCGGAACTCTGAACATTCCGGAATTCCGAACATTCCGGAACTCTGAACATTCCGGAATCTTGGTACATTCCGGAATTCCGAACATTCCGGAACCTTGGTGCATTCCGGAATTCCGAACATTCCGGAACCTTGGTGCATTCCGGAACTCTGAACATTCCGGAACTCTGAACATTCCGGAACCTTGGTGCATTCCGGAACCTTGGTACATTCCGGAATTCCGAACATTCCGGAACCTTGGTGCATTCCGGAACTCTGACCATTCCGGAATTCCGAACATTCCGGAACCTTGGTGCATTCCGGAACTCTGAACATTCCGGAACTCTGAACATTCCGGAACCTTGGTGCATTCCGGAACCTTGGTGCATTCCGGAACTCTGAACATTCCGGAACTCTGAACATTCCGGAACTCTGAACATTCCGGAACTCTGAACATTCCGGAATTCCGAACATTCCGGAACTCTGAACATTCCGGAATCTTGGTACATTGCGGAATTCCGAACATTCCGGAACCTTGGTGCATTCCGGAATTCCGAACATTCCGGAACCTTGGTGCATTCCGGAACTCTGAACATTCCGGAACTCTGAACATTCCGGAACCTTGGTGCATTCCGGAACCTTGGTACATTCCGGAATTCCGAACATTCCGGAACCTTGGTGCATTCCGGAACTCTGACCATTCCGGAATTCCGAACATTCCGGAACCTTGGTGCATTCCGGAACTCTGAACATTCCGGAACTCTGAACATTCCGGAACCTTGGTGCATTCCGGAACCTTGGTGCATTCCGGAACTCTGAACATTCCGGAACTCTGAACATTCCGGAACCTTGGTACATTCCGGAATTCCGAACATTCCGGAACCTTGGTGCATTCCGGAATTCCGAACATTCCGGAACCTTGGTGCATTCCGGAACTCTGAACATTCCGGAACTCTGAACATTCCGGAACCTTGGTGCATTCCGGAACCTTGATGCATTCCGGAACTCTGAACAGTCCGGAACTCTGAACATTCCGGAATTCCGAACATTCCGGAACCTTGGTGCATTCCGGAACTCTGAACATTCCGGAACTCTGAACATTTCGGAACTCTGAACATTCCGGAATTCCGAACATTCCGGAACCTTGGTGCATTCCGGAACTCTGAACATTCCGGAACTCTGAACATTCCGGAACTCTGAACATTCCGGAACTCTGAACATTCCGGAATTCCGAACATTCCGGAACCTTGGTGCATTCCGGAACTCTGAACATTCCGGAACTCTGAACATTCCGGAACCTTGGTACATTCCGGAATTCCGAACATTCCGGAACCTTGGTGCATTCCGGAATTCCGAACATTCCGGAACCTTGGTGCATTCCGGAACTCTGAACATTCCGGAACTCTGAACATTCCGGAACTCTGAACATTCCGGAACTCTGAACATTCCGGAATTCCGAACATTCCGGAACTCTGAACATTCCGGAATCTTGGTACATTCCGGAATTCCGAACATTCCGGAACCTTGGTGCATTCCGGAATTCCGAACATTCCGGAACCTTGGTGCATTCCGGAACTCTGAACATTCCGGAACTCTGAACATTCCGGAACCTTGGTGCATTCCGGAACCTTGGTACATTCCGGAATTCCGAACATTCCGGAACCTTGGTGCATTCCGGAACTCTGACCATTCCGGAATTCCGAACATTCCGGAACCTTGGTGCATTCCGGAACTCTGAACATTCCGGAACTCTGAACATTCCGGAACCTTGGTGCATTCCGGAACCTTGGTGCATTCCGGAACTCTGAACATTCCGGAACTCTGAACATTCCGGAACCTTGGTACATTCCGGAATTCCGAACATTCCGGAACCTTGGTGCATTCCGGAATTCCGAACATTCCGGAACCTTGGTGCATTCCGGAACTCTGAACATTCCGGAACTCTGAACATTCCGGAACCTTGGTGCATTCCGGAACCTTGATGCATTCCGGAACTCTGAACAGTCCGGAACTCTGAACATTCCGGAATTCCGAACATTCCGGAACCTTGGTGCATTCCGGAACTCTGAACATTCCGGAACTCTGAACATTCCGGAACTCTGAACATTCCGGAATTCCGAACATTCCGGAACCTTGGTGCATTCCGGAACTCTGAACATTCCGGAATTCCGAACATTCCGGAACCTTGGTGCATTCCGGAACTCTGAACATTCCGGAACTCTGAACATTCCGGAATTCCGAACATTCCGGAACCTTGGTGCATTCCGGAATTCCGAAAATTCCGGAACTCTGAACATTCCGGAACATTTGTGCATTCCGGAACCTTGGTACATTCCGGAATTCCGAACATTCCGGAACCTTGGTGCATTCCGGAACTCTGAACATTCCGGAACTCTGAACATTCCGGAACTCTGAACATTCCGGAACTCTGAACATTCCGGAATTCCGAACATTCCGGAACCTTGGTGCATTCCGGAACTCTGAACATTCCGGAACTCTGAACATTCCGGAACCTTGGTACATTCCGGAATTCCGAACATTCCGGAACCTTGGTGCATTCCGGAATTCCGAACATTCCGGAACCTTGGTGCATTCCGGAACTCTGAACATTCCGGAACTCTGAACATTCCGGAACTCTGAACATTCCGGAACTCTGAACATTCCGGAATTCCGAACATTCCGGAACCTTGGTGCATTCCGGAACTCTGAACATTCCGGAACCTTGGTACATTCCGGAATTCCGAACATTCCGGAACCTTGGTGCATTCCGGAACTCTGAACATTCCGGAACTGAACATTCCGGAACCTTGGTGCATTCCGGAATTCCGAACATTCCGGAACCTTGGTGCATTCCGGAACTCTGAACATTCCGGAACTCTGAACATTCCGGAACTCTGAACATTCCGGAACTCTGAACATTCCGGAACTCTGAACATTCCGGAATCTTGGTACATTCCGGAATTCCGAACATTCCGGAACCTTGGTGCATTCCGGAATTCCGAACATTCCGGAACCTTGGTGCATTCCGGAACTCTGAACATTCCGGAACTCTGAACATTCCGGAATTCCGAACATTCCGGAACTCTGAACATTCCGGAATCTTGGTACATTCCGGAATTCCGAACATTCCGGAACCTTGGTGCATTCCGGAATTCCGAACATTCCGGAACCTTGGTGCATTCCGGAACTCTGAACATTCCGGAACTCTGAACATTCCGGAACCTTGGTGCATTCCGGAACCTTGGTACATTCCGGAATTCCGAACATTCCGGAACCTTGGTGCATTCCGGAACTCTGACCATTCCGGAATTCCGAACATTCCGGAACCTTGGTGCATTCCGGAACTCTGAACATTCCGGAACTCTGAACATTCCGGAACCTTGGTGCATTCCGGAACCTTGGTGCATTCCGGAACTCTGAACATTCCGGAACTCTGAACATTCCGGAACTCTGAACATTCCGGAACTCTGAACATTCCGGAATTCCGAACATTCCGGAACTCTGAACATTCCGGAATCTTGGTACATTGCGGAATTCCGAACATTCCGGAACCTTGGTGCATTCCGGAATTCCGAACATTCCGGAACCTTGGTGCATTCCGGAACTCTGAACATTCCGGAACTCTGAACATTCCGGAACCTTGGTGCATTCCGGAACCTTGGTACATTCCGGAATTCCGAACATTCCGGAACCTTGGTGCATTCCGGAACTCTGACCATTCCGGAATTCCGAACATTCCGGAACCTTGGTGCATTCCGGAACTCTGAACATTCCGGAACTCTGAACATTCCGGAACCTTGGTGCATTCCGGAACCTTGGTGCATTCCGGAACTCTGAACATTCCGGAACTCTGAACATTCCGGAACCTTGGTACATTCCGGAATTCCGAACATTCCGGAACCTTGGTGCATTCCGGAATTCCGAACATTCCGGAACCTTGGTGCATTCCGGAACTCTGAACATTCCGGAACTCTGAACATTCCGGAACCTTGGTGCATTCCGGAACCTTGATGCATTCCGGAACTCTGAACAGTCCGGAACTCTGAACATTCCGGAATTCCGAACATTCCGGAACCTTGGTGCATTCCGGAACTCTGAACATTCCGGAACTCTGAACATTCCGGAACTCTGAACATTCCGGAATTCCGAACATTCCGGAACCTTGGTGCATTCCGGAACTCTGAACATTCCGGAATTCCGAACATTCCGGAACCTTGGTGCATTCCGGAACTCTGAACATTCCGGAACTCTGAACATTCCGGAATTCCGAACATTCCGGAACCTTGGTGCATTCCGGAATTCCGAACATTCCGGAACTCTGAACATTCCGGAACATTTGTGCATTCCGGAACCTTGGTACATTCCGGAATTCCGAACATTCCGGAACCTTGGTGCATTCCGGAACTCTGAACATTCCGGAACTCTGAACATTCCGGAACTCTGAACATTCCGGAATTCCGAACATTCCGGAACCTTGGTGCATTCCGGAACTCTGAACATTCCGGAATTCCGAACATTCCGGAACCTTGGTGCATTCCGGAACTCTGAACATTCCGGAACTCTGAACATTCCGGAATTCCGAACATTCCGGAACCTTGGTGCATTCCGGAATTCCGAACATTCCGGAACTCTGAACATTCCGGAACATTTGTGCATTCCGGAACCTTGGTACATTCCGGAATTCCGAACATTCCGGAACCTTGGTGCATTCCGGAACTCTGAACATTCCGGAACTCTGAACATTCCGGAACTCTGAACATTCCGGAACTCTGAACATTCCGGAATTCCGAACATTCCGGAACCTTGGTACATTCCGGAATTCCGAACATTCCGGAACCTTGGTGCATTCCGGAACCTTGGTACATTCCGGAATTCCGAACATTCCGGAACCTTGGTGCATTCCGGAACTCTGAACATTCCGGAATTCCGAACATTCCGGAACCTTGGTGCATTCCGGAACTCTGAACATTCCGGAACTCTGAACATTCCGGAACCTTGGTACATTCCGGAATTCCGAACATTCCGGAACCTTGGTGCATTCCGGAACTCTGAACATTCCGGAACTCTGAACATTCCGGAATTCCGAACATTCCGGAACCATGGTGCATTCCGGAATTCCGAACATTCCGGAACTCTGAACATTCCGGAACCTTTGTGCATTCCGGAACCTTGGTACATTCCGGAATTCCGAACATTCCGGAACCTTGGTGCATTCCGGAACTCTGACCATTCCGGAATTCCGAACATTCCGGAACCTTGGTGCATTCCGGAACTCTGAACATTCCGGAACTCTGAACATTCCGGAACCTTGGTGCATTCCGGAATTCCGAACATTCCGGAACCTTGGTGCATTCCGGAACTCTGACCATTCCGGAATTCCGAACATTCCGGAACCTTGGTGCATTCCGGAACTCTGAACATTCCGGAACTCTGAACATTCCGGAACCTTGGTGCATTCCGGAATTCCGAACATTCCGGAACCTTGGTGCATTCCGGAATTCCGAACATTCCGGAACCTTGGTGCATTCCGGAACTCTGAACATTCCGGAACTCTGAACATTCCGGAACCTTTGTGCATTCCGGAACCTTGGTACATTCCGGAATTCCGAACATTCCGGAACCTTGGTGCATTCCGGAATTCCGAACATTCCGGAACCTTGGTGCATTCCGGAATTCCGAACATTCCGGAATTCCGAACATTCCGGAACCTTGGTGCATTCCGGAACTCTGAACATTCCGGAACTCTGAACATTCCGGAACCTTGGTGCATTCCGGAACCTTGATGCATTCCGGAACTCTGAACAGTCCGGAACTCTGAACATTCCGGAATTCCGAACATTCCGGAACCTTGGTGCATTCCGGAATTCCGAACATTCCGGAACTCTGAACATTCCGGAACCTTTGTGCATTCCGGAACCTTGGTACATTCCGGAATTCCGAACATCCCGGAACCTTGGTGCATTCCGGAACCTTGGTACATTCCGGAATTCCGAACATTCCGGAACCTTGGTGCATTCCGGAACTCTGACCATTCCGGAACTCTGAACATTCCGGAACTCTGAACATTCCGGAACTCTGAACATTCCGGAATTCCGAACATTCCGGAACCTTGGTACATTCCGGAATTCCGAACATTCCGGAACTCTGAACATTCCGGAATTCCGAACATTCCGGAACTTTGGTGCATTCCGGAACTCTGAACACTCCGGAACTCTGAACATTCCGGAACCTTGGTGCATTCCGGAACTCTGAACATTCCGGAACCTTGGTGCATTCCGGAACCTTGGTGCATTCCGGAACTCTGAACATTCCGGAACTCTGAACATTTCGGAACTCTGAACATTCCGGAATTCCGAACATTCCGGAACCTTGGTGCATTCCGGAACTCTGAACATTCCGGAACTCTGAACATTCCGGAACTCTGAACATTCCGGAACTCTGAACATTCCGGAATTCCGAACATTCCGGAACCTTGGTGCATTCCGGAACTCTGAACATTCCGGAACTCTGAACATTCCGGAACCTTGGTACATTCCGGAATTCCGAACATTCCGGAACCTTGGTGCATTCCGGAATTCCGAACATTCCGGAACCTTGGTGCATTCCGGAACTCTGAACATTCCGGAACTCTGAACATTCCGGAACTCTGAACATTCCGGAACTCTGAACATTCCGGAATTCCGAACATTCCGGAACTCTGAACATTCCGGAATCTTGGTACATTCCGGAATTCCGAACATTCCGGAACCTTGGTGCATTCCGGAATTCCGAACATTCCGGAACCTTGGTGCATTCCGGAACTCTGAACATTCCGGAACTCTGAACATTCCGGAACCTTGGTGCATTCCGGAACCTTGGTACATTCCGGAATTCCGAACATTCCGGAACCTTGGTGCATTCCGGAACTCTGACCATTCCGGAATTCCGAACATTCCGGAACCTTGGTGCATTCCGGAACTCTGAACATTCCGGAACTCTGAACATTCCGGAACCTTGGTGCATTCCGGAACCTTGGTGCATTCCGGAACTCTGAACATTCCGGAACTCTGAACATTCCGGAACCTTGGTACATTCCGGAATTCCGAACATTCCGGAACCTTGGTGCATTCCGGAATTCCGAACATTCCGGAACCTTGGTGCATTCCGGAACTCTGAACATTCCGGAACTCTGAACATTCCGGAACCTTGGTGCATTCCGGAACCTTGATGCATTCCGGAACTCTGAACAGTCCGGAACTCTGAACATTCCGGAATTCCGAACATTCCGGAACCTTGGTGCATTCCGGAACTCTGAACATTCCGGAACTCTGAACATTCCGGAATTCCGAACATTCCGGAACCTTGGTGCATTCCGGAACTCTGAACATTCCGGAATTCCGAACATTCCGGAACCTTGGTGCATTCCGGAACTCTGAACATTCCGGAACTCTGAACATTCCGGAATTCCGAACATTCCGGAACCTTGGTGCATTCCGGAATTCCGAAAATTCCGGAACTCTGAACATTCCGGAACATTTGTGCATTCCGGAACCTTGGTACATTCCGGAATTCCGAACATTCCGGAACCTTGGTGCATTCCGGAACTCTGAACATTCCGGAACTCTGAACATTCCGGAACTCTGAACATTCCGGAACTCTGAACATTCCGGAATTCCGAACATTCCGGAACCTTGGTGCATTCCGGAACTCTGAACATTCCGGAACTCTGAACATTCCGGAACCTTGGTACATTCCGGAATTCCGAACATTCCGGAACTCTGAACAGTCCGGAACTCTGAACATTCCGGAATTCCGAACATTCCGGAACCTTGGTGCATTCCGGAACTCTGAACATTCCGGAACTCTGAACATTCCGGAACTCTGAACATTCCGGAATTCCGAACATTCCGGAACCTTGGTGCATTCCGGAACTCTGAACACTCCGGAACTCTGAACATTCCGGAACCTTGGTGCATTCCGGAACTCTGAACATTCCGGAACCTTGGTGCATTCCGGAACCTTGGTGCATTCCGGAACTCTGAACATTCCGGAACTCTGAACATTTCGGAACTCTGAACATTCCGGAATTCCGAACATTCCGGAACCTTGGTGCATTCCGGAACTCTGAACATTCCGGAACTCTGAACATTCCGGAACTCTGAACATTCCGGAACTCTGAACATTCCGGAATTCCGAACATTCCGGAACCTTGGTGCATTCCGGAACTCTGAACATTCCGGAACTCTGAACATTCCGGAACCTTGGTACATTCCGGAATTCCGAACATTCCGGAACCTTGGTGCATTCCGGAATTCCGAACATTCCGGAACCTTGGTGCATTCCGGAACTCTGAACATTCCGGAACTCTGAACATTCCGGAACTCTGAACATTCCGGAACTCTGACCATTCCGGAATTCCGAACATTCCGGAACTCTGAACATTCCGGAATCTTGGTACATTCCGGAATTCCGAACATTCCGGAACCTTGGTGCATTCCGGAATTCCGAACATTCCGGAACCTTGGTGCATTCCGGAACTCTGAACATTCCGGAACTCTGAACATTCCGGAACCTTGGTGCATTCCGGAACCTTGGTACATTCCGGAATTCCGAACATTCCGGAACCTTGGTGCATTCCGGAACTCTGACCATTCCGGAATTCCGAACATTCCGGAACCTTGGTGCATTCCGGAACTCTGAACATTCCGGAACTCTGAACATTCCGGAACCTTGGTGCATTCCGGAACCTTGGTGCATTCCGGAACTCTGAACATTCCGGAACTCTGAACATTCCGGAACCTTGGTACATTCCGGAATTCCGAACATTCCGGAACCTTGGTGCATTCCGGAATTCCGAACATTCCGGAACCTTGGTGCATTCCGGAACTCTGAACATTCCGGAACTCTGAACATTCCGGAACCTTGGTGCATTCCGGAACCTTGATGCATTCCGGAACTCTGAACAGTCCGGAACTCTGAACATTCCGGAATTCCGAACATTCCGGAACCTTGGTGCATTCCGGAACTCTGAACATTCCGGAACTCTGAACATTCCGGAACTCTGAACATTCCGGAATTCCGAACATTCCGGAACCTTGGTGCATTCCGGAACTCTGAACATTCCGGAATTCCGAACATTCCGGAACCTTGGTGCATTCCGGAACTCTGAACATTCCGGAACTCTGAACATTCCGGAATTCCGAACATTCCGGAACCTTGGTGCATTCCGGAATTCCGAAAATTCCGGAACTCTGAACATTCCGGAACATTTGTGCATTCCGGAACCTTGGTACATTCCGGAATTCCGAACATTCCGGAACCTTGGTGCATTCCGGAACTCTGAACATTCCGGAACTCTGAACATTCCGGAACTCTGAACATTCCGGAACTCTGAACATTCCGGAATTCCGAACATTCCGGAACCTTGGTGCATTCCGGAACTCTGAACATTCCGGAACTCTGAACATTCCGGAACCTTGGTACATTCCGGAATTCCGAACATTCCGGAACCTTGGTGCATTCCGGAATTCCGAACATTCCGGAACCTTGGTGCATTCCGGAACTCTGAACATTCCGGAACTCTGAACATTCCGGAACTCTGAACATTCCGGAACTCTGAACATTCCGGAATTCCGAACATTCCGGAACTCTGAACATTCCGGAATCTTGGTACATTCCGGAATTCCGAACATTCCGGAACCTTGGTGCATTCCGGAATTCCGAACATTCCGGAACCTTGGTGCATTCCGGAACTCTGAACATTCCGGAACTCTGAACATTCCGGAACCTTGGTGCATTCCGGAACCTTGGTACATTCCGGAATTCCGAACATTCCGGAACCTTGGTGCATTCCGGAACTCTGACCATTCCGGAATTCCGAACATTCCGGAACCTTGGTGCATTCCGGAACTCTGAACATTCCGGAACTCTGAACATTCCGGAACCTTGGTGCATTCCGGAACCTTGGTGCATTCCGGAACTCTGAACATTCCGGAACTCTGAACATTCCGGAACCTTGGTACATTCCGGAATTCCGAACATTCCGGAACCTTGGTGCATTCCGGAATTCCGAACATTCCGGAACCTTGGTGCATTCCGGAACTCTGAACATTCCGGAACTCTGAACATTCCGGAACCTTGGTGCATTCCGGAACCTTGATGCATTCCGGAACTCTGAACAGTCCGGAACTCTGAACATTCCGGAATTCCGAACATTCCGGAACCTTGGTGCATTCCGGAACTCTGAACATTCCGGAACTCTGAACATTCCGGAACTCTGAACATTCCGGAATTCCGAACATTCCGGAACCTTGGTGCATTCCGGAACTCTGAACATTCCGGAATTCCGAACATTCCGGAACCTTGGTGCATTCCGGAACTCTGAACATTCCGGAACTCTGAACATTCCGGAATTCCGAACATTCCGGAACCTTGGTGCATTCCGGAATTCCGAAAATTCCGGAACTCTGAACATTCCGGAACATTTGTGCATTCCGGAACCTTGGTACATTCCGGAATTCCGAACATTCCGGAACCTTGGTGCATTCCGGAACTCTGAACATTCCGGAACTCTGAACATTCCGGAACTCTGAACATTCCGGAACTCTGAACATTCCGGAATTCCGAACATTCCGGAACCTTGGTGCATTCCGGAACTCTGAACATTCCGGAACTCTGAACATTCCGGAACCTTGGTACATTCCGGAATTCCGAACATTCCGGAACCTTGGTGCATTCCGGAATTCCGAACATTCCGGAACCTTGGTGCATTCCGGAACTCTGAACATTCCGGAACTCTGAACATTCCGGAACTCTGAACATTCCGGAACTCTGAACATTCCGGAATTCCGAACATTCCGGAACCTTGGTGCATTCCGGAACTCTGAACATTCCGGAACCTTGGTACATTCCGGAATTCCGAACATTCCGGAACCTTGGTGCATTCCGGAACTCTGAACATTCCGGAACTGAACATTCCGGAACCTTGGTGCATTCCGGAATTCCGAACATTCCGGAACCTTGGTGCATTCCGGAACTCTGAACATTCCGGAACTCTGAACATTCCGGAACTCTGAACATTCCGGAACTCTGAACATTCCGGAATTCCGAACATTCCGGAACTCTGAACATTCCGGAATCTTGGTACATTCCGGAATTCCGAACATTCCGGAACCTTGGTGCATTCCGGAATTCCGAACATTCCGGAACCTTGGTGCATTCCGGAACTCTGAACATTCCGGAACTCTGAACATTCCGGAATTCCGAACATTCCGGAACTCTGAACATTCCGGAATCTTGGTACATTCCGGAATTCCGAACATTCCGGAACCTTGGTGCATTCCGGAATTCCGAACATTCCGGAACCTTGGTGCATTCCGGAACTCTGAACATTCCGGAACTCTGAACATTCCGGAACCTTGGTGCATTCCGGAACCTTGGTACATTCCGGAATTCCGAACATTCCGGAACCTTGGTGCATTCCGGAACTCTGACCATTCCGGAATTCCGAACATTCCGGAACCTTGGTGCATTCCGGAACTCTGAACATTCCGGAACTCTGAACATTCCGGAACCTTGGTGCATTCCGGAACCTTGGTGCATTCCGGAACTCTGAACATTCCGGAACTCTGAACATTCCGGAACTCTGAACATTCCGGAACTCTGAACATTCCGGAATTCCGAACATTCCGGAACTCTGAACATTCCGGAATCTTGGTACATTGCGGAATTCCGAACATTCCGGAACCTTGGTGCATTCCGGAATTCCGAACATTCCGGAACCTTGGTGCATTCCGGAACTCTGAACATTCCGGAACTCTGAACATTCCGGAACCTTGGTGCATTCCGGAACCTTGGTACATTCCGGAATTCCGAACATTCCGGAACCTTGGTGCATTCCGGAACTCTGACCATTCCGGAATTCCGAACATTCCGGAACCTTGGTGCATTCCGGAACTCTGAACATTCCGGAACTCTGAACATTCCGGAACCTTGGTGCATTCCGGAACCTTGGTGCATTCCGGAACTCTGAACATTCCGGAACTCTGAACATTCCGGAACCTTGGTACATTCCGGAATTCCGAACATTCCGGAACCTTGGTGCATTCCGGAATTCCGAACATTCCGGAACCTTGGTGCATTCCGGAACTCTGAACATTCCGGAACTCTGAACATTCCGGAACCTTGGTGCATTCCGGAACCTTGATGCATTCCGGAACTCTGAACAGTCCGGAACTCTGAACATTCCGGAATTCCGAACATTCCGGAACCTTGGTGCATTCCGGAACTCTGAACATTCCGGAACTCTGAACATTCCGGAACTCTGAACATTCCGGAATTCCGAACATTCCGGAACCTTGGTGCATTCCGGAACTCTGAACATTCCGGAATTCCGAACATTCCGGAACCTTGGTGCATTCCGGAACTCTGAACATTCCGGAACTCTGAACATTCCGGAATTCCGAACATTCCGGAACCTTGGTGCATTCCGGAATTCCGAACATTCCGGAACTCTGAACATTCCGGAACATTTGTGCATTCCGGAACCTTGGTACATTCCGGAATTCCGAACATTCCGGAACCTTGGTGCATTCCGGAACTCTGAACATTCCGGAACTCTGAACATTCCGGAACTCTGAACATTCCGGAATTCCGAACATTCCGGAACCTTGGTGCATTCCGGAACTCTGAACATTCCGGAATTCCGAACATTCCGGAACCTTGGTGCATTCCGGAACTCTGAACATTCCGGAACTCTGAACATTCCGGAATTCCGAACATTCCGGAACCTTGGTGCATTCCGGAATTCCGAACATTCCGGAACTCTGAACATTCCGGAACATTTGTGCATTCCGGAACCTTGGTACATTCCGGAATTCCGAACATTCCGGAACCTTGGTGCATTCCGGAACTCTGAACATTCCGGAACTCTGAACATTCCGGAACTCTGAACATTCCGGAACTCTGAACATTCCGGAATTCCGAACATTCCGGAACCTTGGTGCATTCCGGAACTCTGAACATTCCGGAACTCTGAACATTCCGGAACCTTGGTACATTCCGGAATTCCGAACATTCCGGAACCTTGGTACATTCCGGAATTCCGAACATTCCGGAACCTTGGTGCATTCCGGAACCTTGGTACATTCCGGAATTCCGAACATTCCGGAACCTTGGTGCATTCCGGAACTCTGAACATTCCGGAATTCCGAACATTCCGGAACCTTGGTGCATTCCGGAACTCTGAACATTCCGGAACTCTGAACATTCCGGAACCTTGGTACATTCCGGAATTCCGAACATTCCGGAACCTTGGTGCATTCCGGAACTCTGAACATTCCGGAACTCTGAACATTCCGGAATTCCGAACATTCCGGAACCATGGTGCATTCCGGAATTCCGAACATTCCGGAACTCTGAACATTCCGGAACCTTTGTGCATTCCGGAACCTTGGTACATTCCGGAATTCCGAACATTCCGGAACCTTGGTGCATTCCGGAACTCTGACCATTCCGGAATTCCGAACATTCCGGAACCTTGGTGCATTCCGGAACTCTGAACATTCCGGAACTCTGAACATTCCGGAACCTTGGTGCATTCCGGAATTCCGAACATTCCGGAACCTTGGTGCATTCCGGAACTCTGACCATTCCGGAATTCCGAACATTCCGGAACCTTGGTGCATTCCGGAACTCTGAACATTCCGGAACTCTGAACATTCCGGAACCTTGGTGCATTCCGGAATTCCGAACATTCCGGAACCTTGGTGCATTCCGGAATTCCGAACATTCCGGAACCTTGGTGCATTCCGGAACTCTGAACATTCCGGAACTCTGAACATTCCGGAACCTTTGTGCATTCCGGAACCTTGGTACATTCCGGAATTCCGAACATTCCGGAACCTTGGTGCATTCCGGAACTCTGAACATTCCGGAACTCTGAACATTCCGGAACCTTGGTACATTCCGGAATTCCGAACATTCCGGAACCTTGGTGCATTCCGGAATTCCGAACATTCCGGAACCTTGGTGCATTCCGGAATTCCGAACATTCCGGAATTCCGAACATTCCGGAACCTTGGTGCATTCCGGAACTCTGAACATTCCGGAACTCTGAACATTCCGGAACCTTGGTGCATTCCGGAACCTTGATGCATTCCGGAACTCTGAACAGTCCGGAACTCTGAACATTCCGGAATTCCGAACATTCCGGAACCTTGGTGCATTCCGGAATTCCGAACATTCCGGAACTCTGAACATTCCGGAACATTTGTGCATTCCGGAACCTTGGTACATTCCGGAATTCCGAACATTCCGGAACCTTGGTGCATTCCGGAACTCTGAACATTCCGGAACTCTGAACATTCCGGAACTCTGAACATTCCGGAATTCCGAACATTCCGGAACCTTGGTGCATTCCGGAACTCTGAACATTCCGGAATTCCGAACATTCCGGAACCTTGGTGCATTCCGGAACTCTGAACATTCCGGAACTCTGAACATTCCGGAATTCCGAACATTCCGGAACCTTGGTGCATTCCGGAATTCCGAACATTCCGGAACTCTGAACATTCCGGAACATTTGTGCATTCCGGAACCTTGGTACATTCCGGAATTCCGAACATTCCGGAACCTTGGTGCATTCCGGAACTCTGAACATTCCGGAACTCTGAACATTCCGGAACTCTGAACATTCCGGAACTCTGAACATTCCGGAATTCCGAACATTCCGGAACCTTGGTGCATTCCGGAACTCTGAACATTCCGGAACTCTGAACATTCCGGAACCTTGGTACATTCCGGAATTCCGAACATTCCGGAACCTTGGTACATTCCGGAATTCCGAACATTCCGGAACCTTGGTGCATTCCGGAACCTTGGTACATTCCGGAATTCCGAACATTCCGGAACCTTGGTGCATTCCGGAACTCTGAACATTCCGGAATTCCGAACATTCCGGAACCTTGGTGCATTCCGGAACTCTGAACATTCCGGAACTCTGAACATTCCGGAACCTTGGTACATTCCGGAATTCCGAACATTCCGGAACCTTGGTGCATTCCGGAACTCTGAACATTCCGGAACTCTGAACATTCCGGAATTCCGAACATTCCGGAACCATGGTGCATTCCGGAATTCCGAACATTCCGGAACTCTGAACATTCCGGAACCTTTGTGCATTCCGGAACCTTGGTACATTCCGGAATTCCGAACATTCGGGAACCTTGGTGCATTCCGGAACTCTGACCATTCCGGAATTCCGAACATTCCGGAACCTTGGTGCATTCCGGAACTCTGAACATTCCGGAACTCTGAACATTCCGGAACCTTGGTGCATTCCGGAATTCCGAACATTCCGGAACCTTGGTGCATTCCGGAATTCCGAACATTCCGGAACCTTGGTGCATTCCGGAACTCTGAACATTCCGGAACTCTGAACATTCCGGAACCTTTGTGCATTCCGGAACCTTGGTACATTCCGGAATTCCGAACATTCCGGAACCTTGGTGCATTCCGGAACTCTGAACATTCCGGAACTCTGAACATTCCGGAACCTTGGTACATTCCGGAATTCCGAACATTCCGGAACCTTGGTGCATTCCGGAATTCCGAACATTCCGGAATTCCGAACATTCCGGAACCTTGGTGCATTCCGGAACTCTGAACATTCCGGAACTCTGAACATTCCGGAACCTTGGTGCATTCCGGAACCTTGATGCATTCCGGAACTCTGAACAGTCCGGAACTCTGAACATTCCGGAATTCCGAACATTCCGGAACCTTGGTGCATTCCGGAATTCCGAACATTCCGGAACTCTGAACATTCCGGAACCTTTGTGCATTCCGGAACCTTGGTACATTCCGGAATTCCGAACATCCCGGAACCTTGGTGCATTCCGGAACCTTGGTACATTCCGGAATTCCGAACATTCCGGAACCTTGGTGCATTCCGGAACTCTGACCATTCCGGTATTCCGAACATTCCGGAACCTTGGTGCATTCCGGAACTCTGAACATTCCGGAACTCTGAACATTCCGGAACCTTGGTGCATTCCGGAACCTTGGTGCATTCCGGAACTCTGAACATTCCGGAACTCTGAACATTCCGGAACCTTGGTACATTCCGGAATTCCGAACATTCCGGAACCTTGGTGCATTCCGGAATTCCGAACATTCCGGAACCTTGGTGCATTCCGGAACTCTGAACATTCCGGAACCTTGGTGCATTCCGGAACCTTGATGCATTCCGGAACTCTGAACAGTCCGGAACTCTGAACATTCCGGAATTCCGAACATTCCGGAACCTTGGTGCATTCCGGAATTCCGAACATTCCGGAACTCTGAACATTCCGGAACCTTTGTGCATTCCGGAACCTTGGTACATTCCGGAATTCCGAACATTCCGGAACCTTGGTGCATTCCGGAACTCTGACCATTCCGGAATTCCGAACATTCCGGAACCTTGGTGCATTCCGGAACTCTGAACATTCCGGAACTCTGAACATTCCGGAACCTTGGTGCATTCCGGAACCTTGATGCATTCCGGAACTCTGAACAGTCCGGAACTCTGAACATTCCGGAATTCCGAACATTCCGGAACCTTGGTGCATTCCGGAACTCTGAACATTCCGGAACTCTGAACATTCCGGAACTCTGAACATTCCGGAATTCCGAACATTCCGGAACATTTGTGCATTCCGGAACCTTGGTACATTCCGGAATTCCGAACATTCCGGAACCTTGGTGCATTCCGGAACTCTGAACATTCCGGAACTCTGAACATTCCGGAACTCTGAACATTCCGGAACTCTGAACATTCCGGAATTCCGAACATTCCGGAACCTTGGTGCATTCCGGAACTCTGAACATTCCGGAACTCTGAACATTCCGGAACCTTGGTACATTCCGGAATTCCGAACATTCCGGAACCTTGGTGCATTCCGGAATTCCGAACATTCCGGAACCTTGGTGCATTCCGGAACTCTGAACATTCCGGAACTCTGAACATTCCGGAACTCTGAACATTCCGGAACTCTGAACATTCCGGAATTCCGAACATTCCGGAACCTTGGTGCATTCCGGAACTCTGAACATTCCGGAACCTTGGTACATTCCGGAATTCCGAACATTCCGGAACCTTGGTGCATTCCGGAACTCTGAACATTCCGGAACTCTGAACATTCCGGAACTCTGAACATTCCGGAATTCCGAACATTCCGGAACCTTGGTGCATTCCGGAACTCTGAACATTCCGGAATCTTGGTACATTCCGGAATTCCGAACATTCCGGAACCTTGGTGCATTCCGGAATTCCGAACATTCCGGAACCTTGGTGCATTCCGGAACTCTGAACATTCCGGAACTCTGAACATTCCGGAACCTTGGTGCATTCCGGAACCTTGGTACATTCCGGAATTCCGAACATTCCGGAACCTTGGTGCATTCCGGAACTCTGACCATTCCGGAATTCCGAACATTCCGGAACCTTGGTGCATTCCGGAACTCTGAACATTCCGGAACTCTGAACATTCCGGAACCTTGGTGCATTCCGGAACCTTGGTGCATTCCGGAACTCTGAACATTCCGGAACTCTGAACATTCCGGAACTCTGAACATTCCGGAACTCTGAACATTCCGGAATTCCGAACATTCCGGAACTCTGAACATTCCGGAATCTTGGTACATTGCGGAATTCCGAACATTCCGGAACCTTGGTGCATTCCGGAATTCCGAACATTCCGGAACCTTGGTGCATTCCGGAACTCTGAACATTCCGGAACTCTGAACATTCCGGAACCTTGGTGCATTCCGGAACCTTGGTACATTCCGGAATTCCGAACATTCCGGAACCTTGGTGCATTCCGGAACTCTGACCATTCCGGAATTCCGAACATTCCGGAACCTTGGTGCATTCCGGAACTCTGAACATTCCGGAACTCTGAACATTCCGGAACCTTGGTGCATTCCGGAACCTTGGTGCATTCCGGAACTCTGAACATTCCGGAACTCTGAACATTCCGGAACCTTGGTACATTCCGGAATTCCGAACATTCCGGAACCTTGGTGCATTCCGGAATTCCGAACATTCCGGAACCTTGGTGCATTCCGGAACTCTGAACATTCCGGAACTCTGAACATTCCGGAACCTTGGTGCATTCCGGAACCTTGATGCATTCCGGAACTCTGAACAGTCCGGAACTCTGAACATTCCGGAATTCCGAACATTCCGGAACCTTGGTGCATTCCGGAACTCTGAACATTCCGGAACTCTGAACATTCCGGAACTCTGAACATTCCGGAATTCCGAACATTCCGGAACCTTGGTGCATTCCGGAACTCTGAACATTCCGGAATTCCGAACATTCCGGAACCTTGGTGCATTCCGGAACTCTGAACATTCCGGAACTCTGAACATTCCGGAATTCCGAACATTCCGGAACCTTGGTGCATTCCGGAATTCCGAACATTCCGGAACTCTGAACATTCCGGAACATTTGTGCATTCCGGAACCTTGGTACATTCCGGAATTCCGAACATTCCGGAACCTTGGTGCATTCCGGAACTCTGAACATTCCGGAACTCTGAACATTCCGGAACTCTGAACATTCCGGAATTCCGAACATTCCGGAACCTTGGTGCATTCCGGAACTCTGAACATTCCGGAATTCCGAACATTCCGGAACCTTGGTGCATTCCGGAACTCTGAACATTCCGGAACTCTGAACATTCCGGAATTCCGAACATTCCGGAACCTTGGTGCATTCCGGAATTCCGAACATTCCGGAACTCTGAACATTCCGGAACATTTGTGCATTCCGGAACCTTGGTACATTCCGGAATTCCGAACATTCCGGAACCTTGGTGCATTCCGGAACTCTGAACATTCCGGAACTCTGAACATTCCGGAACTCTGAACATTCCGGAACTCTGAACATTCCGGAATTCCGAACATTCCGGAACCTTGGTGCATTCCGGAACTCTGAACATTCCGGAACTCTGAACATTCCGGAACCTTGGTACATTCCGGAATTCCGAACATTCCGGAACCTTGGTACATTCCGGAATTCCGAACATTCCGGAACCTTGGTGCATTCCGGAACCTTGGTACATTCCGGAATTCCGAACATTCCGGAACCTTGGTGCATTCCGGAACTCTGAACATTCCGGAATTCCGAACATTCCGGAACCTTGGTGCATTCCGGAACTCTGAACATTCCGGAACTCTGAACATTCCGGAACCTTGGTACATTCCGGAATTCCGAACATTCCGGAACCTTGGTGCATTCCGGAACTCTGAACATTCCGGAACTCTGAACATTCCGGAATTCCGAACATTCCGGAACCATGGTGCATTCCGGAATTCCGAACATTCCGGAACTCTGAACATTCCGGAACCTTTGTGCATTCCGGAACCTTGGTACATTCCGGAATTCCGAACATTCCGGAACCTTGGTGCATTCCGGAACTCTGACCATTCCGGAATTCCGAACATTCCGGAACCTTGGTGCATTCCGGAACTCTGAACATTCCGGAACTCTGAACATTCCGGAACCTTGGTGCATTCCGGAATTCCGAACATTCCGGAACCTTGGTGCATTCCGGAACTCTGACCATTCCGGAATTCCGAACATTCCGGAACCTTGGTGCATTCCGGAACTCTGAACATTCCGGAACTCTGAACATTCCGGAACCTTGGTGCATTCCGGAATTCCGAACATTCCGGAACCTTGGTGCATTCCGGAATTCCGAACATTCCGGAACCTTGGTGCATTCCGGAACTCTGAACATTCCGGAACTCTGAACATTCCGGAACCTTTGTGCATTCCGGAACCTTGGTACATTCCGGAATTCCGAACATTCCGGAACCTTGGTGCATTCCGGAACTCTGAACATTCCGGAACTCTGAACATTCCGGAACCTTGGTACATTCCGGAATTCCGAACATTCCGGAACCTTGGTGCATTCCGGAATTCCGAACATTCCGGAACCTTGGTGCATTCCGGAATTCCGAACATTCCGGAATTCCGAACATTCCGGAACCTTGGTGCATTCCGGAACTCTGAACATTCCGGAACTCTGAACATTCCGGAACCTTGGTGCATTCCGGAACCTTGATGCATTCCGGAACTCTGAACAGTCCGGAACTCTGAACATTCCGGAATTCCGAACATTCCGGAACCTTGGTGCATTCCGGAATTCCGAACATTCCGGAACTCTGAACATTCCGGAACCTTTGTGCATTCCGGAACCTTGGTACATTCCGGAATTCCGAACATCCCGGAACCTTGGTGCATTCCGGAACCTTGGTACATTCCGGAATTCCGAACATTCCGGAACCTTGGTGCATTCCGGAACTCTGACCATTCCGGTATTCCGAACATTCCGGAACCTTGGTGCATTCCGGAATTCCGAACATTCCGGAACCTTGGTGCATTCCGGAACTCTGAACATTCCGGAACTCTGAACATTCCGGAACTCTGAACATTCCGGAACTCTGAACATTCCGGAATTCCGAACATTCCGGAACCTTGGTACATTCCGGAATTCCGAACATTCCGGAACTCTGAACATTCCGGAATTCCGAACATTCCGGAACTTTGGTGCATTCCGGAACTCTGAACACTCCGGAACTCTGAACATTCCGGAACCTTGGTGCATTCCGGAACTCTGAACATTCCGGAACCTTGGTGCATTCCGGAACCTTGGTGCATTCCGGAACTCTGAACATTCCGGAACTCTGAACATTTCGGAACTCTGAACATTCCGGAATTCCGAACATTCCGGAACCTTGGTGCATTCCGGAACTCTGAACATTCCGGAACTCTGAACATTCCGGAACTCTGAACATTCCGGAACTCTGAACATTCCGGAATTCCGAACATTCCGGAACCTTGGTGCATTCCGGAACTCTGAACATTCCGGAACTCTGAACATTCCGGAACCTTGGTACATTCCGGAATTCCGAACATTCCGGAACCTTGGTGCATTCCGGAATTCCGAACATTCCGGAACCTTGGTGCATTCCGGAACTCTGAACATTCCGGAACTCTGAACATTCCGGAACTCTGAACATTCCGGAACTCTGAACATTCCGGAATTCCGAACATTCCGGAACTCTGAACATTCCGGAATCTTGGTACATTCCGGAATTCCGAACATTCCGGAACCTTGGTGCATTCCGGAATTCCGAACATTCCGGAACCTTGGTGCATTCCGGAACTCTGAACATTCCGGAACTCTGAACATTCCGGAACCTTGGTGCATTCCGGAACCTTGGTACATTCCGGAATTCCGAACATTCCGGAACCTTGGTGCATTCCGGAACTCTGACCATTCCGGAATTCCGAACATTCCGGAACCTTGGTGCATTCCGGAACTCTGAACATTCCGGAACTCTGAACATTCCGGAACCTTGGTGCATTCCGGAACCTTGGTGCATTCCGGAACTCTGAACATTCCGGAACTCTGAACATTCCGGAACCTTGGTACATTCCGGAATTCCGAACATTCCGGAACCTTGGTGCATTCCGGAATTCCGAACATTCCGGAACCTTGGTGCATTCCGGAACTCTGAACATTCCGGAACTCTGAACATTCCGGAACCTTGGTGCATTCCGGAACCTTGATGCATTCCGGAACTCTGAACAGTCCGGAACTCTGAACATTCCGGAATTCCGAACATTCCGGAACCTTGGTGCATTCCGGAACTCTGAACATTCCGGAACTCTGAACATTCCGGAACTCTGAACATTCCGGAATTCCGAACATTCCGGAACCTTGGTGCATTCCGGAACTCTGAACATTCCGGAATTCCGAACATTCCGGAACCTTGGTGCATTCCGGAACTCTGAACATTCCGGAACTCTGAACATTCCGGAATTCCGAACATTCCGGAACCTTGGTGCATTCCGGAATTCCGAAAATTCCGGAACTCTGAACATTCCGGAACATTTGTGCATTCCGGAACCTTGGTACATTCCGGAATTCCGAACATTCCGGAACCTTGGTGCATTCCGGAACTCTGAACATTCCGGAACTCTGAACATTCCGGAACTCTGAACATTCCGGAACTCTGAACATTCCGGAATTCCGAACATTCCGGAACCTTGGTGCATTCCGGAACTCTGAACATTCCGGAACTCTGAACATTCCGGAACCTTGGTACATTCCGGAATTCCGAACATTCCGGAACCTTGGTGCATTCCGGAATTCCGAACATTCCGGAACCTTGGTGCATTCCGGAACTCTGAACATTCCGGAACTCTGAACATTCCGGAACTCTGAACATTCCGGAACTCTGAACATTCCGGAATTCCGAACATTCCGGAACCTTGGTGCATTCCGGAACTCTGAACATTCCGGAACCTTGGTACATTCCGGAATTCCGAACATTCCGGAACCTTGGTGCATTCCGGAACTCTGAACATTCCGGAACTGAACATTCCGGAACCTTGGTGCATTCCGGAATTCCGAACATTCCGGAACCTTGGTGCATTCCGGAACTCTGAACATTCCGGAACTCTGAACATTCCGGAACTCTGAACATTCCGGAACTCTGAACATTCCGGAATTCCGAACATTCCGGAACTCTGAACATTCCGGAATCTTGGTACATTCCGGAATTCCGAACATTCCGGAACCTTGGTGCATTCCGGAATTCCGAACATTCCGGAACCTTGGTGCATTCCGGAACTCTGAACATTCCGGAACTCTGAACATTCCGGAATTCCGAACATTCCGGAACTCTGAACATTCCGGAATCTTGGTACATTCCGGAATTCCGAACATTCCGGAACCTTGGTGCATTCCGGAATTCCGAACATTCCGGAACCTTGGTGCATTCCGGAACTCTGAACATTCCGGAACTCTGAACATTCCGGAACTCTGAACATTCCGGAATTCCGAACATTCCGGAACTCTGAACATTCCGGAATCTTGGTACATTCCGGAATTCCGAACATTCCGGAACCTTGGTGCATTCCGGAATTCCGAACATTCCGGAACCTTGGTGCATTCCGGAACTCTGAACATTCCGGAACTCTGAACATTCCGGAACCTTGGTGCATTCCGGAACCTTGGTGCATTCCGGAACTCTGAACATTCCGGAACTCTGAACATTCCGGAACTCTGAACATTCCGGAACTCTGAACATTCCGGAATTCCGAACATTCCGGAACTCTGAACATTCCGGAATCTTGGTACATTCCGGAATTCCGAACATTCCGGAACCTTGGTGCATTCCGGAATTCCGAACATTCCGGAACCTTGGTGCATTCCGGAACTCTGAACATTCCGGAACTCTGAACATTCCGGAATTCCGAACATTCCGGAACTCTGAACATTCCGGAATCTTGGTACATTCCGGAATTCCGAACATTCCGGAACCTTGGTGCATTCCGGAATTCCGAACATTCCGGAACCTTGGTGCATTCCGGAACTCTGAACATTCCGGAACTCTGAACATTCCGGAACTCTGAACATTCCGGAATTCCGAACATTCCGGAACTCTGAACATTCCGGAATCTTGGTACATTCCGGAATTCCGAACATTCCGGAACCTTGGTGCATTCCGGAATTCCGAACATTCCGGAACCTTGGTGCATTCCGGAACCTTGGTGCATTCCGGAACTCTGAACATTCCGGAACTCTGAACATTCCGGAACTCTGAACATTCCGGAACTCTGAACATTCCGGAATTCCGAACATTCTGGAACTCTGAACATTCCGGAATCTTGGTACATTCCGGAATTCCGAACATTCCGGAACCTTGGTGCATTCCGGAATTCCGAACATTCCGGAACCTTGGTGCATTCCGGAACTCTGAACATTCCGGAACTCTGAACATTCCGGAACTCTGAACATTCCGGAATTCCGAACATTCCGGAACTCTGAACATTCCGGAATCTTGGTACATTCCGGAATTCCGAACATTCCGGAACCTTGGTGCATTCCGGAATTCCGAACATTCCGGAACCTTGGTGCATTCCGGAACTCTGAACATTCCGGAACTCTGAACATTCCGGAACCTTGGTGCATTCCGGAACCTTGGTGCATTCCGGAACTCTGAACATTCCGGAACTCTGAACATTCCGGAACTCTGAACATTCCGGAACTCTGAACATTCCGGAATTCCGAACATTCCGGAACTCTGAACATTCCGGAATCTTGGTACATTCCGGAATTCCGAACATTCCGGAACCTTGGTGCATTCCGGAATTCCGAACATTCCGGAACCTTGGTGCATTCCGGAACTCTGAACATTCCGGAACTCTGAACATTCCGGAACCTTGGTGCATTCCGGAACCTTGGTACATTCCGGAATTCCGAACATTCCGGAACCTTGGTGCATTCCGGAACTCTGACCATTCCGGAATTCCGAACATTCCGGAACCTTGGTGCATTCCGGAACTCTGAACATTCCGGAACTCTGAACATTCCGGAACCTTGGTGCATTCCGGAACCTTGGTGCATTCCGGAACTCTGAACATTCCGGAACTCTGAACATTCCGGAACCTTGGTACATTCCGGAATTCCGAACATTCCGGAACCTTGGTGCATTCCGGAATTCCGAACATTCCGGAACCTTGGTGCATTCCGGAACTCTGAACATTCCGGAACTCTGAACATTCCGGAACCTTGGTGCATTCCGGAACCTTGATGCATTCCGGAACTCTGAACAGTCCGGAACTCTGAACATTCCGGAATTCCGAACATTCCGGAACCTTGGTGCATTCCGGAACTCTGAACATTGCGGAACTCTGAACATTCCGGAACTCTGAACATTCCGGAATTCCGAACATTCCGGAACCTTGGTGCATTCCGGAACTCTGAACATTCCGGAATTCCGAACATTCCGGAACCTTGGTGCATTCCGGAATTCCGAACATTCCGGAACTCTGAACATTCCGGAACATTTGTGCATTCCGGAACCTTGGTACATTCCGGAATTCCGAACATTCCGGAACCTTGGTGCATTCCGGAACTCTGAACATTCCGGAACTCTGAACATTCCGGAACTCTGAACATTCCGGAACTCTGAACATTCCGGAATTCCGAACATTCCGGAACCTTGGTGCATTCCGGAACTCTGAACATTCCGGAACTCTGAACATTCCGGAACCTTGGTACATTCCGGAATTCCGAACATTCCGGAACCTTGGTGCATTCCGGAACCTTGGTACATTCCGGAATTCCGAACATTCCGGAACCTTGGTGCATTCCGGAACTCTGAACATTCCGGAATTCCGAACATTCCGGAACCTTGGTGCATTCCGGAACTCTGAACATTCCGGAACTCTGAACATTCCGGAACCTTGGTGCATTCCGGAACCTTGGTGCATTCCGGAACTCTGAACATTCCGGAACTCTGAACATTCCGGAACCTTGGTACATTCCGGAATTCCGAACATTCCGGAACCTTGGTGCATTCCGGAATTCCGAACATTCCGGAACCTTGGTGCATTCCGGAACTCTGAACATTCCGGAACTCTGAACATTCCGGAATTCCGAACATTCCGGAACCTTGGTGCATTCCGGAATTCCGAACATTCCGGAACTCTGAACATTCCGGAACCTTTGTGCATTCCGGAACCTTGGTACATTCCGGAATTCCGAACATTCCGGAACCTTGGTGCATTCCGGAACTCTGACCATTCCGGAATTCCGAACATTCCGGAACCTTGGTGCATTCCGGAACTCTGAACATTCCGGAACTCTGAACATTCCGGAACCTTGGTGCATTCCGGAACCTTGGTGCATTCCGGAACTCTGAACATTCCGGAACTCTGAACATTCCGGAACCTTGGTACATTCCGGAATTCCGAACATTCCGGAACCTTGGTGCATTCCGGAATTCCGAACATTCCGGAACCTTGGTGCATTCCGGAACTCTGAACATTCCGGAACTCTGAACATTCCGGAACCTTGGTGCATTCCGGAACCTTGATGCATTCCGGAACTCTGAACAGTCCGGAACTCTGAACATTCCGGAATTCCGAACATTCCGGAACCTTGGTGCATTCCGGAACTCTGAACATTCCGGAACTCTGAACATTCCGGAACTCTGAACATTCCGGAATTCCGAACATTCCGGAACCTTGGTGCATTCCGGAACTCTGAACATTCCGGAATTCCGAACATTCCGGAACCTTGGTGCATTCCGGAACTCTGAACATTCCGGAACTCTGAACATTCCGGAATTCCGAACATTCCGGAACCTTGGTGCATTCCGGAATTCCGAACATTCCGGAACTCTGAACATTCCGGAACATTTGTGCATTCCGGAACCTTGGTACATTCCGGAATTCCGAACATTCCGGAACCTTGGTGCATTCCGGAACTCTGAACATTCCGGAACTCTGAACATTCCGGAACTCTGAACATTCCGGAATTCCGAACATTCCGGAACCTTGGTGCATTCCGGAACTCTGAACATTCCGGAATTCCGAACATTCCGGAACCTTGGTGCATTCCGGAACTCTGAACATTCCGGAACTCTGAACATTCCGGAATTCCGAACATTCCGGAACCTTGGTGCATTCCGGAATTCCGAACATTCCGGAACTCTGAACATTCCGGAACATTTGTGCATTCCGGAACCTTGGTACATTCCGGAATTCCGAACATTCCGGAACCTTGGTACATTCCGGAATTCCGAACATTCCGGAACCTTGGTGCATTCCGGAACCTTGGTACATTCCGGAATTCCGAACATTCCGGAACCTTGGTGCATTCCGGAACTCTGAACATTCCGGAATTCCGAACATTCCGGAACCTTGGTGCATTCCGGAACTCTGAACATTCCGGAACTCTGAACATTCCGGAACCTTGGTACATTCCGGAATTCCGAACATTCCGGAACCTTGGTGCATTCCGGAACTCTGAACATTCCGGAACTCTGAACATTCCGGAATTCCGAACATTCCGGAACCATGGTGCATTCCGGAATTCCGAACATTCCGGAACTCTGAACATTCCGGAACCTTTGTGCATTCCGGAACCTTGGTACATTCCGGAATTCCGAACATTCCGGAACCTTGGTGCATTCCGGAACTCTGACCATTCCGGAATTCCGAACATTCCGGAACCTTGGTGCATTCCGGAACTCTGAACATTCCGGAACTCTGAACATTCCGGAACCTTGGTGCATTCCGGAATTCCGAACATTCCGGAACCTTGGTGCATTCCGGAATTCCGAACATTCCGGAACCTTGGTGCATTCCGGAACTCTGAACATTCCGGAACTCTGAACATTCCGGAACCTTTGTGCATTCCGGAACCTTGGTACATTCCGGAATTCCGAACATTCCGGAACCTTGGTGCATTCCGGAACTCTGAACATTCCGGAACTCTGAACATTCCGGAACCTTGGTACATTCCGGAATTCCGAACATTCCGGAACCTTGGTGCATTCCGGAATTCCGAACATTCCGGAACCTTGGTGCATTCCGGAATTCCGAACATTCCGGAATTCCGAACATTCCGGAACCTTGGTGCATTCCGGAACTCTGAACATTCCGGAACTCTGAACATTCCGGAACCTTGGTGCATTCCGGAACCTTGATGCATTCCGGAACTCTGAACAGTCCGGAACTCTGAACATTCCGGAATTCCGAACATTCCGGAACCTTGGTGCATTCCGGAATTCCGAACATTCCGGAACTCTGAACATTCCGGAACCTTTGTGCATTCCGGAACCTTGGTACATTCCGGAATTCCGAACATCCCGGAACCTTGGTGCATTCCGGAACCTTGGTACATTCCGGAATTCCGAACATTCCGGAACCTTGGTGCATTCCGGAACTCTGACCATTCCGGTATTCCGAACATTCCGGAACCTTGGTGCATTCCGGAACTCTGAACATTCCGGAACTCTGAACATTCCGGAACCTTGGTACATTCCGGAATTCCGAACATTCCGGAACCTTGGTGCATTCCGGAATTCCGAACATTCCGGAACCTTGGTGCATTCCGGAACTCTGAACATTCCGGAACCTTGGTGCATTCCGGAACCTTGATGCATTCCGGAACTCTGAACAGTCCGGAACTCTGAACATTCCGGAATTCCGAACATTCCGGAACCTTGGTGCATTCCGGAATTCCGAACATTCCGGAACTCTGAACATTCCGGAACCTTTGTGCATTCCGGAACCTTGGTACATTCCGGAATTCCGAACATTCCGGAACCTTGGTGCATTCCGGAACTCTGACCATTCCGGAATTCCGAACATTCCGGAACCTTGGTGCATTCCGGAACTCTGAACATTCCGGAACTCTGAACATTCCGGAACCTTGGTGCATTCCGGAACCTTGATGCATTCCGGAACTCTGAACAGTCCGGAACTCTGAACATTCCGGAATTCCGAACATTCCGGAACCTTGGTGCATTCCGGAATTCCGAACATTCCGGAACTCTGAACATTCCGGAACATTTGTGCATTCCGGAACCTTGGTACATTCCGGAATTCCGAACATTCCGGAACCTTGGTGCATTCCGGAACTCTGAACATTCCGGAACTCTGAACATTCCGGAACTCTGAACATTCCGGAACTCTGAACATTCCGGAATTCCGAACATTCCGGAACCTTGGTGCATTCCGGAACTCTGAACATTCCGGAACTCTGAACATTCCGGAACTCTGAACATTCCGGAACTCTGAACATTCCGGAATTCCGAACATTCCGGAACCTTGGTGCATTCCGGAACTCTGAACATTCCGGAACCTTGGTACATTCCGGAATTCCGAACATTCCGGAACCTTGGTGCATTCCGGAACTCTGAACATTCCGGAACTGAACATTCCGGAACCTTGGTGCATTCCGGAATTCCGAACATTCCGGAACCTTGGTGCATTCCGGAACTCTGAACATTCCGGAACTCTGAACATTCCGGAACTCTGAACATTCCGGAACTCTGAACATTCCGGAATTCCGAACATTCCGGAACTCTGAACATTCCGGAATCTTGGTACATTCCGGAATTCCGAACATTCCGGAACCTTGGTGCATTCCGGAATTCCGAACATTCCGGAACCTTGGTGCATTCCGGAACTCTGAACATTCCGGAACTCTGAACATTCCGGAACCTTGGTGCATTCCGGAACCTTGGTACATTCCGGAATTCCGAACATTCCGGAACCTTGGTGCATTCCGGAACTCTGACCATTCCGGAATTCCGAACATTCCGGAACCTTGGTGCATTCCGGAACTCTGAACATTCCGGAACTCTGAACATTCCGGAACCTTGGTGCATTCCGGAACCTTGGTGCATTCCGGAACTCTGAACATTCCGGAACTCTGAACATTCCGGAACCTTGGTACATTCCGGAATTCCGAACATTCCGGAACCTTGGTGCATTCCGGAATTCCGAACATTCCGGAACCTTGGTGCATTCCGGAACTCTGAACATTCCGGAACTCTGAACATTCCGGAACCTTGGTGCATTCCGGAACCTTGATGCATTCCGGAACTCTGAACAGTCCGGAACTCTGAACATTCCGGAATTCCGAACATTCCGGAACCTTGGTGCATTCCGGAACTCTGAACATTGCGGAACTCTGAACATTCCGGAACTCTGAACATTCCGGAATTCCGAACATTCCGGAACCTTGGTGCATTCCGGAACTCTGAACATTCCGGAATTCCGAACATTCCGGAACCTTGGTGCATTCCGGAATTCCGAACATTCCGGAACTCTGAACATTCCGGAACATTTGTGCATTCCGGAACCTTGGTACATTCCGGAATTCCGAACATTCCGGAACCTTGGTGCATTCCGGAACTCTGAACATTCCGGAACTCTGAACATTCCGGAACTCTGAACATTCCGGAACTCTGAACATTCCGGAATTCCGAACATTCCGGAACCTTGGTGCATTCCGGAACTCTGAACATTCCGGAACTCTGAACATTCCGGAACCTTGGTACATTCCGGAATTCCGAACATTCCGGAACCTTGGTGCATTCCGGAACCTTGGTACATTCCGGAATTCCGAACATTCCGGAACCTTGGTGCATTCCGGAACTCTGAACATTCCGGAATTCCGAACATTCCGGAACCTTGGTGCATTCCGGAACTCTGAACATTCCGGAACTCTGAACATTCCGGAACCTTGGTGCATTCCGGAACCTTGGTGCATTCCGGAACTCTGAACATTCCGGAACTCTGAACATTCCGGAACCTTGGTACATTCCGGAATTCCGAACATTCCGGAACCTTGGTGCATTCCGGAATTCCGAACATTCCGGAACCTTGGTGCATTCCGGAACTCTGAACATTCCGGAACTCTGAACATTCCGGAATTCCGAACATTCCGGAACCTTGGTGCATTCCGGAATTCCGAACATTCCGGAACTCTGAACATTCCGGAACCTTTGTGCATTCCGGAACCTTGGTACATTCCGGAATTCCGAACATTCCGGAACCTTGGTGCATTCCGGAACTCTGACCATTCCGGAATTCCGAACATTCCGGAACCTTGGTGCATTCCGGAACTCTGAACATTCCGGAACTCTGAACATTCCGGAACCTTGGTGCATTCCGGAACCTTGGTGCATTCCGGAACTCTGAACATTCCGGAACTCTGAACATTCCGGAACCTTGGTACATTCCGGAATTCCGAACATTCCGGAACCTTGGTGCATTCCGGAATTCCGAACATTCCGGAACCTTGGTGCATTCCGGAACTCTGAACATTCCGGAACTCTGAACATTCCGGAACCTTGGTGCATTCCGGAACCTTGATGCATTCCGGAACTCTGAACAGTCCGGAACTCTGAACATTCCGGAATTCCGAACATTCCGGAACCTTGGTGCATTCCGGAACTCTGAACATTCCGGAACTCTGAACATTCCGGAACTCTGAACATTCCGGAATTCCGAACATTCCGGAACCTTGGTGCATTCCGGAACTCTGAACATTCCGGAATTCCGAACATTCCGGAACCTTGGTGCATTCCGGAACTCTGAACATTCCGGAACTCTGAACATTCCGGAATTCCGAACATTCCGGAACCTTGGTGCATTCCGGAATTCCGAACATTCCGGAACTCTGAACATTCCGGAACATTTGTGCATTCCGGAACCTTGGTACATTCCGGAATTCCGAACATTCCGGAACCTTGGTGCATTCCGGAACTCTGAACATTCCGGAACTCTGAACATTCCGGAACTCTGAACATTCCGGAATTCCGAACATTCCGGAACCTTGGTGCATTCCGGAACTCTGAACATTCCGGAATTCCGAACATTCCGGAACCTTGGTGCATTCCGGAACTCTGAACATTCCGGAACTCTGAACATTCCGGAATTCCGAACATTCCGGAACCTTGGTGCATTCCGGAATTCCGAACATTCCGGAACTCTGAACATTCCGGAACATTTGTGCATTCCGGAACCTTGGTACATTCCGGAATTCCGAACATTCCGGAACCTTGGTGCATTCCGGAACTCTGAACATTCCGGAACTCTGAACATTCCGGAACTCTGAACATTCCGGAACTCTGAACATTCCGGAATTCCGAACATTCCGGAACCTTGGTGCATTCCGGAACTCTGAACATTCCGGAACTCTGAACATTCCGGAACCTTGGTACATTCCGGAATTCCGAACATTCCGGAACCTTGGTACATTCCGGAATTCCGAACATTCCGGAACCTTGGTGCATTCCGGAACTTTGGTACATTCCGGAATTCCGAACATTCCGGAACCTTGGTGCATTCCGGAACTCTGAACATTCCGGAATTCCGAACATTCCGGAACCTTGGTGCATTCCGGAACTCTGAACATTCCGGAACTCTGAACATTCCGGAACCTTGGTACATTCCGGAATTCCGAACATTCCGGAACCTTGGTGCATTCCGGAACTCTGAACATTCCGGAACTCTGAACATTCCGGAATTCCGAACATTCCGGAACCATGGTGCATTCCGGAATTCCGAACATTCCGGAACTCTGAACATTCCGGAACCTTTGTGCATTCCGGAACCTTGGTACATTCCGGAATTCCGAACATTCCGGAACCTTGGTGCATTCCGGAACTCTGACCATTCCGGAATTCCGAACATTCCGGAACCTTGGTGCATTCCGGAATTCCGAACATTCCGGAACCTTGGTGCATTCCGGAATTCCGAACATTCCGGAACTCTGAACATTCCGGAATTCCGAACATTCCGGAACCTTGGTGCACTCCGGAATTCCGAACATTCCGGAATTCCGAACATTCCGGAACCTTGGTGCATTCCGGAATTCCGAACATTCCGGAACTCTGAACATTCCGGAACATTTGTGCATTCCGGAACCTTGGTACATTCCGGAATTCCGAACATTCCGGAACCTTGGTGCATTCCGGAACTCTGAACATTCCGGAACTCTGAACATTCCGGAACTCTGAACATTCCGGAACTCTGAACATTCCGGAATTCCGAACATTCCGGAACCTTGGTGCATTCCGGAACTCTGAACATTCCGGAACTCTGAACATTCCGGAACCTTGGTACATTCCGGAATTCCGAACATTCCGGAACCTTGGTGCATTCCGGAACCTTGGTACATTCCGGAATTCCGAACATTCCGGAACCTTGGTGCATTCCGGAACTCTGAACATTCCGGAATTCCGAACATTCCGGAACCTTGGTGCATTCCGGAACTCTGAACATTCCGGAACTCTGAACATTCCGGAACCTTGGTGCATTCCGGAACCTTGGTGCATTCCGGAACTCTGAACATTCCGGAACTCTGAACATTCCGGAACCTTGGTACATTCCGGAATTCCGAACATTCCGGAACCTTGGTGCATTCCGGAATTCCGAACATTCCGGAACCTTGGTGCATTCCGGAACTCTGAACATTCCGGAACTCTGAACATTCCGGAATTCCGAACATTCCGGAACCTTGGTGCATTCCGGAATTCCGAACATTCCGGAACTCTGAACATTCCGGAACCTTTGTGCATTCCGGAACCTTGGTACATTCCGGAATTCCGAACATTCCGGAACCTTGGTGCATTCCGGAACTCTGACCATTCCGGAATTCCGAACATTCCGGAACCTTGGTGCATTCCGGAACTCTGAACATTCCGGAACTCTGAACATTCCGGAACCTTGGTGCATTCCGGAACCTTGGTGCATTCCGGAACTCTGAACATTCCGGAACTCTGAACATTCCGGAACCTTGGTACATTCCGGAATTCCGAACATTCCGGAACCTTGGTGCATTCCGGAATTCCGAACATTCCGGAACCTTGGTGCATTCCGGAACTCTGAACATTCCGGAACTCTGAACATTCCGGAACTCTGAACATTCCGGAACTCTGAACATTCCGGAATTCCGAACATTCCGGAACCTTGGTGCATTCCGGAACTCTGAACATTCCGGAACTCTGAACATTCCGGAACCTTGGTACATTCCGGAATTCCGAACATTCCGGAACCTTGGTACATTCCGGAATTCCGAACATTCCGGAACCTTGGTGCATTCCGGAACCTTGGTACATTCCGGAATTCCGAACATTCCGGAACCTTGGTGCATTCCGGAACTCTGAACATTCCGGAATTCCGAACATTCCGGAACCTTGGTGCATTCCGGAACTCTGAACATTCCGGAACCTTGGTACATTCCGGAATTCCGAACATTCCGGAACCTTGGTGCATTCCGGAACTCTGAACATTCCGGAACTCTGAACATTCCGGAATTCCGAACATTCCGGAACCATGGTGCATTCCGGAATTCCGAACATTCCGGAACTCTGAACATTCCGGAACCTTTGTGCATTCCGGAACCTTGGTACATTCCGGAATTCCGAACATTCCGGAACCTTGGTGCATTCCGGAACTCTGACCATTCCGGAATTCCGAACATTCCGGAACCTTGGTGCATTCCGGAACCTTGATGCATTCCGGAACTCTGAACAGTCCGGAACCTTGGTGCATTCCGGAATTCCGAACATTCCGGAACCTTGGTGCATTCCGGAATTCCGAACATTCCGGAACTCTGAACATTCCGGAACTCTGAACATTCCGGAACTCTGAACATTCCGGAATTCCGAACATTCCGGAACCTTGGTGCACTCCGGAATTCCGAACATTCCGGAATTCCGAACATTCCGGAACCTTGGTGCATTCCGGAATTCCGAACATTCCGGAACTCTGAACATTCCGGAACATTTGTGCATTCCGGAACCTTGGTACATTCCGGAATTCCGAACATTCCGGAACCTTGGTGCATTCCGGAACTCTGAACATTCCGGAACTCTGAACATTCCGGAACTCTGAACATTCCGGAACTCTGAACATTCCGGAATTCCGAACATTCCGGAACCTTGGTGCATTCCGGAACTCTGAACATTCCGGAACTCTGAACATTCCGGAACCTTGGTACATTCCGGAATTCCGAACATTCCGGAACCTTGGTGCATTCCGGAACCTTGGTACATTCCGGAATTCCGAACATTCCGGAACCTTGGTGCATTCCGGAACTCTGAACATTCCGGAATTCCGAACATTCCGGAACCTTGGTGCATTCCGGAACTCTGAACATTCCGGAACTCTGAACATTCCGGAACCTTGGTGCATTCCGGAACCTTGGTGCATTCCGGAACTCTGAACATTCCGGAACTCTGAACATTCCGGAACCTTGGTACATTCCGGAATTCCGAACATTCCGGAACCTTGGTGCATTCCGGAATTCCGAACATTCCGGAACCTTGGTGCATTCCGGAACTCTGAACATTCCGGAACTCTGAACATTCCGGAATTCCGAACATTCCGGAACCTTGGTGCATTCCGGAATTCCGAACATTCCGGAACTCTGAACATTCCGGAACCTTTGTGCATTCCGGAACCTTGGTACATTCCGGAATTCCGAACATTCCGGAACCTTGGTGCATTCCGGAACTCTGACCATTCCGGAATTCCGAACATTCCGGAACCTTGGTGCATTCCGGAACTCTGAACATTCCGGAACTCTGAACATTCCGGAACCTTGGTGCATTCCGGAATTCCGAACATTCCGGAACCTTGGTGCATTCCGGAACTCTGACCATTCCGGAATTCCGAACATTCCGGAACCTTGGTGCATTCCGGAACTCTGAACATTCCGGAACTCTGAACATTCCGGAACCTTGGTGCATTCCGGAATTCCGAACATTCCGGAACCTTGGTGCATTCCGGAATTCCGAACATTCCGGAACCTTGGTGCATTCCGGAACTCTGAACATTCCGGAACTCTGAACATTCCGGAACCTTTGTGCATTCCGGAACCTTGGTACATTCCGGAATTCCGAACATTCCGGAACCTTGGTGCATTCCGGAACTCTGAACATTCCGGAACTCTGAACATTCCGGAACCTTGGTACATTCCGGAATTCCGAACATTCCGGAACCTTGGTGCATTCCGGAATTCCGAACATTCCGGAACCTTGGTGCATTCCGGAATTCCGAACATTCCGGAATTCCGAACATTCCGGAACCTTGGTGCATTCCGGAACTCTGAACATTCCGGAACTCTGAACATTCCGGAACCTTGGTGCATTCCGGAACCTTGATGCATTCCGGAACTCTGAACAGTCCGGAACTCTGAACATTCCGGAATTCCGAACATTCCGGAACCTTGGTGCATTCCGGAATTCCGAACATTCCGGAACTCTGAACATTCCGGAACATTTGTGCATTCCGGAACCTTGGTACATTCCGGAATTCCGAACATTCCGGAACCTTGGTGCATTCCGGAACTCTGAACATTCCGGAACTCTGAACATTCCGGAACTCTGAACATTCCGGAATTCCGAACATTCCGGAACCTTGGTGCATTCCGGAACTCTGAACATTCCGGAATTCCGAACATTCCGGAACCTTGGTGCATTCCGGAACTCTGAACATTCCGGAACTCTGAACATTCCGGAATTCCGAACATTCCGGAACCTTGGTGCATTCCGGAATTCCGAACATTCCGGAACTCTGAACATTCCGGAACATTTGTGCATTCCGGAACCTTGGTACATTCCGGAATTCCGAACATTCCGGAACCTTGGTGCATTCCGGAACTCTGAACATTCCGGAACTCTGAACATTCCGGAACTCTGAACATTCCGGAACTCTGAACATTCCGGAATTCCGAACATTCCGGAACCTTGGTGCATTCCGGAACTCTGAACATTCCGGAACTCTGAACATTCCGGAACCTTGGTACATTCCGGAATTCCGAACATTCCGGAACCTTGGTACATTCCGGAATTCCGAACATTCCGGAACCTTGGTGCATTCCGGAACCTTGGTACATTCCGGAATTCCGAACATTCCGGAACCTTGGTGCATTCCGGAACTCTGAACATTCCGGAATTCCGAACATTCCGGAACCTTGGTGCATTCCGGAACTCTGAACATTCCGGAACTCTGAACATTCCGGAACCTTGGTACATTCCGGAATTCCGAACATTCCGGAACCTTGGTGCATTCCGGAACTCTGAACATTCCGGAACTCTGAACATTCCGGAATTCCGAACATTCCGGAACCATGGTGCATTCCGGAATTCCGAACATTCCGGAACTCTGAACATTCCGGAACCTTTGTGCATTCCGGAACCTTGGTACATTCCGGAATTCCGAACATTCGGGAACCTTGGTGCATTCCGGAACTCTGACCATTCCGGAATTCCGAACATTCCGGAACCTTGGTGCATTCCGGAACTCTGAACATTCCGGAACTCTGAACATTCCGGAACCTTGGTGCATTCCGGAATTCCGAACATTCCGGAACCTTGGTGCATTCCGGAATTCCGAACATTCCGGAACCTTGGTGCATTCCGGAACTCTGAACATTCCGGAACTCTGAACATTCCGGAACCTTTGTGCATTCCGGAACCTTGGTACATTCCGGAATTCCGAACATTCCGGAACCTTGGTGCATTCCGGAACTCTGAACATTCCGGAACTCTGAACATTCCGGAACCTTGGTACATTCCGGAATTCCGAACATTCCGGAACCTTGGTGCATTCCGGAATTCCGAACATTCCGGAATTCCGAACATTCCGGAACCTTGGTGCATTCCGGAACTCTGAACATTCCGGAACTCTGAACATTCCGGAACCTTGGTGCATTCCGGAACCTTGATGCATTCCGGAACTCTGAACAGTCCGGAACTCTGAACATTCCGGAATTCCGAACATTCCGGAACCTTGGTGCATTCCGGAATTCCGAACATTCCGGAACTCTGAACATTCCGGAACCTTTGTGCATTCCGGAACCTTGGTACATTCCGGAATTCCGAACATCCCGGAACCTTGGTGCATTCCGGAACCTTGGTACATTCCGGAATTCCGAACATTCCGGAACCTTGGTGCATTCCGGAACTCTGACCATTCCGGTATTCCGAACATTCCGGAACCTTGGTGCATTCCGGAACTCTGAACATTCCGGAACTCTGAACATTCCGGAACCTTGGTGCATTCCGGAACCTTGGTGCATTCCGGAACTCTGAACATTCCGGAACTCTGAACATTCCGGAACCTTGGTACATTCCGGAATTCCGAACATTCCGGAACCTTGGTGCATTCCGGAATTCCGAACATTCCGGAACCTTGGTGCATTCCGGAACTCTGAACATTCCGGAACCTTGGTGCATTCCGGAACCTTGATGCATTCCGGAACTCTGAACAGTCCGGAACTCTGAACATTCCGGAATTCCGAACATTCCGGAACCTTGGTGCATTCCGGAATTCCGAACATTCCGGAACTCTGAACATTCCGGAACCTTTGTGCATTCCGGAACCTTGGTACATTCCGGAATTCCGAACATTCCGGAACCTTGGTGCATTCCGGAACTCTGACCATTCCGGAATTCCGAACATTCCGGAACCTTGGTGCATTCCGGAACTCTGAACATTCCGGAACTCTGAACATTCCGGAACCTTGGTGCATTCCGGAACCTTGATGCATTCCGGAACTCTGAACAGTCCGGAACTCTGAACATTCCGGAATTCCGAACATTCCGGAACCTTGGTGCATTCCGGAACTCTGAACATTCCGGAACTCTGAACATTCCGGAACTCTGAACATTCCGGAATTCCGAACATTCCGGAACCTTGGTGCATTCCGGAACTCTGAACATTCCGGAATTCCGAACATTCCGGAACCTTGGTGCATTCCGGAACTCTGAACATTCCGGAACTCTGAACATTCCGGAATTCCGAACATTCCGGAACCTTGGTGCATTCCGGAATTCCGAACATTCCGGAACTCTGAACATTCCGGAACATTTGTGCATTCCGGAACCTTGGTACATTCCGGAATTCCGAACATTCCGGAACCTTGGTGCATTCCGGAACTCTGAACATTCCGGAACTCTGAACATTCCGGAACTCTGAACATTCCGGAATTCCGAACATTCCGGAACCTTGGTGCATTCCGGAACTCTGAACATTCCGGAATTCCGAACATTCCGGAACCTTGGTGCATTCCGGAACTCTGAACATTCCGGAACTCTGAACATTCCGGAATTCCGAACATTCCGGAACCTTGGTGCATTCCGGAATTCCGAACATTCCGGAACTCTGAACATTCCGGAACATTTGTGCATTCCGGAACCTTGGTACATTCCGGAATTCCGAACATTCCGGAACCTTGGTGCATTCCGGAACTCTGAACATTCCGGAACTCTGAACATTCCGGAACTCTGAACATTCCGGAACTCTGAACATTCCGGAATTCCGAACATTCCGGAACCTTGGTGCATTCCGGAACTCTGAACATTCCGGAACTCTGAACATTCCGGAACCTTGGTACATTCCGGAATTCCGAACATTCCGGAACCTTGGTACATTCCGGAATTCCGAACATTCCGGAACCTTGGTGCATTCCGGAACCTTGGTACATTCCGGAATTCCGAACATTCCGGAACCTTGGTGCATTCCGGAACTCTGAACATTCCGGAATTCCGAACATTCCGGAACCTTGGTGCATTCCGGAACTCTGAACATTCCGGAACTCTGAACATTCCGGAACCTTGGTACATTCCGGAATTCCGAACATTCCGGAACCTTGGTGCATTCCGGAACTCTGAACATTCCGGAACTCTGAACATTCCGGAATTCCGAACATTCCGGAACCATGGTGCATTCCGGAATTCCGAACATTCCGGAACTCTGAACATTCCGGAACCTTTGTGCATTCCGGAACCTTGGTACATTCCGGAATTCCGAACATTCCGGAACCTTGGTGCATTCCGGAACTCTGACCATTCCGGAATTCCGAACATTCCGGAACCTTGGTGCATTCCGGAACTCTGAACATTCCGGAACTCTGAACATTCCGGAACCTTGGTGCATTCCGGAATTCCGAACATTCCGGAACCTTGGTGCATTCCGGAATTCCGAACATTCCGGAACCTTGGTGCATTCCGGAACTCTGAACATTCCGGAACTCTGAACATTCCGGAACCTTTGTGCATTCCGGAACCTTGGTACATTCCGGAATTCCGAACATTCCGGAACCTTGGTGCATTCCGGAACTCTGAACATTCCGGAACTCTGAACATTCCGGAACCTTGGTACATTCCGGAATTCCGAACATTCCGGAACCTTGGTGCATTCCGGAATTCCGAACATTCCGGAATTCCGAACATTCCGGAACCTTGGTGCATTCCGGAACTCTGAACATTCCGGAACTCTGAACATTCCGGAACCTTGGTGCATTCCGGAACCTTGATGCATTCCGGAACTCTGAACAGTCCGGAACTCTGAACATTCCGGAATTCCGAACATTCCGGAACCTTGGTGCATTCCGGAATTCCGAACATTCCGGAACTCTGAACATTCCGGAACCTTTGTGCATTCCGGAACCTTGGTACATTCCGGAATTCCGAACATCCCGGAACCTTGGTGCATTCCGGAACCTTGGTACATTCCGGAATTCCGAACATTCCGGAACCTTGGTGCATTCCGGAACTCTGACCATTCCGGTATTCCGAACATTCCGGAACCTTGGTGCATTCCGGAACTCTGAACATTCCGGAACTCTGAACATTCCGGAACCTTGGTGCATTCCGGAACCTTGGTGCATTCCGGAACTCTGAACATTCCGGAACTCTGAACATTCCGGAACCTTGGTACATTCCGGAATTCCGAACATTCCGGAACCTTGGTGCATTCCGGAATTCCGAACATTCCGGAACCTTGGTGCATTCCGGAACTCTGAACATTCCGGAACCTTGGTGCATTCCGGAACCTTGATGCATTCCGGAACTCTGAACAGTCCGGAACTCTGAACATTCCGGAATTCCGAACATTCCGGAACCTTGGTGCATTCCGGAATTCCGAACATTCCGGAACTCTGAACATTCCGGAACCTTTGTGCATTCCGGAACCTTGGTACATTCCGGAATTCCGAACATTCCGGAACCTTGGTGCATTCCGGAACTCTGACCATTCCGGAATTCCGAACATTCCGGAACCTTGGTGCATTCCGGAACTCTGAACATTCCGGAACTCTGAACATTCCGGAACCTTGGTGCATTCCGGAACCTTGATGCATTCCGGAACTCTGAACAGTCCGGAACTCTGAACATTCCGGAATTCCGAACATTCCGGAACCTTGGTGCATTCCGGAACTCTGAACATTCCGGAACTCTGAACATTCCGGAACTCTGAACATTCCGGAATTCCGAACATTCCGGAACCTTGGTGCATTCCGGAACTCTGAACATTCCGGAATTCCGAACATTCCGGAACCTTGGTGCATTCCGGAACTCTGAACATTCCGGAACTCTGAACATTCCGGAATTCCGAACATTCCGGAACCTTGGTGCATTCCGGAATTCCGAACATTCCGGAACTCTGAACATTCCGGAACATTTGTGCATTCCGGAACCTTGGTACATTCCGGAATTCCGAACATTCCGGAACCTTGGTGCATTCCGGAACTCTGAACATTCCGGAACTCTGAACATTCCGGAACTCTGAACATTCCGGAATTCCGAACATTCCGGAACCTTGGTGCATTCCGGAACTCTGAACATTCCGGAATTCCGAACATTCCGGAACCTTGGTGCATTCCGGAACTCTGAACATTCCGGAACTCTGAACATTCCGGAATTCCGAACATTCCGGAACCTTGGTGCATTCCGGAATTCCGAACATTCCGGAACTCTGAACATTCCGGAACATTTGTGCATTCCGGAACCTTGGTACATTCCGGAATTCCGAACATTCCGGAACCTTGGTGCATTCCGGAACTCTGAACATTCCGGAACTCTGAACATTCCGGAACTCTGAACATTCCGGAACTCTGAACATTCCGGAATTCCGAACATTCCGGAACCTTGGTGCATTCCGGAACTCTGAACATTCCGGAACTCTGAACATTCCGGAACCTTGGTACATTCCGGAATTCCGAACATTCCGGAACCTTGGTACATTCCGGAATTCCGAACATTCCGGAACCTTGGTGCATTCCGGAACCTTGGTACATTCCGGAATTCCGAACATTCCGGAACCTTGGTGCATTCCGGAACTCTGAACATTCCGGAATTCCGAACATTCCGGAACCTTGGTGCATTCCGGAACTCTGAACATTCCGGAACTCTGAACATTCCGGAACCTTGGTACATTCCGGAATTCCGAACATTCCGGAACCTTGGTGCATTCCGGAATTCCGAACATTCCGGAACCTTGGTGCATTCCGGAACTCTGAACATTCCGGAACTCTGAACATTCCGGAACCTTTGTGCATTCCGGAACCTTGGTACATTCCGGAATTCCGAACATTCCGGAACCTTGGTGCATTCCGGAACTCTGAACATTCCGGAACTCTGAACATTCCGGAACCTTGGTACATTCCGGAATTCCGAACATTCCGGAACCTTGGTGCATTCCGGAATTCCGAACATTCCGGAATTCCGAACATTCCGGAACCTTGGTGCATTCCGGAACTCTGAACATTCCGGAACTCTGAACATTCCGGAACCTTGGTGCATTCCGGAACCTTGATGCATTCCGGAACTCTGAACAGTCCGGAACTCTGAACATTCCGGAATTCCGAACATTCCGGAACCTTGGTGCATTCCGGAATTCCGAACATTCCGGAACTCTGAACATTCCGGAACCTTTGTGCATTCCGGAACCTTGGTACATTCCGGAATTCCGAACATCCCGGAACCTTGGTGCATTCCGGAACCTTGGTACATTCCGGAATTCCGAACATTCCGGAACCTTGGTGCATTCCGGAACTCTGACCATTCCGGTATTCCGAACATTCCGGAACCTTGGTGCATTCCGGAACTCTGAACATTCCGGAACTCTGAACATTCCGGAACCTTGGTGCATTCCGGAACCTTGGTGCATTCCGGAACTCTGAACATTCCGGAACTCTGAACATTCCGGAACCTTGGTACATTCCGGAATTCCGAACATTCCGGAACCTTGGTGCATTCCGGAATTCCGAACATTCCGGAACCTTGGTGCATTCCGGAACTCTGAACATTCCGGAACCTTGGTGCATTCCGGAACCTTGATGCATTCCGGAACTCTGAACAGTCCGGAACTCTGAACATTCCGGAATTCCGAACATTCCGGAACCTTGGTGCATTCCGGAATTCCGAACATTCCGGAACTCTGAACATTCCGGAACCTTTGTGCATTCCGGAACCTTGGTACATTCCGGAATTCCGAACATTCCGGAACCTTGGTGCATTCCGGAACTCTGACCATTCCGGAATTCCGAACATTCCGGAACCTTGGTGCATTCCGGAACTCTGAACATTCCGGAACCTTGGTGCATTCCGGAACCTTGATGCATTCCGGAACTCTGAACAGTCCGGAACTCTGAACATTCCGGAATTCCGAACATTCCGGAACCTTGGTGCATTCCGGAATTCCGAACATTCCGGAACCTTGGTGCATTCCGGAACTCTGAACATTCCGGAACTCTGAACATTCCGGAACTCTGAACATTCCGGAATTCCGAACATTCCGGAACCTTGGTGCATTCCGGAACTCTGAACATTCCGGAATTCCGAACATTCCGGAACCTTGGTGCATTCCGGAACTCTGAACATTCCGGAACTCTGAACATTCCGGAATTCCGAACATTCCGGAACCTTGGTGCATTCCGGAATTCCGAACATTCCGGAACTCTGAACATTCCGGAACATTTGTGCATTCCGGAACCTTGGTACATTCCGGAATTCCGAACATTCCGGAACCTTGGTGCATTCCGGAACTCTGAACATTCCGGAACTCTGAACATTCCGGAACTCTGAACATTCCGGAACTCTGAACATTCCGGAATTCCGAACATTCCGGAACCTTGGTGCATTCCGGAACTCTGAACATTCCGGAACTCTGAACATTCCGGAACCTTGGTACATTCCGGAATTCCGAACATTCCGGAACCTTGGTGCATTCCGGAACTCTGAACATTCCGGAACTCTGAACATTCCGGAACTCTGAACATTCCGGAACTCTGAACATTCCGGAATTCCGAACATTCCGGAACCTTGGTGCATTCCGGAACTCTGAACATTCCGGAACCTTGGTACATTCCGGAATTCCGAACATTCCGGAACCTTGGTGCATTCCGGAACTCTGAACATTCCGGAACTGAACATTCCGGAACCTTGGTGCATTCCGGAATTCCGAACATTCCGGAACCTTGGTGCATTCCGGAACTCTGAACATTCCGGAACTCTGAACATTCCGGAACTCTGAACATTCCGGAACTCTGAACATTCCGGAATTCCGAACATTCCGGAACTCTGAACATTCCGGAATCTTGGTACATTCCGGAATTCCGAACATTCCGGAACCTTGGTGCATTCCGGAATTCCGAACATTCCGGAACCTTGGTGCATTCCGGAACTCTGAACATTCCGGAACTCTGAACATTCCGGAACCTTGGTGCATTCCGGAACCTTGGTACATTCCGGAATTCCGAACATTCCGGAACCTTGGTGCATTCCGGAACTCTGACCATTCCGGAATTCCGAACATTCCGGAACCTTGGTGCATTCCGGAACTCTGAACATTCCGGAACTCTGAACATTCCGGAACCTTGGTGCATTCCGGAACCTTGGTGCATTCCGGAACTCTGAACATTCCGGAACTCTGAACATTCCGGAACCTTGGTACATTCCGGAATTCCGAACATTCCGGAACCTTGGTGCATTCCGGAATTCCGAACATTCCGGAACCTTGGTGCATTCCGGAACTCTGAACATTCCGGAACTCTGAACATTCCGGAACCTTGGTGCATTCCGGAACCTTGATGCATTCCGGAACTCTGAACAGTCCGGAACTCTGAACATTCCGGAATTCCGAACATTCCGGAACCTTGGTGCATTCCGGAACTCTGAACATTGCGGAACTCTGAACATTCCGGAACTCTGAACATTCCGGAATTCCGAACATTCCGGAACCTTGGTGCATTCCGGAACTCTGAACATTCCGGAATTCCGAACATTCCGGAACCTTGGTGCATTCCGGAATTCCGAACATTCCGGAACTCTGAACATTCCGGAACATTTGTGCATTCCGGAACCTTGGTACATTCCGGAATTCCGAACATTCCGGAACCTTGGTGCATTCCGGAACTCTGAACATTCCGGAACTCTGAACATTCCGGAACTCTGAACATTCCGGAACTCTGAACATTCCGGAATTCCGAACATTCCGGAACCTTGGTGCATTCCGGAACTCTGAACATTCCGGAACTCTGAACATTCCGGAACCTTGGTACATTCCGGAATTCCGAACATTCCGGAACCTTGGTGCATTCCGGAACCTTGGTACATTCCGGAATTCCGAACATTCCGGAACCTTGGTGCATTCCGGAACTCTGAACATTCCGGAATTCCGAACATTCCGGAACCTTGGTGCATTCCGGAACTCTGAACATTCCGGAACTCTGAACATTCCGGAACCTTGGTGCATTCCGGAACCTTGGTGCATTCCGGAACTCTGAACATTCCGGAACCTTGGTACATTCCGGAATTCCGAACATTCCGGAACCTTGGTGCATTCCGGAATTCCGAACATTCCGGAACCTTGGTGCATTCCGGAACTCTGAACATTCCGGAACTCTGAACATTCCGGAATTCCGAACATTCCGGAACCTTGGTGCATTCCGGAATTCCGAACATTCCGGAACTCTGAACATTCCGGAACCTTTGTGCATTCCGGAACCTTGGTACATTCCGGAATTCCGAACATTCCGGAACCTTGGTGCATTCCGGAACTCTGACCATTCCGGAATTCCGAACATTCCGGAACCTTGGTGCATTCCGGAACTCTGAACATTCCGGAACTCTGAACATTCCGGAACCTTGGTGCATTCCGGAATTCCGAACATTCCGGAACCTTGGTGCATTCCGGAATTCCGAACATTCCGGAACCTTGGTGCATTCCGGAACTCTGAACATTCCGGAACTCTGAACATTCCGGAACCTTTGTGCATTCCGGAACCTTGGTACATTCCGGAATTCCGAACATTCCGGAACCTTGGTGCATTCCGGAACTCTGAACATTCCGGAACTCTGAACATTCCGGAACCTTGGTACATTCCGGAATTCCGAACATTCCGGAACCTTGGTGCATTCCGGAATTCCGAACATTCCGGAACCTTGGTGCATTCCGGAATTCCGAACATTCCGGAATTCCGAACATTCCGGAACCTTGGTGCATTCCGGAACTCTGAACATTCCGGAACTCTGAACATTCCGGAACCTTGGTGCATTCCGGAACCTTGATGCATTCCGGAACTCTGAACATTCCGGAACTCTGAACATTCCGGAATTCCGAACATTCCGGAACCTTGGTGCATTCCGGAATTCCGAACATTCCGGAACTCTGAACATTCCGGAACATTTGTGCATTCCGGAACCTTGGTACATTCCGGAATTCCGAACATTCCGGAACCTTGGTGCATTCCGGAACTCTGAACATTCCGGAACTCTGAACATTCCGGAACTCTGAACATTCCGGAACTCTGAACATTCCGGAATTCCGAACATTCCGGAACCTTGGTGCATTCCGGAACTCTGAACATTCCGGAACTCTGAACATTCCGGAACCTTGGTACATTCCGGAATTCCGAACATTCCGGAACCTTGGTACATTCCGGAATTCCGAACATTCCGGAACCTTGGTGCATTCCGGAACCTTGGTACATTCCGGAATTCCGAACATTCCGGAACCTTGGTGCATTCCGGAATTCCGAACATTCCGGAACTCTGAACATTCCGGAACTCTGAACATTCCGGAACTCTGAACATTCCGGAATTCCGAACATTCCGGAACCTTGGTGCACTCCGGAATTCCGAACATTCCGGAACCTTGGTGCATTCTGGAACTCTGAACATTCCGGAATTCCGAACATTCCGGAACCTTGGTGCATTCCGGAACTCTGAACATTCCGGAACTCTGAACATTCCGGAACTCTGAACATTCCGGAATTCCGAACATTCCGGAACCTTGGTGCATTCCGGAACTCTGAACATTCCGGAATTCCGAACATTCCGGAACCTTGGTGCATTCCGGAACTCTGAACATTCCGGAACTCTGAACATTCCGGAATTCCGAACATTCCGGAACCTTGGTGCATTCCGGAATTCCGAACATTCCGGAACTCTGAACATTCCGGAACATTTGTGCATTCCGGAACCTTGGTACATTCCGGAATTCCGAACATTCCGGAACCTTGGTGCATTCCGGAACTCTGAACATTCCGGAACTCTGAACATTCCGGAACTCTGAACATTCCGGAATTCCGAACATTCCGGAACCTTGGTGCATTCCGGAACTCTGAACATTCCGGAATTCCGAACATTCCGGAACCTTGGTGCATTCCGGAACTCTGAACATTCCGGAACTCTGAACATTCCGGAATTCCGAACATTCCGGAACCTTGGTGCATTCCGGAATTCCGAACATTCCGGAACTCTGAACATTCCGGAACATTTGTGCATTCCGGAACCTTGGTACATTCCGGAATTCCGAACATTCCGGAACCTTGGTGCATTCCGGAACTCTGAACATTCCGGAACTCTGAACATTCCGGAACTCTGAACATTCCGGAACTCTGAACATTCCGGAATTCCGAACATTCCGGAACCTTGGTGCATTCCGGAACTCTGAACATTCCGGAACTCTGAACATTCCGGAACCTTGGTACATTCCGGAATTCCGAACATTCCGGAACCTTGGTACATTCCGGAATTCCGAACATTCCGGAACCTTGGTGCATTCCGGAACCTTGGTACATTCCGGAATTCCGAACATTCCGGAACCTTGGTGCATTCCGGAACTCTGAACATTCCGGAATTCCGAACATTCCGGAACCTTGGTGCATTCCGGAACTCTGAACATTCCGGAACTCTGAACATTCCGGAACCTTGGTACATTCCGGAATTCCGAACATTCCGGAACCTTGGTGCATTCCGGAACTCTGAACATTCCGGAACTCTGAACATTCCGGAATTCCGAACATTCCGGAACCATGGTGCATTCCGGAATTCCGAACATTCCGGAACTCTGAACATTCCGGAACCTTTGTGCATTCCGGAACCTTGGTACATTCCGGAATTCCGAACATTCCGGAACCTTGGTGCATTCCGGAACTCTGACCATTCCGGAATTCCGAACATTCCGGAACCTTGGTGCATTCCGGAACTCTGAACATTCCGGAACTCTGAACATTCCGGAACCTTGGTGCATTCCGGAATTCCGAACATTCCGGAACCTTGGTGCATTCCGGAATTCCGAACATTCCGGAACCTTGGTGCATTCCGGAACTCTGAACATTCCGGAACTCTGAACATTCCGGAACCTTTGTGCATTCCGGAACCTTGGTACATTCCGGAATTCCGAACATTCCGGAACCTTGGTGCATTCCGGAACTCTGAACATTCCGGAACTCTGAACATTCCGGAACCTTGGTACATTCCGGAATTCCGAACATTCCGGAACCTTGGTGCATTCCGGAATTCCGAACATTCCGGAATTCCGAACATTCCGGAACCTTGGTGCATTCCGGAACTCTGAACATTCCGGAACTCTGAACATTCCGGAACCTTGGTGCATTCCGGAACCTTGATGCATTCCGGAACTCTGAACAGTCCGGAACTCTGAACATTCCGGAATTCCGAACATTCCGGAACCTTGGTGCATTCCGGAATTCCGAACATTCCGGAACCTTGGTGCATTCCGGAACTCTGAACATTCCGGAACTCTGAACATTCCGGAACTCTGAACATTCCGGAATTCCGAACATTCCGGAACCTTGGTGCATTCCGGAACTCTGAACATTCCGGAACTCTGAACATTCCGGAACTCTGAACATTCCGGAATTCCGAACATTCCGGAACCTTGGTGCATTCCGGAACTCTGAACATTCCGGAATTCCGAACATTCCGGAACCTTGGTGCATTCCGGAACTCTGAACATTCCGGAACTCTGAACATTCCGGAATTCCGAACATTCCGGAACCTTGGTGCATTCCGGAATTCCGAACATTCCGGAACTCTGAACATTCCGGAACATTTGTGCATTCCGGAACCTTGGTACATTCCGGAATTCCGAACATTCCGGAACCTTGGTGCATTCCGGAACTCTGAACATTCCGGAACTCTGAACATTCCGGAACTCTGAACATTCCGGAACTCTGAACATTCCGGAATTCCGAACATTCCGGAACCTTGGTGCATTCCGGAACTCTGAACATTCCGGAACTCTGAACATTCCGGAACCTTGGTACATTCCGGAATTCCGAACATTCCGGAACCTTGGTACATTCCGGAATTCCGAACATTCCGGAACCTTGGTGCATTCCGGAACCTTGGTACATTCCGGAATTCCGAACATTCCGGAACCTTGGTGCATTCCGGAACTCTGAACATTCCGGAATTCCGAACATTCCGGAACCTTGGTGCATTCCGGAACTCTGAACATTCCGGAACTCTGAACATTCCGGAACCTTGGTACATTCCGGAATTCCGAACATTCCGGAACCTTGGTGCATTCCGGAATTCCGAACATTCCGGAACCTTGGTGCATTCCGGAACTCTGAACATTCCGGAACTCTGAACATTCCGGAACCTTTGTGCATTCCGGAACCTTGGTACATTCCGGAATTCCGAACATTCCGGAACCTTGGTGCATTCCGGAACTCTGAACATTCCGGAACTCTGAACATTCCGGAACCTTGGTACATTCCGGAATTCCGAACATTCCGGAACCTTGGTGCATTCCGGAATTCCGAACATTCCGGAATTCCGAACATTCCGGAACCTTGGTGCATTCCGGAACTCTGAACATTCCGGAACTCTGAACATTCCGGAACCTTGGTGCATTCCGGAACCTTGATGCATTCCGGAACTCTGAACAGTCCGGAACTCTGAACATTCCGGAATTCCGAACATTCCGGAACCTTGGTGCATTCCGGAATTCCGAACATTCCGGAACTCTGAACATTCCGGAACCTTTGTGCATTCCGGAACCTTGGTACATTCCGGAATTCCGAACATCCCGGAACCTTGGTGCATTCCGGAACCTTGGTACATTCCGGAATTCCGAACATTCCGGAACCTTGGTGCATTCCGGAACTCTGACCATTCCGGTATTCCGAACATTCCGGAACCTTGGTGCATTCCGGAACTCTGAACATTCCGGAACTCTGAACATTCCGGAACCTTGGTGCATTCCGGAACCTTGGTGCATTCCGGAACTCTGAACATTCCGGAACTCTGAACATTCCGGAACCTTGGTACATTCCGGAATTCCGAACATTCCGGAACCTTGGTGCATTCCGGAATTCCGAACATTCCGGAACCTTGGTGCATTCCGGAACTCTGAACATTCCGGAACCTTGGTGCATTCCGGAACCTTGATGCATTCCGGAACTCTGAACAGTCCGGAACTCTGAACATTCCGGAATTCCGAACATTCCGGAACCTTGGTGCATTCCGGAATTCCGAACATTCCGGAACTCTGAACATTCCGGAACCTTTGTGCATTCCGGAACCTTGGTACATTCCGGAATTCCGAACATTCCGGAACCTTGGTGCATTCCGGAACTCTGACCATTCCGGAATTCCGAACATTCCGGAACCTTGGTGCATTCCGGAACTCTGAACATTCCGGAACCTTGGTGCATTCCGGAACCTTGATGCATTCCGGAACTCTGAACAGTCCGGAACTCTGAACATTCCGGAATTCCGAACATTCCGGAACCTTGGTGCATTCCGGAATTCCGAACATTCCGGAACCTTGGTGCATTCCGGAACTCTGAACATTCCGGAACTCTGAACATTCCGGAACTCTGAACATTCCGGAATTCCGAACATTCCGGAACCTTGGTGCATTCCGGAACTCTGAACATTCCGGAATTCCGAACATTCCGGAACCTTGGTGCATTCCGGAACTCTGAACATTCCGGAACTCTGAACATTCCGGAATTCCGAACATTCCGGAACCTTGGTGCATTCCGGAATTCCGAACATTCCGGAACTCTGAACATTCCGGAACATTTGTGCATTCCGGAACCTTGGTACATTCCGGAATTCCGAACATTCCGGAACCTTGGTGCATTCCGGAACTCTGAACATTCCGGAACTCTGAACATTCCGGAACTCTGAACATTCCGGAACTCTGAACATTCCGGAATTCCGAACATTCCGGAACCTTGGTGCATTCCGGAACTCTGAACATTCCGGAACTCTGAACATTCCGGAACCTTGGTACATTCCGGAATTCCGAACATTCCGGAACCTTGGTGCATTCCGGAACTCTGAACATTCCGGAACTCTGAACATTCCGGAACTCTGAACATTCCGGAACTCTGAACATTCCGGAATTCCGAACATTCCGGAACCTTGGTGCATTCCGGAACTCTGAACATTCCGGAACCTTGGTACATTCCGGAATTCCGAACATTCCGGAACCTTGGTGCATTCCGGAACTCTGAACATTCCGGAACTGAACATTCCGGAACCTTGGTGCATTCCGGAATTCCGAACATTCCGGAACCTTGGTGCATTCCGGAACTCTGAACATTCCGGAACTCTGAACATTCCGGAACTCTGAACATTCCGGAACTCTGAACATTCCGGAATTCCGAACATTCCGGAACTCTGAACATTCCGGAATCTTGGTACATTCCGGAATTCCGAACATTCCGGAACCTTGGTGCATTCCGGAATTCCGAACATTCCGGAACCTTGGTGCATTCCGGAACTCTGAACATTCCGGAACTCTGAACATTCCGGAACCTTGGTGCATTCCGGAACCTTGGTACATTCCGGAATTCCGAACATTCCGGAACCTTGGTGCATTCCGGAACTCTGACCATTCCGGAATTCCGAACATTCCGGAACCTTGGTGCATTCCGGAACTCTGAACATTCCGGAACTCTGAACATTCCGGAACCTTGGTGCATTCCGGAACCTTGGTGCATTCCGGAACTCTGAACATTCCGGAACTCTGAACATTCCGGAACCTTGGTACATTCCGGAATTCCGAACATTCCGGAACCTTGGTGCATTCCGGAATTCCGAACATTCCGGAACCTTGGTGCATTCCGGAACTCTGAACATTCCGGAACTCTGAACATTCCGGAACCTTGGTGCATTCCGGAACCTTGATGCATTCCGGAACTCTGAACAGTCCGGAACTCTGAACATTCCGGAATTCCGAACATTCCGGAACCTTGGTGCATTCCGGAACTCTGAACATTGCGGAACTCTGAACATTCCGGAACTCTGAACATTCCGGAATTCCGAACATTCCGGAACCTTGGTGCATTCCGGAACTCTGAACATTCCGGAATTCCGAACATTCCGGAACCTTGGTGCATTCCGGAATTCCGAACATTCCGGAACTCTGAACATTCCGGAACATTTGTGCATTCCGGAACCTTGGTACATTCCGGAATTCCGAACATTCCGGAACCTTGGTGCATTCCGGAACTCTGAACATTCCGGAACTCTGAACATTCCGGAACTCTGAACATTCCGGAACTCTGAACATTCCGGAATTCCGAACATTCCGGAACCTTGGTGCATTCCGGAACTCTGAACATTCCGGAACTCTGAACATTCCGGAACCTTGGTACATTCCGGAATTCCGAACATTCCGGAACCTTGGTGCATTCCGGAACCTTGGTACATTCCGGAATTCCGAACATTCCGGAACCTTGGTGCATTCCGGAACTCTGAACATTCCGGAATTCCGAACATTCCGGAACCTTGGTGCATTCCGGAACTCTGAACATTCCGGAACTCTGAACATTCCGGAACCTTGGTGCATTCCGGAACCTTGGTGCATTCCGGAACTCTGAACATTCCGGAACCTTGGTACATTCCGGAATTCCGAACATTCCGGAACCTTGGTGCATTCCGGAATTCCGAACATTCCGGAACCTTGGTGCATTCCGGAACTCTGAACATTCCGGAACTCTGAACATTCCGGAACTCTGAACATTCCGGAACTCTGAACATTCCGGAATTCCGAACATTCCGGAACCTTGGTGCATTCCGGAACTCTGAACATTCCGGAACTCTGAACATTCCGGAACCTTGGTACATTCCGGAATTCCGAACATTCCGGAACCTTGGTGCATTCCGGAACTCTGAACATTCCGGAACTCTGAACATTCCGGAACTCTGAACATTCCGGAACTCTGAACATTCCGGAATTCCGAACATTCCGGAACCTTGGTGCATTCCGGAACTCTGAACATTCCGGAACCTTGGTACATTCCGGAATTCCGAACATTCCGGAACCTTGGTGCATTCCGGAACTCTGAACATTCCGGAACTGAACATTCCGGAACCTTGGTGCATTCCGGAATTCCGAACATTCCGGAACCTTGGTGCATTCCGGAACTCTGAACATTCCGGAACTCTGAACATTCCGGAACTCTGAACATTCCGGAACTCTGAACATTCCGGAATTCCGAACATTCCGGAACTCTGAACATTCCGGAATCTTGGTACATTCCGGAATTCCGAACATTCCGGAACCTTGGTGCATTCCGGAATTCCGAACATTCCGGAACCTTGGTGCATTCCGGAACTCTGAACATTCCGGAACTCTGAACATTCCGGAACCTTGGTGCATTCCGGAACCTTGGTACATTCCGGAATTCCGAACATTCCGGAACCTTGGTGCATTCCGGAACTCTGACCATTCCGGAATTCCGAACATTCCGGAACCTTGGTGCATTCCGGAACTCTGAACATTCCGGAACTCTGAACATTCCGGAACCTTGGTGCATTCCGGAACCTTGGTGCATTCCGGAACTCTGAACATTCCGGAACTCTGAACATTCCGGAACCTTGGTACATTCCGGAATTCCGAACATTCCGGAACCTTGGTGCATTCCGGAATTCCGAACATTCCGGAACCTTGGTGCATTCCGGAACTCTGAACATTCCGGAACTCTGAACATTCCGGAACCTTGGTGCATTCCGGAACCTTGATGCATTCCGGAACTCTGAACAGTCCGGAACTCTGAACATTCCGGAATTCCGAACATTCCGGAACCTTGGTGCATTCCGGAACTCTGAACATTGCGGAACTCTGAACATTCCGGAACTCTGAACATTCCGGAATTCCGAACATTCCGGAACCTTGGTGCATTCCGGAACTCTGAACATTCCGGAATTCCGAACATTCCGGAACCTTGGTGCATTCCGGAATTCCGAACATTCCGGAACTCTGAACATTCCGGAACATTTGTGCATTCCGGAACCTTGGTACATTCCGGAATTCCGAACATTCCGGAACCTTGGTGCATTCCGGAACTCTGAACATTCCGGAACTCTGAACATTCCGGAACTCTGAACATTCCGGAACTCTGAACATTCCGGAATTCCGAACATTCCGGAACCTTGGTGCATTCCGGAACTCTGAACATTCCGGAACTCTGAACATTCCGGAACCTTGGTACATTCCGGAATTCCGAACATTCCGGAACCTTGGTGCATTCCGGAACCTTGGTACATTCCGGAATTCCGAACATTCCGGAACCTTGGTGCATTCCGGAACTCTGAACATTCCGGAATTCCGAACATTCCGGAACCTTGGTGCATTCCGGAACTCTGAACATTCCGGAACTCTGAACATTCCGGAACCTTGGTGCATTCCGGAACCTTGGTGCATTCCGGAACTCTGAACATTCCGGAACCTTGGTACATTCCGGAATTCCGAACATTCCGGAACCTTGGTGCATTCCGGAATTCCGAACATTCCGGAACCTTGGTGCATTCCGGAACTCTGAACATTCCGGAACTCTGAACATTCCGGAATTCCGAACATTCCGGAACCTTGGTGCATTCCGGAATTCCGAACATTCCGGAACTCTGAACATTCCGGAACCTTTGTGCATTCCGGAACCTTGGTACATTCCGGAATTCCGAACATTCCGGAACCTTGGTGCATTCCGGAACTCTGACCATTCCGGAATTCCGAACATTCCGGAACCTTGGTGCATTCCGGAACTCTGAACATTCCGGAACTCTGAACATTCCGGAACCTTGGTGCATTCCGGAATTCCGAACATTCCGGAACCTTGGTGCATTCCGGAATTCCGAACATTCCGGAACCTTGGTGCATTCCGGAACTCTGAACATTCCGGAACTCTGAACATTCCGGAACCTTTGTGCATTCCGGAACCTTGGTACATTCCGGAATTCCGAACATTCCGGAACCTTGGTGCATTCCGGAACTCTGAACATTCCGGAACTCTGAACATTCCGGAACCTTGGTACATTCCGGAATTCCGAACATTCCGGAACCTTGGTGCATTCCGGAATTCCGAACATTCCGGAACCTTGGTGCATTCCGGAATTCCGAACATTCCGGAATTCCGAACATTCCGGAACCTTGGTGCATTCCGGAACTCTGAACATTCCGGAACTCTGAACATTCCGGAACCTTGGTGCATTCCGGAACCTTGATGCATTCCGGAACTCTGAACATTCCGGAACTCTGAACATTCCGGAATTCCGAACATTCCGGAACCTTGGTGCATTCCGGAATTCCGAACATTCCGGAACTCTGAACATTCCGGAACATTTGTGCATTCCGGAACCTTGGTACATTCCGGAATTCCGAACATTCCGGAACCTTGGTGCATTCCGGAACTCTGAACATTCCGGAACTCTGAACATTCCGGAACTCTGAACATTCCGGAACTCTGAACATTCCGGAATTCCGAACATTCCGGAACCTTGGTGCATTCCGGAACTCTGAACATTCCGGAACTCTGAACATTCCGGAACCTTGGTACATTCCGGAATTCCGAACATTCCGGAACCTTGGTACATTCCGGAATTCCGAACATTCCGGAACCTTGGTGCATTCCGGAACCTTGGTACATTCCGGAATTCCGAACATTCCGGAACCTTGGTGCATTCCGGAATTCCGAACATTCCGGAACTCTGAACATTCCGGAACTCTGAACATTCCGGAACTCTGAACATTCCGGAATTCCGAACATTCCGGAACCTTGGTGCACTCCGGAATTCCGAACATTCCGGAACCTTGGTGCATTCTGGAACTCTGAACATTCCGGAATTCCGAACATTCCGGAACCTTGGTGCATTCCGGAACTCTGAACATTCCGGAACTCTGAACATTCCGGAACTCTGAACATTCCGGAATTCCGAACATTCCGGAACCTTGGTGCATTCCGGAACTCTGAACATTCCGGAATTCCGAACATTCCGGAACCTTGGTGCATTCCGGAACTCTGAACATTCCGGAACTCTGAACATTCCGGAATTCCGAACATTCCGGAACCTTGGTGCATTCCGGAATTCCGAACATTCCGGAACTCTGAACATTCCGGAACATTTGTGCATTCCGGAACCTTGGTACATTCCGGAATTCCGAACATTCCGGAACCTTGGTGCATTCCGGAACTCTGAACATTCCGGAACTCTGAACATTCCGGAACTCTGAACATTCCGGAATTCCGAACATTCCGGAACCTTGGTGCATTCCGGAACTCTGAACATTCCGGAATTCCGAACATTCCGGAACCTTGGTGCATTCCGGAACTCTGAACATTCCGGAACTCTGAACATTCCGGAATTCCGAACATTCCGGAACCTTGGTGCATTCCGGAATTCCGAACATTCCGGAACTCTGAACATTCCGGAACATTTGTGCATTCCGGAACCTTGGTACATTCCGGAATTCCGAACATTCCGGAACCTTGGTGCATTCCGGAACTCTGAACATTCCGGAACTCTGAACATTCCGGAACTCTGAACATTCCGGAACTCTGAACATTCCGGAATTCCGAACATTCCGGAACCTTGGTGCATTCCGGAACTCTGAACATTCCGGAACTCTGAACATTCCGGAACCTTGGTACATTCCGGAATTCCGAACATTCCGGAACCTTGGTACATTCCGGAATTCCGAACATTCCGGAACCTTGGTGCATTCCGGAACCTTGGTACATTCCGGAATTCCGAACATTCCGGAACCTTGGTGCATTCCGGAACTCTGAACATTCCGGAATTCCGAACATTCCGGAACCTTGGTGCATTCCGGAACTCTGAACATTCCGGAACTCTGAACATTCCGGAACCTTGGTACATTCCGGAATTCCGAACATTCCGGAACCTTGGTGCATTCCGGAACTCTGAACATTCCGGAACTCTGAACATTCCGGAATTCCGAACATTCCGGAACCATGGTGCATTCCGGAATTCCGAACATTCCGGAACTCTGAACATTCCGGAACCTTTGTGCATTCCGGAACCTTGGTACATTCCGGAATTCCGAACATTCCGGAACCTTGGTGCATTCCGGAACTCTGACCATTCCGGAATTCCGAACATTCCGGAACCTTGGTGCATTCCGGAACTCTGAACATTCCGGAACTCTGAACATTCCGGAACCTTGGTGCATTCCGGAATTCCGAACATTCCGGAACCTTGGTGCATTCCGGAATTCCGAACATTCCGGAACCTTGGTGCATTCCGGAACTCTGAACATTCCGGAACTCTGAACATTCCGGAACCTTTGTGCATTCCGGAACCTTGGTACATTCCGGAATTCCGAACATTCCGGAACCTTGGTGCATTCCGGAACTCTGAACATTCCGGAACTCTGAACATTCCGGAACCTTGGTACATTCCGGAATTCCGAACATTCCGGAACCTTGGTGCATTCCGGAATTCCGAACATTCCGGAATTCCGAACATTCCGGAACCTTGGTGCATTCCGGAACTCTGAACATTCCGGAACTCTGAACATTCCGGAACCTTGGTGCATTCCGGAACCTTGATGCATTCCGGAACTCTGAACAGTCCGGAACTCTGAACATTCCGGAATTCCGAACATTCCGGAACCTTGGTGCATTCCGGAATTCCGAACATTCCGGAACCTTGGTGCATTCCGGAACTCTGAACATTCCGGAACTCTGAACATTCCGGAACTCTGAACATTCCGGAATTCCGAACATTCCGGAACCTTGGTGCATTCCGGAACTCTGAACATTCCGGAACTCTGAACATTCCGGAACTCTGAACATTCCGGAATTCCGAACATTCCGGAACCTTGGTGCATTCCGGAACTCTGAACATTCCGGAATTCCGAACATTCCGGAACCTTGGTGCATTCCGGAACTCTGAACATTCCGGAACTCTGAACATTCCGGAATTCCGAACATTCCGGAACCTTGGTGCATTCCGGAATTCCGAACATTCCGGAACTCTGAACATTCCGGAACATTTGTGCATTCCGGAACCTTGGTACATTCCGGAATTCCGAACATTCCGGAACCTTGGTGCATTCCGGAACTCTGAACATTCCGGAACTCTGAACATTCCGGAACTCTGAACATTCCGGAACTCTGAACATTCCGGAATTCCGAACATTCCGGAACCTTGGTGCATTCCGGAACTCTGAACATTCCGGAACTCTGAACATTCCGGAACCTTGGTACATTCCGGAATTCCGAACATTCCGGAACCTTGGTACATTCCGGAATTCCGAACATTCCGGAACCTTGGTGCATTCCGGAACCTTGGTACATTCCGGAATTCCGAACATTCCGGAACCTTGGTGCATTCCGGAACTCTGAACATTCCGGAATTCCGAACATTCCGGAACCTTGGTGCATTCCGGAACTCTGAACATTCCGGAACTCTGAACATTCCGGAACCTTGGTACATTCCGGAATTCCGAACATTCCGGAACCTTGGTGCATTCCGGAATTCCGAACATTCCGGAACCTTGGTGCATTCCGGAACTCTGAACATTCCGGAACTCTGAACATTCCGGAACCTTTGTGCATTCCGGAACCTTGGTACATTCCGGAATTCCGAACATTCCGGAACCTTGGTGCATTCCGGAACTCTGAACATTCCGGAACTCTGAACATTCCGGAACCTTGGTACATTCCGGAATTCCGAACATTCCGGAACCTTGGTGCATTCCGGAATTCCGAACATTCCGGAATTCCGAACATTCCGGAACCTTGGTGCATTCCGGAACTCTGAACATTCCGGAACTCTGAACATTCCGGAACCTTGGTGCATTCCGGAACCTTGATGCATTCCGGAACTCTGAACAGTCCGGAACTCTGAACATTCCGGAATTCCGAACATTCCGGAACCTTGGTGCATTCCGGAATTCCGAACATTCCGGAACTCTGAACATTCCGGAACCTTTGTGCATTCCGGAACCTTGGTACATTCCGGAATTCCGAACATCCCGGAACCTTGGTGCATTCCGGAACCTTGGTACATTCCGGAATTCCGAACATTCCGGAACCTTGGTGCATTCCGGAACTCTGACCATTCCGGTATTCCGAACATTCCGGAACCTTGGTGCATTCCGGAACTCTGAACATTCCGGAACTCTGAACATTCCGGAACCTTGGTGCATTCCGGAACCTTGGTGCATTCCGGAACTCTGAACATTCCGGAACTCTGAACATTCCGGAACCTTGGTACATTCCGGAATTCCGAACATTCCGGAACCTTGGTGCATTCCGGAATTCCGAACATTCCGGAACCTTGGTGCATTCCGGAACTCTGAACATTCCGGAACCTTGGTGCATTCCGGAACCTTGATGCATTCCGGAACTCTGAACAGTCCGGAACTCTGAACATTCCGGAATTCCGAACATTCCGGAACCTTGGTGCATTCCGGAATTCCGAACATTCCGGAACTCTGAACATTCCGGAACCTTTGTGCATTCCGGAACCTTGGTACATTCCGGAATTCCGAACATTCCGGAACCTTGGTGCATTCCGGAACTCTGACCATTCCGGAATTCCGAACATTCCGGAACCTTGGTGCATTCCGGAACTCTGAACATTCCGGAACCTTGGTGCATTCCGGAACCTTGATGCATTCCGGAACTCTGAACAGTCCGGAACTCTGAACATTCCGGAATTCCGAACATTCCGGAACCTTGGTGCATTCCGGAATTCCGAACATTCCGGAACCTTGGTGCATTCCGGAACTCTGAACATTCCGGAACTCTGAACATTCCGGAACTCTGAACATTCCGGAATTCCGAACATTCCGGAACCTTGGTGCATTCCGGAACTCTGAACATTCCGGAATTCCGAACATTCCGGAACCTTGGTGCATTCCGGAACTCTGAACATTCCGGAACTCTGAACATTCCGGAATTCCGAACATTCCGGAACCTTGGTGCATTCCGGAATTCCGAACATTCCGGAACTCTGAACATTCCGGAACATTTGTGCATTCCGGAACCTTGGTACATTCCGGAATTCCGAACATTCCGGAACCTTGGTGCATTCCGGAACTCTGAACATTCCGGAACTCTGAACATTCCGGAACTCTGAACATTCCGGAACTCTGAACATTCCGGAATTCCGAACATTCCGGAACCTTGGTGCATTCCGGAACTCTGAACATTCCGGAACTCTGAACATTCCGGAACCTTGGTACATTCCGGAATTCCGAACATTCCGGAACCTTGGTGCATTCCGGAACTCTGAACATTCCGGAACTCTGAACATTCCGGAACTCTGAACATTCCGGAACTCTGAACATTCCGGAATTCCGAACATTCCGGAACCTTGGTGCATTCCGGAACTCTGAACATTCCGGAACCTTGGTACATTCCGGAATTCCGAACATTCCGGAACCTTGGTGCATTCCGGAACTCTGAACATTCCGGAACTGAACATTCCGGAACCTTGGTGCATTCCGGAATTCCGAACATTCCGGAACCTTGGTGCATTCCGGAACTCTGAACATTCCGGAACTCTGAACATTCCGGAACTCTGAACATTCCGGAACTCTGAACATTCCGGAATTCCGAACATTCCGGAACTCTGAACATTCCGGAATCTTGGTACATTCCGGAATTCCGAACATTCCGGAACCTTGGTGCATTCCGGAATTCCGAACATTCCGGAACCTTGGTGCATTCCGGAACTCTGAACATTCCGGAACTCTGAACATTCCGGAACCTTGGTGCATTCCGGAACCTTGGTACATTCCGGAATTCCGAACATTCCGGAACCTTGGTGCATTCCGGAACTCTGACCATTCCGGAATTCCGAACATTCCGGAACCTTGGTGCATTCCGGAACTCTGAACATTCCGGAACTCTGAACATTCCGGAACCTTGGTGCATTCCGGAACCTTGGTGCATTCCGGAACTCTGAACATTCCGGAACTCTGAACATTCCGGAACCTTGGTACATTCCGGAATTCCGAACATTCCGGAACCTTGGTGCATTCCGGAATTCCGAACATTCCGGAACCTTGGTGCATTCCGGAACTCTGAACATTCCGGAACTCTGAACATTCCGGAACCTTGGTGCATTCCGGAACCTTGATGCATTCCGGAACTCTGAACAGTCCGGAACTCTGAACATTCCGGAATTCCGAACATTCCGGAACCTTGGTGCATTCCGGAACTCTGAACATTGCGGAACTCTGAACATTCCGGAACTCTGAACATTCCGGAATTCCGAACATTCCGGAACCTTGGTGCATTCCGGAACTCTGAACATTCCGGAATTCCGAACATTCCGGAACCTTGGTGCATTCCGGAATTCCGAACATTCCGGAACTCTGAACATTCCGGAACATTTGTGCATTCCGGAACCTTGGTACATTCCGGAATTCCGAACATTCCGGAACCTTGGTGCATTCCGGAACTCTGAACATTCCGGAACTCTGAACATTCCGGAACTCTGAACATTCCGGAACTCTGAACATTCCGGAATTCCGAACATTCCGGAACCTTGGTGCATTCCGGAACTCTGAACATTCCGGAACTCTGAACATTCCGGAACCTTGGTACATTCCGGAATTCCGAACATTCCGGAACCTTGGTGCATTCCGGAACCTTGGTACATTCCGGAATTCCGAACATTCCGGAACCTTGGTGCATTCCGGAACTCTGAACATTCCGGAATTCCGAACATTCCGGAACCTTGGTGCATTCCGGAACTCTGAACATTCCGGAACTCTGAACATTCCGGAACCTTGGTGCATTCCGGAACCTTGGTGCATTCCGGAACTCTGAACATTCCGGAACCTTGGTACATTCCGGAATTCCGAACATTCCGGAACCTTGGTGCATTCCGGAATTCCGAACATTCCGGAACCTTGGTGCATTCCGGAACTCTGAACATTCCGGAACTCTGAACATTCCGGAATTCCGAACATTCCGGAACCTTGGTGCATTCCGGAATTCCGAACATTCCGGAACTCTGAACATTCCGGAACCTTTGTGCATTCCGGAACCTTGGTACATTCCGGAATTCCGAACATTCCGGAACCTTGGTGCATTCCGGAATTCCGAACATTCCGGAACTCTGAACATTCCGGAACTCTGAACATTCCGGAACTCTGAACATTCCGGAATTCCGAACATTCCGGAACCTTGGTGCACTCCGGAATTCCGAACATTCCGGAACCTTGGTGCATTCTGGAACTCTGAACATTCCGGAATTCCGAACATTCCGGAACCTTGGTGCATTCCGGAACTCTGAACATTCCGGAACTCTGAACATTCCGGAACTCTGAACATTCCGGAATTCCGAACATTCCGGAACCTTGGTGCATTCCGGAACTCTGAACATTCCGGAATTCCGAACATTCCGGAACCTTGGTGCATTCCGGAACTCTGAACATTCCGGAACTCTGAACATTCCGGAATTCCGAACATTCCGGAACCTTGGTGCATTCCGGAATTCCGAACATTCCGGAACTCTGAACATTCCGGAACATTTGTGCATTCCGGAACCTTGGTACATTCCGGAATTCCGAACATTCCGGAACCTTGGTGCATTCCGGAACTCTGAACATTCCGGAACTCTGAACATTCCGGAACTCTGAACATTCCGGAATTCCGAACATTCCGGAACCTTGGTGCATTCCGGAACTCTGAACATTCCGGAATTCCGAACATTCCGGAACCTTGGTGCATTCCGGAACTCTGAACATTCCGGAACTCTGAACATTCCGGAATTCCGAACATTCCGGAACCTTGGTGCATTCCGGAATTCCGAACATTCCGGAACTCTGAACATTCCGGAACATTTGTGCATTCCGGAACCTTGGTACATTCCGGAATTCCGAACATTCCGGAACCTTGGTGCATTCCGGAACTCTGAACATTCCGGAACTCTGAACATTCCGGAACTCTGAACATTCCGGAACTCTGAACATTCCGGAATTCCGAACATTCCGGAACCTTGGTGCATTCCGGAACTCTGAACATTCCGGAACTCTGAACATTCCGGAACCTTGGTACATTCCGGAATTCCGAACATTCCGGAACCTTGGTACATTCCGGAATTCCGAACATTCCGGAACCTTGGTGCATTCCGGAACCTTGGTACATTCCGGAATTCCGAACATTCCGGAACCTTGGTGCATTCCGGAACTCTGAACATTCCGGAATTCCGAACATTCCGGAACCTTGGTGCATTCCGGAACTCTGAACATTCCGGAACTCTGAACATTCCGGAACCTTGGTACATTCCGGAATTCCGAACATTCCGGAACCTTGGTGCATTCCGGAACTCTGAACATTCCGGAACTCTGAACATTCCGGAATTCCGAACATTCCGGAACCATGGTGCATTCCGGAATTCCGAACATTCCGGAACTCTGAACATTCCGGAACCTTTGTGCATTCCGGAACCTTGGTACATTCCGGAATTCCGAACATTCCGGAACCTTGGTGCATTCCGGAACTCTGACCATTCCGGAATTCCGAACATTCCGGAACCTTGGTGCATTCCGGAACTCTGAACATTCCGGAACTCTGAACATTCCGGAACCTTGGTGCATTCCGGAATTCCGAACATTCCGGAACCTTGGTGCATTCCGGAATTCCGAACATTCCGGAACCTTGGTGCATTCCGGAACTCTGAACATTCCGGAACTCTGAACATTCCGGAACCTTTGTGCATTCCGGAACCTTGGTACATTCCGGAATTCCGAACATTCCGGAACCTTGGTGCATTCCGGAACTCTGAACATTCCGGAACTCTGAACATTCCGGAACCTTGGTACATTCCGGAATTCCGAACATTCCGGAACCTTGGTGCATTCCGGAATTCCGAACATTCCGGAATTCCGAACATTCCGGAACCTTGGTGCATTCCGGAACTCTGAACATTCCGGAACTCTGAACATTCCGGAACCTTGGTGCATTCCGGAACCTTGATGCATTCCGGAACTCTGAACAGTCCGGAACTCTGAACATTCCGGAATTCCGAACATTCCGGAACCTTGGTGCATTCCGGAATTCCGAACATTCCGGAACTCTGAACATTCCGGAACCTTTGTGCATTCCGGAACCTTGGTACATTCCGGAATTCCGAACATCCCGGAACCTTGGTGCATTCCGGAACCTTGGTACATTCCGGAATTCCGAACATTCCGGAACCTTGGTGCATTCCGGAACTCTGACCATTCCGGTATTCCGAACATTCCGGAACCTTGGTGCATTCCGGAACTCTGAACATTCCGGAACTCTGAACATTCCGGAACCTTGGTGCATTCCGGAACCTTGGTGCATTCCGGAACTCTGAACATTCCGGAACTCTGAACATTCCGGAACCTTGGTACATTCCGGAATTCCGAACATTCCGGAACCTTGGTGCATTCCGGAATTCCGAACATTCCGGAACCTTGGTGCATTCCGGAACTCTGAACATTCCGGAACCTTGGTGCATTCCGGAACCTTGATGCATTCCGGAACTCTGAACAGTCCGGAACTCTGAACATTCCGGAATTCCGAACATTCCGGAACCTTGGTGCATTCCGGAATTCCGAACATTCCGGAACTCTGAACATTCCGGAACCTTTGTGCATTCCGGAACCTTGGTACATTCCGGAATTCCGAACATTCCGGAACCTTGGTGCATTCCGGAACTCTGACCATTCCGGAATTCCGAACATTCCGGAACCTTGGTGCATTCCGGAACTCTGAACATTCCGGAACTCTGAACATTCCGGAACCTTGGTGCATTCCGGAACCTTGATGCATTCCGGAACTCTGAACAGTCCGGAACTCTGAACATTCCGGAATTCCGAACATTCCGGAACCTTGGTGCATTCCGGAATTCCGAACATTCCGGAACCTTGGTGCATTCCGGAACTCTGAACATTCCGGAACTCTGAACATTCCGGAACTCTGAACATTCCGGAATTCCGAACATTCCGGAACCTTGGTGCATTCCGGAACTCTGAACATTCCGGAACTCTGAACATTCCGGAACTCTGAACATTCCGGAATTCCGAACATTCCGGAACCTTGGTGCATTCCGGAACTCTGAACATTCCGGAATTCCGAACATTCCGGAACCTTGGTGCATTCCGGAACTCTGAACATTCCGGAACTCTGAACATTCCGGAATTCCGAACATTCCGGAACCTTGGTGCATTCCGGAATTCCGAACATTCCGGAACTCTGAACATTCCGGAACATTTGTGCATTCCGGAACCTTGGTACATTCCGGAATTCCGAACATTCCGGAACCTTGGTGCATTCCGGAACTCTGAACATTCCGGAACTCTGAACATTCCGGAACTCTGAACATTCCGGAACTCTGAACATTCCGGAATTCCGAACATTCCGGAACCTTGGTGCATTCCGGAACTCTGAACATTCCGGAACTCTGAACATTCCGGAACCTTGGTACATTCCGGAATTCCGAACATTCCGGAACCTTGGTGCATTCCGGAACTCTGAACATTCCGGAACTCTGAACATTCCGGAACTCTGAACATTCCGGAACTCTGAACATTCCGGAATTCCGAACATTCCGGAACCTTGGTGCATTCCGGAACTCTGAACATTCCGGAACCTTGGTACATTCCGGAATTCCGAACATTCCGGAACCTTGGTGCATTCCGGAACTCTGAACATTCCGGAACTGAACATTCCGGAACCTTGGTGCATTCCGGAATTCCGAACATTCCGGAACCTTGGTGCATTCCGGAACTCTGAACATTCCGGAACTCTGAACATTCCGGAACTCTGAACATTCCGGAACTCTGAACATTCCGGAATTCCGAACATTCCGGAACTCTGAACATTCCGGAATCTTGGTACATTCCGGAATTCCGAACATTCCGGAACCTTGGTGCATTCCGGAATTCCGAACATTCCGGAACCTTGGTGCATTCCGGAACTCTGAACATTCCGGAACTCTGAACATTCCGGAACCTTGGTGCATTCCGGAACCTTGGTACATTCCGGAATTCCGAACATTCCGGAACCTTGGTGCATTCCGGAACTCTGACCATTCCGGAATTCCGAACATTCCGGAACCTTGGTGCATTCCGGAACTCTGAACATTCCGGAACTCTGAACATTCCGGAACCTTGGTGCATTCCGGAACCTTGGTGCATTCCGGAACTCTGAACATTCCGGAACTCTGAACATTCCGGAACCTTGGTACATTCCGGAATTCCGAACATTCCGGAACCTTGGTGCATTCCGGAATTCCGAACATTCCGGAACCTTGGTGCATTCCGGAACTCTGAACATTCCGGAACTCTGAACATTCCGGAACCTTGGTGCATTCCGGAACCTTGATGCATTCCGGAACTCTGAACAGTCCGGAACTCTGAACATTCCGGAATTCCGAACATTCCGGAACCTTGGTGCATTCCGGAACTCTGAACATTGCGGAACTCTGAACATTCCGGAACTCTGAACATTCCGGAATTCCGAACATTCCGGAACCTTGGTGCATTCCGGAACTCTGAACATTCCGGAATTCCGAACATTCCGGAACCTTGGTGCATTCCGGAATTCCGAACATTCCGGAACTCTGAACATTCCGGAACATTTGTGCATTCCGGAACCTTGGTACATTCCGGAATTCCGAACATTCCGGAACCTTGGTGCATTCCGGAACTCTGAACATTCCGGAACTCTGAACATTCCGGAACTCTGAACATTCCGGAACTCTGAACATTCCGGAATTCCGAACATTCCGGAACCTTGGTGCATTCCGGAACTCTGAACATTCCGGAACTCTGAACATTCCGGAACCTTGGTACATTCCGGAATTCCGAACATTCCGGAACCTTGGTGCATTCCGGAACCTTGGTACATTCCGGAATTCCGAACATTCCGGAACCTTGGTGCATTCCGGAACTCTGAACATTCCGGAATTCCGAACATTCCGGAACCTTGGTGCATTCCGGAACTCTGAACATTCCGGAACTCTGAACATTCCGGAACCTTGGTGCATTCCGGAACCTTGGTGCATTCCGGAACTCTGAACATTCCGGAACCTTGGTACATTCCGGAATTCCGAACATTCCGGAACCTTGGTGCATTCCGGAATTCCGAACATTCCGGAACCTTGGTGCATTCCGGAACTCTGAACATTCCGGAACTCTGAACATTCCGGAATTCCGAACATTCCGGAACCTTGGTGCATTCCGGAATTCCGAACATTCCGGAACTCTGAACATTCCGGAACCTTTGTGCATTCCGGAACCTTGGTACATTCCGGAATTCCGAACATTCCGGAACCTTGGTGCATTCCGGAACTCTGACCATTCCGGAATTCCGAACATTCCGGAACCTTGGTGCATTCCGGAACTCTGAACATTCCGGAACTCTGAACATTCCGGAACCTTGGTGCATTCCGGAATTCCGAACATTCCGGAACCTTGGTGCATTCCGGAATTCCGAACATTCCGGAACCTTGGTGCATTCCGGAACTCTGAACATTCCGGAACTCTGAACATTCCGGAACCTTTGTGCATTCCGGAACCTTGGTACATTCCGGAATTCCGAACATTCCGGAACCTTGGTGCATTCCGGAACTCTGAACATTCCGGAACTCTGAACATTCCGGAACCTTGGTACATTCCGGAATTCCGAACATTCCGGAACCTTGGTGCATTCCGGAATTCCGAACATTCCGGAACCTTGGTACATTCCGGAATTCCGAACATTCCGGAACCTTGGTGCATTCCGGAACCTTGGTACATTCCGGAATTCCGAACATTCCGGAACTCTGAACATTCCGGAACATTTGTGCATTCCGGAACCTTGGTACATTCCGGAATTCCGAACATTCCGGAACCTTGGTGCATTCCGGAACTCTGAACATTCCGGAACTCTGAACATTCCGGAACTCTGAACATTCCGGAACTCTGAACATTCCGGAATTCCGAACATTCCGGAACCTTGGTGCATTCCGGAACTCTGAACATTCCGGAACTCTGAACATTCCGGAACCTTGGTACATTCCGGAATTCCGAACATTCCGGAACCTTGGTACATTCCGGAATTCCGAACATTCCGGAACCTTGGTGCATTCCGGAACCTTGGTACATTCCGGAATTCCGAACATTCCGGAACCTTGGTGCATTCCGGAATTCCGAACATTCCGGAACTCTGAACATTCCGGAACTCTGAACATTCCGGAACTCTGAACATTCCGGAATTCCGAACATTCCGGAACCTTGGTGCACTCCGGAATTCCGAACATTCCGGAACCTTGGTGCATTCTGGAACTCTGAACATTCCGGAATTCCGAACATTCCGGAACCTTGGTGCATTCCGGAATTCCCAACATTCCGGAACCTTGGTGCATTCCGGAACTCTGAACATTCCGGAACTCTGAACATTCCGGAACCTTGGTGCATTCCGGAACCTTGATGCATTCCGGAACTCTGAACAGTCCGGAACTCTGAACATTCCGGAATTCCGAACATTCCGGAACCTTGGTGCATTCCGGAATTCCGAACATTCCGGAACTCTGAACATTCCGGAACTCTGAACATTCCGGAACTCTGAACATTCCGGAATTCCGAACATTCCGGAACCTTGGTGCACTCCGGAATTCCGAACATTCCGGAACCTTGGTGCATTCTGGAACTCTGAACATTCCGGAATTCCGAACATTCCGGAACCTTGGTGCATTCCGGAATTCCCAACATTCCGGAACCTTGGTGCATTCCGGAACTCTGAACATTCCGGAACTCTGAACATTCCGGAACTCTGAACATTCCGGAATTCCGAACATTCCGGAACCTTGGTGCATTCCGGAACTCTGAACATTCCGGAATTCCGAACATTCCGGAACCTTTGTGCATTCCGGAACCTTGGTACATTCCGGAACTCTGAACATTCCGGAACTCTGAACATTCCGGAACTCTGAACATTCCGGAATTCCGAACATTCCGGAACCTTGGTGCATTCCGGAACTCTGAACATTCCGGAATTCCGAACATTCCGGAACCTTTGTGCATTCCGGAACCTTGGTACATTCCGGAATTCCGAACATTCCGGAACCTTGGTACATTCCGGAATTCCGAACATTCCGGAATTCTGAACATTCCGGAATTCCGAACATTCCGGAACCTTGGTGCATTCCGGAACTCTGAACATTCCGGAATTCCGAACATTCCGGAACCTTTGTGCATTCCGGAACCTTGGTACATTCCGGAATTCCGAACATTCCGGAACCTTGGTGCATTCTGGAACTCTGAACATTCCGGAATTCCGAACATTCCGGAACCTTGGTGCATTCCGGAATTCCCAACATTCCGGAACCTTGGTGCATTCCGGAACTCTGAACATTCCGGAACTCTGAACATTCCGGAACCTTTGTGCATTCCGGAACCTTGGTACATTCCGGAATTCCGAACATTCCGGAACCTTGGTGCATTCCGGAACTCTGAACATTCCGGAACTCTGAACATTCCGGAACCTTGGTACATTCCGGAATTCCGAACATTCCGGAACCTTGGTGCATTCCGGAACCTTGGTGCATTCCGGAATTCCGAACATTCCGGAACCTTGATGCATTCCGGAACTCTGAACAGTCCGGAACTCTGAACATTCCGGAATTCCGAACATTCCGGAACCTTGGTGCATTCCGGAATTCCGAACATTCCGGAACTCTGAACATTCCGGAACCTTTGTGCATTCCGGAACCTTGGTACATTCCGGAATTCCGAACATTCCGGAACCTTGGTGCATTCCGGAACCTTGGTACATTCCGGAATTCCGAACATTCCGGAACCTTGGTGCATTCCGGAACTCTGACCATTCCGGTATTCCGAACATTCCGGAACCTTGGTGCATTCCGGAACTCTGAACATTCCGGAACTCTGAACATTCCGGAACCTTGGTGCATTCCGGAACCTTGGTGCATTCCGGAACTCTGAACATTCCGGAACTCTGAACATTCCGGAACCTTGGTACATTCCGGAATTCCGAACATTCCGGAACCTTGGTGCATTCCGGAATTCCGAACATTCCGGAACCTTGGTGCATTCCGGAACTCTGAACATTCCGGAACCTTGGTGCATTCCGGAACCTTGATGCATTCCGGAACTCTGAACAGTCCGGAACTCTGAACATTCCGGAATTCCGAACATTCCGGAACCTTGGTGCATTCCGGAATTCCGAACATTCCGGAACTCTGAACATTCCGGAACCTTTGTGCATTCCGGAACCTTGGTACATTCCGGAATTCCGAACATTCCGGAACCTTGGTGCATTCCGGAACTCTGACCATTCCGGAATTCCGAACATTCCGGAACCTTGGTGCATTCCGGAACTCTGAACATTCCGGAACTCTGAACATTCCGGAACCTTGGTGCATTCCGGAACTCTGAACATTCCGGAACTCTGAACATTCCGGAACCTTGGTGCATTCCGGAACCTTGGTGCATTCCGGAACTCTGAACATTCCGGAACTCTGAACATTCCGGAACCTTGGTACATTCCGGAATTCCGAACATTCCGGAACCTTGGTGCATTCCGGAATTCCGAACATTCCGGAACCTTGGTGCATTCCGGAACTCTGAACATTCCGGAACCTTGGTGCATTCCGGAACCTTGATGCATTCCGGAACTCTGAACAGTCCGGAACTCTGAACATTCCGGAATTCCGAACATTCCGGAACCTTGGTGCATTCCGGAATTCCGAACATTCCGGAACTCTGAACATTCCGGAACCTTTGTGCATTCCGGAACCTTGGTACATTCCGGAATTCCGAACATTCCGGAACCTTGGTGCATTCCGGAACTCTGACCATTCCGGAATTCCGAACATTCCGGAACCTTGGTGCATTCCGGAACTCTGAACATTCCGGAACTCTGAACATTCCGGAACTCTGAACATTCCGGAATTCCGAACATTCCGGAACTCTGAACATTCCGGAATCTTGGTACATTCCGGAATTCCGAACATTCCGGAACCTTGGTGCATTCCGGAATTCCGAACATTCCGGAACCTTGGTGCATTCCGGAACTCTGAACATTCCGGAACTCTGAACATTCCGGAACCTTGGTGCATTCCGGAACCTTGGTACATTCCGGAATTCCGAACATTCCGGAACCTTGGTGCATTCCGGAACTCTGACCATTCCGGAATTCCGAACATTCCGGAACCTTGGTGCATTCCGGAACTCTGAACATTCCGGAACTCTGAACATTCCGGAACCTTGGTGCATTCCGGAACCTTGGTGCATTCCGGAACTCTGAACATTCCGGAACTCTGAACATTCCGGAACCTTGGTACATTCCGGAATTCCGAACATTCCGGAACCTTGGTGCATTCCGGAATTCCGAACATTCCGGAACCTTGGTGCATTCCGGAACTCTGAACATTCCGGAACTCTGAACATTCCGGAACCTTGGTGCATTCCGGAACCTTGATGCATTCCGGAACTCTGAACAGTCCGGAACTCTGAACATTCCGGAATTCCGAACATTCCGGAACCTTGGTGCATTCCGGAACTCTGAACATTGCGGAACTCTGAACATTCCGGAACTCTGAACATTCCGGAATTCCGAACATTCCGGAACCTTGGTGCATTCCGGAACTCTGAACATTCCGGAATTCCGAACATTCCGGAACCTTGGTGCATTCCGGAACTCTGAACATTCCGGAACTCTGAACATTCCGGAACCTTGGTGCATTCCGGAACCTTGGTGCATTCCGGAACTCTGAACATTCCGGAACCTTGGTACATTCCGGAATTCCGAACATTCCGGAACCTTGGTGCATTCCGGAATTCCGAACATTCCGGAACCTTGGTGCATTCCGGAACTCTGAACATTCCGGAACTCTGAACATTCCGGAATTCCGAACATTCAGGAACCTTGGTGCATTCCGGAATTCCGAACATTCCGGAACTCTGAACATTCCGGAACCTTTGTGCATTCCGGAACCTTGGTACATTCCGGAATTCCGAACATTCCGGAACCTTGGTGCATTCCGGAACTCTGACCATTCCGGAATTCCGAACATTCCGGAACCTTGGTGCATTCCGGAACTCTGAACATTCCGGAACTCTGAACATTCCGGAACCTTGGTGCATTCCGGAATTCCGAACATTCCGGAACCTTGGTGCATTCCGGAATTCCGAACATTCCGGAACCTTGGTGCATTCCGGAACTCTGAACATTCCGGAACTCTGAACATTCCGGAACCTTTGTGCATTCCGGAACCTTGGTACATTCCGGAATTCCGAACATTCCGGAACCTTGGTGCATTCCGGAACTCTGAACATTCCGGAACTCTGAACATTCCGGAACCTTGGTACATTCCGGAATTCCGAACATTCCGGAACCTTGGTGCATTCCGGAATTCCGAACATTCCGGAACCTTGGTGCATTCCGGAATTCCGAACATTCCGGAATTCCGAACATTCCGGAACCTTGGTGCATTCCGGAACTCTGAACATTCCGGAACTCTGAACATTCCGGAACCTTGGTGCATTCCGGAACCTTGATGCATTCCGGAACTCTGAACATTCCGGAACTCTGAACATTCCGGAATTCCGAACATTCCGGAACCTTGGTGCATTCCGGAATTCCGAACATTCCGGAACTCTGAACATTCCGGAACATTTGTGCATTCCGGAACCTTGGTACATTCCGGAATTCCGAACATTCCGGAACCTTGGTGCATTCCGGAACTCTGAACATTCCGGAACTCTGAACATTCCGGAACTCTGAACATTCCGGAACTCTGAACATTCCGGAATTCCGAACATTCCGGAACCTTGGTGCATTCCGGAACTCTGAACATTCCGGAACTCTGAACATTCCGGAACCTTGGTACATTCCGGAATTCCGAACATTCCGGAACCTTGGTACATTCCGGAATTCCGAACATTCCGGAACCTTGGTGCATTCCGGAACCTTGGTACATTCCGGAATTCCGAACATTCCGGAACCTTGGTGCATTCCGGAATTCCGAACATTCCGGAACTCTGAACATTCCGGAACTCTGAACATTCCGGAACTCTGAACATTCCGGAATTCCGAACATTCCGGAACCTTGGTGCACTCCGGAATTCCGAACATTCCGGAACCTTGGTGCATTCTGGAACTCTGAACATTCCGGAATTCCGAACATTCCGGAACCTTGGTGCATTCCGGAATTCCCAACATTCCGGAACCTTGGTGCATTCCGGAACTCTGAACATTCCGGAACTCTGAACATTCCGGAACCTTGGTGCATTCCGGAACCTTGATGCATTCCGGAACTCTGAACAGTCCGGAACTCTGAACATTCCGGAATTCCGAACATTCCGGAACCTTGGTGCATTCCGGAATTCCGAACATTCCGGAACTCTGAACATTCCGGAACTCTGAACATTCCGGAACTCTGAACATTCCGGAATTCCGAACATTCCGGAACCTTGGTGCACTCCGGAATTCCGAACATTCCGGAACCTTGGTGCATTCTGGAACTCTGAACATTCCGGAATTCCGAACATTCCGGAACCTTGGTGCATTCCGGAATTCCCAACATTCCGGAACCTTGGTGCATTCCGGAACTCTGAACATTCCGGAACTCTGAACATTCCGGAACTCTGAACATTCCGGAATTCCGAACATTCCGGAACCTTGGTGCATTCCGGAACTCTGAACATTCCGGAACTCTGAACATTCCGGAACTCTGAACATTCCGGAACTCTGAACATTCCGGAATTCCGAACATTCCGGAACCTTGGTGCATTCCGGAACTCTGAACATTCCGGAATTCCGAACATTCCGGAACCTTTGTGCATTCCGGAACCTTGGTACATTCCGGAACTCTGAACATTCCGGAACTCTGAACATTCCGGAACTCTGAACATTCCGGAATTCCGAACATTCCGGAACCTTGGTGCATTCCGGAACTCTGAACATTCCGGAATTCCGAACATTCCGGAACCTTTGTGCATTCCGGAACCTTGGTACATTCCGGAATTCCGAACATTCCGGAACCTTGGTACATTCCGGAATTCCGAACATTCCGGAATTCTGAACATTCCGGAATTCCGAACATTCCGGAACCTTGGTGCATTCCGGAACTCTGAACATTCCGGAATTCCGAACATTCCGGAACCTTTGTGCATTCCGGAACCTTGGTACATTCCGGAATTCCGAACATTCCGGAACCTTGGTGCATTCTGGAACTCTGAACATTCCGGAATTCCGAACATTCCGGAACCTTGGTGCATTCCGGAATTCCCAACATTCCGGAACCTTGGTGCATTCCGGAACTCTGAACATTCCGGAACTCTGAACATTCCGGAACCTTTGTGCATTCCGGAACCTTGGTACATTCCGGAATTCCGAACATTCCGGAACCTTGGTGCATTCCGGAACTCTGAACATTCCGGAACTCTGAACATTCCGGAACCTTGGTACATTCCGGAATTCCGAACATTCCGGAACCTTGGTGCATTCCGGAATTCCGAACATTCCGGAACCTTGGTGCATTCCGGAATTCCGAACATTCCGGAATTCCGAACATTCCGGAACCTTGGTGCATTCCGGAACTCTGAACATTCCGGAACTCTGAACATTCCGGAACCTTGGTGCATTCCGGAACCTTGATGCATTCCGGAACTCTGAACAGTCCGGAACTCTGAACATTCCGGAATTCCGAACATTCCGGAACCTTGGTGCATTCCGGAACCTTGGTACATTCCGGAACTCTGAACATTCCGGAACCTTTGTGCATTCCGGAACCTTGGTACATTCCGGAATTCCGAACATTCCGGAACCTTGGTGCATTCCGGAACCTTGGTACATTCCGGAATTCCGAACATTCCGGAACCTTGGTGCATTCCGGAACTCTGACCATTCCGGTATTCCGAACATTCCGGAACCTTGGTGCATTCCGGAACTCTGAACATTCCGGAACTCTGAACATTCCGGAACCTTGGTGCATTCCGGAACCTTGGTGCATTCCGGAACTCTGAACATTCCGGAACTCTGAACATTCCGGAACCTTGGTACATTCCGGAATTCCGAACATTCCGGAACCTTGGTGCATTCCGGAATTCCGAACATTCCGGAACTCTGAACATTCCGGAATTCCGAACATTCCGGAACCTTGGTGCATTCCGGAATTCCGAACATTCCGGAACTCTGAACATTCCGGAACCTTTGTGCATTCCGGAACCTTGGTACATTCCGGAATTCCGAACATTCCGGAACCTTGGTGCATTCCGGAACTCTGACCATTCCGGAATTCCGAACATTCCGGAACCTTGGTGCATTCCGGAACTCTGAACATTCCGGAACTCTGAACATTCCGGAACCTTGGTGCATTCCGGAACCTTGATGCATTCCGGAACTCTGAACAGTCCGGAACTCTGAACATTCCGGAATTCCGAACATTCCGGAACCTTGGTGCATTCCGGAATTCCGAACATTCCGGAACCTTGGTGCATTCCGGAACTCTGAACATTCCGGAACTCTGAACATTCCGGAACTCTGAACATTCCGGAATTCCGAACATTCCGGAACCTTGGTGCATTCCGGAACTCTGAACATTCCGGAACTCTGAACATTCCGGAACTCTGAACATTCCGGAATTCCGAACATTCCGGAACCTTGGTGCATTCCGGAACTCTGAACATTCCGGAATTCCGAACATTCCGGAACCTTGGTGCATTCCGGAACTCTGAACATTCCGGAACTCTGAACATTCCGGAATTCCGAACATTCCGGAACCTTGGTGCATTCCGGAATTCCGAACATTCCGGAACTCTGAACATTCCGGAACATTTGTGCATTCCGGAACCTTGGTACATTCCGGAATTCCGAACATTCCGGAACCTTGGTGCATTCCGGAACTCTGAACATTCCGGAACTCTGAACATTCCGGAACTCTGAACATTCCGGAACTCTGAACATTCCGGAATTCCGAACATTCCGGAACCTTGGTGCATTCCGGAACTCTGAACATTCCGGAACTCTGAACATTCCGGAACCTTGGTACATTCCGGAATTCCGAACATTCCGGAACCTTGGTGCATTCCGGAACTCTGAACATTCCGGAACTCTGAACATTCCGGAACTCTGAACATTCCGGAACTCTGAACATTCCGGAATTCCGAACATTCCGGAACCTTGGTGCATTCCGGAACTCTGAACATTCCGGAACCTTGGTACATTCCGGAATTCCGAACATTCCGGAACCTTGGTGCATTCCGGAACTCTGAACATTCCGGAACTGAACATTCCGGAACCTTGGTGCATTCCGGAATTCCGAACATTCCGGAACCTTGGTGCATTCCGGAACTCTGAACATTCCGGAACTCTGAACATTCCGGAACTCTGAACATTCCGGAACTCTGAACATTCCGGAATTCCGAACATTCCGGAACTCTGAACATTCCGGAATCTTGGTACATTCCGGAATTCCGAACATTCCGGAACCTTGGTGCATTCCGGAATTCCGAACATTCCGGAACCTTGGTGCATTCCGGAACTCTGAACATTCCGGAACTCTGAACATTCCGGAACCTTGGTGCATTCCGGAACCTTGGTACATTCCGGAATTCCGAACATTCCGGAACCTTGGTGCATTCCGGAACTCTGACCATTCCGGAATTCCGAACATTCCGGAACCTTGGTGCATTCCGGAACTCTGAACATTCCGGAACTCTGAACATTCCGGAACCTTGGTGCATTCCGGAACCTTGGTGCATTCCGGAACTCTGAACATTCCGGAACTCTGAACATTCCGGAACCTTGGTACATTCCGGAATTCCGAACATTCCGGAACCTTGGTGCATTCCGGAATTCCGAACATTCCGGAACCTTGGTGCATTCCGGAACTCTGAACATTCCGGAACTCTGAACATTCCGGAACCTTGGTGCATTCCGGAACCTTGATGCATTCCGGAACTCTGAACAGTCCGGAACTCTGAACATTCCGGAATTCCGAACATTCCGGAACCTTGGTGCATTCCGGAACTCTGAACATTGCGGAACTCTGAACATTCCGGAACTCTGAACATTCCGGAATTCCGAACATTCCGGAACCTTGGTGCATTCCGGAACTCTGAACATTCCGGAATTCCGAACATTCCGGAACCTTGGTGCATTCCGGAATTCCGAACATTCCGGAACTCTGAACATTCCGGAACATTTGTGCATTCCGGAACCTTGGTACATTCCGGAATTCCGAACATTCCGGAACCTTGGTGCATTCCGGAACTCTGAACATTCCGGAACTCTGAACATTCCGGAACCTTGGTACATTCCGGAATTCCGAACATTCCGGAACCTTGGTGCATTCCGGAACCTTGGTACATTCCGGAATTCCGAACATTCCGGAACCTTGGTGCATTCCGGAACTCTGAACATTCCGGAATTCCGAACATTCCGGAACCTTGGTGCATTCCGGAACTCTGAACATTCCGGAACTCTGAACATTCCGGAACCTTGGTGCATTCCGGAACCTTGGTGCATTCCGGAACTCTGAACATTCCGGAACCTTGGTGCATTCCGGAATTCCGAACATTCCGGAACCTTGGTGCATTCCGGAACTCTGAACATTCCGGAACTCTGAACATTCCGGAATTCCGAACATTCCGGAACCTTGGTGCATTCCGGAATTCCGAACATTCCGGAACTCTGAACATTCCGGAACCTTTGTGCATTCCGGAACCTTGGTACATTCCGGAATTCCGAACATTCCGGAACCTTGGTGCATTCCGGAACTCTGACCATTCCGGAATTCCGAACATTCCGGAACCTTGGTGCATTCCGGAACTCTGAACATTCCGGAACTCTGAACATTCCGGAACCTTGGTGCATTCCGGAATTCCGAACATTCCGGAACCTTGGTGCATTCCGGAATTCCGAACATTCCGGAACCTTGGTGCATTCCGGAACTCTGAACATTCCGGAACTCTGAACATTCCGGAACCTTTGTGCATTCCGGAACCTTGGTACATTCCGGAATTCCGAACATTCCGGAACCTTGGTGCATTCCGGAACTCTGAACATTCCGGAACTCTGAACATTCCGGAACCTTGGTACATTCCGGAATTCCGAACATTCCGGAACCTTGGTGCATTCCGGAATTCCGAACATTCCGGAACCTTGGTGCATTCCGGAATTCCGAACATTCCGGAATTCCGAACATTCCGGAACCTTGGTGCATTCCGGAACTCTGAACATTCCGGAACTCTGAACATTCCGGAACCTTGGTGCATTCCGGAACCTTGATGCATTCCGGAACTCTGAACATTCCGGAACTCTGAACATTCCGGAATTCCGAACATTCCGGAACCTTGGTGCATTCCGGAATTCCGAACATTCCGGAACTCTGAACATTCCGGAACATTTGTGCATTCCGGAACCTTGGTACATTCCGGAATTCCGAACATTCCGGAACCTTGGTGCATTCCGGAACTCTGAACATTCCGGAACTCTGAACATTCCGGAACTCTGAACATTCCGGAATTCCGAACATTCCGGAACCTTGGTGCATTCCGGAACTCTGAACATTCCGGAACTCTGAACATTCCGGAACCTTGGTACATTCCGGAATTCCGAACATTCCGGAACCTTGGTACATTCCGGAATTCCGAACATTCCGGAACCTTGGTGCATTCCGGAACCTTGGTACATTCCGGAATTCCGAACATTCCGGAACCTTGGTGCATTCCGGAACTCTGAACATTCCGGAATTCCGAACATTCCGGAACCTTGGTGCATTCCGGAACTCTGAACATTCCGGAACTCTGAACATTCCGGAACCTTGGTGCATTCCGGAACCTTGGTGCATTCCGGAACTCTGAACATTCCGGAACTCTGAACATTCCGGAACCTTGGTACATTCCGGAATTCCGAACATTCCGGAACCTTGGTGCATTCCGGAATTCCGAACATTCCGGAACCTTGGTGCATTCCGGAACTCTGAACATTCCGGAACTCTGAACATTCCGGAATTCCGAACATTCCGGAACCTTGGTGCATTCCGGAATTCCGAACATTCCGGAACTCTGAACATTCCGGAACCTTTGTGCATTCCGGAACCTTGGTACATTCCGGAATTCCGAACATTCCGGAACCTTGGTGCATTCCGGAACTCTGACCATTCCGGAATTCCGAACATTCCGGAACCTTGGTGCATTCCGGAACTCTGAACATTCCGGAACTCTGAACATTCCGGAACCTTGGTGCATTCCGGAATTCCGAACATTCCGGAACCTTGGTGCATTCCGGAATTCCGAACATTCCGGAAACTTGGTGCATTCCGGAACTCTGAACATTCCGGAACTCTGAACATTCCGGAACCTTTGTGCATTCCGGAACCTTGGTACATTCCGGAATTCCGAACATTCCGGAACCTTGGTGCATTCCGGAACTCTGAACATTCCGGAACTCTGAACATTCCGGAACCTTGGTGCATTCCGGAACTCTGAACATTCCGGAACTCTGAACATTCCGGAATTCCGAACATTCCGGAACCTTGGTGCATTCCGGAATTCCGAACATTCCGGAACTCTGAACATTCCGGAACCTTTGTGCATTCCGGAACCGTGGTGCATTCCGGAACTCTGAACATTCCGGAACTCTGAACATTCCGGAACTCTGAACATTCCGGAATTCCGAACATTCCGGAACCTTGGTGCATTCCGGAATTCCCAACATTCCGGAACCTTGGTGCATTCCGGAACTCTGAACATTCCGGAACTCTGAACATTCCGGAACTCTGAACATTCTGGAATTCCGAACATTCCGGAACCTTGGTGCATTCCGGAACTCTGAACATTCCGGAACTCTGAACATTCCGGAACTCTGAACATTCCGGAACTCTGAACATTCCGGAATTCCGAACATTCCGGAACCTTGGTGCATTCCGGAACTCTGAACATTCCGGAATTCCGAACATTCCGGAACCTTTGTGCATTCCGGAACCTTGGTACATTCCGGAATTCCGAACATTCCGGAACCTTGGTACATTCCGGAATTCCGAACATTCCGGAATTCTGAACATTCCGGAATTCCGAACATTCCGGAACCTTGGTGCATTCCGGAACTCTGAACATTCCGGAATTCCGAACATTCCGGAACCTTTGTGCATTCCGGAACCTTGGTACATTCCGGAATTCCGAACATTCCGGAACCTTGGTGCATTCTGGAACTCTGAACATTCCGGAATTCCGAACATTCCGGAACCTTGGTGCATTCCGGAATTCCCAACATTCCGGAACCTTGGTGCATTCCGGAACTCTGAACATTCCGGAACTCTGAACATTCCGGAACTCTGAACATTCCGGAATTCCGAACATTCCGGAACCTTGGTGCATTCCGGAACTCTGAACATTCCGGAACTCTGAACATTCCGGAACTCTGAACATTCCGGAATTCCGAACATTCCGGAACCTTGGTGCATTCCGGAATTCCGAACATTCCGGAACCTTGGTGCATTCCGGAACTCTGAACATTCCGGAACTCTGAACATTCCGGAATTCCGAACATTCCGGAACCTTGGTGCATTCCGGAATTCCGAACATTCCGGAACCTTGGTGCATTCCGGAACTCTGAACATTCCGGAACTCTGAACATTCCGGAACTCTGAACATTCCGGAATTCCGAACATTCCGGAACCTTGGTGCATTCCGGAACTCTGAACATTCCGGAATTCCGAACATTCCGGAACCTTTGTGCATTCCGGAACCTTGGTACATTCCGGAATTCCGAACATTCCGGAACCTTGGTACATTCCGGAATTCCGAACATTCCGGAACTCTGAACATTCCGGAACCTTGGTGCATTCCGGAACTCTGAACATTCCGGAACCTTGGTGCATTCCGGAACCTTGGTGCATTCCGGAACTCTGAACATTCCGGAACTCTGAACATTCCGGAACTCTGAACATTCCGGAATTCCGAACATTCCGGAACCTTGGTGCATTCCGGAACTCTGAACATTCCGGAACTCTGAACATTCCGGAACTCTGAACATTCCGGAATTCCGAACATTCCGGAACCTTGGTGCATTCCGGAACTCTGAACATTCCGGAACTCTGAACATTCCGGAACCTTGGTACATTCCGGAATTCCGAACATTCCGGAACCTTGGTGCATTCCGGAATTCCGAACATTCCGGAACCTTGGTGCATTCCGGAACTCTGAACATTCCGGAACTCTGAACATTCCGGAACTCTGAACATTCCGGAATTCCGAACATTCCGGAACCTTGGTGCATTCCGGAACTCTGAACATTCCGGAATTCCGAACATTCCGGAACCTTTGTGCATTCCGGAACCTTGGTACATTCCGGAATTCCGAACATTCCGGAACCTTGGTACATTCCGGAATTCCGAACATTCCGGAATTCTGAACATTCCGGAATTCCGAACATTCCGGAACCTTGGTGCATTCCGGAACTCTGAACATTCCGGAATTCCGAACATTCCGGAACCTTTGTGCATTCCGGAACCTTGGTACATTCCGGAATTCCGAACATTCCGGAACCTTGGTGCATTCTGGAACTCTGAACATTCCGGAATTCCGAACATTCCGGAACCTTTGTGCATTCCGGAACCTTGGTACATTCCGGAATTCCGAACATTCCGGAACCTTGGTGCATTCCGGAACTCTGAACATTCCGGAACTCTGAACATTCCGGAACTCTGAACATTCCGGAATTCCGAACATTCCGGAACCTTGGTGCATTCCGGAACTCTGAACATTCCGGAACTCTGAACATTCCGGAACTCTGAACATTCCGGAATTCCGAACATTCCGGAACCTTGGTGCATTCCGGAATTCCGAACATTCCGGAACCTTGGTGCATTCCGGAACTCTGAACATTCCGGAACTCTGAACATTCCGGAATTCCGAACATTCCGGAACCTTGGTGCATTCCGGAATTCCGAACATTCCGGAACCTTGGTGCATTCCGGAACTCTGAACATTCCGGAACTCTGAACATTCCGGAACTCTGAACATTCCGGAATTCCGAACATTCCGGAACCTTGGTGCATTCCGGAACTCTGAACATTCCGGAACCTTGGTGCATTCCGGAACCTTGGTACATTCCGGAATTCCGAACATTCCGGAACCTTGGTGCATTCCGGAACCTTGGTACATTCCGGAATTCCGAACATTCCGGAACCTTGGTACATTCCGGAATTCCGAACATTCCGGAACTCTGAACATTCCGGAACCTTTGTGCATTCCGGAACCTTGGTACATTCCGGAATTCCGAACATTCCGGAACCTTGGTGCATTCTGGAACTCTGAACATTCCGGAATTCCGAACATTCCGGAACCTTGGTGCATTCCGGAATTCCCAACATTCCGGAACCTTGGTGCATTCCGGAACTCTGAACATTCCGGAACTCTGAACATTCCGGAACTCTGAACATTCCGGAATTCCGAACATTCCGGAACCTTGGTGCATTCCGGAACTCTGAACATTCCGGAACTCTGAACATTCCGGAACTCTGAACATTCCGGAATTCCGAACATTCCGGAACCTTGGTGCATTCCGGAATTCCGAACATTCCGGAACCTTGGTGCATTCCGGAACTCTGAACATTCCGGAACTCTGAACATTCCGGAATTCCGAACATTCCGGAACCTTGGTGCATTCCGGAATTCCGAACATTCCGGAACCTTGGTGCATTCCGGAACTCTGAACATTCCGGAACTCTGAACATTCCGGAACTCTGAACATTCCGGAATTCCGAACATTCCGGAACCTTGGTGCATTCCGGAACTCTGAACATTCCGGAATTCCGAACATTCCGGAACCTTTGTGCATTCCGGAACCTTGGTACATTCCGGAATTCCGAACATTCCGGAACCTTGGTACATTCCGGAATTCCGAACATTCCGGAACTCTGAACATTCCGGAACCTTGGTGCATTCCGGAACTCTGAACATTCCGGAACCTTGGTGCATTCCGGAACCTTGGTGCATTCCGGAACTCTGAACATTCCGGAACTCTGAACATTCCGGAACTCTGAACATTCCGGAATTCCGAACATTCCGGAACCTTGGTGCATTCCGGAACTCTGAACATTCCGGAACTCTGAACATTCCGGAACTCTGAACATTCCGGAATTCCGAACATTCCGGAACCTTGGTGCATTCCGGAACTCTGAACATTCCGGAACTCTGAACATTCCGGAACCTTGGTACATTCCGGAATTCCGAACATTCCGGAACCTTGGTGCATTCCGGAATTCCGAACATTCCGGAACCTTGGTGCATTCCGGAACTCTGAACATTCCGGAACTCTGAACATTCCGGAACTCTGAACATTCCGGAATTCCGAACATTCCGGAACCTTGGTGCATTCCGGAACTCTGAACATTCCGGAATTCCGAACATTCCGGAACCTTTGTGCATTCCGGAACCTTGGTACATTCCGGAATTCCGAACATTCCGGAACCTTGGTACATTCCGGAATTCCGAACATTCCGGAATTCTGAACATTCCGGAATTCCGAACATTCCGGAACCTTGGTGCATTCCGGAACTCTGAACATTCCGGAATTCCGAACATTCCGGAACCTTTGTGCATTCCGGAACCTTGGTACATTCCGGAATTCCGAACATTCCGGAACCTTGGTGCATTCTGGAACTCTGAACATTCCGGAATTCCGAACATTCCGGAACCTTGGTGCATTCCGGAATTCCCAACATTCCGGAACCTTGGTGCATTCCGGAACTCTGAACATTCCGGAACTCTGAACATTCCGGAACTCTGAACATTCCGGAATTCCGAACATTCCGGAACCTTGGTGCATTCCGGAACTCTGAACATTCCGGAATTCCGAACATTCCGGAACCTTTGTGCATTCCGGAACCTTGGTACATTCCGGAATTCCGAACATTCCGGAACTCTGAACATTCCGGAACTCTGAACATTCCGGAATTCCGAACATTCCGGAACCTTGGTGCATTCCGGAATTCCGAACATTCCGGAACCTTGGTGCATTCCGGAACTCTGAACATTCCGGAACTCTGAACATTCCGGAATTCCGAACATTCCGGAACCTTGGTGCATTCCGGAATTCCGAACATTCCGGAACCTTGGTGCATTCCGGAACTCTGAACATTCCGGAACTCTGAACATTCCGGAACTCTGAACATTCCGGAATTCCGAACATTCCGGAACCTTGGTGCATTCCGGAACTCTGAACATTCCGGAACCTTGGTGCATTCCGGAACCTTGGTACATTCCGGAATTCCGAACATTCCGGAACCTTGGTACATTCCGGAATTCCGAACATTCCGGAACTCTGAACATTCCGGAACCTTGGTGCATTCCGGAACTCTGAACATTCCGGAACCTTGGTGCATTCCGGAACCTTGGTGCATTCCGGAACTCTGAACATTCCGGAACTCTGAACATTCCGGAACTCTGAACATTCCGGAATTCCGAACATTCCGGAACCTTGGTGCATTCCGGAACTCTGAACATTCCGGAACCTTGGTACATTCCGGAATTCCGAACATTCCGGAACCTTGGTGCATTCCGGAATTCCGAACATTCCGGAACCTTGGTGCATTCCGGAACTCTGAACATTCCGGAACTCTGAACATTCCGGAACTCTGAACATTCCGGAATTCCGAACATTCCGGAACCTTGGTGCATTCCGGAACTCTGAACATTCCGGAATTCCGAACATTCCGGAACCTTTGTGCATTCCGGAACCTTGGTACATTCCGGAATTCCGAACATTCCGGAACCTTGGTACATTCCGGAATTCCGAACATTCCGGAATTCTGAACATTCCGGAATTCCGAACATTCCGGAACCTTGGTGCATTCCGGAACTCTGAACATTCCGGAATTCCGAACATTCCGGAACCTTTGTGCATTCCGGAACCTTGGTACATTCCGGAATTCCGAACATTCCGGAACCTTGGTGCATTCTGGAACTCTGAACATTCCGGAATTCCGAACATTCCGGAACCTTGGTGCATTCCGGAATTCCCAACATTCCGGAACCTTGGTGCATTCCGGAACTCTGAACATTCCGGAACTCTGAACATTCCGGAACTCTGAACATTCCGGAATTCCGAACATTCCGGAACCTTGGTGCATTCCGGAACTCTGAACATTCCGGAACTCTGAACATTCCGGAACTCTGAACATTCCGGAATTCCGAACATTCCGGAACCTTGGTGCATTCCGGAATTCCGAACATTCCGGAACCTTGGTGCATTCCGGAACTCTGAACATTCCGGAACTCTGAACATTCCGGAATTCCGAACATTCCGGAACCTTGGTGCATTCCGGAATTCCGAACATTCCGGAACCTTGGTGCATTCCGGAACTCTGAACATTCCGGAACTCTGAACATTCCGGAACTCTGAACATTCCGGAATTCCGAACATTCCGGAACCTTGGTGCATTCCGGAACTCTGAACATTCCGGAACCTTGGTGCATTCCGGAACCTTGGTACATTCCGGAATTCCGAACATTCCGGAACCTTGGTACATTCCGGAATTCCGAACATTCCGGAACTCTGAACATTCCGGAACCTTGGTGCATTCCGGAACTCTGAACATTCCGGAACCTTGGTGCATTCCGGAACCTTGGTGCATTCCGGAACTCTGAACATTCCGGAACTCTGAACATTCCGGAACTCTGAACATTCCGGAATTCCGAACATTCCGGAACCTTGGTGCATTCCGGAACTCTGAACATTCCGGAATTCCGAACATTCCGGAACCTTGGTGCATTCCGGAACCTTGGTGCATTCCGGAACTCTGAACATTCCGGAACCTTGGTGCATTCCGGAACCTTGGTGCATTCCGGAACTCTGAACATTCCGGAACTCTGAACATTCCGGAACTCTGAACATTTCGGAATTCCGAACATTCCGGAACCTTGGTGCATTCCGGAACTCTGAACATTCCGGAACCTTGGTGCATTCCGGAACCTTGGTGCATTCCGGAACTCTGAACATTCCGGAACTCTGAACATTCCGGAATTCCGAACATTCCGGAACCTTGGTGCATTCCGGAATTCCGAACATTCCGGAACCTTGGTGCATTCCGGAACTCTGAACATTCCGGAACTCTGAACATTCCGGAACTCTGAACATTCCGGAACTCTGAACATTCCGGAACTCTGAACATTCCGGAATTCCGAACATTCCGGAACCTTGGTGCATTCCGGAACTCTGAACATTCCGGAATTCCGAACATTCCGGAACCTTGGTGCATTCCGGAACTCTGAACATTCCGGAACTCTGAACATTCCGGAATTCCGAACATTCCGGAACCTTGGTGCATTCCGGAATTCCGAACATTCCGGAACTCTGAACATTCCGGAACCTTTGTGCATTCCGGAACCTTGGTACATTCCGGAATTCCGAACATTCCGGAACCTTGGTACATTCCGGAATTCCGAACATTCCGGAACCTTGGTGCATTCCGGAACTCTGAACATTCCGGAATTCCGAACATTCCGGAACCTTGGTGCATTCCGGAATTCCGAACATTCCGGAACCTTGGTGCATTCCGGAACTCTGAACATTCCGGAACTCTGAACATTCCGGAACCTTGGTGCATTCCGGAACCTTGGTGCATTCCGGAACTCTGAACATTCCGGAACTCTGAACATTCCGGAAACTTGGTGCATTCCGGAATTCCGAACATTCCGGAACCTTGGTGCATTCCGGAACTCTGAACATTCCGGAACTCTGAACATTCCGGAACCTTTGTGCATTCCGGAACCTTGGTACATTCCGGAATTCCGAACATTCCGGAACCTTGGTGCATTACGGAACTCTGAACATTCCGGAACTCTGAACATTCCGGAACCTTGGTACATTCCGGAATTCCGAACATTCCGGAACCTTGGTGCATTCCGGAATTCCGAACATTCCGGAACCTTGGTGCATTCCGGAATTCCGAACATTCCGGAATTCCGAACATTCCGGAACCTTGGTGCATTCCGGAATTCCGAACATTCCGGAACCTTGGTGCATTCCGGAACTCTGAACATTCCGGAACTCTGAACATTCCGGAACTCTGAACATTCCGGAATTCCGAACATTCCGGAACCTTGGTGCATTCCGGAACTCTGAACATTCCGGAACCTTGGTGCATTCCGGAACCTTGGTACATTCCGGAATTCCGAACATTCCGGAACCTTGGTGCATTCCGGAACTCTGAACATTCCGGAACTCTGAACATTCCGGAACTCTGAACATTCCGGAATTCCGAACATTCCGGAACCTTGGTGCATTCCGGAACTCTGAACATTCCGGAATTCCGAACATTCCGGAACCTTGGTGCATTCCGGAACTCTGAACATTCCGGAACTCTGAACATTCCGGAACCTTGGTGCATTCCGGAACCTTGGTGCATTCCGGAACTCTGAACATTCCGGAACTCTGAACATTCCGGAATTCCGAACATTCCGGAACCTTGGTGCATTCCGGAATTCCGAACATTCCGGAACTCTGAACATTCCGGAACCTTTGTGCATTCCGGAACCTTGGTACATTCCGGAATTCCGAACATTCCGGAACCTTGGTACATTCCGGAATTCCGAACATTCCGGAACCTTGGTGCATTCCGGAACTCTGAACATTCCGGAATTCCGAACATTCCGGAACCTTGGTGCATTCCGGAATTCCGAACATTCCGGAACCTTGGTGCATTCCGGAACTCTGAACATTCCGGAACTCTGAACATTCCGGAACTCTGAACATTCCGGAATTCCGAACATTCCGGAACCTTGGTGCATTCCGGAACTCTGAACATTCCGGAACTCTGAACATTCCGGAACTCTGAACATTCCGGAATTCCGAACATTCCGGAACCTTGGTGCATTCCGGAACTCTGAACATTCCGGAATTCCGAACATTCCGGAACCTTGGTGCATTCCGGAACTCTGAACATTCCGGAACTCTGAACATTCCGGAATTCCGAACATTCCGGAACCTTGGTGCATTCCGGAATTCCGAACATTCCGGAACTCTGAACATTCCGGAACATTTGTGCATTCCGGAACCTTGGTACATTCCGGAATTCCGAACATTCCGGAACCTTGGTGCATTCCGGAACTCTGAACATTCCGGAACTCTGAACATTCCGGAACTCTGAACATTCCGGAACTCTGAACATTCCGGAATTCCGAACATTCCGGAACCTTGGTGCATTCCGGAACTCTGAACATTCCGGAACTCTGAACATTCCGGAACCTTGGTACATTCCGGAATTCCGAACATTCCGGAACCTTGGTGCATTCCGGAACTCTGAACATTCCGGAACTCTGAACATTCCGGAACTCTGAACATTCCGGAATTCCGAACATTCCGGAACCTTGGTACATTCCGGAATTCCGAACATTCCGGAACTCTGAACATTCCGGAACCTTGGTGCATTCCGGAACTCTGAACATTCCGGAACTCTGAACATTCCGGAATTCCGAACATTCCGGAACCTTGGTACATTCCGGAATTCCGAACATTCCGGAACTCTGAACATTCCGGAACCTTGGTGCATTCCGGAACTCTGAACATTCCGGAACCTTGGTGCATTCCGGAACCTTGGTGCATTCCGGAACTCTGAACATTCCGGAACTCTGAACATTCCGGAACTCTGAACATTCCGGAATTCCGAACATTCCGGAACCTTGGTGCATTCCGGAACCTTGGTGCATTCCGGAACTCTGAACATTCCGGAATTCCGAACATTCCGGAACCTTGGTGCATTCCGGAACTCTGAACATTCCGGAACCTTGGTGCATTCCGGAACCTTGGTGCATTCCGGAACTCTGAACATTCCGGAACTCTGAACATTCCGGAATTCCGAACATTCCGGAACCTTGGTGCATTCCGGAATTCCGAACATTCCGGAACCTTGGTGCATTCCGGAACTCTGAACATTCCGGAACTCTGAACATTCCGGAACTCTGAACATTCCGGAACTCTGAACATTCCGGAACTCTGAACATTCCGGAATTCCGAACATTCCGGAACCTTGGTGCATTCCGGAACTCTGAACATTCCGGAATTCCGAACATTCCGGAACCTTGGTGCATTCCGGAACTCTGAACATTCCGGAATTCCGAACATTCCGGAACCTTGGTGCATTCCGGAATTCCGAACATTCCGGAACTCTGAACATTCCGGAACCTTTGTGCATTCCGGAACCTTGGTACATTCCGGAATTCCGAACATTCCGGAACCTTGGTGCATTCCGGAACTCTGAACATTCCGGAACTCTGAACATTCCGGAACCTTGGTGCATTCCGGAACCTTGGTGCATTCCGGAACTCTGAACATTCCGGAACTCTGAACATTCCGGAACTCTGAACATTCCGGAATTCCGAACATTCCGGAACCTTGGTGCATTCCGGAACTCTGAACATTCCGGAATTCCGAACATTCCGGAACCTTGGTGCATTCCGGAACCTTGGTGCATTCCGGAACTCTGAACATTCCGGAACCTTGGTGCATTCCGGAACCTTGGTGCATTCCGGAACTCTGAACATTCCGGAACTCTGAACATTCCGGAACTCTGAACATTTCGGAATTCCGAACATTCCGGAACCTTGGTGCATTCCGGAACTCTGAACATTCCGGAACCTTGGTGCATTCCGGAACCTTGGTGCATTCCGGAACTCTGAACATTCCGGAACTCTGAACATTCCGGAATTCCGAACATTCCGGAACCTTGGTGCATTCCGGAATTCCGAACATTCCGGAACCTTGGTGCATTCCGGAACTCTGAACATTCCGGAACTCTGAACATTCCGGAACTCTGAACATTCCGGAACTCTGAACATTCCGGAACTCTGAACATTCCGGAATTCCGAACATTCCGGAACCTTGGTGCATTCCGGAACTCTGAACATTCCGGAATTCCGAACATTCCGGAACCTTGGTGCATTCCGGAACTCTGAACATTCCGGAACTCTGAACATTCCGGAACCTTGGTGCATTCCGGAACCTTGGTGCATTCCGGAACTCTGAACATTCCGGAACTCTGAACATTCCGGAATTCCGAACATTCCGGAACCTTGGTGCATTCCGGAATTCCGAACATTCCGGAACTCTGAACATTCCGGAACCTTTGTGCATTCCGGAACCTTGGTACATTCCGGAATTCCGAACATTCCGGAACCTTGGTACATTCCGGAATTCCGAACATTCCGGAACCTTGGTGCATTCCGGAACTCTGAACATTCCGGAATTCCGAACATTCCGGAACCTTGGTGCATTCCGGAATTCCGAACATTCCGGAACCTTGGTGCATTCCGGAACTCTGAACATTCCGGAACTCTGAACATTCCGGAACCTTGGTGCATTCCGGAACCTTGGTGCATTCCGGAACTCTGAACATTCCGGAACTCTGAACATTCCGGAAACTTGGTGCATTCCGGAATTCCGAACATTCCGGAACCTTGGTGCATTCCGGAACTCTGAACATTCCGGAACTCTGAACATTCCGGAACCTTTGTGCATTCCGGAACCTTGGTACATTCCGGAATTCCGAACATTCCGGAACCTTGGTGCATTCCGGAACTCTGAACATTCCGGAACTCTGAACATTCCGGAACCTTGGTACATTCCGGAATTCCGAACATTCCGGAACCTTGGTGCATTCCGGAATTCCGAACATTCCGGAACCTTGGTGCATTCCGGAATTCCGAACATTCCGGAATTCCGAACATTCCGGAACCTTGGTGCATTCCGGAATTCCGAACATTCCGGAACCTTGGTGCATTCCGGAACTCTGAACATTCCGGAACTCTGAACATTCCGGAACTCTGAACATTCCGGAATTCCGAACATTCCGGAACCTTGGTGCATTCCGGAACTCTGAACATTCCGGAACCTTGGTGCATTCCGGAACCTTGGTACATTCCGGAATTCCGAACATTCCGGAACCTTGGTGCATTCCGGAACTCTGAACATTCCGGAACTCTGAACATTCCGGAACTCTGAACATTCCGGAATTCCGAACATTCCGGAACCTTGGTGCATTCCGGAACTCTGAACATTCCGGAATTCCGAACATTCCGGAACCTTGGTGCATTCCGGAACTCTGAACATTCCGGAACTCTGAACATTCCGGAACCTTGGTGCATTCCGGAACCTTGGTGCATTCCGGAACTCTGAACATTCCGGAACTCTGAACATTCCGGAATTCCGAACATTCCGGAACCTTGGTGCATTCCGGAATTCCGAACATTCCGGAACTCTGAACATTCCGGAACCTTTGTGCATTCCGGAACCTTGGTACATTCCGGAATTCCGAACATTCCGGAACCTTGGTACATTCCGGAATTCCGAACATTCCGGAACCTTGGTGCATTCCGGAACTCTGAACATTCCGGAATTCCGAACATTCCGGAACCTTGGTGCATTCCGGAATTCCGAACATTCCGGAACCTTGGTGCATTCCGGAACTCTGAACATTCCGGAACTCTGAACATTCCGGAACTCTGAACATTCCGGAATTCCGAACATTCCGGAACCTTGGTGCATTCCGGAACTCTGAACATTCCGGAACTCTGAACATTCCGGAACTCTGAACATTCCGGAATTCCGAACATTCCGGAACCTTGGTGCATTCCGGAACTCTGAACATTCCGGAATTCCGAACATTCCGGAACCTTGGTGCATTCCGGAACTCTGAACATTCCGGAACTCTGAACATTCCGGAATTCCGAACATTCCGGAACCTTGGTGCATTCCGGAATTCCGAACATTCCGGAACTCTGAACATTCCGGAACATTTGTGCATTCCGGAACCTTGGTACATTCCGGAATTCCGAACATTCCGGAACCTTGGTGCATTCCGGAACTCTGAACATTCCGGAACTCTGAACATTCCGGAACTCTGAACATTCCGGAACTCTGAACATTCCGGAATTCCGAACATTCCGGAACCTTGGTGCATTCCGGAACTCTGAACATTCCGGAACTCTGAACATTCCGGAACCTTGGTACATTCCGGAATTCCGAACATTCCGGAACCTTGGTGCATTCCGGAACTCTGAACATTCCGGAACTCTGAACATTCCGGAACTCTGAACATTCCGGAACTCTGAACATTCCGGAATTCCGAACATTCCGGAACCTTGGTGCATTCCGGAACTCTGAACATTCCGGAACCTTGGTACATTCCGGAATTCCGAACATTCCGGAACCTTGGTGCATTCCGGAACTCTGAACATTCCGGAACTGAACATTCCGGAACCTTGGTGCATTCCGGAATTCCGAACATTCCGGAACCTTGGTGCATTCCGGAACTCTGAACATTCCGGAACTCTGAACATTCCGGAACTCTGAACATTCCGGAACTCTGAACATTCCGGAATTCCGAACATTCCGGAACTCTGAACATTCCGGAATCTTGGTACATTCCGGAATTCCGAACATTCCGGAACCTTGGTGTATTCCGGAATTCCGAACATTCCGGAACCTTGGTGCATTCCGGAACTCTGAACATTCCGGAACTCTGAACATTCCGGAACCTTGGTGCATTCCGGAACCTTGGTACATTCCGGAATTCCGAACATTCCGGAACCTTGGTGCATTCCGGAACTCTGACCATTCCGGAATTCCGAACATTCCGGAACCTTGGTGCATTCCGGAACTCTGAACATTCCGGAACTCTGAACATTCCGGAACCTTGGTGCATTCCGGAACCTTGGTGCATTCCGGAACTCTGAACATTCCGGAACTCTGAACATTCCGGAACCTTGGTACATTCCGGAATTCCGAACATTCCGGAACCTTGGTGCATTCCGGAATTCCGAACATTCCGGAACCTTGGTGCATTCCGGAACTCTGAACATTCCGGAACTCTGAACATTCCGGAACCTTGGTGCATTCCGGAACCTTGATGCATTCCGGAACTCTGAACAGTCCGGAACTCTGAACATTCCGGAATTCCGAACATTCCGGAACCTTGGTGCATTCCGGAACTCTGAACATTGCGGAACTCTGAACATTCCGGAACTCTGAACATTCCGGAATTCCGAACATTCCGGAACCTTGGTGCATTCCGGAACTCTGAACATTCCGGAATTCCGAACATTCCGGAACCTTGGTGCATTCCGGAATTCCGAACATTCCGGAACTCTGAACATTCCGGAACATTTGTGCATTCCGGAACCTTGGTACATTCCGGAATTCCGAACATTCCGGAACCTTGGTGCATTCCGGAACTCTGAACATTCCGGAACTCTGAACATTCCGGAACCTTGGTACATTCCGGAATTCCGAACATTCCGGAACCTTGGTGCATTCCGGAACCTTGGTACATTCCGGAATTCCGAACATTCCGGAACCTTGGTGCATTCCGGAACTCTGAACATTCCGGAATTCCGAACATTCCGGAACCTTGGTGCATTCCGGAACTCTGAACATTCCGGAACTCTGAACATTCCGGAACCTTGGTGCATTCCGGAACCTTGGTGCATTCCGGAACTCTGAACATTCCGGAACCTTGGTGCATTCCGGAATTCCGAACATTCCGGAACCTTGGTGCATTCCGGAACTCTGAACATTCCGGAACTCTGAACATTCCGGAATTCCGAACATTCCGGAACCTTGGTGCATTCCGGAATTCCGAACATTCCGGAACTCTGAACATTCCGGAACCTTTGTGCATTCCGGAACCTTGGTACATTCCGGAATTCCGAACATTCCGGAACCTTGGTGCATTCCGGAACTCTGACCATTCCGGAATTCCGAACATTCCGGAACCTTGGTGCATTCCGGAACTCTGAACATTCCGGAACTCTGAACATTCCGGAACCTTGGTGCATTCCGGAATTCCGAACATTCCGGAACCTTGGTGCATTCCGGAATTCCGAACATTCCGGAACCTTGGTGCATTCCGGAACTCTGAACATTCCGGAACTCTGAACATTCCGGAACCTTTGTGCATTCCGGAACCTTGGTACATTCCGGAATTCCGAACATTCCGGAACCTTGGTGCATTCCGGAACTCTGAACATTCCGGAACTCTGAACATTCCGGAACCTTGGTACATTCCGGAATTCCGAACATTCCGGAACCTTGGTGCATTCCGGAATTCCGAACATTCCGGAACCTTGGTGCATTCCGGAATTCCGAACATTCCGGAATTCCGAACATTCCGGAACCTTGGTGCATTCCGGAACTCTGAACATTCCGGAACTCTGAACATTCCGGAACCTTGGTGCATTCCGGAACCTTGATGCATTCCGGAACTCTGAACATTCCGGAACTCTGAACATTCCGGAATTCCGAACATTCCGGAACCTTGGTGCATTCCGGAATTCCGAACATTCCGGAACTCTGAACATTCCGGAACATTTGTGCATTCCGGAACCTTGGTACATTCCGGAATTCCGAACATTCCGGAACCTTGGTGCATTCCGGAACTCTGAACATTCCGGAACTCTGAACATTCCGGAACTCTGAACATTCCGGAACTCTGAACATTCCGGAATTCCGAACATTCCGGAACTCTGAACATTCCGGAACCTTTGTGCATTCCGGAACCTTGGTACATTCCGGAATTCCGAACATTCCGGAACCTTGGTGCATTCCGGAACTCTGACCATTCCGGAATTCCGAACATTCCGGAACCTTGGTGCATTCCGGAATTCCGAACATTCCGGAACCTTGGTGCATTCCGGAATTCCGAACATTCCGGAACCTTGGTGCATTCCGGAATTCCGAACATTCCGGAAACTTGGTGCATTCCGGAACTCTGAACATTCCGGAACTCTGAACATTCCGGAACCTTTGTGCATTCCGGAACCTTGGTACATTCCGGAATTCCGAACATTCCGGAACCTTGGTGCATTCCGGAACTCTGAACATTCCGGAACTCTGAACATTCCGGAACCTTGGTGCATTCCGGAACTCTGAACATTCCGGAACTCTGAACATTCCGGAATTCCGAACATTCCGGAACCTTGGTGCATTCCGGAATTCCGAACATTCCGGAATTCCGAACATTCCGGAACCTTGGTGCATTCCGGAACTCTGAACATTCCGGAACTCTGAACATTCCGGAACCTTGGTGCATTCCGGAACCTTGATGCATTCCGGAACTCTGAACAGTCCGGAACTCTGAACATTCCGGAATTCCGAACATTCCGGAACCTTGGTGCATTCCGGAATTCCGAACATTCCGGAACTCTGAACATTCCGGAACCTTTGTGCATTCCGGAACCGTGGTGCATTCCGGAACTCTGAACATTCCGGAACTCTGAACATTCCGGAACTCTGAACATTCCGGAATTCCGAACATTCCGGAACCTTGGTGCATTCCGGAATTCCCAACATTCCGGAACCTTGGTGCATTCCGGAACTCTGAACATTCCGGAACTCTGAACATTCCGGAACTCTGAACATTCTGGAATTCCGAACATTCCGGAACCTTGGTGCATTCCGGAACTCTGAACATTCCGGAACTCTGAACATTCCGGAACTCTGAACATTCCGGAACTCTGAACATTCCGGAATTCCGAACATTCCGGAACCTTGGTGCATTCCGGAACTCTGAACATTCCGGAATTCCGAACATTCCGGAACCTTTGTGCATTCCGGAACCTTGGTACATTCCGGAATTCCGAACATTCCGGAACCTTGGTACATTCCGGAATTCCGAACATTCCGGAATTCTGAACATTCCGGAATTCCGAACATTCCGGAACCTTGGTGCATTCCGGAACTCTGAACATTCCGGAATTCCGAACATTCCGGAACCTTTGTGCATTCCGGAACCTTGGTACATTCCGGAATTCCGAACATTCCGGAACCTTGGTGCATTCTGGAACTCTGAACATTCCGGAATTCCGAACATTCCGGAACCTTGGTGCATTCCGGAATTCCCAACATTCCGGAACCTTGGTGCATTCCGGAACTCTGAACATTCCGGAACTCTGAACATTCCGGAACTCTGAACATTCCGGAATTCCGAACATTCCGGAACCTTGGTGCATTCCGGAACTCTGAACATTCCGGAACTCTGAACATTCCGGAACCTTGGTGCATTCCGGAACCTTGGTGCATTCCGGAACTCTGAACATTCCGGAACTCTGAACATTCCGGAACCTTGGTACATTCCGGAATTCCGAACATTCCGGAACCTTGGTGCATTCCGGAATTCCGAACATTCCGGAACCTTGGTGCATTCCGGAACTCTGAACATTCCGGAACTCTGAACATTCCGGAATTCCGAACATTCCGGAACCTTGGTGCATTCCGGAATTCCGAACATTCCGGAACTCTGAACATTCCGGAACCTTTGTGCATTCCGGAACCTTGGTACATTCCGGAATTCCGAACATTCCGGAACCTTGGTGCATTCCGGAACTCTGACCATTCCGGAATTCCGAACATTCCGGAACCTTGGTGCATTCCGGAACTCTGAACATTCCGGAACTCTGAACATTCCGGAACCTTGGTGCATTCCGGAATTCCGAACATTCCGGAACCTTGGTGCATTCCGGAATTCCGAACATTCCGGAACCTTGGTGCATTCCGGAACTCTGAACATTCCGGAACTCTGAACATTCCGGAACCTTTGTGCATTCCGGAACCTTGGTACATTCCGGAATTCCGAACATTCCGGAACCTTGGTGCATTCCGGAACTCTGAACATTCCGGAACTCTGAACATTCCGGAACCTTGGTACATTCCGGAATTCCGAACATTCCGGAACCTTGGTGCATTCCGGAATTCCGAACATTCCGGAACCTTGGTGCATTCCGGAATTCCGAACATTCCGGAATTCCGAACATTCCGGAACCTTGGTGCATTCCGGAACTCTGAACATTCCGGAACTCTGAACATTCCGGAACCTTGGTGCATTCCGGAACCTTGATGCATTCCGGAACTCTGAACATTCCGGAACTCTGAACATTCCGGAATTCCGAACATTCCGGAACCTTGGTGCATTCCGGAATTCCGAACATTCCGGAACTCTGAACATTCCGGAACATTTGTGCATTCCGGAACCTTGGTACATTCCGGAATTCCGAACATTCCGGAACCTTGGTGCATTCCGGAACTCTGAACATTCCGGAACTCTGAACATTCCGGAACTCTGAACATTCCGGAACTCTGAACATTCCGGAATTCCGAACATTCCGGAACTCTGAACATTCCGGAACCTTTGTGCATTCCGGAACCTTGGTACATTCCGGAATTCCGAACATTCCGGAACCTTGGTGCATTCCGGAACTCTGACCATTCCGGAATTCCGAACATTCCGGAACCTTGGTGCATTCCGGAATTCCGAACATTCCGGAACCTTGGTGCATTCCGGAATTCCGAACATTCCGGAACCTTGGTGCATTCCGGAATTCCGAACATTCCGGAAACTTGGTGCATTCCGGAACTCTGAACATTCCGGAACTCTGAACATTCCGGAACCTTTGTGCATTCCGGAACCTTGGTACATTCCGGAATTCCGAACATTCCGGAACCTTGGTGCATTCCGGAACTCTGAACATTCCGGAACTCTGAACATTCCGGAACCTTGGTGCATTCCGGAACTCTGAACATTCCGGAACTCTGAACATTCCGGAATTCCGAACATTCCGGAACCTTGGTGCATTCCGGAATTCCGAACATTCCGGAATTCCGAACATTCCGGAACCTTGGTGCATTCCGGAACTCTGAACATTCCGGAACTCTGAACATTCCGGAACCTTGGTGCATTCCGGAACCTTGATGCATTCCGGAACTCTGAACAGTCCGGAACTCTGAACATTCCGGAATTCCGAACATTCCGGAACCTTGGTGCATTCCGGAATTCCGAACATTCCGGAACTCTGAACATTCCGGAACCTTTGTGCATTCCGGAACCGTGGTGCATTCCGGAACTCTGAACATTCCGGAACTCTGAACATTCCGGAACTCTGAACATTCCGGAATTCCGAACATTCCGGAACCTTGGTGCATTCCGGAATTCCCAACATTCCGGAACCTTGGTGCATTCCGGAACTCTGAACATTCCGGAACTCTGAACATTCCGGAACTCTGAACATTCTGGAATTCCGAACATTCCGGAACCTTGGTGCATTCCGGAACTCTGAACATTCCGGAACTCTGAACATTCCGGAACTCTGAACATTCCGGAACTCTGAACATTCCGGAATTCCGAACATTCCGGAACCTTGGTGCATTCCGGAACTCTGAACATTCCGGAATTCCGAACATTCCGGAACCTTTGTGCATTCCGGAACCTTGGTACATTCCGGAATTCCGAACATTCCGGAACCTTGGTACATTCCGGAATTCCGAACATTCCGGAATTCTGAACATTCCGGAATTCCGAACATTCCGGAACCTTGGTGCATTCCGGAACTCTGAACATTCCGGAATTCCGAACATTCCGGAACCTTTGTGCATTCCGGAACCTTGGTACATTCCGGAATTCCGAACATTCCGGAACCTTGGTGCATTCTGGAACTCTGAACATTCCGGAATTCCGAACATTCCGGAACCTTGGTGCATTCCGGAATTCCCAACATTCCGGAACCTTGGTGCATTCCGGAACTCTGAACATTCCGGAACTCTGAACATTCCGGAACTCTGAACATTCCGGAATTCCGAACATTCCGGAACCTTGGTGCATTCCGGAACTCTGAACATTCCGGAACTCTGAACATTCCGGAACCTTGGTGCATTCCGGAACCTTGGTGCATTCCGGAACTCTGAACATTCCGGAACTCTGAACATTCCGGAACCTTGGTACATTCCGGAATTCCGAACATTCCGGAACCTTGGTGCATTCCGGAATTCCGAACATTCCGGAACCTTGGTGCATTCCGGAACTCTGAACATTCCGGAACTCTGAACATTCCGGAATTCCGAACATTCCGGAACCTTGGTGCATTCCGGAATTCCGAACATTCCGGAACTCTGAACATTCCGGAACCTTTGTGCATTCCGGAACCTTGGTACATTCCGGAATTCCGAACATTCCGGAACCTTGGTGCATTCCGGAACTCTGACCATTCCGGAATTCCGAACATTCCGGAACCTTGGTGCATTCCGGAACTCTGAACATTCCGGAACTCTGAACATTCCGGAACCTTGGTGCATTCCGGAATTCCGAACATTCCGGAACCTTGGTGCATTCCGGAATTCCGAACATTCCGGAACCTTGGTGCATTCCGGAACTCTGAACATTCCGGAACTCTGAACATTCCGGAACCTTTGTGCATTCCGGAACCTTGGTACATTCCGGAATTCCGAACATTCCGGAACCTTGGTGCATTCCGGAACTCTGAACATTCCGGAACTCTGAACATTCCGGAACCTTGGTGCATTCCGGAACTCTGAACATTCCGGAACTCTGAACATTCCGGAATTCCGAACATTCCGGAACCTTGGTGCATTCCGGAATTCCGAACATTCCGGAATTCCGAACATTCCGGAACCTTGGTGCATTCCGGAACTCTGAACATTCCGGAACTCTGAACATTCCGGAACCTTGGTGCATTCCGGAACCTTGATGCATTCCGGAACTCTGAACAGTCCGGAACTCTGAACATTCCGGAATTCCGAACATTCCGGAACCTTGGTGCATTCCGGAATTCCGAACATTCCGGAACTCTGAACATTCCGGAACCTTTGTGCATTCCGGAACCGTGGTGCATTCCGGAACTCTGAACATTCCGGAACTCTGAACATTCCGGAACTCTGAACATTCCGGAATTCCGAACATTCCGGAACCTTGGTGCACTCCGGAATTCCGAACATTCCGGAACCTTGGTGCATTCTGGAACTCTGAACATTCCGGAATTCCGAACATTCCGGAACCTTGGTGCATTCCGGAATTCCCAACATTCCGGAACCTTGGTGCATTCCGGAACTCTGAACATTCCGGAATTCCGAACATTCCGGAACCTTTGTGCATTCCGGAACCTTGGTACATTCCGGAACTCTGAACATTCCGGAACTCTGAACATTCCGGAACTCTGAACATTCCGGAATTCCGAACATTCCGGAACCTTGGTGCATTCCGGAACTCTGAACATTCCGGAATTCCGAACATTCCGGAACCTTTGTGCATTCCGGAACCTTGGTACATTCCGGAATTCCGAACATTCCGGAACCTTGGTGCATTCTGGAACTCTGAACATTCCGGAATTCCGAACATTCCGGAACCTTGGTGCATTCCGGAATTCCCAACATTCCGGAACCTTGGTGCATTCCGGAACTCTGAACATTCCGGAACTCTGAACATTCCGGAACTCTGAACATTCCGGAATTCCGAACATTCCGGAACCTTGGTGCATTCCGGAACTCTGAACATTCCGGAACTCTGAACATTCCGGAACTCTGAACATTCCGGAATTCCGAACATTCCGGAACCTTGGTGCATTCCGGAATTCCGAACATTCCGGAACCTTGGTGCATTCCGGAACTCTGAACATTCCGGAACTCTGAACATTCCGGAATTCCGAACATTCCGGAACCTTGGTGCATTCCGGAATTCCGAACATTCCGGAACCTTGGTGCATTCCGGAACTCTGAACATTCCGGAACTCTGAACATTCCGGAACTCTGAACATTCCGGAATTCCGAACATTCCGGAACCTTGGTGCATTCCGGAACTCTGAACATTCCGGAATTCCGAACATTCCGGAACCTTTGTGCATTCCGGAACCTTGGTACATTCCGGAATTCCGAACATTCCGGAACCTTGGTACATTCCGGAATTCCGAACATTCCGGAACTCTGAACATTCCGGAACCTTGGTGCATTCCGGAACTCTGAACATTCCGGAACCTTGGTGCATTCCGGAACCTTGGTGCATTCCGGAACTCTGAACATTCCGGAACTCTGAACATTCCGGAACTCTGAACATTCCGGAATTCCGAACATTCCGGAACCTTGGTGCATTCCGGAATTCCGAACATTCCGGAACCTTGGTGCATTCCGGAACTCTGAACATTCCGGAACTCTGAACATTCCGGAACTCTGAACATTCCGGAATTCCGAACATTCCGGAACCTTGGTGCATTCCGGAACTCTGAACATTCCGGAACTCTGAACATTCCGGAACCTTGGTACATTCCGGAATTCCGAACATTCCGGAACCTTGGTGCATTCCGGAATTCCGAACATTCCGGAACCTTGGTGCATTCCGGAACTCTGAACATTCCGGAACTCTGAACATTCCGGAACTCTGAACATTCCGGAATTCCGAACATTCCGGAACCTTGGTGCATTCCGGAACTCTGAACATTCCGGAATTCCGAACATTCCGGAACCTTTGTGCATTCCGGAACCTTGGTACATTCCGGAATTCCGAACATTCCGGAACCTTGGTACATTCCGGAATTCCGAACATTCCGGAATTCTGAACATTCCGGAATTCCGAACATTCCGGAACCTTGGTGCATTCCGGAACTCTGAACATTCCGGAATTCCGAACATTCCGGAACCTTTGTGCATTCCGGAACCTTGGTACATTCCGGAATTCCGAACATTCCGGAACCTTGGTGCATTCTGGAACTCTGAACATTCCGGAATTCCGAACATTCCGGAACCTTTGTGCATTCCGGAACCTTGGTACATTCCGGAATTCCGAACATTCCGGAACCTTGGTGCATTCCGGAACTCTGAACATTCCGGAACTCTGAACATTCCGGAACTCTGAACATTCCGGAATTCCGAACATTCCGGAACCTTGGTGCATTCCGGAACTCTGAACATTCCGGAACTCTGAACATTCCGGAACTCTGAACATTCCGGAATTCCGAACATTCCGGAACCTTGGTGCATTCCGGAATTCCGAACATTCCGGAACCTTGGTGCATTCCGGAACTCTGAACATTCCGGAACTCTGAACATTCCGGAATTCCGAACATTCCGGAACCTTGGTGCATTCCGGAATTCCGAACATTCCGGAACCTTGGTGCATTCCGGAATTCCGAACATTCCGGAACCTTGGTGCATTCCGGAACTCTGAACATTCCGGAACTCTGAACATTCCGGAACTCTGAACATTCCGGAATTCCGAACATTCCGGAACCTTGGTGCATTCCGGAACTCTGAACATTCCGGAATTCCGAACATTCCGGAACCTTTGTGCATTCCGGAACCTTGGTACATTCCGGAATTCCGAACATTCCGGAACCTTGGTACATTCCGGAATTCCGAACATTCCGGAATTCTGAACATTCCGGAATTCCGAACATTCCGGAACCTTGGTGCATTCCGGAACTCTGAACATTCCGGAATTCCGAACATTCCGGAACCTTTGTGCATTCCGGAACCTTGGTACATTCCGGAATTCCGAACATTCCGGAACCTTGGTGCATTCTGGAACTCTGAACATTCCGGAATTCCGAACATTCCGGAACCTTTGTGCATTCCGGAACCTTGGTACATTCCGGAATTCCGAACATTCCGGAACCTTGGTGCATTCCGGAACTCTGAACATTCCGGAACTCTGAACATTCCGGAACTCTGAACATTCCGGAATTCCGAACATTCCGGAACCTTGGTGCATTCCGGAACTCTGAACATTCCGGAACTCTGAACATTCCGGAACTCTGAACATTCCGGAATTCCGAACATTCCGGAACCTTGGTGCATTCCGGAATTCCGAACATTCCGGAACCTTGGTGCATTCCGGAACTCTGAACATTCCGGAACTCTGAACATTCCGGAATTCCGAACATTCCGGAACCTTGGTGCATTCCGGAATTCCGAACATTCCGGAACCTTGGTGCATTCCGGAATTCCGAACATTCCGGAACCTTGGTGCATTCCGGAACTCTGAACATTCCGGAACTCTGAACATTCCGGAACTCTGAACATTCCGGAATTCCGAACATTCCGGAACCTTGGTGCATTCCGGAACTCTGAACATTCCGGAACCTTGGTGCATTCCGGAACCTTGGTACATTCCGGAATTCCGAACATTCCGGAACCTTGGTGCATTCCGGAACCTTGGTACATTCCGGAATTCCGAACATTCCGGAACCTTGGTACATTCCGGAATTCCGAACATTCCGGAACTCTGAACATTCCGGAACCTTTGTGCATTCCGGAACCTTGGTACATTCCGGAATTCCGAACATTCCGGAACCTTGGTGCATTCTGGAACTCTGAACATTCCGGAATTCCGAACATTCCGGAACCTTGGTGCATTCCGGAATTCCCAACATTCCGGAACCTTGGTGCATTCCGGAACTCTGAACATTCCGGAACTCTGAACATTCCGGAACTCTGAACATTCCGGAATTCCGAACATTCCGGAACCTTGGTGCATTCCGGAACTCTGAACATTCCGGAACTCTGAACATTCCGGAACTCTGAACATTCCGGAATTCCGAACATTCCGGAACCTTGGTGCATTCCGGAATTCCGAACATTCCGGAACCTTGGTGCATTCCGGAACTCTGAACATTCCGGAACTCTGAACATTCCGGAATTCCGAACATTCCGGAACCTTGGTGCATTCCGGAATTCCGAACATTCCGGAACCTTGGTGCATTCCGGAACTCTGAACATTCCGGAACTCTGAACATTCCGGAACTCTGAACATTCCGGAATTCCGAACATTCCGGAACCTTGGTGCATTCCGGAACTCTGAACATTCCGGAACCTTGGTGCATTCCGGAACCTTGGTACATTCCGGAATTCCGAACATTCCGGAACCTTGGTACATTCCGGAATTCCGAACATTCCGGAACTCTGAACATTCCGGAACCTTGGTGCATTCCGGAACTCTGAACATTCCGGAACCTTGGTGCATTCCGGAACCTTGGTGCATTCCGGAACTCTGAACATTCCGGAACTCTGAACATTCCGGAACTCTGAACATTCCGGAATTCCGAACATTCCGGAACCTTGGTGCATTCCGGAACTCTGAACATTCCGGAACCTTGGTACATTCCGGAATTCCGAACATTCCGGAACCTTGGTGCATTCCGGAATTCCGAACATTCCGGAACCTTGGTGCATTCCGGAACTCTGAACATTCCGGAACTCTGAACATTCCGGAACTCTGAACATTCCGGAATTCCGAACATTCCGGAACCTTGGTGCATTCCGGAACTCTGAACATTCCGGAATTCCGAACATTCCGGAACCTTTGTGCATTCCGGAACCTTGGTACATTCCGGAATTCCGAACATTCCGGAACCTTGGTACATTCCGGAATTCCGAACATTCCGGAATTCTGAACATTCCGGAATTCCGAACATTCCGGAACCTTGGTGCATTCCGGAACTCTGAACATTCCGGAATTCCGAACATTCCGGAACCTTTGTGCATTCCGGAACCTTGGTACATTCCGGAATTCCGAACATTCCGGAACCTTGGTGCATTCTGGAACTCTGAACATTCCGGAATTCCGAACATTCCGGAACCTTGGTGCATTCCGGAATTCCCAACATTCCGGAACCTTGGTGCATTCCGGAACTCTGAACATTCCGGAACTCTGAACATTCCGGAACTCTGAACATTCCGGAATTCCGAACATTCCGGAACCTTGGTGCATTCCGGAACTCTGAACATTCCGGAACTCTGAACATTCCGGAACTCTGAACATTCCGGAATTCCGAACATTCCGGAACCTTGGTGCATTCCGGAATTCCGAACATTCCGGAACCTTGGTGCATTCCGGAACTCTGAACATTCCGGAACTCTGAACATTCCGGAATTCCGAACATTCCGGAACCTTGGTGCATTCCGGAATTCCGAACATTCCGGAACCTTGGTGCATTCCGGAACTCTGAACATTCCGGAACTCTGAACATTCCGGAACTCTGAACATTCCGGAATTCCGAACATTCCGGAACCTTGGTGCATTCCGGAACTCTGAACATTCCGGAACCTTGGTGCATTCCGGAACCTTGGTACATTCCGGAATTCCGAACATTCCGGAACCTTGGTACATTCCGGAATTCCGAACATTCCGGAACTCTGAACATTCCGGAACCTTGGTGCATTCCGGAACTCTGAACATTCCGGAACCTTGGTGCATTCCGGAACCTTGGTGCATTCCGGAACTCTGAACATTCCGGAACTCTGAACATTCCGGAACTCTGAACATTCCGGAATTCCGAACATTCCGGAACCTTGGTGCATTCCGGAACTCTGAACATTCCGGAACTCTGAACATTCCGGAACTCTGAACATTCCGGAACTCTGAACATTCCGGAATTCCGAACATTCCGGAACCTTGGTGCATTCCGGAACTCTGAACATTCCGGAACTCTGAACATTCCGGAACCTTGGTACATTCCGGAATTCCGAACATTCCGGAACCTTGGTGCATTCCGGAATTCCGAACATTCCGGAACCTTGGTGCATTCCGGAACTCTGAACATTCCGGAACTCTGAACATTCCGGAACTCTGAACATTCCGGAACTCTGAACATTCCGGAATTCCGAACATTCCGGAACCTTGGTGCATTCCGGAACTCTGAACATTCCGGAACCTTGGTACATTCCGGAATTCCGAACATTCCGGAACCTTGGTGCATTCCGGAACTCTGAACATTCCGGAACTGAACATTCCGGAACCTTGGTGCATTCCGGAATTCCGAACATTCCGAAACCTTGGTGCATTCCGGAACCTTGGTGCATTCCGGAACTCTGAACATTCCGGAACCTTTGTGCATTCCGGAACCTTGGTACATTCCGGAACTCTGAACATTCCGGAATTCCGAACATTCCGGAACCTTGGTGCATTCCGGAACTCTGAACATTCCGGAACTCTGAACAGTCCGGAACTCTGAACATTCCGGAATTCCGAACATTCCGGAACCTTGGTGCATTCCGGAATTCCGAACATTCCGGAACTCTGAACATTCCGGAACCTTTGTGCATTCCGGAACCTTGGTACATTCCGGAATTCCGAACATTCCGGAACCTTGGTGCATTCCGGAACTCTGAACATTCCGGAACTCTGAACATTCCGGAACTCTGAACATTCCGGAACTCTGAACATTCCGGAATTCCGAACATTCCGGAACCTTGGTGCATTCCGGAACTCTGAACATTCCGGAACCTTGGTACATTCCGGAATTCCGAACATTCCGGAACCTTTGTGCATTCCGGAACCTTGGTACATTCCGGAATTCCGAACATTCCGGAACCTTGGTACATTCCGGAATTCCGAACATTCCGGAATTCTGAACATTCCGGAATTCCGAACATTCCGGAACCTTGGTGCATTCCGGAACTCTGAACATTCCGGAATTCCGAACATTCCGGAACCTTTGTGCATTCCGGAACCTTGGTACATTCCGGAATTCCGAACATTCCGGAACCTTGGTGCATTCTGGAACTCTGAACATTCCGGAATTCCGAACATTCCGGAACCTTGGTGCATTCCGGAATTCCCAACATTCCGGAACCTTGGTGCATTCCGGAACTCTGAACATTCCGGAACTCTGAACATTCCGGAACTCTGAACATTCCGGAATTCCGAACATTCCGGAACCTTGGTGCATTCCGGAACTCTGAACATTCCGGAACTCTGAACATTCCGGAACTCTGAACATTCCGGAACTCTGAACATTCCGGAACTCTGAACATTCCGGAATTCCGAACATTCCGGAACCTTGGTGCATTCCGGAACTCTGAACATTCCGGAATTCCGAACATTCCGGAACCTTGGTGCATTCCGGAACTCTGAACATTCCGGAATTCCGAACATTCCGGAACCTTGGTGCATTCCGGAATTCCGAACATTCCGGAACTCTGAACATTCCGGAACCTTTGTGCATTCCGGAACCTTGGTACATTCCGGAATTCCGAACATTCCGGAACCTTGGTGCATTCCGGAACTCTGAACATTCCGGAACTCTGAACATTCCGGAACCTTGGTGCATTCCGGAACCTTGGTGCATTCCGGAACTCTGAACATTCCGGAACTCTGAACATTCCGGAACTCTGAACATTCCGGAATTCCGAACATTCCGGAACCTTGGTGCATTCCGGAACTCTGAACATTCCGGAATTCCGAACATTCCGGAACCTTGGTGCATTCCGGAACCTTGGTGCATTCCGGAACTCTGAACATTCCGGAACCTTGGTGCATTCCGGAACCTTGGTGCATTCCGGAACTCTGAACATTCCGGAACTCTGAACATTCCGGAACTCTGAACATTTCGGAATTCCGAACATTCCGGAACCTTGGTGCATTCCGGAACTCTGAACATTCCGGAACCTTGGTGCATTCCGGAACCTTGGTGCATTCCGGAACTCTGAACATTCCGGAACTCTGAACATTCCGGAATTCCGAACATTCCGGAACCTTGGTGCATTCCGGAATTCCGAACATTCCGGAACCTTGGTGCATTCCGGAACTCTGAACATTCCGGAACTCTGAACATTCCGGAACTCTGAACATTCCGGAACTCTGAACATTCCGGAACTCTGAACATTCCGGAATTCCGAACATTCCGGAACCTTGGTGCATTCCGGAACTCTGAACATTCCGGAATTCCGAACATTCCGGAACCTTGGTGCATTCCGGAACTCTGAACATTCCGGAACTCTGAACATTCCGGAACCTTGGTGCATTCCGGAACCTTGGTGCATTCCGGAACTCTGAACATTCCGGAACTCTGAACATTCCGGAATTCCGAACATTCCGGAACCTTGGTGCATTCCGGAATTCCGAACATTCCGGAACTCTGAACATTCCGGAACCTTTGTGCATTCCGGAACCTTGGTACATTCCGGAATTCCGAACATTCCGGAACCTTGGTACATTCCGGAATTCCGAACATTCCGGAACCTTGGTGCATTCCGGAACTCTGAACATTCCGGAATTCCGAACATTCCGGAACCTTGGTGCATTCCGGAATTCCGAACATTCCGGAACCTTGGTGCATTCCGGAACTCTGAACATTCCGGAACTCTGAACATTCCGGAACCTTGGTGCATTCCGGAACCTTGGTGCATTCCGGAACTCTGAACATTCCGGAACTCTGAACATTCCGGAAACTTGGTGCATTCCGGAATTCCGAACATTCCGGAACCTTGGTGCATTCCGGAACTCTGAACATTCCGGAACTCTGAACATTCCGGAACCTTTGTGCATTCCGGAACCTTGGTACATTCCGGAATTCCGAACATTCCGGAACCTTGGTGCATTCCGGAACTCTGAACATTCCGGAACTCTGAACATTCCGGAACCTTGGTACATTCCGGAATTCCGAACATTCCGGAACCTTGGTGCATTCCGGAATTCCGAACATTCCGGAACCTTGGTGCATTCCGGAATTCCGAACATTCCGGAATTCCGAACATTCCGGAACCTTGGTGCATTCCGGAATTCCGAACATTCCGGAACCTTGGTGCATTCCGGAACTCTGAACATTCCGGAACTCTGAACATTCCGGAACTCTGAACATTCCGGAATTCCGAACATTCCGGAACCTTGGTGCATTCCGGAACTCTGAACATTCCGGAACCTTGGTGCATTCCGGAACCTTGGTACATTCCGGAATTCCGAACATTCCGGAACCTTGGTGCATTCCGGAACTCTGAACATTCCGGAACTCTGAACATTCCGGAACTCTGAACATTCCGGAATTCCGAACATTCCGGAACCTTGGTGCATTCCGGAACTCTGAACATTCCGGAATTCCGAACATTCCGGAACCTTGGTGCATTCCGGAACTCTGAACATTCCGGAACTCTGAACATTCCGGAACCTTGGTGCATTCCGGAACCTTGGTGCATTCCGGAACTCTGAACATTCCGGAACTCTGAACATTCCGGAATTCCGAACATTCCGGAACCTTGGTGCATTCCGGAATTCCGAACATTCCGGAACTCTGAACATTCCGGAACCTTTGTGCATTCCGGAACCTTGGTACATTCCGGAATTCCGAACATTCCGGAACCTTGGTACATTCCGGAATTCCGAACATTCCGGAACCTTGGTGCATTCCGGAACTCTGAACATTCCGGAATTCCGAACATTCCGGAACCTTGGTGCATTCCGGAATTCCGAACATTCCGGAACCTTGGTGCATTCCGGAACTCTGAACATTCCGGAACTCTGAACATTCCGGAACCTTGGTGCATTCCGGAACCTTGGTGCATTCCGGAACTCTGAACATTCCGGAACTCTGAACATTCCGGAAACTTGGTGCATTCCGGAATTCCGAACATTCCGGAACCTTGGTGCATTCCGGAACTCTGAACATTCCGGAACTCTGAACATTCCGGAACCTTTGTGCATTCCGGAACCTTGGTACATTCCGGAATTCCGAACATTCCGGAACCTTGGTGCATTCCGGAACTCTGAACATTCCGGAACTCTGAACATTCCGGAACCTTGGTACATTCCGGAATTCCGAACATTCCGGAACCTTGGTGCATTCCGGAATTCCGAACATTCCGGAACCTTGGTGCATTCCGGAATTCCGAACATTCCGGAATTCCGAACATTCCGGAACCTTGGTGCATTCCGGAATTCCGAACATTCCGGAACCTTGGTGCATTCCGGAACTCTGAACATTCCGGAACTCTGAACATTCCGGAACTCTGAACATTCCGGAATTCCGAACATTCCGGAACCTTGGTGCATTCCGGAACTCTGAACATTCCGGAACCTTGGTGCATTCCGGAACCTTGGTACATTCCGGAATTCCGAACATTCCGGAACCTTGGTACATTCCGGAATTCCGAACATTCCGGAACTCTGAACATTCCGGAACCTTGGTGCATTCCGGAACTCTGAACATTCCGGAACCTTGGTGCATTCCGGAACCTTGGTGCATTCCGGAACTCTGAACATTCCGGAACTCTGAACATTCCGGAACTCTGAACATTCCGGAATTCCGAACATTCCGGAACCTTGGTGCATTCCGGAACTCTGAACATTCCGGAACTCTGAACATTCCGGAACTCTGAACATTCCGGAACTCTGAACATTCCGGAATTCCGAACATTCCGGAACCTTGGTGCATTCCGGAACTCTGAACATTCCGGAACTCTGAACATTCCGGAACCTTGGTACATTCCGGAATTCCGAACATTCCGGAACCTTGGTGCATTCCGGAATTCCGAACATTCCGGAACCTTGGTGCATTCCGGAACTCTGAACATTCCGGAACTCTGAACATTCCGGAACTCTGAACATTCCGGAACTCTGAACATTCCGGAATTCCGAACATTCCGGAACCTTGGTGCATTCCGGAACTCTGAACATTCCGGAACCTTGGTACATTCCGGAATTCCGAACATTCCGGAACCTTGGTGCATTCCGGAACTCTGAACATTCCGGAACTGAACATTCCGGAACCTTGGTGCATTCCGGAATTCCGAACATTCCGAAACCTTGGTGCATTCCGGAACCTTGGTGCATTCCGGAACTCTGAACATTCCGGAACCTTTGTGCATTCCGGAACCTTGGTACATTCCGGAACTCTGAACATTCCGGAATTCCGAACATTCCGGAACCTTGGTGCATTCCGGAACTCTGAACATTCCGGAACTCTGAACAGTCCGGAACTCTGAACATTCCGGAATTCCGAACATTCCGGAACCTTGGTGCATTCCGGAATTCCGAACATTCCGGAACTCTGAACATTCCGGAACCTTTGTGCATTCCGGAACCTTGGTACATTCCGGAATTCCGAACATTCCGGAACCTTGGTGCATTCCGGAACTCTGAACATTCCGGAACTCTGAACATTCCGGAACCTTGGTGCATTCCGGAACCTTGGTGCATTCCGGAACTCTGAACATTCCGGAACTCTGAACATTCCGGAACTCTGAACATTCCGGAATTCCGAACATTCCGGAACCTTGGTGCATTCCGGAACTCTGAACATTCCGGAATTCCGAACATTCCGGAACCTTGGTGCATTCCGGAACCTTGGTGCATTCCGGAACTCTGAACATTCCGGAACCTTGGTGCATTCCGGAACCTTGGTGCATTCCGGAACTCTGAACATTCCGGAACTCTGAACATTCCGGAACTCTGAACATTTCGGAATTCCGAACATTCCGGAACCTTGGTGCATTCCGGAACTCTGAACATTCCGGAACCTTGGTGCATTCCGGAACCTTGGTGCATTCCGGAACTCTGAACATTCCGGAACTCTGAACATTCCGGAATTCCGAACATTCCGGAACCTTGGTGCATTCCGGAATTCCGAACATTCCGGAACCTTGGTGCATTCCGGAACTCTGAACATTCCGGAACTCTGAACATTCCGGAACTCTGAACATTCCGGAACTCTGAACATTCCGGAATTCCGAACATTCCGGAACCTTGGTGCATTCCGGAACTCTGAACATTCCGGAATTCCGAACATTCCGGAACCTTGGTGCATTCCGGAACTCTGAACATTCCGGAACTCTGAACATTCCGGAACCTTGGTACATTCCGGAATTCCGAACATTCCGGAACCTTGGTGCATTCCGGAATTCCGAACATTCCGGAACCTTGGTGCATTCCGGAATTCCGAACATTCCGGAATTCCGAACATTCCGGAACCTTGGTGCATTCCGGAACTCTGAACATTCCGGAACTCTGAACATTCCGGAACCTTGGTGCATTCCGGAACCTTGATGCATTCCGGAACTCTGAACAGTCCGGAACTCTGAACATTCCGGAATTCCGAACATTCCGGAACCTTGGTGCATTCCGGAATTCCGAACATTCCGGAACTCTGAACATTCCGGAACCTTTGTGCATTCCGGAACCTTGGTACATTCCGGAATTCCGAACATTCCGGAACCTTGGTGCATTCCGGAACCTTGGTACATTCCGGAATTCCGAACATTCCGGAACCTTGGTGCATTCCGGAACTCTGACCATTCCGGAATTCCGAACATTCCGGAACCTTGGTGCATTCCGGAACTCTGAACATTCCGGAACTCTGAACATTCCGGAACCTTGGTGCATTCCGGAACCTTGGTGCATTCCGGAACTCTGAACATTCCGGAACTCTGAACATTCCGGAACCTTGGTGCATTCCGGAACTCTGAACATTCCGGAACTCTGAACATTCCGGAACCTTGGTGCATTCCGGAACCTTGATGCATTCCGGAACTCTGAACAGTCCGGAACTCTGAACATTCCGGAATTCCGAACATTCCGGAACCTTGGTGCATTCCGGAACTCTGAACATTCCGGAACTCTGAACATTCCGGAACCTTGGTGCATTCCGGAACCTTGGTGCATTCCGGAACTCTGAACATTCCGGAACTCTGAACATTCCGGAACTCTGAACATTCCGGAATTCCAAACATTCCGGAACCTTGGTGCATTCCGGAACTCTGAACATTCCGGAATTCCGAACATTCCGAAACCTTGGTGCATTCCGGAACCTTGGTGCATTCCGGAACTCTGAACATTCCGGAACCTTTGTGCATTCCGGAACCTTGGTACATTCCGGAATTCCGAACATTCCGGAACCTTGGTGCATTCCGGAACTCTGAACATTCCGGAATTCCGAACATTCCGGAACCTTTGTGCATTCCGGAACCTTGGTACATTCCGGAATTCCGAACATTCCGGAACCTTGGTGCATTCTGGAACTCTGAACATTCCGGAATTCCGAACATTCCGGAACCTTGGTGCACTCCGGAATTCCGAACATTCCGGAACCTTGGTGCATTCTGGAACTCTGAACATTCCGGAATTCCGAACATTCCGGAACCTTGGTGCATTCCGGAATTCCGAACATTCCGGAACCTTGGTGCATTCCGGAACTCTGAACATTCCGGAACTCTGAACATTCCGGAACTCTGAACATTCCGGAATTCCGAACATTCCGGAACCTTGGTGCATTCCGGAATTCCGAACATTCCGGAACCTTGGTGCATTCCGGAACTCTGAACATTCCGGAACTCTGAACATTCCGGAATTCCGAACATTCCGGAACCTTGGTGCATTCCGGAATTCCGAACATTCCGGAACCTTGGTGCATTCCGGAACTCTGAACATTCCGGAACTCTGAACATTCCGGAACTCTGAACATTCCGGAATTCCGAACATTCCGGAACCTTGGTGCATTCCGGAACTCTGAACATTCCGGAATTCCGAACATTCCGGAACCTTTGTGCATTCCGGAACCTTGGTACATTCCGGAATTCCGAACATTCCGGAACCTTGGTACATTCCGGAATTCCGAACATTCCGGAACTCTGAACATTCCGGAACTCTGAACATTCCGGAATTCCGAACATTCCGGAACCTTGGTGCATTCCGGAATTCCGAACATTCCGGAACTCTGAACATTCCGGAACCTTTGTGCATTCCGGAACCGTGGTGCATTCCGGAACTCTGAACATTCCGGAACTCTGAACATTCCGGAACTCTGAACATTCCGGAATTCCGAACATTCCGGAACCTTGGTGCACTCCGGAATTCCGAACATTCCGGAACCTTGGTGCATTCTGGAACTCTGAACATTCCGGAATTCCGAACATTCCGGAACCTTGGTGCATTCCGGAATTCCCAACATTCCGGAACCTTGGTGCATTCCGGAACTCTGAACATTCCGGAACTCTGAACATTCCGGAACTCTGAACATTCTGGAATTCCGAACATTCCGGAACCTTGGTGCATTCCGGAACTCTGAACATTCCGGAACTCTGAACATTCCGGAACTCTGAACATTCCGGAACTCTGAACATTCCGGAATTCCGAACATTCCGGAACCTTGGTGCATTCCGGAACTCTGAACATTCCGGAATTCCGAACATTCCGGAACCTTTGTGCATTCCGGAACCTTGGTACATTCCGGAACTCTGAACATTCCGGAACTCTGAACATTCCGGAACTCTGAACATTCCGGAATTCCGAACATTCCGGAACCTTGGTGCATTCCGGAACTCTGAACATTCCGGAATTCCGAACATTCCGGAACCTTTGTGCATTCCGGAACCTTGGTACATTCCGGAATTCCGAACATTCCGGAACCTTGGTACATTCCGGAATTCCGAACATTCCGGAATTCTGAACATTCCGGAATTCCGAACATTCCGGAACCTTGGTGCATTCCGGAACTCTGAACATTCCGGAATTCCGAACATTCCGGAACCTTTGTGCATTCCGGAACCTTGGTACATTCCGGAATTCCGAACATTCCGGAACCTTGGTGCATTCTGGAACTCTGAACATTCCGGAATTCCGAACATTCCGGAACCTTGGTGCATTCCGGAATTCCCAACATTCCGGAACCTTGGTGCATTCCGGAACTCTGAACATTCCGGAACTCTGAACATTCCGGAACTCTGAACATTCCGGAATTCCGAACATTCCGGAACCTTGGTGCATTCCGGAACTCTGAACATTCCGGAACTCTGAACATTCCGGAACCTTGGTGCATTCCGGAACCTTGGTGCATTCCGGAACTCTGAACATTCCGGAACTCTGAACATTCCGGAACCTTGGTACATTCCGGAATTCCGAACATTCCGGAACCTTGGTGCATTCCGGAATTCCGAACATTCCGGAACCTTGGTGCATTCCGGAACTCTGAACATTCCGGAACTCTGAACATTCCGGAATTCCGAACATTCCGGAACCTTGGTGCATTCCGGAATTCCGAACATTCCGGAACTCTGAACATTCCGGAACCTTTGTGCATTCCGGAACCTTGGTACATTCCGGAATTCCGAACATTCCGGAACCTTGGTGCATTCCGGAACTCTGACCATTCCGGAATTCCGAACATTCCGGAACCTTGGTGCATTCCGGAACTCTGAACATTCCGGAACTCTGAACATTCCGGAACCTTGGTGCATTCCGGAATTCCGAACATTCCGGAACCTTGGTGCATTCCGGAATTCCGAACATTCCGGAACCTTGGTGCATTCCGGAACTCTGAACATTCCGGAACTCTGAACATTCCGGAACCTTTGTGCATTCCGGAACCTTGGTACATTCCGGAATTCCGAACATTCCGGAACCTTGGTGCATTCCGGAACTCTGAACATTCCGGAACTCTGAACATTCCGGAACCTTGGTGCATTCCGGAACTCTGAACATTCCGGAACTCTGAACATTCCGGAATTCCGAACATTCCGGAACCTTGGTGCATTCCGGAATTCCGAACATTCCGGAATTCCGAACATTCCGGAACCTTGGTGCATTCCGGAACTCTGAACATTCCGGAACTCTGAACATTCCGGAACCTTGGTGCATTCCGGAATTCCGAACATTCCGGAACTCTGAACATTCCGGAACCTTTGTGCATTCCGGAACCGTGGTGCATTCCGGAACTCTGAACATTCCGGAACTCTGAACATTCCGGAACTCTGAACATTCCGGAATTCCGAACATTCCGGAACCTTGGTGCATTCCGGAACTCTGAACATTCCGGAATTCCGAACATTCCGGAACCTTGGTGCATTCCGGAATTCCGAACATTCCGGAACTCTGAACATTCCGGAACCTTTGTGCATTCCGGAACCGTGGTGCATTCCGGAACTCTGAACATTCCGGAACTCTGAACATTCCGGAACTCTGAACATTCCGGAATTCCGAACATTCCGGAACCTTGGTGCATTCCGGAATTCCGAACATTCCGGAATTCCGAACATTCCGGAACCTTGGTGCATTCCGGAACTCTGAACATTCCGGAACTCTGAACATTCCGGAACCTTGGTGCATTCCGGAATTCCGAACATTCCGGAACCTTGGTGCATTCCGGAATTCCGAACATTCCGGAATTCCGAACATTCCGGAACCTTGGTGCATTCCGGAACTCTGAACATTCCGGAACTCTGAACATTCCGGAACCTTGGTGCATTCCGGAATTCCGAACATTCCGGAACTCTGAACATTCCGGAACCTTTGTGCATTCCGGAACCGTGGTGCATTCCGGAACTCTGAACATTCCGGAACTCTGAACATTCCGGAACTCTGAACATTCCGGAATTCCGAACATTCCGGAACCTTGGTGCATTCCGGAATTCCGAACATTCCGGAATTCCGAACATTCCGGAACCTTGGTGCATTCCGGAACTCTGAACATTCCGGAACTCTGAACATTCCGGAACCTTGGTGCATTCCGGAATTCCGAACATTCCGGAACTCTGAACATTCCGGAACCTTTGTGCATTCCGGAACCGTGGTGCATTCCGGAACTCTGAACATTCCGGAACTCTGAACATTCCGGAACTCTGAACATTCCGGAATTCCGAACATTCCGGAACCTTGGTGCATTCCGGAATTCCGAACATTCCGGAATTCCGAACATTCCGGAACCTTGGTGCATTCCGGAACCGTGGTGCATTCCGGAACTCTGAACATTCCGGAACTCTGAACATTCCGGAACTCTGAACATTCCGGAATTCCGAACATTCCGGAACCTTGGTGCATTCCGGAATTCCGAACATTCCGGAATTCCGAACATTCCGGAACCTTGGTGCATTCCGGAACTCTGAACATTCCGGAACTCTGAACATTCCGGAACCTTGGTGCATTCCGGAATTCCGAACATTCCGGAACTCTGAACATTCCGGAACCTTTGTGCATTCCGGAACCGTGGTGCATTCCGGAACTCTGAACATTCCGGAACTCTGAACATTCCGGAACTCTGAACATTCCGGAATTCCGAACATTCCGGAACCTTGGTGCATTCCGGAATTCCGAACATTCCGGAATTCCGAACATTCCGGAACCTTGGTGCATTCCGGAACCGTGGTGCATTCCGGAACTCTGAACATTCCGGAACTCTGAACATTCCGGAACTCTGAACATTCCGGAATTCCGAACATTCCGGAACCTTGGTGCATTCCGGAATTCCGAACATTCCGGAATTCCGAACATTCCGGAACCTTGGTGCATTCCGGAACTCTGAACATTCCGGAACTCTGAACATTCCGGAACCTTGGTGCATTCCGGAATTCCGAACATTCCGGAACTCTGAACATTCCGGAACCTTTGTGCATTCCGGAACCGTGGTGCATTCCGGAACTCTGAACATTCCGGAACTCTGAACATTCCGGAACTCTGAACATTCCGGAATTCCGAACATTCCGGAACCTTGGTGCATTCCGGAATTCCGAACATTCCGGAATTCCGAACATTCCGGAACCTTGGTGCATTCCGGAACCGTGGTGCATTCCGGAACTCTGAACATTCCGGAACTCTGAACATTCCGGAACTCTGAACATTCCGGAATTCCGAACATTCCGGAACCTTGGTGCATTCCGGAATTCCGAACATTCCGGAATTCCGAACATTCCGGAACCTTGGTGCATTCCGGAACTCTGAACATTCCGGAACTCTGAACATTCCGGAACCTTGGTGCATTCCGGAATTCCGAACATTCCGGAACTCTGAACATTCCGGAACCTTTGTGCATTCCGGAACCGTGGTGCATTCCGGAACTCTGAACATTCCGGAACTCTGAACATTCCGGAACTCTGAACATTCCGGAATTCCGAACATTCCGGAACCTTGGTGCATTCCGGAATTCCGAACATTCCGGAATTCCGAACATTCCGGAACCTTGGTGCATTCCGGAACCGTGGTGCATTCCGGAACTCTGAACATTCCGGAACTCTGAACATTCCGGAACTCTGAACATTCCGGAATTCCGAACATTCCGGAACCTTGGTGCATTCCGGAATTCCGAACATTCCGGAATTCCGAACATTCCGGAACCTTGGTGCATTCCGGAACTCTGAACATTCCGGAACTCTGAACATTCCGGAACCTTGGTGCATTCCGGAATTCCGAACATTCCGGAACTCTGAACATTCCGGAACCTTTGTGCATTCCGGAACCGTGGTGCATTCCGGAACTCTGAACATTCCGGAACTCTGAACATTCCGGAACTCTGAACATTCCGGAATTCCGAACATTCCGGAACCTTGGTGCATTCCGGAATTCCGAACATTCCGGAATTCCGAACATTCCGGAACCTTGGTGCATTCCGGAACCGTGGTGCATTCCGGAACTCTGAACATTCCGGAACTCTGAACATTCCGGAACTCTGAACATTCCGGAATTCCGAACATTCCGGAACCTTGGTGCATTCCGGAATTCCGAACATTCCGGAATTCCGAACATTCCGGAACCTTGGTGCATTCCGGAACTCTGAACATTCCGGAACTCTGAACATTCCGGAACCTTGGTGCATTCCGGAATTCCGAACATTCCGGAACTCTGAACATTCCGGAACCTTTGTGCATTCCGGAACCGTGGTGCATTCCGGAACTCTGAACATTCCGGAACTCTGAACATTCCGGAACTCTGAACATTCCGGAATTCCGAACATTCCGGAACCTTGGTGCATTCCGGAATTCCGAACATTCCGGAATTCCGAACATTCCGGAACCTTGGTGCATTCCGGAACCGTGGTGCATTCCGGAACTCTGAACATTCCGGAACTCTGAACATTCCGGAACTCTGAACATTCCGGAATTCCGAACATTCCGGAACCTTGGTGCATTCCGGAATTCCGAACATTCCGGAATTCCGAACATTCCGGAACCTTGGTGCATTCCGGAACTCTGAACATTCCGGAACTCTGAACATTCCGGAACCTTGGTGCATTCCGGAATTCCGAACATTCCGGAACTCTGAACATTCCGGAACCTTTGTGCATTCCGGAACCGTGGTGCATTCCGGAACTCTGAACATTCCGGAACTCTGAACATTCCGGAACTCTGAACATTCCGGAATTCCGAACATTCCGGAACCTTGGTGCATTCCGGAATTCCGAACATTCCGGAATTCCGAACATTCCGGAACCTTTGTGCATTCCAGAACCGTGGTGCATTCCGGAACTCTGAACATTCCGGAACTCTGAACATTCCGGAACTCTGAACATTCCGGAATTCCGAACATTCCGGAACCTTGGTGCATTCCGGAATTCCGAACATTCCGGAATTCCGAACATTCCGGAACCTTGGTGCATTCCGGAACTCTGAACATTCCGGAACTCTGAACATTCCGGAACCTTGGTGCATTCCGGAATTCCGAACATTCCGGAACTCTGAACATTCCGGAACCTTTGTGCATTCCGGAACCGTGGTGCATTCCGGAACTCTGAACATTCCGGAACTCTGAACATTCCGGAACTCTGAACATTCCGGAATTCCGAACATTCCGGAACCTTGGTGCATTCCGGAATTCCGAACATTCCGGAATTCCGAACATTCCGGAACCTTGGTGCATTCCGGAACTCTGAACATTCCGGAACTCTGAACATTCCGGAACCTTGGTGCATTCCGGAACCTTGATGCATTCCGGAACTCTGAACAGTCCGGAACTCTGAACATTCCGGAATTCCGAACATTCCGGAACCTTGGTGCATTCCGGAATTCCGAACATTCCGGAACTCTGAACATTCCGGAACCTTTGTGCATTCCGGAACCGTGGTGCATTCCGGAACTCTGAACATTCCGGAACTCTGAACATTCCGGAATTCCGAACATTCCGGAACCTTGGTGCATTCCGGAATTCCCAACATTCCGGAACCTTGGTGCATTCCGGAACTCTGAACATTCCGGAACTCTGAACATTCCGGAACTCTGAACATTCCGGAATTCCGAACATTCCGGAACCTTGGTGCATTCCGGAACTCTGAACATTCCGGAACTCTGAACATTCCGGAACTCTGAACATTCCGGAACTCTGAACATTCCGGAATTCCGAACATTCCGGAACCTTGGTGCATTCCGGAACTCTGAACATTCCGGAATTCCGAACATTCCGGAACCTTTGTGCATTCCGGAACCTTGGTACATTCCGGAACTCTGAACATTCCGGAACTCTGAACATTCCGGAACTCTGAACATTCCGGAATTCCGAACATTCCGGAACCTTGGTGCATTCCGGAACTCTGAACATTCCGGAATTCCGAACATTCCGGAACCTTTGTGCATTCCGGAACCTTGGTACATTCCGGAATTCCGAACATTCCGGAACCTTGGTACATTCCGGAATTCCGAACATTCCGGAATTCTGAACATTCCGGAATTCCGAACATTCCGGAACCTTGGTGCATTCCGGAACTCTGAACATTCCGGAATTCCGAACATTCCGGAACCTTTGTGCATTCCGGAACCTTGGTACATTCCGGAATTCCGAACATTCCGGAACCTTGGTGCATTCTGGAACTCTGAACATTCCGGAATTCCGAACATTCCGGAACCTTGGTGCATTCCGGAATTCCCAACATTCCGGAACCTTGGTGCATTCCGGAACTCTGAACATTCCGGAACTCTGAACATTCCGGAACTCTGAACATTCCGGAATTCCGAACATTCCGGAACCTTGGTGCATTCCGGAACTCTGAACATTCCGGAACTCTGAACATTCCGGAACTCTGAACATTCCGGAATTCCGAACATTCCGGAACCTTGGTGCATTCCGGAATTCCGAACATTCCGGAACCTTGGTGCATTCCGGAACTCTGAACATTCCGGAACTCTGAACATTCCGGAATTCCGAACATTCCGGAACCTTGGTGCATTCCGGAATTCCGAACATTCCGGAACCTTGGTGCATTCCGGAACTCTGAACATTCCGGAACTCTGAACATTCCGGAACTCTGAACATTCCGGAATTCCGAACATTCCGGAACCTTGGTGCATTCCGGAACTCTGAACATTCCGGAATTCCGAACATTCCGGAACCTTTGTGCATTCCGGAACCTTGGTACATTCCGGAATTCCGAACATTCCGGAACCTTGGTACATTCCGGAATTCCGAACATTCCGGAACTCTGAACATTCCGGAACCTTGGTGCATTCCGGAACTCTGAACATTCCGGAACCTTGGTGCATTCCGGAACCTTGGTGCATTCCGGAACTCTGAACATTCCGGAACTCTGAACATTCCGGAACTCTGAACATTCCGGAATTCCGAACATTCCGGAACCTTGGTGCATTCCGGAACTCTGAACATTCCGGAACTCTGAACATTCCGGAACTCTGAACATTCCGGAATTCCGAACATTCCGGAACCTTGGTGCATTCCGGAACTCTGAACATTCCGGAACTCTGAACATTCCGGAACCTTGGTACATTCCGGAATTCCGAACATTCCGGAACCTTGGTGCATTCCGGAATTCCGAACATTCCGGAACCTTGGTGCATTCCGGAACTCTGAACATTCCGGAACTCTGAACATTCCGGAACTCTGAACATTCCGGAATTCCGAACATTCCGGAACCTTGGTGCATTCCGGAACTCTGAACATTCCGGAATTCCGAACATTCCGGAACCTTTGTGCATTCCGGAACCTTGGTACATTCCGGAATTCCGAACATTCCGGAACCTTGGTACATTCCGGAATTCCGAACATTCCGGAATTCTGAACATTCCGGAATTCCGAACATTCCGGAACCTTGGTGCATTCCGGAACTCTGAACATTCCGGAATTCCGAACATTCCGGAACCTTTGTACATTCCGGAACCTTGGTACATTCCGGAATTCCGAACATTCCGGAACCTTGGTGCATTCTGGAACTCTGAACATTCCGGAATTCCGAACATTCCGGAACCTTTGTGCATTCCGGAACCTTGGTACATTCCGGAATTCCGAACATTCCGGAACCTTGGTGCATTCCGGAACTCTGAACATTCCGGAACTCTGAACATTCCGGAACTCTGAACATTCCGGAATTCCGAACATTCCGGAACCTTGGTGCATTCCGGAACTCTGAACATTCCGGAACTCTGAACATTCCGGAACTCTGAACATTCCGGAATTCCGAACATTCCGGAACCTTGGTGCATTCCGGAATTCCGAACATTCCGGAACCTTGGTGCATTCCGGAACTCTGAACATTCCGGAACTCTGAACATTCCGGAATTCCGAACATTCCGGAACCTTGGTGCATTCCGGAATTCCGAACATTCCGGAACCTTGGTGCATTCCGGAACTCTGAACATTCCGGAACTCTGAACATTCCGGAACTCTGAACATTCCGGAATTCCGAACATTCCGGAACCTTGGTGCATTCCGGAACTCTGAACATTCCGGAACCTTGGTGCATTCCGGAACCTTGGTACATTCCGGAATTCCGAACATTCCGGAACCTTGGTGCATTCCGGAACCTTGGTACATTCCGGAATTCCGAACATTCCGGAACCTTGGTACATTCCGGAATTCCGAACATTCCGGAACTCTGAACATTCCGGAACCTTTGTGCATTCCGGAACCTTGGTACATTCCGGAATTCCGAACATTCCGGAACCTTGGTGCATTCTGGAACTCTGAACATTCCGGAATTCCGAACATTCCGGAACCTTGGTGCATTCCGGAATTCCCAACATTCCGGAACCTTGGTGCATTCCGGAACTCTGAACATTCCGGAACTCTGAACATTCCGGAACTCTGAACATTCCGGAATTCCGAACATTCCGGAACCTTGGTGCATTCCGGAACTCTGAACATTCCGGAACTCTGAACATTCCGGAACTCTGAACATTCCGGAATTCCGAACATTCCGGAACCTTGGTGCATTCCGGAATTCCGAACATTCCGGAACCTTGGTGCATTCCGGAACTCTGAACATTCCGGAACTCTGAACATTCCGGAATTCCGAACATTCCGGAACCTTGGTGCATTCCGGAATTCCGAACATTCCGGAACCTTGGTGCATTCCGGAACTCTGAACATTCCGGAACTCTGAACATTCCGGAACTCTGAACATTCCGGAATTCCGAACATTCCGGAACCTTGGTGCATTCCGGAACTCTGAACATTCCGGAATTCCGAACATTCCGGAACCTTTGTGCATTCCGGAACCTTGGTACATTCCGGAATTCCGAACATTCCGGAACCTTGGTACATTCCGGAATTCCGAACATTCCGGAACTCTGAACATTCCGGAACCTTGGTGCATTCCGGAACTCTGAACATTCCGGAACCTTGGTGCATTCCGGAACCTTGGTGCATTCCGGAACTCTGAACATTCCGGAACTCTGAACATTCCGGAACTCTGAACATTCCGGAATTCCGAACATTCCGGAACCTTGGTGCATTCCGGAACTCTGAACATTCCGGAACTCTGAACATTCCGGAACTCTGAACATTCCGGAATTCCGAACATTCCGGAACCTTGGTGCATTCCGGAACTCTGAACATTCCGGAACTCTGAACATTCCGGAACCTTGGTACATTCCGGAATTCCGAACATTCCGGAACCTTGGTGCATTCCGGAATTCCGAACATTCCGGAACCTTGGTGCATTCCGGAACTCTGAACATTCCGGAACTCTGAACATTCCGGAACTCTGAACATTCCGGAATTCCGAACATTCCGGAACCTTGGTGCATTCCGGAACTCTGAACATTCCGGAATTCCGAACATTCCGGAACCTTTGTGCATTCCGGAACCTTGGTACATTCCGGAATTCCGAACATTCCGGAACCTTGGTACATTCCGGAATTCCGAACATTCCGGAATTCTGAACATTCCGGAATTCCGAACATTCCGGAACCTTGGTGCATTCCGGAACTCTGAACATTCCGGAATTCCGAACATTCCGGAACCTTTGTGCATTCCGGAACCTTGGTACATTCCGGAATTCCGAACATTCCGGAACCTTGGTGCATTCTGGAACTCTGAACATTCCGGAATTCCGAACATTCCGGAACCTTGGTGCATTCCGGAATTCCCAACATTCCGGAACCTTGGTGCATTCCGGAACTCTGAACATTCCGGAACTCTGAACATTCCGGAACTCTGAACATTCCGGAATTCCGAACATTCCGGAACCTTGGTGCATTCCGGAACTCTGAACATTCCGGAACTCTGAACATTCCGGAACTCTGAACATTCCGGAATTCCGAACATTCCGGAACCTTGGTGCATTCCGGAATTCCGAACATTCCGGAACCTTGGTGCATTCCGGAACTCTGAACATTCCGGAACTCTGAACATTCCGGAATTCCGAACATTCCGGAACCTTGGTGCATTCCGGAATTCCGAACATTCCGGAACCTTGGTGCATTCCGGAACTCTGAACATTCCGGAACTCTGAACATTCCGGAACTCTGAACATTCCGGAATTCCGAACATTCCGGAACCTTGGTGCATTCCGGAACTCTGAACATTCCGGAACCTTGGTGCATTCCGGAACCTTGGTACATTCCGGAATTCCGAACATTCCGGAACCTTGGTACATTCCGGAATTCCGAACATTCCGGAACTCTGAACATTCCGGAACCTTGGTGCATTCCGGAACTCTGAACATTCCGGAACCTTGGTGCATTCCGGAACCTTGGTGCATTCCGGAACTCTGAACATTCCGGAACTCTGAACATTCCGGAACTCTGAACATTCCGGAATTCCGAACATTCCGGAACCTTGGTGCATTCCGGAACTCTGAACATTCCGGAACTCTGAACATTCCGGAACTCTGAACATTCCGGAACTCTGAACATTCCGGAATTCCGAACATTCCGGAACCTTGGTGCATTCCGGAACTCTGAACATTCCGGAACTCTGAACATTCCGGAACCTTGGTACATTCCGGAATTCCGAACATTCCGGAACCTTGGTGCATTCCGGAATTCCGAACATTCCGGAACCTTGGTGCATTCCGGAACTCTGAACATTCCGGAACTCTGAACATTCCGGAACTCTGAACATTCCGGAACTCTGAACATTCCGGAATTCCGAACATTCCGGAACCTTGGTGCATTCCGGAACTCTGAACATTCCGGAACCTTGGTACATTCCGGAATTCCGAACATTCCGGAACCTTGGTGCATTCCGGAACTCTGAACATTCCGGAACCTTGGTGCATTCCGGAACCTTGGTACATTCCGGAATTCCGAACATTCCGGAACCTTGGTACATTCCGGAATTCCGAACATTCCGGAACTCTGAACATTCCGGAACCTTGGTGCATTCCGGAACTCTGAACATTCCGGAACCTTGGTGCATTCCGGAACCTTGGTGCATTCCGGAACTCTGAACATTCCGGAACTCTGAACATTCCGGAACTCTGAACATTCCGGAATTCCGAACATTCCGGAACCTTGGTGCATTCCGGAACTCTGAACATTCCGGAACTCTGAACATTCCGGAACTCTGAACATTCCGGAACTCTGAACATTCCGGAATTCCGAACATTCCGGAACCTTGGTGCATTCCGGAACTCTGAACATTCCGGAACTCTGAACATTCCGGAACCTTGGTACATTCCGGAATTCCGAACATTCCGGAACCTTGGTGCATTCCGGAATTCCGAACATTCCGGAACCTTGGTGCATTCCGGAACTCTGAACATTCCGGAACTCTGAACATTCCGGAACTCTGAACATTCCGGAACTCTGAACATTCCGGAATTCCGAACATTCCGGAACCTTGGTGCATTCCGGAACTCTGAACATTCCGGAACCTTGGTACATTCCGGAATTCCGAACATTCCGGAACCTTGGTGCATTCCGGAACTCTGAACATTCCGGAACTGAACATTCCGGAACCTTGGTGCATTCCGGAATTCCGAACATTCCGAAACCTTGGTGCATTCCGGAACCTTGGTGCATTCCGGAACTCTGAACATTCCGGAACCTTTGTGCATTCCGGAACCTTGGTACATTCCGGAACTCTGAACATTCCGGAATTCCGAACATTCCGGAACCTTGGTGCATTCCGGAACTCTGAACATTCCGGAACTCTGAACAGTCCGGAACTCTGAACATTCCGGAATTCCGAACATTCCGGAACCTTGGTGCATTCCGGAATTCCGAACATTCCGGAACTCTGAACATTCCGGAACCTTTGTGCATTCCGGAACCTTGGTACATTCCGGAATTCCGAACATTCCGGAACCTTGGTGCATTCCGGAACTCTGAACATTCCGGAACTCTGAACATTCCGGAACCTTGGTGCATTCCGGAACCTTGGTGCATTCCGGAACTCTGAACATTCCGGAACTCTGAACATTCCGGAACTCTGAACATTCCGGAATTCCGAACATTCCGGAACCTTGGTGCATTCCGGAACTCTGAACATTCCGGAATTCCGAACATTCCGGAACCTTGGTGCATTCCGGAACCTTGGTGCATTCCGGAACTCTGAACATTCCGGAACCTTGGTGCATTCCGGAACCTTGGTGCATTCCGGAACTCTGAACATTCCGGAACTCTGAACATTTCGGAATTCCGAACATTCCGGAACCTTGGTGCATTCCGGAACTCTGAACATTCCGGAACCTTGGTGCATTCCGGAACCTTGGTGCATTCCGGAACTCTGAACATTCCGGAACTCTGAACATTCCGGAATTCCGAACATTCCGGAACCTTGGTGCATTCCGGAATTCCGAACATTCCGGAACCTTGGTGCATTCCGGAACTCTGAACATTCCGGAACTCTGAACATTCCGGAACTCTGAACATTCCGGAACTCTGAACATTCCGGAATTCCGAACATTCCGGAACCTTGGTGCATTCCGGAACTCTGAACATTCCGGAATTCCGAACATTCCGGAACCTTGGTGCATTCCGGAACTCTGAACATTCCGGAACTCTGAACATTCCGGAACCTTGGTGCATTCCGGAACCTTGATGCATTCCGGAACTCTGAACAGTCCGGAACTCTGAACATTCCGGAATTCCGAACATTCCGGAACCTTGGTGCATTCCGGAATTCCGAACATTCCGGAATTCCGAACATTCCGGAACCTTGGTGCATTCCGGAACTCTGAACATTCCGGAACTCTGAACATTCCGGAACCTTGGTGCATTCCGGAACCTTGATGCATTCCGGAACTCTGAACAGTCCGGAACTCTGAACATTCCGGAATTCCGAACATTCCGGAACCTTGGTGCATTCCGGAATTCCGAACATTCCGGAACTCTGAACATTCCGGAACCTTTGTGCATTCCGGAACCTTGGTACATTCCGGAATTCCGAACATTCCGGAACCTTGGTGCATTCCGGAACCTTGGTACATTCCGGAATTCCGAACATTCCGGAACCTTGGTGCATTCCGGAACTCTGAACATTCCGGAACTCTGAACATTCCGGAACCTTGGTGCATTCCGGAACCTTGGTGCATTCCGGAACTCTGAACATTCCGGAACTCTGAAAATTCCGGAACCTTGGTGCATTCCGGAACTCTGAACATTCCGGAACTCTGAACATTCCGGAACCTTGGTGCATTCCGGAACCTTGATGCATTCCGGAACTCTGAACAGTCCGGAACTCTGAACATTCCGGAATTCCGAACATTCCGGAACCTTGGTGCATTCCGGAACTCTGAACATTCCGGAACTCTGAACATTCCGGAACCTTGGTGCATTCCGGAACCTTGGTGCATTCCGGAACTCTGAACATTCCGGAACTCTGAACATTCCGGAACTCTGAACATTCCGGAATTCCGAACATTCCGGAACCTTGGTGCATTCCGGAACTCTGAACATTCCGGAATTCCGAACATTCCGGAACCTTTGTGCATTCCGGAACCTTGGTACATTCCGGAATTCCGAACATTCCGGAACCTTGGTACATTCCGGAATTCCGAACATTCCGGAACTCTGAACATTCCGGAATTCCGAACATTCCGGAACTTTGGTGCATTCCGGAACTCTGAACACTCCGGAACTCTGAACATTCCGGAACCTTGGTGCATTCCGGAACTCTGAACATTCCGGAACCTTGGTGCATTCCGGAACCTTGGTGCATTCCGGAACTCTGAACATTCCGGAACTCTGAACATTCCGGAACTCTGAACATTCCGGAATTCCGAACATTCCGGAACCTTGGTGCATTCCGGAACTCTGAACATTCCGGAACTCTGAACATTCCGGAACTCTGAACATTCCGGAACTCTGAACATTCCGGAATTCCGAACATTCCGGAACCTTGGTGCATTCCGGAACTCTGAACATTCCGGAACTCTGAACATTCCGGAACCTTGGTACATTCCGGAACTCTGAACATTCCGGAACTCTGAACATTCCGGAACTCTGAACATTCCGGAACTCTGAACATTCCGGAATTCCGAACATTCCGGAACTCTGAACATTCCGGAATCTTGGTACATTCCGGAATTCCGAACATTCCGGAACCTTGGTGCATTCCGGAACTCTGAACATTCCGGAACTCTGAACATTCCGGAACTCTGAACATTCCGGAATCTTGGTACATTCCGGAATTCCGAACATTCCGGAACCTTGGTGCATTCCGGAATTCCGAACATTCCGGAACTCTGAACATTCCGGAACCTTGGTGCATTCCGGAACCTTGGTGCATTCCGGAACTCTGAACATTCCGGAACTCTGAACATTCCGGAACTCTGAACATTCCGGAATTCCAAACATTCCGGAACCTTGGTGCATTCCGGAACTCTGAACATTCCGGAATTCCGAACATTCCGAAACCTTGGTGCATTCCGGAACCTTGGTGCATTCCGGAACTCTGAACATTCCGGAACCTTTGTGCATTCCGGAACCTTGGTACATTCCGGAATTCCGAACATTCCGGAACCTTGGTGCATTCCGGAACTCTGAACATTCCGGAATTCCGAACATTCCGGAACCTTTGTGCATTCCGGAACCTTGGTACATTCCGGAATTCCGAACATTCCGGAACCTTGGTGCATTCTGGAACTCTGAACATTCCGGAATTCCGAACATTCCGGAACCTTGGTGCATTCCGGAACTCTGAACATTCCGGAACTCTGAACATTCTGGAACTCTGAACATTCCGGAATTCCGAACATTCCGGAACCTTGGTGCATTCCGGAATTCCGAACATTCCGGAACCTTGGTGCATTCCGGAACTCTGAACATTCCGGAACTCTGAACATTCCGGAATTCCGAACATTCCGGAACCTTGGTGCATTCCGGAATTCCGAACATTCCGGAACCTTGGTGCATTCCGGAACTCTGAACATTCCGGAACTCTGAACATTCCGGAACTCTGAACATTCCGGAATTCCGAACATTCCGGAACCTTGGTGCATTCCGGAACTCTGAACATTCCGGAATTCCGAACATTCCGGAACCTTTGTGCATTCCGGAACCTTGGTACATTCCGGAATTCCGAACATTCCGGAACCTTGGTACATTCCGGAATTCCGAACATTCCGGAACTCTGAACATTCCGGAATTCCGAACATTCCGGAACCTTGGTGCATTCCGGAACTCTGAACATTCCGGAACTCTGAACATTCCGGAACTCTGAACATTCCGGAATTCCGAACATTCCGGAACTCTGAACATTCCGGAATTCCAAACATTCCGGAACCTTGGTGCATTCCGGAACTCTGAACATTCCGGAATTCCGAACATTCCGAAACCTTGGTGCATTCCGGAACCTTGGTGCATTCCGGAACTCTGAACATTCCGGAACCTTTGTGCATTCCGGAACCTTGGTACATTCCGGAATTCCGAACATTCCGGAACCTTGGTGCATTCCGGAACTCTGAACATTCCGGAATTCCGAACATTCCGGAACCTTTGTGCATTCCGGAACCTTGGTACATTCCGGAATTCCGAACATTCCGGAACCTTGGTGCATTCTGGAACTCTGAACATTCCGGAATTCCGAACATTCCGGAACCTTGGTGCATTCCGGAATTCCCAACATTCCGGAACCTTGGTGCATTCCGGAACTCTGAACATTCCGGAACTCTGAACATTCCGGAACTCTGAACATTCCGGAATTCCGAACATTCCGGAACCTTGGTGCATTCCGGAACTCTGAACATTCCGGAACTCTGAACATTCTGGAACTCTGAACATTCCGGAATTCCGAACATTCCGGAACCTTGGTGCATTCCGGAATTCCGAACATTCCGGAACCTTGGTGCATTCCGGAACTCTGAACATTCCGGAACTCTGAACATTCCGGAATTCCGAACATTCCGGAACCTTGGTGCATTCCGGAATTCCGAACATTCCGGAACCTTGGTGCATTCCGGAACTCTGAACATTCCGGAACTCTGAACATTCCGGAACTCTGAACATTCCGGAATTCCGAACATTCCGGAACCTTGGTGCATTCCGGAACTCTGAACATTCCGGAATTCCGAACATTCCGGAACCTTTGTGCATTCCGGAACCTTGGTACATTCCGGAATTCCGAACATTCCGGAACCTTGGTACATTCCGGAATTCCGAACATTCCGGAACTCTGAACATTCCGGAATTCCGAACATTCCGGAACTTTGGTGCATTCCGGAACTCTGAACACTCCGGAACTCTGAACATTCCGGAACCTTGGTGCATTCCGGAACTCTGAACATTCCGGAACCTTGGTGCATTCCGGAACCTTGGTGCATTCCGGAACTCTGAACATTCCGGAACTCTGAACATTCCGGAACCTTGGTGCATTCCGGAACCTTGGTGCATTCCGGAACTCTGAACATTCCGGAACTCTGAACATTCCGGAACCTTGGTGCATTCCGGAACTCTGAACATTCCGGAACTCTGAACATTCCGGAACCTTGGTGCATTCCGGAACCTTGATGCATTCCGGAACTCTGAACAGTCCGGAACTCTGAACATTCCGGAATTCCGAACATTCCGGAACCTTGGTGCATTCCGGAACTCTGAACATTCCGGAACTCTGAACATTCCGGAACCTTGGTGCATTCCGGAACTCTGAACATTCCGGAACTCTGAACATTCCGGAACTCTGAACATTCCGGAATTCCAAACATTCCGGAACCTTGGTGCATTCCGGAACTCTGAACATTCCGGAATTCCGAACATTCCGAAACCTTGGTGCATTCCGGAACCTTGGTGCATTCCGGAACTCTGAACATTCCGGAACCTTTGTGCATTCCGGAACCTTGGTACATTCCGGAATTCCGAACATTCCGGAACCTTGGTGCATTCCGGAACTCTGAACATTCCGGAATTCCGAACATTCCGGAACCTTTGTGCATTCCGGAACCTTGGTACATTCCGGAATTCCGAACATTCCGGAACCTTGGTGCATTCTGGAACTCTGAACATTCCGGAATTCCGAACATTCCGGAACCTTGGTGCATTCCGGAATTCCCAACATTCCGGAACCTTGGTGCATTCCGGAACTCTGAACATTCCGGAACTCTGAACATTCCGGAACTCTGAACATTCCGGAATTCCGAACATTCCGGAACCTTGGTGCATTCCGGAACTCTGAACATTCCGGAACTCTGAACATTCCGGAACTCTGAACATTCCGGAATTCCGAACATTCCGGAACCTTGGTGCATTCCGGAATTCCGAACATTCCGGAACCTTGGTGCATTCCGGAACTCTGAACATTCCGGAACTCTGAACATTCCGGAATTCCGAACATTCCGGAACCTTGGTGCATTCCGGAATTCCGAACATTCCGGAACCTTGGTGCATTCCGGAACTCTGAACATTCCGGAACTCTGAACATTCCGGAACTCTGAACATTCCGGAATTCCGAACATTCCGGAACCTTGGTGCATTCCGGAACTCTGAACATTCCGGAATTCCGAACATTCCGGAACCTTTGTGCATTCCGGAACCTTGGTACATTCCGGAATTCCGAACATTCCGGAACCTTGGTACATTCCGGAATTCCGAACATTCCGGAACTCTGAACATTCCGGAATTCCGAACATTCCGGAACTTTGGTGCATTCCGGAACTCTGAACACTCCGGAACTCTGAACATTCCGGAACCTTGGTGCATTCCGGAACTCTGAACATTCCGGAACTCTGAACATTCCGGAACTCTGAACATTCCGGAACTCTGAACATTCCGGAATTCCGAACATTCCGGAACCTTGGTGCATTCCGGAACTCTGAACATTCCGGAACTCTGAACATTCCGGAACCTTGGTACATTCCGGAACTCTGAACATTCCGGAACTCTGAACATTCCGGAACTCTGAACATTCCGGAACTCTGAACATTCCGGAATTCCGAACATTCCGGAACTCTGAACATTCCGGAATCTTGGTACATTCCGGAATTCCGAACATTCCGGAACCTTGGTGCATTCCGGAACTCTGAACATTCCGGAACTCTGAACATTCCGGAACTCTGAACATTCCGGAATCTTGGTACATTCCGGAATTCCGAACATTCCGGAACCTTGGTGCATTCCGGAATTCCGAACATTCCGGAACTCTGAACATTCCGGAACCTTGGTGCATTCCGGAACCTTGGTGCATTCCGGAACTCTGAACATTCCGGAACTCTGAACATTCCGGAACTCTGAACATTCCGGAATTCCAAACATTCCGGAACCTTGGTGCATTCCGGAACTCTGAACATTCCGGAATTCCGAACATTCCGAAACCTTGGTGCATTCCGGAACCTTGGTGCATTCCGGAACTCTGAACATTCCGGAACCTTTGTGCATTCCGGAACCTTGGTACATTCCGGAATTCCGAACATTCCGGAACCTTGGTGCATTCCGGAACTCTGAACATTCCGGAATTCCGAACATTCCGGAACCTTTGTGCATTCCGGAACCTTGGTACATTCCGGAATTCCGAACATTCCGGAACCTTGGTGCATTCTGGAACTCTGAACATTCCGGAATTCCGAACATTCCGGAACCTTGGTGCATTCCGGAATTCCCAACATTCCGGAACCTTGGTGCATTCCGGAACTCTGAACATTCCGGAACTCTGAACATTCCGGAACTCTGAACATTCCGGAATTCCGAACATTCCGGAACCTTGGTGCATTCCGGAACTCTGAACATTCCGGAACTCTGAACATTCTGGAACTCTGAACATTCCGGAATTCCGAACATTCCGGAACCTTGGTGCATTCCGGAATTCCGAACATTCCGGAACCTTGGTGCATTCCGGAACTCTGAACATTCCGGAACTCTGAACATTCCGGAATTCCGAACATTCCGGAACCTTGGTGCATTCCGGAATTCCGAACATTCCGGAACCTTGGTGCATTCCGGAACTCTGAACATTCCGGAACTCTGAACATTCCGGAACTCTGAACATTCCGGAATTCCGAACATTCCGGAACCTTGGTGCATTCCGGAACTCTGAACATTCCGGAATTCCGAACATTCCGGAACCTTTGTGCATTCCGGAACCTTGGTACATTCCGGAATTCCGAACATTCCGGAACCTTGGTACATTCCGGAATTCCGAACATTCCGGAACTCTGAACATTCCGGAATTCCGAACATTCCGGAACTTTGGTGCATTCCGGAACTCTGAACACTCCGGAACTCTGAACATTCCGGAACCTTGGTGCATTCCGGAACTCTGAACATTCCGGAACCTTGGTGCATTCCGGAACCTTGGTGCATTCCGGAACTCTGAACATTCCGGAACTCTGAACATTCCGGAACTCTGAACATTCCGGAATTCCGAACATTCCGGAACCTTGGTGCATTCCGGAACTCTGAACATTCCGGAACTCTGAACATTCCGGAACTCTGAACATTCCGGAACTCTGAACATTCCGGAATTCCGAACATTCCGGAACCTTGGTGCATTCCGGAACTCTGAACATTCCGGAACTCTGAACATTCCGGAACCTTGGTACATTCCGGAATTCCGAACATTCCGGAACCTTGGTGCATTCCGGAATTCCGAACATTCCGGAACCTTGGTGCATTCCGGAACTCTGAACATTCCGGAACTCTGAACATTCCGGAACTCTGAACATTCCGGAACTCTGAACATTCCGGAATTCCGAACATTCCGGAACTCTGAACATTCCGGAATCTTGGTACATTCCGGAATTCCGAACATTCCGGAACCTTGGTGCATTCCGGAATTCCGAACATTCCGGAACCTTGGTGCATTCCGGAACTCTGAACATTCCGGAACTCTGAACATTCCGGAACTCTGAACATTCCGGAACTCTGAACATTCCGGAATTCCGAACATTCCGGAACTCTGAACATTCCGGAATCTTGGTACATTCCGGATTTCCGAACATTCCGGAACCTTGGTGCATTCCGGAATTCCGAACATTCCGGAACCTTGGTGCATTCCGGAACTCTGAACATTCCGGAACTCTGAACATTCCGGAACCTTGGTGCATTCCGGAACCTTGGTACATTCCGGAATTCCGAACATTCCGGAACCTTGGTGCATTCCGGAACTCTGACCATTCCGGAATTCCGAACATTCCGGAACCTTGGTGCATTCCGGAACTCTGAACATTCCGGAACTCTGAACATTCCGGAACCTTGGTGCATTCCGGAACCTTGGTGCATTCCGGAACTCTGAACATTCCGGAACTCTGAACATTCCGGAACCTTGGTACATTCCGGAATTCCGAACATTCCGGAACCTTGGTGCATTCCGGAATTCCGAACATTCCGGAACCTTGGTGCATTCCGGAACTCTGAACATTCCGGAACTCTGAACATTCCGGAACCTTGGTGCATTCCGGAACCTTGGTGCATTCCGGAACTCTGAACATTCCGGAACTCTGAACATTCCGGAACTCTGAACATTCCGGAATTCCGAACATTCCGGAACCTTGGTGCATTCCGGAACTCTGAACATTCCGGAACTCTGAACATTCCGGAACTCTGAACATTCCGGAATTCCGAACATTCCGGAACCTTGGTGCATTCCGGAACTCTGAACATTCCGGAACTCTGAACATTCCGGAACCTTGGTACATTCCGGAATTCCGAACATTCCGGAACCTTGGTGCATTCCGGAATTCCGAACATTCCGGAACCTTGGTGCATTCCGGAACTCTGAACATTCCGGAACTCTGAACATTCCGGAACTCTGAACATTCCGGAATTCCGAACATTCCGGAACCTTGGTGCATTCCGGAACTCTGAACATTCCGGAATTCCGAACATTCCGGAACCTTTGTGCATTCCGGAACCTTGGTACATTCCGGAATTCCGAACATTCCGGAACCTTGGTACATTCCGGAATTCCGAACATTCCGGAATTCTGAACATTCCGGAATTCCGAACATTCCGGAACCTTGGTGCATTCCGGAACTCTGAACATTCCGGAATTCCGAACATTCCGGAACCTTGGTGCATTCCGGAACTCTGAACATTCCGGAACTCTGAACATTCCGGAACCTTGGTGCATTCCGGAACCTTGGTGCATTCCGGAACTCTGAACATTCCGGAACTCTGAACATTCCGGAACCTTGGTACATTCCGGAATTCCGAACATTCCGGAACCTTGGTGCATTCCGGAATTCCGAACATTCCGGAACCTTGGTGCATTCCGGAACTCTGAACATTCCGGAACTCTGAACATTCCGGAATTCCGAACATTCCGGAATTCCGAACATTCCGGAACCTTGGTGCATTCCGGAATTCCGAACATTCCGGAACCTTGGTGCATTCCGGAATTCCGAACATTCCGGAATTCCGAACATTCCGGAACCTTGGTGCATTCCGGAACTCTGAACATTCCGGAACTCTGAACATTCCGGAACCTTGGTGCATTCCGGAACCTTGATGCATTCCGGAACTCTGAACAGTCCGGAACTCTGAACATTCCGGAATTCCGAACATTCCGGAACCTTGGTGCATTCCGGAATTCCGAACATTCCGGAACTCTGAACATTCCGGAACCTTTGTGCATTCCGGAACCTTGGTACATTCCGGAATTCCGAACATTCCGGAACCTTGGTGCATTCCGGAACCTTGGTACATTCCGGAATTCCGAACATTCCGGAACCTTGGTGCATTCCGGAACTCTGACCATTCCGGTATTCCGAACATTCCGGAACCTTGGTGCATTCCGGAATTCCGAACATTCCGGAACCTTGGTGCATTCCGGAACTCTGAACATTCCGGAACTCTGAACATTCCGGAACTCTGAACATTCCGGAACTCTGAACATTCCGGAATTCCGAACATTCCGGAACCTTGGTGCATTCCGGAATTCCGAACATTCCGGAACCTTGGTGCATTCCGGAACTCTGAACATTCCGGAACTCTGAACATTCCGGAACTCTGAACATTCCGGAATTCCGAACATTCCGGAACCTTGGTGCATTCCGGAACTCTGAACATTCCGGAATTCCGAACATTCCGGAACCTTTGTGCATTCCGGAACCTTGGTACATTCCGGAATTCCGAACATTCCGGAACCTTGGTACATTCCGGAATTCCGAACATTCCGGAACTCTGAACATTCCGGAATTCCGAACATTCCGGAACTTTGGTGCATTCCGGAACTCTGAACACTCCGGAACTCTGAACATTCCGGAACCTTGGTGCATTCCGGAACTCTGAACATTCCGGAACCTTGGTGCATTCCGGAACCTTGGTGCATTCCGGAACTCTGAACATTCCGGAACTCTGAACATTCCGGAACTCTGAACATTCCGGAATTCCGAACATTCCGGAACCTTGGTGCATTCCGGAACTCTGAACATTCCGGAACTCTGAACATTCCGGAACTCTGAACATTCCGGAACTCTGAACATTCCGGAATTCCGAACATTCCGGAACCTTGGTGCATTCCGGAACTCTGAACATTCCGGAACTCTGAACATTCCGGAACCTTGGTACATTCCGGAATTCCGAACATTCCGGAACCTTGGTGCATTCCGGAATTCCGAACATTCCGGAACCTTGGTGCATTCCGGAACTCTGAACATTCCGGAACTCTGAACATTCCGGAACTCTGAACATTCCGGAATTCCGAACATTCCGGAACCTTGGTGCATTCCGGAACTCTGAACATTCCGGAATTCCGAACATTCCGGAACCTTGGTGCATTCTGGAACTCTGAACATTCCGGAATTCCGAACATTCCGGAACCTTGGTGCATTCCGGAATTCCCAACATTCCGGAACCTTGGTGCATTCCGGAACTCTGAACATTCCGGAACTCTGAACATTCCGGAACTCTGAACATTCCGGAATTCCGAACATTCCGGAACCTTGGTGCATTCCGGAACTCTGAACATTCCGGAACTCTGAACATTCCGGAACTCTGAACATTCCGGAATTCCGAACATTCCGGAACCTTGGTGCATTCCGGAATTCCGAACATTCCGGAACCTTGGTGCATTCCGGAACTCTGAACATTCCGGAACTCTGAACATTCCGGAATTCCGAACATTCCGGAACCTTGGTGCATTCCGGAATTCCGAACATTCCGGAACCTTGGTGCATTCCGGAACTCTGAACATTCCGGAACTCTGAACATTCCGGAACTCTGAACATTCCGGAATTCCGAACATTCCGGAACCTTGGTGCATTCCGGAACTCTGAACATTCCGGAATTCCGAACATTCCGGAACCTTTGTGCATTCCGGAACCTTGGTACATTCCGGAATTCCGAACATTCCGGAACCTTGGTACATTCCGGAATTCCGAACATTCCGGAACTCTGAACATTCCGGAATTCCGAACATTCCGGAACTTTGGTGCATTCCGGAACTCTGAACACTCCGGAACTCTGAACATTCCGGAACCTTGGTGCATTCCGGAACTCTGAACATTCCGGAACTCTGAACATTCCGGAACTCTGAACATTCCGGAACTCTGAACATTCCGGAATTCCGAACATTCCGGAACCTTGGTGCATTCCGGAACTCTGAACATTCCGGAACTCTGAACATTCCGGAACCTTGGTACATTCCGGAACTCTGAACATTCCGGAACTCTGAACATTCCGGAACTCTGAACATTCCGGAACTCTGAACATTCCGGAATTCCGAACATTCCGGAACTCTGAACATTCCGGAATCTTGGTACATTCCGGAATTCCGAACATTCCGGAACCTTGGTGCATTCCGGAACTCTGAACATTCCGGAACTCTGAACATTCCGGAACTCTGAACATTCCGGAATCTTGGTACATTCCGGAATTCCGAACATTCCGGAACCTTGGTGCATTCCGGAATTCCGAACATTCCGGAACTCTGAACATTCCGGAACCTTGGTGCATTCCGGAACCTTGGTGCATTCCGGAACTCTGAACATTCCGGAACTCTGAACATTCCGGAACTCTGAACATTCCGGAATTCCAAACATTCCGGAACCTTGGTGCATTCCGGAACTCTGAACATTCCGGAATTCCGAACATTCCGAAACCTTGGTGCATTCCGGAACCTTGGTGCATTCCGGAACTCTGAACATTCCGGAACCTTTGTGCATTCCGGAACCTTGGTACATTCCGGAATTCCGAACATTCCGGAACCTTGGTGCATTCCGGAACTCTGAACATTCCGGAATTCCGAACATTCCGGAACCTTTGTGCATTCCGGAACCTTGGTACATTCCGGAATTCCGAACATTCCGGAACCTTGGTGCATTCTGGAACTCTGAACATTCCGGAATTCCGAACATTCCGGAACCTTGGTGCATTCCGGAATTCCCAACATTCCGGAACCTTGGTGCATTCCGGAACTCTGAACATTCCGGAACTCTGAACATTCCGGAACTCTGAACATTCCGGAATTCCGAACATTCCGGAACCTTGGTGCATTCCGGAACTCTGAACATTCCGGAACTCTGAACATTCTGGAACTCTGAACATTCCGGAATTCCGAACATTCCGGAACCTTGGTGCATTCCGGAATTCCGAACATTCCGGAACCTTGGTGCATTCCGGAACTCTGAACATTCCGGAACTCTGAACATTCCGGAATTCCGAACATTCCGGAACCTTGGTGCATTCCGGAATTCCGAACATTCCGGAACCTTGGTGCATTCCGGAACTCTGAACATTCCGGAACTCTGAACATTCCGGAACTCTGAACATTCCGGAATTCCGAACATTCCGGAACCTTGGTGCATTCCGGAACTCTGAACATTCCGGAATTCCGAACATTCCGGAACCTTTGTGCATTCCGGAACCTTGGTACATTCCGGAATTCCGAACATTCCGGAACCTTGGTACATTCCGGAATTCCGAACATTCCGGAACTCTGAACATTCCGGAATTCCGAACATTCCGGAACTTTGGTGCATTCCGGAACTCTGAACACTCCGGAACTCTGAACATTCCGGAACCTTGGTGCATTCCGGAACTCTGAACATTCCGGAACCTTGGTGCATTCCGGAACCTTGGTGCATTCCGGAACTCTGAACATTCCGGAACTCTGAACATTCCGGAACTCTGAACATTCCGGAATTCCGAACATTCCGGAACCTTGGTGCATTCCGGAACTCTGAACATTCCGGAACTCTGAACATTCCGGAACTCTGAACATTCCGGAACTCTGAACATTCCGGAATTCCGAACATTCCGGAACCTTGGTGCATTCCGGAACTCTGAACATTCCGGAACTCTGAACATTCCGGAACCTTGGTACATTCCGGAATTCCGAACATTCCGGAACCTTGGTGCATTCCGGAATTCCGAACATTCCGGAACCTTGGTGCATTCCGGAACTCTGAACATTCCGGAACTCTGAACATTCCGGAACTCTGAACATTCCGGAACTCTGAACATTCCGGAATTCCGAACATTCCGGAACTCTGAACATTCCGGAATCTTGGTACATTCCGGAATTCCGAACATTCCGGAACCTTGGTGCATTCCGGAATTCCGAACATTCCGGAACCTTGGTGCATTCCGGAACTCTGAACATTCCGGAACTCTGAACATTCCGGAACTCTGAACATTCCGGAACTCTGAACATTCCGGAATTCCGAACATTCCGGAACTCTGAACATTCCGGAATCTTGGTACATTCCGGATTTCCGAACATTCCGGAACCTTGGTGCATTCCGGAATTCCGAACATTCCGGAACCTTGGTGCATTCCGGAACTCTGAACATTCCGGAACTCTGAACATTCCGGAACCTTGGTGCATTCCGGAACCTTGGTACATTCCGGAATTCCGAACATTCCGGAACCTTGGTGCATTCCGGAACTCTGACCATTCCGGAATTCCGAACATTCCGGAACCTTGGTGCATTCCGGAACTCTGAACATTCCGGAACTCTGAACATTCCGGAACCTTGGTGCATTCCGGAACCTTGGTGCATTCCGGAACTCTGAACATTCCGGAACTCTGAACATTCCGGAACCTTGGTACATTCCGGAATTCCGAACATTCCGGAACCTTGGTGCATTCCGGAATTCCGAACATTCCGGAACCTTGGTGCATTCCGGAACTCTGAACATTCCGGAACTCTGAACATTCCGGAACCTTGGTGCATTCCGGAACCTTGGTGCATTCCGGAACTCTGAACATTCCGGAACTCTGAACATTCCGGAACTCTGAACATTCCGGAATTCCGAACATTCCGGAACCTTGGTGCATTCCGGAACTCTGAACATTCCGGAACTCTGAACATTCCGGAACTCTGAACATTCCGGAATTCCGAACATTCCGGAACCTTGGTGCATTCCGGAACTCTGAACATTCCGGAACTCTGAACATTCCGGAACCTTGGTACATTCCGGAATTCCGAACATTCCGGAACCTTGGTGCATTCCGGAATTCCGAACATTCCGGAACCTTGGTGCATTCCGGAACTCTGAACATTCCGGAACTCTGAACATTCCGGAACTCTGAACATTCCGGAATTCCGAACATTCCGGAACCTTGGTGCATTCCGGAACTCTGAACATTCCGGAATTCCGAACATTCCGGAACCTTTGTGCATTCCGGAACCTTGGTACATTCCGGAATTCCGAACATTCCGGAACCTTGGTACATTCCGGAATTCCGAACATTCCGGAATTCTGAACATTCCGGAATTCCGAACATTCCGGAACCTTGGTGCATTCCGGAACTCTGAACATTCCGGAATTCCGAACATTCCGGAACCTTGGTGCATTCCGGAACTCTGAACATTCCGGAACTCTGAACATTCCGGAACCTTGGTGCATTCCGGAACCTTGGTGCATTCCGGAACTCTGAACATTCCGGAACTCTGAACATTCCGGAACCTTGGTACATTCCGGAATTCCGAACATTCCGGAACCTTGGTGCATTCCGGAATTCCGAACATTCCGGAACCTTGGTGCATTCCGGAACTCTGAACATTCCGGAACTCTGAACATTCCGGAATTCCGAACATTCCGGAATTCCGAACATTCCGGAACCTTGGTGCATTCCGGAATTCCGAACATTCCGGAACCTTGGTGCATTCCGGAATTCCGAACATTCCGGAATTCCGAACATTCCGGAACCTTGGTGCATTCCGGAACTCTGAACATTCCGGAACTCTGAACATTCCGGAACCTTGGTGCATTCCGGAACCTTGATGCATTCCGGAACTCTGAACAGTCCGGAACTCTGAACATTCCGGAATTCCGAACATTCCGGAACCTTGGTGCATTCCGGAATTCCGAACATTCCGGAACTCTGAACATTCCGGAACCTTTGTGCATTCCGGAACCTTGGTACATTCCGGAATTCCGAACATTCCGGAACCTTGGTGCATTCCGGAACCTTGGTACATTCCGGAATTCCGAACATTCCGGAACCTTGGTGCATTCCGGAACTCTGACCATTCCGGTATTCCGAACATTCCGGAACCTTGGTGCATTCCGGAATTCCGAACATTCCGGAACCTTGGTGCATTCCGGAACTCTGAACATTCCGGAACTCTGAACATTCCGGAACTCTGAACATTCCGGAACTCTGAACATTCCGGAATTCCGAACATTCCGGAACCTTGGTGCATTCCGGAATTCCGAACATTCCGGAACCTTGGTGCATTCCGGAACTCTGAACATTCCGGAACTCTGAACATTCCGGAACTCTGAACATTCCGGAATTCCGAACATTCCGGAACCTTGGTGCATTCCGGAACTCTGAACATTCCGGAATTCCGAACATTCCGGAACCTTTGTGCATTCCGGAACCTTGGTACATTCCGGAATTCCGAACATTCCGGAACCTTGGTACATTCCGGAATTCCGAACATTCCGGAACTCTGAACATTCCGGAATTCCGAACATTCCGGAACTTTGGTGCATTCCGGAACTCTGAACACTCCGGAACTCTGAACATTCCGGAACCTTGGTGCATTCCGGAACTCTGAACATTCCGGAACCTTGGTGCATTCCGGAACCTTGGTGCATTCCGGAACTCTGAACATTCCGGAACTCTGAACATTCCGGAACTCTGAACATTCCGGAATTCCGAACATTCCGGAACCTTGGTGCATTCCGGAACTCTGAACATTCCGGAACTCTGAACATTCCGGAACTCTGAACATTCCGGAACTCTGAACATTCCGGAATTCCGAACATTCCGGAACCTTGGTGCATTCCGGAACTCTGAACATTCCGGAACTCTGAACATTCCGGAACCTTGGTACATTCCGGAATTCCGAACATTCCGGAACCTTGGTGCATTCCGGAATTCCGAACATTCCGGAACCTTGGTGCATTCCGGAACTCTGAACATTCCGGAACTCTGAACATTCCGGAACTCTGAACATTCCGGAACTCTGAACATTCCGGAATTCCGAACATTCCGGAACTCTGAACATTCCGGAATCTTGGTACATTCCGGAATTCCGAACATTCCGGAACCTTGGTGCATTCCGGAATTCCGAACATTCCGGAACCTTGGTGCATTCCGGAACTCTGAACATTCCGGAACTCTGAACATTCCGGAACCTTGGTGCATTCCGGAACCTTGGTACATTCCGGAATTCCGAACATTCCGGAACCTTGGTGCATTCCGGAACTCTGACCATTCCGGAATTCCGAACATTCCGGAACCTTGGTGCATTCCGGAACTCTGAACATTCCGGAACTCTGAACATTCCGGAACCTTGGTGCATTCCGGAACCTTGGTGCATTCCGGAACTCTGAACATTCCGGAACTCTGAACATTCCGGAACCTTGGTGCATTCCGGAATTCCGAACATTCCGGAACCTTGGTGCATTCCGGAACTCTGAACATTCCGGAACTCTGAACATTCCGGAACCTTGGTGCATTCCGGAACCTTGATGCATTCCGGAACTCTGAACAGTCCGGAACTCTGAACATTCCGGAATTCCGAACATTCCGGAACCTTGGTGCATTCCGGAACTCTGAACATTCCGGAACTCTGAACATTCCGGAACTCTGAACATTCCGGAATTCCGAACATTCCGGAACCTTGGTGCATTCCGGAACTCTGAACATTCCGGAATTCCGAACATTCCGGAACCTTGGTGCATTCCGGAACTCTGAACATTCCGGAACTCTGAACATTCCGGAATTCCGAACATTCCGGAACCTTGGTGCATTCCGGAATTCCGAAAATTCCGGAACTCTGAACATTCCGGAACATTTGTGCATTCCGGAACCTTGGTACATTCCGGAATTCCGAACATTCCGGAACCTTGGTGCATTCCGGAACTCTGAACATTCCGGAACTCTGAACATTCCGGAACTCTGAACATTCCGGAACTCTGAACATTCCGGAATTCCGAACATTCCGGAACCTTGGTGCATTCCGGAACTCTGAACATTCCGGAACTCTGAACATTCCGGAACCTTGGTACATTCCGGAATTCCGAACATTCCGGAACCTTGGTGCATTCCGGAATTCCGAACATTCCGGAACCTTGGTGCATTCCGGAACTCTGAACATTCCGGAACTCTGAACATTCCGGAACTCTGAACATTCCGGAACTCTGAACATTCCGGAATTCCGAACATTCCGGAACCTTGGTGCATTCCGGAACTCTGAACATTCCGGAACCTTGGTACATTCCGGAATTCCGAACATTCCGGAACCTTGGTGCATTCCGGAACTCTGAACATTCCGGAACTCTGAACATTCCGGAACTCTGAACATTCCGGAACTCTGAACATTCCGGAATTCCGAACATTCCGGAACCTTGGTGCATTCCGGAACTCTGAACATTCCGGAACTCTGAACATTCCGGAACCTTGGTACATTCCGGAATTCCGAACATTCCGGAACCTTGGTGCATTCCGGAATTCCGAACATTCCGGAACCTTGGTGCATTCCGGAACTCTGAACATTCCGGAACTCTGAACATTCCGGAACTCTGAACATTCCGGAACTCTGAACATTCCGGAATTCCGAACATTCCGGAACTCTGAACATTCCGGAATCTTGGTACATTCCGGAATTCCGAACATTCCGGAACCTTGGTGCATTCCGGAATTCCGAACATTCCGGAACCTTGGTGCATTCCGGAACTCTGAACATTCCGGAACTCTGAACATTCCGGAACTCTGAACATTCCGGAACTCTGAACATTCCGGAATTCCGAACATTCCGGAACTCTGAACATTCCGGAATCTTGGTACATTCCGGAATTCCGAACATTCCGGAACCTTGGTGCATTCCGGAATTCCGAACATTCCGGAACCTTGGTGCATTCCGGAACTCTGAACATTCCGGAACTCTGAACATTCCGGAACCTTGGTGCATTCCGGAACCTTGGTGCATTCCGGAACTCTGACCATTCCGGAATTCCGAACATTCCGGAACCTTGGTGCATTCCGGAACTCTGAACATTCCGGAACTCTGAACATTCCGGAACCTTGGTGCATTCCGGAACCTTGGTGCATTCCGGAACTCTGAACATTCCGGAACTCTGAACATTCCGGAACTCTGAACATTCCGGAATTCCGAACATTCCGGAACCTTGGTGCATTCCGGAACTCTGAACATTCCGGAACTCTGAACATTCCGGAACTCTGAACATTCCGGAATTCCGAACATTCCGGAACCTTGGTGCATTCCGGAACTCTGAACATTCCGGAACTCTGAACATTCCGGAACCTTGGTACATTCCGGAATTCCGAACATTCCGGAACCTTGGTGCATTCCGGAATTCCGAACATTCCGGAACCTTGGTGCATTCCGGAATTCCGAACATTCCGGAATTCCGAACATTCCGGAACCTTGGTGCATTCCGGAACTCTGAACATTCCGGAACTCTGAACATTCCGGAACCTTGGTGCATTCCGGAACCTTGATGCATTCCGGAACTCTGAACAGTCCGGAACTCTGAACATTCCGGAATTCCGAACATTCCGGAACCTTGGTGCATTCCGGAATTCCGAACATTCCGGAACTCTGAACATTCCGGAACCTTTGTGCATTCCGGAACCTTGGTACATTCCGGAATTCCGAACATTCCGGAACCTTGGTGCATTCCGGAACCTTGGTACATTCCGGAATTCCGAACATTCCGGAACCTTGGTGCATTCCGGAACTCTGACCATTCCGGTATTCCGAACATTCCGGAACCTTGGTGCATTCCGGAATTCCGAACATTCCGGAACCTTGGTGCATTCCGGAACTCTGAACATTCCGGAACTCTGAACATTCCGGAACTCTGAACATTCCGGAACTCTGAACATTCCGGAATTCCGAACATTCCGGAACCTTGGTGCATTCCGGAATTCCGAACATTCCGGAACCTTGGTGCATTCCGGAACTCTGAACATTCCGGAACTCTGAACATTCCGGAACTCTGAACATTCCGGAATTCCGAACATTCCGGAACCTTGGTGCATTCCGGAACTCTGAACATTCCGGAATTCCGAACATTCCGGAACCTTTGTGCATTCCGGAACCTTGGTACATTCCGGAATTCCGAACATTCCGGAACCTTGGTACATTCCGGAATTCCGAACATTCCGGAACTCTGAACATTCCGGAATTCCGAACATTCCGGAACTTTGGTGCATTCCGGAACTCTGAACACTCCGGAACTCTGAACATTCCGAAACCTTGGTGCATTCCGGAACTCTGAACATTCCGGAACCTTGGTGCATTCCGGAACCTTGGTGCATTCCGGAACTCTGAACATTCCGGAACTCTGAACATTCCGGAACTCTGAACATTCCGGAATTCCGAACATTCCGGAACCTTGGTGCATTCCGGAACTCTGAACATTCCGGAACTCTGAACATTCCGGAACCTTGGTACATTCCGGAATTCCGAACATTCCGGAACCTTGGTGCATTCCGGAATTCCGAACATTCCGGAACCTTGGTGCATTCCGGAACTCTGAACATTCCGGAACTCTGAACATTCCGGAACTCTGAACATTCCGGAACTCTGAACATTCCGGAATTCCGAACATTCCGGAACTCTGAACATTCCGGAATCTTGGTACATTCCGGAATTCCGAACATTCCGGAACCTTGGTGCATTCCGGAATTCCGAACATTCCGGAACCTTGGTGCATTCCGGAACTCTGAACATTCCGGAACTCTGAACATTCCGGAACCTTGGTGCATTCCGGAACCTTGGTACATTCCGGAATTCCGAACATTCCGGAACCTTGGTGCATTCCGGAACTCTGACCATTCCGGAATTCCGAACATTCCGGAACCTTGGTGCATTCCGGAACTCTGAACATTCCGGAACTCTGAACATTCCGGAACCTTGGTACATTCCGGAATTCCGAACATTCCGGAACCTTGGTGCATTCCGGAATTCCGAACATTCCGGAACCTTGGTGCATTCCGGAATTCCGAACATTCCGGAATTCCGAACATTCCGGAACCTTGGTGCATTCCGGAACTCTGAACATTCCGGAACTCTGAACATTCCGGAACCTTGGTGCATTCCGGAACCTTGATGCATTCCGGAACTCTGAACAGTCCGGAACTCTGAACATTCCGGAATTCCGAACATTCCGGAACCTTGGTGCATTCCGGAATTCCGAACATTCCGGAACTCTGAACATTCCGGAACCTTTGTGCATTCCGGAACCTTGGTACATTCCGGAATTCCGAACATTCCGGAACCTTGGTGCATTCCGGAACCTTGGTACATTCCGGAATTCCGAACATTCCGGAACCTTGGTGCATTCCGGAACTCTGACCATTCCGGTATTCCGAACATTCCGGAACCTTGGTGCATTCCGGAATTCCGAACATTCCGGAACCTTGGTGCATTCCGGAACTCTGAACATTCCGGAATTCCGAACATTCCGGAACTCTGAACATTCCGGAATCTTGGTACATTCCGGAACTCTGAACATTCCGGAACTCTGAACATTCCGGAACTCTGAACATTCCGGAATTCCGAACATTCCGGAACCTTGGTGCATTCCGGAACTCTGAACATTCCGGAACTCTGAACATTCCGGAACCTTGGTACATTCCGGAATTCCGAACATTCCGGAACCTTGGTGCATTCCGGAATTCCGAACATTCCGGAACCTTGGTGCATTCCGGAATTCCGAACATTCCGGAATTCCGAACATTCCGGAACCTTGGTGCATTCCGGAACTCTGAACATTCCGGAACTCTGAACATTCCGGAACCTTGGTGCATTCCGGAACCTTGATGCATTCCGGAACTCTGAACAGTCCGGAACTCTGAACATTCCGGAATTCCGAACATTCCGGAACCTTGGTGCATTCCGGAATTCCGAACATTCCGGAACTCTGAACATTCCGGAACCTTTGTGCATTCCGGAACCTTGGTACATTCCGGAATTCCGAACATTCCGGAACCTTGGTGCATTCCGGAACCTTGGTACATTCCGGAATTCCGAACATTCCGGAACCTTGGTGCATTCCGGAACTCTGACCATTCCGGTATTCCGAACATTCCGGAACCTTGGTGCATTCCGGAATTCCGAACATTCCGGAACCTTGGTGCATTCCGGAACTCTGAACATTCCGGAACTCTGAACATTCCGGAACTCTGAACATTCCGGAACTCTGAACATTCCGGAATTCCGAACATTCCGGAACCTTGGTGCATTCCGGAATTCCGAACATTCCGGAACCTTGGTGCATTCCGGAACTCTGAACATTCCGGAACTCTGAACATTCCGGAACTCTGAACATTCCGGAATTCCGAACATTCCGGAACCTTGGTGCATTCCGGAACTCTGAACATTCCGGAATTCCGAACATTCCGGAACCTTTGTGCATTCCGGAACCTTGGTACATTCCGGAATTCCGAACATTCCGGAACCTTGGTACATTCCGGAATTCCGAACATTCCGGAACTCTGAACATTCCGGAATTCCGAACATTCCGGAACTTTGGTGCATTCCGGAACTCTGAACACTCCGGAACTCTGAACATTCCGAAACCTTGGTGCATTCCGGAACTCTGAACATTCCGGAACCTTGGTGCATTCCGGAACCTTGGTGCATTCCGGAACTCTGAACATTCCGGAACTCTGAACATTCCGGAACTCTGAACATTCCGGAATTCCGAACATTCCGGAACCTTGGTGCATTCCGGAACTCTGAACATTCCGGAACTCTGAACATTCCGGAACCTTGGTACATTCCGGAATTCCGAACATTCCGGAACCTTGGTGCATTCCGGAATTCCGAACATTCCGGAACCTTGGTGCATTCCGGAACTCTGAACATTCCGGAACTCTGAACATTCCGGAACTCTGAACATTCCGGAACTCTGAACATTCCGGAATTCCGAACATTCCGGAACTCTGAACATTCCGGAATCTTGGTACATTCCGGAATTCCGAACATTCCGGAACCTTGGTGCATTCCGGAATTCCGAACATTCCGGAACCTTGGTGCATTCCGGAACTCTGAACATTCCGGAACTCTGAACATTCCGGAACCTTGGTGCATTCCGGAACCTTGGTACATTCCGGAATTCCGAACATTCCGGAACCTTGGTGCATTCCGGAACTCTGACCATTCCGGAATTCCGAACATTCCGGAACCTTGGTGCATTCCGGAACTCTGAACATTCCGGAACTCTGAACATTCCGGAACCTTGGTGCATTCCGGAACCTTGGTGCATTCCGGAACTCTGAACATTCCGGAACTCTGAACATTCCGGAACCTTGGTGCATTCCGGAATTCCGAACATTCCGGAACCTTGGTGCATTCCGGAACTCTGAACATTCCGGAACTCTGAACATTCCGGAATTCCGAACATTCCGGAACCTTGGTGCATTCCGGAACTCTGAACATTCCGGAACTCTGAACATTCCGGAATTCCGAACATTCCGGAACCTTGGTGCATTCCGGAATTCCGAAAATTCCGGAACTCTGAACATTCCGGAACATTTGTGCATTCCGGAACCTTGGTACATTCCGGAATTCCGAACATTCCGGAACCTTGGTGCATTCCGGAACTCTGAACATTCCGGAACTCTGAACATTCCGGAACTCTGAACATTCCGGAACTCTGAACATTCCGGAACTCTGAACATTCCGGAATTCCGAACATTCCGGAACCTTGGTGCATTCCGGAACTCTGAACATTCCGGAACTCTGAACATTCCGGAACCTTGGTACATTCCGGAATTCCGAACATTCCGGAACCTTGGTGCATTCCGGAATTCCGAACATTCCGGAACCTTGGTGCATTCCGGAACTCTGAACATTCCGGAACTCTGAACATTCCGGAATTCCGAACATTCCGGAACCTTGGTGCATTCCGGAATTCCGAAAATTCCGGAACTCTGAACATTCCGGAACATTTGTGCATTCCGGAACCTTGGTACATTCCGGAATTCCGAACATTCCGGAACCTTGGTGCATTCCGGAACTCTGAACATTCCGGAACTCTGAACATTCCGGAACTCTGAACATTCCGGAACTCTGAACATTCCGGAATTCCGAACATTCCGGAACCTTGGTGCATTCCGGAACTCTGAACATTCCGGAACTCTGAACATTCCGGAACCTTGGTACATTCCGGAATTCCGAACATTCCGGAACCTTGGTGCATTCCGGAATTCCGAACATTCCGGAACCTTGGTGCATTCCGGAACTCTGAACATTCCGGAACTCTGAACATTCCGGAACTCTGAACATTCCGGAACTCTGAACATTCCGGAATTCCGAACATTCCGGAACCTTGGTGCATTCCGGAACTCTGAACATTCCGGAACTCTGAACATTCCGGAACTCTGAACATTCCGGAACTCTGAACATTCCGGAATTCCGAACATTCCGGAACGTTGGTGCATTCCGGAACTCTGAACATTCCGGAACTCTGAACATTCCGGAACCTTGGTACATTCCGGAATTCCGAACATTCCGGAACCTTGGTGCATTCCGGAATTCCGAACATTCCGGAACCTTGGTGCATTCCGGAACTCTGAACATTCCGGAACTCTGAACATTCCGGAACTCTGAACATTCCGGAACTCTGAACATTCCGGAATTCCGAACATTCCGGAACTCTGAACATTCCGGAATCTTGGTACATTCCGGAATTCCGAACATTCCGGAACCTTGGTGCATTCCGGAATTCCGAACATTCCGGAACCTTGGTGCATTCCGGAACTCTGAACATTCCGGAACTCTGAACATTCCGGAACTCTGAACATTCCGGAACTCTGAACATTCCGGAATTCCGAACATTCCGGAACTCTGAACATTCCGGAATCTTGGTACATTCCGGAATTCCGAACATTCCGGAACCTTGGTGCATTCCGGAATTCCGAACATTCCGGAACCTTGGTGCATTCCGGAACTCTGAACATTCCGGAACTCTGAACATTCCGGAACCTTGGTGCATTCCGGAACCTTGGTACATTCCGGAATTCCGAACATTCCGGAACCTTGGTGCATTCCGGAACTCTGACCATTCCGGAATTCCGAACATTCCGGAACCTTGGTGCATTCCGGAACTCTGAACATTCCGGAACTCTGAACATTCCGGAACCTTGGTGCATTCCGGAACCTTGGTGCATTCCGGAACTCTGAACATTCCGGAACTCTGAACATTCCGGAACCTTGGTACATTCCGGAATTCCGAACATTCCGGAACCTTGGTGCATTCCGGAATTCCGAACATTCCGGAACCTTGGTGCATTCCGGAACTCTGAACATTCCGGAACTCTGAACATTCCGGAACCTTGGTGCATTCCGGAACCTTGGTGCATTCCGGAACTCTGAACATTCCGGAACTCTGAACATTCCGGAACTCTGAACATTCCGGAATTCCGAACATTCCGGAACCTTGGTGCATTCCGGAACTCTGAACATTCCGGAACTCTGAACATTCCGGAACTCTGAACATTCCGGAATTCCGAACATTCCGGAACCTTGGTGCATTCCGGAACTCTGAACATTCCGGAACTCTGAACATTCCGGAACCTTGGTACATTCCGGAATTCCGAACATTCCGGAACCTTGGTGCATTCCGGAATTCCGAACATTCCGGAACCTTGGTGCATTCCGGAACTCTGAACATTCCGGAACTCTGAACATTCCGGAACTCTGAACATTCCGGAATTCCGAACATTCCGGAACCTTGGTGCATTCCGGAACTCTGAACATTCCGGAATTCCGAACATTCCGGAACCTTTGTGCATTCCGGAACCTTGGTACATTCCGGAATTCCGAACATTCCGGAACCTTGGTACATTCCGGAATTCCGAACATTCCGGAATTCTGAACATTCCGGAATTCCGAACATTCCGGAACCTTGGTGCATTCCGGAACTCTGAACATTCCGGAATTCCGAACATTCCGGAACCTTGGTGCATTCCGGAACTCTGAACATTCCGGAACTCTGAACATTCCGGAACCTTGGTGCATTCCGGAACCTTGGTGCATTCCGGAACTCTGAACATTCCGGAACTCTGAACATTCCGGAACCTTGGTACATTCCGGAATTCCGAACATTCCGGAACCTTGGTGCATTCCGGAATTCCGAACATTCCGGAACCTTGGTGCATTCCGGAACTCTGAACATTCCGGAACTCTGAACATTCCGGAATTCCGAACATTCCGGAACCTTGGTGCATTCCGGAATTCCGAACATTCCGGAACTCTGAACATTCCGGAACCTTTGTGCATTCCGGAACCTTGGTACATTCCGGAATTCCGAACATTCCAGAACCTTGGTGCATTCCGGAACTCTGAACATTCCGGAACTCTGAACATTCCGGAACCTTGGTACATTCCGGAATTCCGAACATTCCGGAACCTTGGTGCATTCCGGAATTCCGAACATTCCGGAACCTTGGTGCATTCCGGAATTCCGAACATTCCGGAATTCCGAACATTCCGGAACCTTGGTGCATTCCGGAACTCTGAACATTCCGGAACTCTGAACATTCCGGAACCTTGGTGCATTCCGGAACCTTGATGCATTCCGGAACTCTGAACAGTCCGGAACTCTGAACATTCCGGAATTCCGAACATTCCGGAACCTTGGTGCATTCCGGAATTCCGAACATTCCGGAACTCTGAACATTCCGGAACCTTTGTGCATTCCGGAACCTTGGTACATTCCGGAATTCCGAACATTCCGGAACCTTGGTGCATTCCGGAACCTTGGTACATTCCGGAATTCCGAACATTCCGGAACCTTGGTGCATTCCGGAACTCTGACCATTCCGGTATTCCGAACATTCCGGAACCTTGGTGCATTCCGGAATTCCGAACATTCCGGAACCTTGGTGCATTCCGGAACTCTGAACATTCCGGAACTCTGAACATTCCGGAACTCTGAACATTCCGGAACTCTGAACATTCCGGAATTCCGAACATTCCGGAACCTTGGTGCATTCCGGAATTCCGAACATTCCGGAACCTTGGTGCATTCCGGAACTCTGAACATTCCGGAACTCTGAACATTCCGGAACTCTGAACATTCCGGAATTCCGAACATTCCGGAACCTTGGTGCATTCCGGAACTCTGAACATTCCGGAATTCCGAACATTCCGGAACCTTTGTGCATTCCGGAACCTTGGTACATTCCGGAATTCCGAACATTCCGGAACCTTGGTACATTCCGGAATTCCGAACATTCCGGAACTCTGAACATTCCGGAATTCCGAACATTCCGGAACTTTGGTGCATTCCGGAACTCTGAACACTCCGGAACTCTGAACATTCCGGAACCTTGGTGCATTCCGGAACTCTGAACATTCCGGAACCTTGGTGCATTCCGGAACCTTGGTGCATTCCGGAACTCTGAACATTCCGGAACTCTGAACATTCCGGAACTCTGAACATTCCGGAATTCCGAACATTCCGGAACCTTGGTGCATTCCGGAACTCTGAACATTCCGGAACTCTGAACATTCCGGAACTCTGAACATTCCGGAACTCTGAACATTCCGGAATTCCGAACATTCCGGAACCTTGGTGCATTCCGGAACTCTGAACATTCCGGAACTCTGAACATTCCGGAACCTTGGTACATTCCGGAATTCCGAACATTCCGGAACCTTGGTGCATTCCGGAATTCCGAACATTCCGGAACCTTGGTGCATTCCGGAACTCTGAACATTCCGGAACTCTGAACATTCCGGAACTCTGAACATTCCGGAACTCTGAACATTCCGGAATTCCGAACATTCCGGAACTCTGAACATTCCGGAATCTTGGTACATTCCGGAATTCCGAACATTCCGGAACCTTGGTGCATTCCGGAATTCCGAACATTCCGGAACCTTGGTGCATTCCGGAACTCTGAACATTCCGGAACTCTGAACATTCCGGAACTGAACATTCCGGAACCTTGGTGCATTCCGGAATTCCGAACATTCCGGAACCTTGGTGCATTCCGGAACTCTGAACATTCCGGAACTCTGAACATTCCGGAATTCCGAACATTCCGGAACTCTGAACATTCCGGAATCTTGGTACATTCCGGAATTCCGAACATTCCGGAACCTTGGTGCATTCCGGAATTCCGAACATTCCGGAACCTTGGTGCATTCCGGAACTCTGAACATTCCGGAACTCTGAACATTCCGGAACCTTGGTGCATTCCGGAACCTTGGTACATTCCGGAATTCCGAACATTCCGGAACCTTGGTGCATTCCGGAACTCTGACCATTCCGGAATTCCGAACATTCCGGAACCTTGGTGCATTCCGGAACTCTGAACATTCCGGAACTCTGAACATTCCGGAACCTTGGTGCATTCCGGAACCTTGGTGCATTCCGGAACTCTGAACATTCCGGAACTCTGAACATTCCGGAACTCTGAACATTCCGGAACTCTGAACATTCCGGAATTCCGAACATTCCGGAACTCTGAACATTCCGGAATCTTGGTGCATTCCGGAATTCCGAACATTCCGGAACCTTGGTGCATTCCGGAATTCCGAACATTCCGGAACCTTGGTGCATTCCGGAACTCTGAACATTCCGGAACTCTGAACATTCCGGAACCTTGGTGCATTCCGGAACCTTGGTACATTCCGGAATTCCGAACATTCCGGAACCTTGGTGCATTCCGGAACTCTGACCATTCCGGAATTCCGAACATTCCGGAACCTTGGTGCATTCCGGAACTCTGAACATTCCGGAACTCTGAACATTCCGGAACCTTGGTGCATTCCGGAACCTTGGTGCATTCCGGAACTCTGAACATTCCGGAACTCTGAACATTCCGGAACCTTGGTACATTCCGGAATTCCGAACATTCCAGAACCTTGGTGCATTCCGGAATTCCGAACATTCCGGAACCTTGGTGCATTCCGGAACTCTGAACATTCCGGAACTCTGAACATTCCGGAACCTTGGTGCATTCCGGAACCTTGATGCATTCCGGAACTCTGAACAGTCCGGAACTCTGAACATTCCGGAATTCCGAACATTCCGGAACCTTGGTGCATTCCGGAACTCTGAACATTCCGGAACTCTGAACATTCCGGAACTCTGAACATTCCGGAATTCCGAACATTCCGGAACCTTGGTGCATTCCGGAACTCTGAACATTCCGGAATTCCGAACATTCCGGAACCTTTGTGCATTCCGGAACCTTGGTACATTCCGGAATTCCGAACATTCCGGAACCTTGGTACATTCCGGAATTCCGAACATTCCGGAATTCTGAACATTCCGGAATTCCGAACATTCCGGAACCTTGGTGCATTCCGGAACTCTGAACATTCCGGAATTCCGAACATTCCGGAACCTTGGTGCATTCCGGAACTCTGAACATTCCGGAACTCTGAACATTCCGGAACCTTGGTGCATTCCGGAACCTTGGTGCATTCCGGAACTCTGAACATTCCGGAACTCTGAACATTCCGGAACCTTGGTACATTCCGGAATTCCGAACATTCCGGAACCTTGGTGCATTCCGGAATTCCGAACATTCCGGAACCTTGGTGCATTCCGGAACTCTGAACATTCCGGAACTCTGAACATTCCGGAATTCCGAACATTCCGGAACCTTGGTGCATTCCGGAATTCCGAACATTCCGGAACTCTGAACATTCCGGAACCTTTGTGCATTCCGGAACCTTGGTACATTCCGGAATTCCGAACATTCCAGAACCTTGGTGCATTCCGGAACTCTGAACATTCCGGAACTCTGAACATTCCGGAACCTTGGTACATTCCGGAATTCCGAACATTCCGGAACCTTGGTGCATTCTGGAACTCTGAACATTCCGGAATTCCGAACATTCCGGAACCTTGGTGCATTCCGGAATTCCCAACATTCCGGAACCTTGGTGCATTCCGGAACTCTGAACATTCCGGAACTCTGAACATTCCGGAACTCTGAACATTCCGGAATTCCGAACATTCCGGAACCTTGGTGCATTCCGGAACTCTGAACATTCCGGAACTCTGAACATTCCGGAACTCTGAACATTCCGGAATTCCGAACATTCCGGAACCTTGGTGCATTCCGGAATTCCGAACATTCCGGAACCTTGGTGCATTCCGGAACTCTGAACATTCCGGAACTCTGAACATTCCGGAATTCCGAACATTCCGGAACCTTGGTGCATTCCGGAATTCCGAACATTCCGGAACCTTGGTGCATTCCGGAACTCTGAACATTCCGGAACTCTGAACATTCCGGAACTCTGAACATTCCGGAATTCCGAACATTCCGGAACCTTGGTGCATTCCGGAACTCTGAACATTCCGGAATTCCGAACATTCCGGAACCTTTGTGCATTCCGGAACCTTGGTACATTCCGGAATTCCGAACATTCCGGAACCTTGGTACATTCCGGAATTCCGAACATTCCGGAACTCTGAACATTCCGGAATTCCGAACATTCCGGAACTTTGGTGCATTCCGGAACTCTGAACACTCCGGAACTCTGAACATTCCGGAACCTTGGTGCATTCCGGAACTCTGAACATTCCGGAACTCTGAACATTCCGGAACTCTGAACATTCCGGAACTCTGAACATTCCGGAATTCCGAACATTCCGGAACCTTGGTGCATTCCGGAACTCTGAACATTCCGGAACTCTGAACATTCCGGAACCTTGGTACATTCCGGAACTCTGAACATTCCGGAACTCTGAACATTCCGGAACTCTGAACATTCCGGAACTCTGAACATTCCGGAATTCCGAACATTCCGGAACTCTGAACATTCCGGAATCTTGGTACATTCCGGAATTCCGAACATTCCGGAACCTTGGTGCATTCCGGAACTCTGAACATTCCGGAACTCTGAACATTCCGGAACTCTGAACATTCCGGAATCTTGGTACATTCCGGAATTCCGAACATTCCGGAACCTTGGTGCATTCCGGAATTCCGAACATTCCGGAACCTTGGTGCATTCCGGAACTCTGAACATTCCGGAACTCTGAACATTCCGGAATTCCGAACATTCCGGAACCTTGGTGCATTCCGGAATTCCGAACATTCCGGAACTCTGAACATTCCGGAACCTTTGTGCATTCCGGAACCTTGGTACATTCCGGAATTCCGAACATTCCAGAACCTTGGTGCATTCCGGAACTCTGAACATTCCGGAACTCTGAACATTCCGGAACCTTGGTACATTCCGGAATTCCGAACATTCCGGAACCTTGGTGCATTCTGGAACTCTGAACATTCCGGAATTCCGAACATTCCGGAACCTTGGTGCATTCCGGAATTCCCAACATTCCGGAACCTTGGTGCATTCCGGAACTCTGAACATTCCGGAACTCTGAACATTCCGGAACTCTGAACATTCCGGAATTCCGAACATTCCGGAACCTTGGTGCATTCCGGAACTCTGAACATTCCGGAACTCTGAACATTCCGGAACTCTGAACATTCCGGAATTCCGAACATTCCGGAACCTTGGTGCATTCCGGAATTCCGAACATTCCGGAACCTTGGTGCATTCCGGAACTCTGAACATTCCGGAATTCCGAACATTCCGGAACCTTGGTGCATTCCGGAATTCCGAACATTCCGGAACCTTGGTGCATTCCGGAACTCTGAACATTCCGGAACTCTGAACATTCCGGAACTCTGAACATTCCGGAATTCCGAACATTCCGGAACCTTGGTGCATTCCGGAACTCTGAACATTCCGGAATTCCGAACATTCCGGAACCTTTGTGCATTCCGGAACCTTGGTACATTCCGGAATTCCGAACATTCCGGAACCTTGGTACATTCCGGAATTCCGAACATTCCGGAACTCTGAACATTCCGGAATTCCGAACATTCCGGAACTTTGGTGCATTCCGGAACTCTGAACACTCCGGAACTCTGAACATTCCGGAACCTTGGTGCATTCCGGAACTCTGAACATTCCGGAACTCTGAACATTCCGGAACTCTGAACATTCCGGAACTCTGAACATTCCGGAATTCCGAACATTCCGGAACCTTGGTGCATTCCGGAACTCTGAACATTCCGGAACTCTGAACATTCCGGAACCTTGGTACATTCCGGAACTCTGAACATTCCGGAACTCTGAACATTCCGGAACTCTGAACATTCCGGAACTCTGAACATTCCGGAATTCCGAACATTCCGGAACTCTGAACATTCCGGAATCTTGGTACATTCCGGAATTCCGAACATTCCGGAACCTTGGTGCATTCCGGAACTCTGAACATTCCGGAACTCTGAACATTCCGGAACTCTGAACATTCCGGAATCTTGGTACATTCCGGAATTCCGAACATTCCGGAACCTTGGTGCATTCCGGAATTCCGAACATTCCGGAACTCTGAACATTCCGGAACCTTGGTGCATTCCGGAACCTTGGTGCATTCCGGAACTCTGAACATTCCGGAACTCTGAACATTCCGGAACTCTGAACATTCCGGAATTCCAAACATTCCGGAACCTTGGTGCATTCCGGAACTCTGAACATTCCGGAATTCCGAACATTCCGAAACCTTGGTGCATTCCGGAACCTTGGTGCATTCCGGAACTCTGAACATTCCGGAACCTTTGTGCATTCCGGAACCTTGGTACATTCCGGAATTCCGAACATTCCGGAACCTTGGTGCATTCCGGAACTCTGAACATTCCGGAATTCCGAACATTCCGGAACCTTTGTGCATTCCGGAACCTTGGTACATTCCGGAATTCCGAACATTCCGGAACCTTGGTGCATTCTGGAACTCTGAACATTCCGGAATTCCGAACATTCCGGAACCTTGGTGCATTCCGGAATTCCCAACATTCCGGAACCTTGGTGCATTCCGGAACTCTGAACATTCCGGAACTCTGAACATTCCGGAACTCTGAACATTCCGGAATTCCGAACATTCCGGAACCTTGGTGCATTCCGGAACTCTGAACATTCCGGAACTCTGAACATTCTGGAACTCTGAACATTCCGGAATTCCGAACATTCCGGAACCTTGGTGCATTCCGGAATTCCGAACATTCCGGAACCTTGGTGCATTCCGGAACTCTGAACATTCCGGAACTCTGAACATTCCGGAATTCCGAACATTCCGGAACCTTGGTGCATTCCGGAATTCCGAACATTCCGGAACCTTGGTGCATTCCGGAACTCTGAACATTCCGGAACTCTGAACATTCCGGAACTCTGAACATTCCGGAATTCCGAACATTCCGGAACCTTGGTGCATTCCGGAACTCTGAACATTCCGGAATTCCGAACATTCCGGAACCTTTGTGCATTCCGGAACCTTGGTACATTCCGGAATTCCGAACATTCCGGAACCTTGGTACATTCCGGAATTCCGAACATTCCGGAACTCTGAACATTCCGGAATTCCGAACATTCCGGAACTTTGGTGCATTCCGGAACTCTGAACACTCCGGAACTCTGAACATTCCGGAACCTTGGTGCATTCCGGAACTCTGAACATTCCGGAACCTTGGTGCATTCCGGAACCTTGGTGCATTCCGGAACTCTGAACATTCCGGAACTCTGAACATTCCGGAACTCTGAACATTCCGGAATTCCGAACATTCCGGAACCTTGGTGCATTCCGGAACTCTGAACATTCCGGAACTCTGAACATTCCGGAACTCTGAACATTCCGGAACTCTGAACATTCCGGAATTCCGAACATTCCGGAACCTTGGTGCATTCCGGAACTCTGAACATTCCGGAACTCTGAACATTCCGGAACCTTGGTACATTCCGGAATTCCGAACATTCCGGAACCTTGGTGCATTCCGGAATTCCGAACATTCCGGAACCTTGGTGCATTCCGGAACTCTGAACATTCCGGAACTCTGAACATTCCGGAACTCTGAACATTCCGGAACTCTGAACATTCCGGAATTCCGAACATTCCGGAACTCTGAACATTCCGGAATCTTGGTACATTCCGGAATTCCGAACATTCCGGAACCTTGGTGCATTCCGGAATTCCGAACATTCCGGAACCTTGGTGCATTCCGGAACTCTGAACATTCCGGAACTCTGAACATTCCGGAACTCTGAACATTCCGGAACTCTGAACATTCCGGAATTCCGAACATTCCGGAACTCTGAACATTCCGGAATCTTGGTACATTCCGGATTTCCGAACATTCCGGAACCTTGGTGCATTCCGGAATTCCGAACATTCCGGAACCTTGGTGCATTCCGGAACTCTGAACATTCCGGAACTCTGAACATTCCGGAACCTTGGTGCATTCCGGAACCTTGGTACATTCCGGAATTCCGAACATTCCGGAACCTTGGTGCATTCCGGAACTCTGACCATTCCGGAATTCCGAACATTCCGGAACCTTGGTGCATTCCGGAACTCTGAACATTCCGGAACTCTGAACATTCCGGAACCTTGGTGCATTCCGGAACCTTGGTGCATTCCGGAACTCTGAACATTCCGGAACTCTGAACATTCCGGAACCTTGGTACATTCCGGAATTCCGAACATTCCGGAACCTTGGTGCATTCCGGAATTCCGAACATTCCGGAACCTTGGTGCATTCCGGAACTCTGAACATTCCGGAACTCTGAACATTCCGGAACCTTGGTGCATTCCGGAACCTTGGTGCATTCCGGAACTCTGAACATTCCGGAACTCTGAACATTCCGGAACTCTGAACATTCCGGAATTCCGAACATTCCGGAACCTTGGTGCATTCCGGAACTCTGAACATTCCGGAACTCTGAACATTCCGGAACTCTGAACATTCCGGAATTCCGAACATTCCGGAACCTTGGTGCATTCCGGAACTCTGAACATTCCGGAACTCTGAACATTCCGGAACCTTGGTACATTCCGGAATTCCGAACATTCCGGAACCTTGGTGCATTCCGGAATTCCGAACATTCCGGAACCTTGGTGCATTCCGGAACTCTGAACATTCCGGAACTCTGAACATTCCGGAACTCTGAACATTCCGGAATTCCGAACATTCCGGAACCTTGGTGCATTCCGGAACTCTGAACATTCCGGAATTCCGAACATTCCGGAACCTTTGTGCATTCCGGAACCTTGGTACATTCCGGAATTCCGAACATTCCGGAACCTTGGTACATTCCGGAATTCCGAACATTCCGGAATTCTGAACATTCCGGAATTCCGAACATTCCGGAACCTTGGTGCATTCCGGAACTCTGAACATTCCGGAATTCCGAACATTCCGGAACCTTGGTGCATTCCGGAACTCTGAACATTCCGGAACTCTGAACATTCCGGAACCTTGGTGCATTCCGGAACCTTGGTGCATTCCGGAACTCTGAACATTCCGGAACTCTGAACATTCCGGAACCTTGGTACATTCCGGAATTCCGAACATTCCGGAACCTTGGTGCATTCCGGAATTCCGAACATTCCGGAACCTTGGTGCATTCCGGAACTCTGAACATTCCGGAACTCTGAACATTCCGGAATTCCGAACATTCCGGAATTCCGAACATTCCGGAACCTTGGTGCATTCCGGAATTCCGAACATTCCGGAACCTTGGTGCATTCCGGAATTCCGAACATTCCGGAATTCCGAACATTCCGGAACCTTGGTGCATTCCGGAACTCTGAACATTCCGGAACTCTGAACATTCCGGAACCTTGGTGCATTCCGGAACCTTGATGCATTCCGGAACTCTGAACAGTCCGGAACTCTGAACATTCCGGAATTCCGAACATTCCGGAACCTTGGTGCATTCCGGAATTCCGAACATTCCGGAACTCTGAACATTCCGGAACCTTTGTGCATTCCGGAACCTTGGTACATTCCGGAATTCCGAACATTCCGGAACCTTGGTGCATTCCGGAACCTTGGTACATTCCGGAATTCCGAACATTCCGGAACCTTGGTGCATTCCGGAACTCTGACCATTCCGGTATTCCGAACATTCCGGAACCTTGGTGCATTCCGGAATTCCGAACATTCCGGAACCTTGGTGCATTCCGGAACTCTGAACATTCCGGAACTCTGAACATTCCGGAACTCTGAACATTCCGGAACTCTGAACATTCCGGAATTCCGAACATTCCGGAACCTTGGTGCATTCCGGAATTCCGAACATTCCGGAACCTTGGTGCATTCCGGAACTCTGAACATTCCGGAACTCTGAACATTCCGGAACTCTGAACATTCCGGAATTCCGAACATTCCGGAACCTTGGTGCATTCCGGAACTCTGAACATTCCGGAATTCCGAACATTCCGGAACCTTTGTGCATTCCGGAACCTTGGTACATTCCGGAATTCCGAACATTCCGGAACCTTGGTACATTCCGGAATTCCGAACATTCCGGAACTCTGAACATTCCGGAATTCCGAACATTCCGGAACTTTGGTGCATTCCGGAACTCTGAACACTCCGGAACTCTGAACATTCCGGAACCTTGGTGCATTCCGGAACTCTGAACATTCCGGAACCTTGGTGCATTCCGGAACCTTGGTGCATTCCGGAACTCTGAACATTCCGGAACTCTGAACATTCCGGAACTCTGAACATTCCGGAATTCCGAACATTCCGGAACCTTGGTGCATTCCGGAACTCTGAACATTCCGGAACTCTGAACATTCCGGAACTCTGAACATTCCGGAACTCTGAACATTCCGGAATTCCGAACATTCCGGAACCTTGGTGCATTCCGGAACTCTGAACATTCCGGAACTCTGAACATTCCGGAACCTTGGTACATTCCGGAATTCCGAACATTCCGGAACCTTGGTGCATTCCGGAATTCCGAACATTCCGGAACCTTGGTGCATTCCGGAACTCTGAACATTCCGGAACTCTGAACATTCCGGAACTCTGAACATTCCGGAATTCCGAACATTCCGGAACCTTGGTGCATTCCGGAACTCTGAACATTCCGGAATTCCGAACATTCCGGAACCTTTGTGCATTCCGGAACCTTGGTACATTCCGGAATTCCGAACATTCCGGAACCTTGGTGCATTCTGGAACTCTGAACATTCCGGAATTCCGAACATTCCGGAACCTTGGTGCATTCCGGAATTCCCAACATTCCGGAACCTTGGTGCATTCCGGAACTCTGAACATTCCGGAACTCTGAACATTCCGGAACTCTGAACATTCCGGAATTCCGAACATTCCGGAACCTTGGTGCATTCCGGAACTCTGAACATTCCGGAACTCTGAACATTCCGGAACTCTGAACATTCCGGAATTCCGAACATTCCGGAACCTTGGTGCATTCCGGAATTCCGAACATTCCGGAACCTTGGTGCATTCCGGAACTCTGAACATTCCGGAACTCTGAACATTCCGGAATTCCGAACATTCCGGAACCTTGGTGCATTCCGGAATTCCGAACATTCCGGAACCTTGGTGCATTCCGGAACTCTGAACATTCCGGAACTCTGAACATTCCGGAACTCTGAACATTCCGGAATTCCGAACATTCCGGAACCTTGGTGCATTCCGGAACTCTGAACATTCCGGAATTCCGAACATTCCGGAACCTTTGTGCATTCCGGAACCTTGGTACATTCCGGAATTCCGAACATTCCGGAACCTTGGTACATTCCGGAATTCCGAACATTCCGGAACTCTGAACATTCCGGAATTCCGAACATTCCGGAACTTTGGTGCATTCCGGAACTCTGAACACTCCGGAACTCTGAACATTCCGGAACCTTGGTGCATTCCGGAACTCTGAACATTCCGGAACTCTGAACATTCCGGAACTCTGAACATTCCGGAACTCTGAACATTCCGGAATTCCGAACATTCCGGAACCTTGGTGCATTCCGGAACTCTGAACATTCCGGAACTCTGAACATTCCGGAACCTTGGTACATTCCGGAACTCTGAACATTCCGGAACTCTGAACATTCCGGAACTCTGAACATTCCGGAACTCTGAACATTCCGGAATTCCGAACATTCCGGAACTCTGAACATTCCGGAATCTTGGTACATTCCGGAATTCCGAACATTCCGGAACCTTGGTGCATTCCGGAACTCTGAACATTCCGGAACTCTGAACATTCCGGAACTCTGAACATTCCGGAATCTTGGTACATTCCGGAATTCCGAACATTCCGGAACCTTGGTGCATTCCGGAATTCCGAACATTCCGGAACTCTGAACATTCCGGAACCTTGGTGCATTCCGGAACCTTGGTGCATTCCGGAACTCTGAACATTCCGGAACTCTGAACATTCCGGAACTCTGAACATTCCGGAATTCCAAACATTCCGGAACCTTGGTGCATTCCGGAACTCTGAACATTCCGGAATTCCGAACATTCCGAAACCTTGGTGCATTCCGGAACCTTGGTGCATTCCGGAACTCTGAACATTCCGGAACCTTTGTGCATTCCGGAACCTTGGTACATTCCGGAATTCCGAACATTCCGGAACCTTGGTGCATTCCGGAACTCTGAACATTCCGGAATTCCGAACATTCCGGAACCTTTGTGCATTCCGGAACCTTGGTACATTCCGGAATTCCGAACATTCCGGAACCTTGGTGCATTCTGGAACTCTGAACATTCCGGAATTCCGAACATTCCGGAACCTTGGTGCATTCCGGAATTCCCAACATTCCGGAACCTTGGTGCATTCCGGAACTCTGAACATTCCGGAACTCTGAACATTCCGGAACTCTGAACATTCCGGAATTCCGAACATTCCGGAACCTTGGTGCATTCCGGAACTCTGAACATTCCGGAACTCTGAACATTCTGGAACTCTGAACATTCCGGAATTCCGAACATTCCGGAACCTTGGTGCATTCCGGAATTCCGAACATTCCGGAACCTTGGTGCATTCCGGAACTCTGAACATTCCGGAACTCTGAACATTCCGGAATTCCGAACATTCCGGAACCTTGGTGCATTCCGGAATTCCGAACATTCCGGAACCTTGGTGCATTCCGGAACTCTGAACATTCCGGAACTCTGAACATTCCGGAACTCTGAACATTCCGGAATTCCGAACATTCCGGAACCTTGGTGCATTCCGGAACTCTGAACATTCCGGAATTCCGAACATTCCGGAACCTTTGTGCATTCCGGAACCTTGGTACATTCCGGAATTCCGAACATTCCGGAACCTTGGTACATTCCGGAATTCCGAACATTCCGGAACTCTGAACATTCCGGAATTCCGAACATTCCGGAACTTTGGTGCATTCCGGAACTCTGAACACTCCGGAACTCTGAACATTCCGGAACCTTGGTGCATTCCGGAACTCTGAACATTCCGGAACCTTGGTGCATTCCGGAACCTTGGTGCATTCCGGAACTCTGAACATTCCGGAACTCTGAACATTCCGGAACTCTGAACATTCCGGAATTCCGAACATTCCGGAACCTTGGTGCATTCCGGAACTCTGAACATTCCGGAACTCTGAACATTCCGGAACTCTGAACATTCCGGAACTCTGAACATTCCGGAATTCCGAACATTCCGGAACCTTGGTGCATTCCGGAACTCTGAACATTCCGGAACTCTGAACATTCCGGAACCTTGGTACATTCCGGAATTCCGAACATTCCGGAACCTTGGTGCATTCCGGAATTCCGAACATTCCGGAACCTTGGTGCATTCCGGAACTCTGAACATTCCGGAACTCTGAACATTCCGGAACTCTGAACATTCCGGAACTCTGAACATTCCGGAATTCCGAACATTCCGGAACTCTGAACATTCCGGAATCTTGGTACATTCCGGAATTCCGAACATTCCGGAACCTTGGTGCATTCCGGAATTCCGAACATTCCGGAACCTTGGTGCATTCCGGAACTCTGAACATTCCGGAACTCTGAACATTCCGGAACTCTGAACATTCCGGAACTCTGAACATTCCGGAATTCCGAACATTCCGGAACTCTGAACATTCCGGAATCTTGGTACATTCCGGATTTCCGAACATTCCGGAACCTTGGTGCATTCCGGAATTCCGAACATTCCGGAACCTTGGTGCATTCCGGAACTCTGAACATTCCGGAACTCTGAACATTCCGGAACCTTGGTGCATTCCGGAACCTTGGTACATTCCGGAATTCCGAACATTCCGGAACCTTGGTGCATTCCGGAACTCTGACCATTCCGGAATTCCGAACATTCCGGAACCTTGGTGCATTCCGGAACTCTGAACATTCCGGAACTCTGAACATTCCGGAACCTTGGTGCATTCCGGAACCTTGGTGCATTCCGGAACTCTGAACATTCCGGAACTCTGAACATTCCGGAACCTTGGTACATTCCGGAATTCCGAACATTCCGGAACCTTGGTGCATTCCGGAATTCCGAACATTCCGGAACCTTGGTGCATTCCGGAACTCTGAACATTCCGGAACTCTGAACATTCCGGAACCTTGGTGCATTCCGGAACCTTGGTGCATTCCGGAACTCTGAACATTCCGGAACTCTGAACATTCCGGAACTCTGAACATTCCGGAATTCCGAACATTCCGGAACCTTGGTGCATTCCGGAACTCTGAACATTCCGGAACTCTGAACATTCCGGAACTCTGAACATTCCGGAATTCCGAACATTCCGGAACCTTGGTGCATTCCGGAACTCTGAACATTCCGGAACTCTGAACATTCCGGAACCTTGGTACATTCCGGAATTCCGAACATTCCGGAACCTTGGTGCATTCCGGAATTCCGAACATTCCGGAACCTTGGTGCATTCCGGAACTCTGAACATTCCGGAACTCTGAACATTCCGGAACTCTGAACATTCCGGAATTCCGAACATTCCGGAACCTTGGTGCATTCCGGAACTCTGAACATTCCGGAATTCCGAACATTCCGGAACCTTTGTGCATTCCGGAACCTTGGTACATTCCGGAATTCCGAACATTCCGGAACCTTGGTACATTCCGGAATTCCGAACATTCCGGAATTCTGAACATTCCGGAATTCCGAACATTCCGGAACCTTGGTGCATTCCGGAACTCTGAACATTCCGGAATTCCGAACATTCCGGAACCTTGGTGCATTCCGGAACTCTGAACATTCCGGAACTCTGAACATTCCGGAACCTTGGTGCATTCCGGAACCTTGGTGCATTCCGGAACTCTGAACATTCCGGAACTCTGAACATTCCGGAACCTTGGTACATTCCGGAATTCCGAACATTCCGGAACCTTGGTGCATTCCGGAATTCCGAACATTCCGGAACCTTGGTGCATTCCGGAACTCTGAACATTCCGGAACTCTGAACATTCCGGAATTCCGAACATTCCGGAATTCCGAACATTCCGGAACCTTGGTGCATTCCGGAATTCCGAACATTCCGGAACCTTGGTGCATTCCGGAATTCCGAACATTCCGGAATTCCGAACATTCCGGAACCTTGGTGCATTCCGGAACTCTGAACATTCCGGAACTCTGAACATTCCGGAACCTTGGTGCATTCCGGAACCTTGATGCATTCCGGAACTCTGAACAGTCCGGAACTCTGAACATTCCGGAATTCCGAACATTCCGGAACCTTGGTGCATTCCGGAATTCCGAACATTCCGGAACTCTGAACATTCCGGAACCTTTGTGCATTCCGGAACCTTGGTACATTCCGGAATTCCGAACATTCCGGAACCTTGGTGCATTCCGGAACCTTGGTACATTCCGGAATTCCGAACATTCCGGAACCTTGGTGCATTCCGGAACTCTGACCATTCCGGTATTCCGAACATTCCGGAACCTTGGTGCATTCCGGAATTCCGAACATTCCGGAACCTTGGTGCATTCCGGAACTCTGAACATTCCGGAACTCTGAACATTCCGGAACTCTGAACATTCCGGAACTCTGAACATTCCGGAATTCCGAACATTCCGGAACCTTGGTGCATTCCGGAATTCCGAACATTCCGGAACCTTGGTGCATTCCGGAACTCTGAACATTCCGGAACTCTGAACATTCCGGAACTCTGAACATTCCGGAATTCCGAACATTCCGGAACCTTGGTGCATTCCGGAACTCTGAACATTCCGGAATTCCGAACATTCCGGAACCTTTGTGCATTCCGGAACCTTGGTACATTCCGGAATTCCGAACATTCCGGAACCTTGGTACATTCCGGAATTCCGAACATTCCGGAACTCTGAACATTCCGGAATTCCGAACATTCCGGAACTTTGGTGCATTCCGGAACTCTGAACACTCCGGAACTCTGAACATTCCGGAACCTTGGTGCATTCCGGAACTCTGAACATTCCGGAACCTTGGTGCATTCCGGAACCTTGGTGCATTCCGGAACTCTGAACATTCCGGAACTCTGAACATTCCGGAACTCTGAACATTCCGGAATTCCGAACATTCCGGAACCTTGGTGCATTCCGGAACTCTGAACATTCCGGAACTCTGAACATTCCGGAACTCTGAACATTCCGGAACTCTGAACATTCCGGAATTCCGAACATTCCGGAACCTTGGTGCATTCCGGAACTCTGAACATTCCGGAACTCTGAACATTCCGGAACCTTGGTACATTCCGGAATTCCGAACATTCCGGAACCTTGGTGCATTCCGGAATTCCGAACATTCCGGAACCTTGGTGCATTCCGGAACTCTGAACATTCCGGAACTCTGAACATTCCGGAACTCTGAACATTCCGGAACTCTGAACATTCCGGAATTCCGAACATTCCGGAACTCTGAACATTCCGGAATCTTGGTACATTCCGGAATTCCGAACATTCCGGAACCTTGGTGCATTCCGGAATTCCGAACATTCCGGAACCTTGGTGCATTCCGGAACTCTGAACATTCCGGAACTCTGAACATTCCGGAACCTTGGTGCATTCCGGAACCTTGGTACATTCCGGAATTCCGAACATTCCGGAACCTTGGTGCATTCCGGAACTCTGACCATTCCGGAATTCCGAACATTCCGGAACCTTGGTGCATTCCGGAACTCTGAACATTCCGGAACTCTGAACATTCCGGAACCTTGGTGCATTCCGGAACCTTGGTGCATTCCGGAACTCTGAACATTCCGGAACTCTGAACATTCCGGAACCTTGGTGCATTCCGGAATTCCGAACATTCCGGAACCTTGGTGCATTCCGGAACTCTGAACATTCCGGAACTCTGAACATTCCGGAACCTTGGTGCATTCCGGAACTCTGAACATTCCGGAACTCTGAACATTCCGGAACTCTGAACATTCCGGAATTCCGAACATTCCGGAACCTTGGTGCATTCCGGAACTCTGAACATTCCGGAATTCCGAACATTCCGGAACCTTGGTGCATTCCGGAACTCTGAACATTCCGGAACTCTGAACATTCCGGAATTCCGAACATTCCGGAACCTTGGTGCATTCCGGAATTCCGAAAATTCCGGAACTCTGAACATTCCGGAACATTTGTGCATTCCGGAACCTTGGTACATTCCGGAATTCCGAACATTCCGGAACCTTGGTGCATTCCGGAACTCTGAACATTCCGGAACTCTGAACATTCCGGAACTCTGAACATTCCGGAACTCTGAACATTCCGGAATTCCGAACATTCCGGAACCTTGGTGCATTCCGGAACTCTGAACATTCCGGAACTCTGAACATTCCGGAACCTTGGTACATTCCGGAATTCCGAACATTCCGGAACCTTGGTGCATTCCGGAATTCCGAACATTCCGGAACCTTGGTGCATTCCGGAACTCTGAACATTCCGGAACTCTGAACATTCCGGAACTCTGAACATTCCGGAACTCTGAACATTCCGGAATTCCGAACATTCCGGAACTCTGAACATTCCGGAATCTTGGTACATTCCGGAATTCCGAACATTCCGGAACCTTGGTGCATTCCGGAATTCCGAACATTCCGGAACCTTGGTGCATTCCGGAACTCTGAACATTCCGGAACTCTGAACATTCCGGAACTCTGAACATTCCGGAACTCTGAACATTCCGGAATTCCGAACATTCCGGAACTCTGAACATTCCGGAATCTTGGTACATTCCGGAATTCCGAACATTCCGGAACCTTGGTGCATTCCGGAATTCCGAACATTCCGGAACCTTGGTGCATTCCGGAACTCTGAACATTCCGGAACTCTGAACATTCCGGAACCTTGGTGCATTCCGGAACCTTGGTACATTCCGGAATTCCGAACATTCCGGAACCTTGGTGCATTCCGGAACTCTGACCATTCCGGAATTCCGAACATTCCGGAACCTTGGTGCATTCCGGAACTCTGAACATTCCGGAACTCTGAACATTCCGGAACCTTGGTGCATTCCGGAACCTTGGTGCATTCCGGAACTCTGAACATTCCGGAACTCTGAACATTCCGGAACCTTGGTACATTCCGGAATTCCGAACATTCCGGAACCTTGGTGCATTCCGGAATTCCGAACATTCCGGAACCTTGGTGCATTCCGGAACTCTGAACATTCCGGAACTCTGAACATTCCGGAACCTTGGTGCATTCCGGAACCTTGGTGCATTCCGGAACTCTGAACATTCCGGAACTCTGAACATTCCGGAACTCTGAACATTCCGGAATTCCGAACATTCCGGAACCTTGGTGCATTCCGGAACTCTGAACATTCCGGAACTCTGAACATTCCGGAACTCTGAACATTCCGGAATTCCGAACATTCCGGAACCTTGGTGCATTCCGGAACTCTGAACATTCCGGAACTCTGAACATTCCGGAACCTTGGTACATTCCGGAATTCCGAACATTCCGGAACCTTGGTGCATTCCGGAATTCCGAACATTCCGGAACCTTGGTGCATTCCGGAATTCCGAACATTCCGGAATTCCGAACATTCCGGAACCTTGGTGCATTCCGGAACTCTGAACATTCCGGAACTCTGAACATTCCGGAACCTTGGTGCATTCCGGAACCTTGATGCATTCCGGAACTCTGAACAGTCCGGAACTCTGAACATTCCGGAATTCCGAACATTCCGGAACCTTGGTGCATTCCGGAATTCCGAACATTCCGGAACTCTGAACATTCCGGAACCTTTGTGCATTCCGGAACCTTGGTACATTCCGGAATTCCGAACATTCCGGAACCTTGGTGCATTCCGGAACCTTGGTACATTCCGGAATTCCGAACATTCCGGAACCTTGGTGCATTCCGGAACTCTGACCATTCCGGTATTCCGAACATTCCGGAACCTTGGTGCATTCCGGAATTCCGAACATTCCGGAACCTTGGTGCATTCCGGAACTCTGAACATTCCGGAACTCTGAACATTCCGGAACTCTGAACATTCCGGAACTCTGAACATTCCGGAATTCCGAACATTCCGGAACCTTGGTGCATTCCGGAATTCCGAACATTCCGGAACCTTGGTGCATTCCGGAACTCTGAACATTCCGGAACTCTGAACATTCCGGAACTCTGAACATTCCGGAATTCCGAACATTCCGGAACCTTGGTGCATTCCGGAACTCTGAACATTCCGGAATTCCGAACATTCCGGAACCTTTGTGCATTCCGGAACCTTGGTACATTCCGGAATTCCGAACATTCCGGAACCTTGGTACATTCCGGAATTCCGAACATTCCGGAACTCTGAACATTCCGGAATTCCGAACATTCCGGAACTTTGGTGCATTCCGGAACTCTGAACACTCCGGAACTCTGAACATTCCGAAACCTTGGTGCATTCCGGAACTCTGAACATTCCGGAACCTTGGTGCATTCCGGAACCTTGGTGCATTCCGGAACTCTGAACATTCCGGAACTCTGAACATTCCGGAACTCTGAACATTCCGGAATTCCGAACATTCCGGAACCTTGGTGCATTCCGGAACTCTGAACATTCCGGAACTCTGAACATTCCGGAACTCTGAACATTCCGGAACTCTGAACATTCCGGAATTCCGAACATTCCGGAACCTTGGTGCATTCCGGAACTCTGAACATTCCGGAACTCTGAACATTCCGGAACCTTGGTACATTCCGGAATTCCGAACATTCCGGAACCTTGGTGCATTCCGGAATTCCGAACATTCCGGAACCTTGGTGCATTCCGGAACTCTGAACATTCCGGAACTCTGAACATTCCGGAACTCTGAACATTCCGGAACTCTGAACATTCCGGAATTCCGAACATTCCGGAACTCTGAACATTCCGGAATCTTGGTACATTCCGGAATTCCGAACATTCCGGAACCTTGGTGCATTCCGGAATTCCGAACATTCCGGAACCTTGGTGCATTCCGGAACTCTGAACATTCCGGAACTCTGAACATTCCGGAACCTTGGTGCATTCCGGAACCTTGGTACATTCCGGAATTCCGAACATTCCGGAACCTTGGTGCATTCCGGAACTCTGACCATTCCGGAATTCCGAACATTCCGGAACCTTGGTGCATTCCGGAACTCTGAACATTCCGGAACTCTGAACATTCCGGAACCTTGGTGCATTCCGGAACCTTGGTGCATTCCGGAACTCTGAACATTCCGGAACTCTGAACATTCCGGAACCTTGGTGCATTCCGGAATTCCGAACATTCCGGAACCTTGGTGCATTCCGGAACTCTGAACATTCCGGAACTCTGAACATTCCGGAATTCCGAACATTCCGGAACCTTGGTGCATTCCGGAACTCTGAACATTCCGGAACTCTGAACATTCCGGAATTCCGAACATTCCGGAACCTTGGTGCATTCCGGAATTCCGAAAATTCCGGAACTCTGAACATTCCGGAACATTTGTGCATTCCGGAACCTTGGTACATTCCGGAATTCCGAACATTCCGGAACCTTGGTGCATTCCGGAACTCTGAACATTCCGGAACTCTGAACATTCCGGAACTCTGAACATTCCGGAACTCTGAACATTCCGGAATTCCGAACATTCCGGAACCTTGGTGCATTCCGGAACTCTGAACATTCCGGAACTCTGAACATTCCGGAACCTTGGTACATTCCGGAATTCCGAACATTCCGGAACCTTGGTGCATTCCGGAATTCCGAACATTCCGGAACCTTGGTGCATTCCGGAACTCTGAACATTCCGGAACTCTGAACATTCCGGAATTCCGAACATTCCGGAACCTTGGTGCATTCCGGAATTCCGAAAATTCCGGAACTCTGAACATTCCGGAACATTTGTGCATTCCGGAACCTTGGTACATTCCGGAATTCCGAACATTCCGGAACCTTGGTGCATTCCGGAACTCTGAACATTCCGGAACTCTGAACATTCCGGAACTCTGAACATTCCGGAACTCTGAACATTCCGGAATTCCGAACATTCCGGAACCTTGGTGCATTCCGGAACTCTGAACATTCCGGAACTCTGAACATTCCGGAACCTTGGTACATTCCGGAATTCCGAACATTCCGGAACCTTGGTGCATTCCGGAATTCCGAACATTCCGGAACCTTGGTGCATTCCGGAACTCTGAACATTCCGGAACTCTGAACATTCCGGAACTCTGAACATTCCGGAACTCTGAACATTCCGGAATTCCGAACATTCCGGAACCTTGGTGCATTCCGGAACTCTGAACATTCCGGAACTCTGAACATTCCGGAACTCTGAACATTCCGGAACTCTGAACATTCCGGAATTCCGAACATTCCGGAACGTTGGTGCATTCCGGAACTCTGAACATTCCGGAACTCTGAACATTCCGGAACCTTGGTACATTCCGGAATTCCGAACATTCCGGAACCTTGGTGCATTCCGGAATTCCGAACATTCCGGAACCTTGGTGCATTCCGGAACTCTGAACATTCCGGAACTCTGAACATTCCGGAACTCTGAACATTCCGGAACTCTGAACATTCCGGAATTCCGAACATTCCGGAACTCTGAACATTCCGGAATCTTGGTACATTCCGGAATTCCGAACATTCCGGAACCTTGGTGCATTCCGGAATTCCGAACATTCCGGAACCTTGGTGCATTCCGGAACTCTGAACATTCCGGAACTCTGAACATTCCGGAACTCTGAACATTCCGGAACTCTGAACATTCCGGAATTCCGAACATTCCGGAACTCTGAACATTCCGGAATCTTGGTACATTCCGGAATTCCGAACATTCCGGAACCTTGGTGCATTCCGGAATTCCGAACATTCCGGAACCTTGGTGCATTCCGGAACTCTGAACATTCCGGAACTCTGAACATTCCGGAACCTTGGTGCATTCCGGAACCTTGGTACATTCCGGAATTCCGAACATTCCGGAACCTTGGTGCATTCCGGAACTCTGACCATTCCGGAATTCCGAACATTCCGGAACCTTGGTGCATTCCGGAACTCTGAACATTCCGGAACTCTGAACATTCCGGAACCTTGGTGCATTCCGGAACCTTGGTGCATTCCGGAACTCTGAACATTCCGGAACTCTGAACATTCCGGAACCTTGGTACATTCCGGAATTCCGAACATTCCGGAACCTTGGTGCATTCCGGAATTCCGAACATTCCGGAACCTTGGTGCATTCCGGAACTCTGAACATTCCGGAACTCTGAACATTCCGGAACCTTGGTGCATTCCGGAACCTTGGTGCATTCCGGAACTCTGAACATTCCGGAACTCTGAACATTCCGGAACTCTGAACATTCCGGAATTCCGAACATTCCGGAACCTTGGTGCATTCCGGAACTCTGAACATTCCGGAACTCTGAACATTCCGGAACTCTGAACATTCCGGAATTCCGAACATTCCGGAACCTTGGTGCATTCCGGAACTCTGAACATTCCGGAACTCTGAACATTCCGGAACCTTGGTACATTCCGGAATTCCGAACATTCCGGAACCTTGGTGCATTCCGGAATTCCGAACATTCCGGAACCTTGGTGCATTCCGGAACTCTGAACATTCCGGAACTCTGAACATTCCGGAACTCTGAACATTCCGGAATTCCGAACATTCCGGAACCTTGGTGCATTCCGGAACTCTGAACATTCCGGAATTCCGAACATTCCGGAACCTTTGTGCATTCCGGAACCTTGGTACATTCCGGAATTCCGAACATTCCGGAACCTTGGTACATTCCGGAATTCCGAACATTCCGGAATTCTGAACATTCCGGAATTCCGAACATTCCGGAACCTTGGTGCATTCCGGAACTCTGAACATTCCGGAATTCCGAACATTCCGGAACCTTGGTGCATTCCGGAACTCTGAACATTCCGGAACTCTGAACATTCCGGAACCTTGGTGCATTCCGGAACTCTGAACATTCCGGAACTCTGAACATTCCGGAACCTTGGTACATTCCGGAATTCCGAACATTCCGGAACCTTGGTGCATTCCGGAATTCCGAACATTCCGGAACCTTGGTGCATTCCGGAACTCTGAACATTCCGGAACTCTGAACATTCCGGAATTCCGAACATTCCGGAACCTTGGTGCATTCCGGAATTCCGAACATTCCGGAACTCTGAACATTCCGGAACCTTTGTGCATTCCGGAACCTTGGTACATTCCGGAATTCCGAACATTCCAGAACCTTGGTGCATTCCGGAACTCTGAACATTCCGGAACTCTGAACATTCCGGAACCTTGGTACATTCCGGAATTCCGAACATTCCGGAACCTTGGTGCATTCCGGAATTCCGAACATTCCGGAACCTTGGTGCATTCCGGAATTCCGAACATTCCGGAATTCCGAACATTCCGGAACCTTGGTGCATTCCGGAACTCTGAACATTCCGGAACTCTGAACATTCCGGAACCTTGGTGCATTCCGGAACCTTGATGCATTCCGGAACTCTGAACAGTCCGGAACTCTGAACATTCCGGAATTCCGAACATTCCGGAACCTTGGTGCATTCCGGAATTCCGAACATTCCGGAACTCTGAACATTCCGGAACCTTTGTGCATTCCGGAACCTTGGTACATTCCGGAATTCCGAACATTCCGGAACCTTGGTGCATTCCGGAACCTTGGTACATTCCGGAATTCCGAACATTCCGGAACCTTGGTGCATTCCGGAACTCTGACCATTCCGGTATTCCGAACATTCCGGAACCTTGGTGCATTCCGGAATTCCGAACATTCCGGAACCTTGGTGCATTCCGGAACTCTGAACATTCCGGAACTCTGAACATTCCGGAACTCTGAACATTCCGGAACTCTGAACATTCCGGAATTCCGAACATTCCGGAACCTTGGTGCATTCCGGAATTCCGAACATTCCGGAACCTTGGTGCATTCCGGAACTCTGAACATTCCGGAACTCTGAACATTCCGGAACTCTGAACATTCCGGAATTCCGAACATTCCGGAACCTTGGTGCATTCCGGAACTCTGAACATTCCGGAATTCCGAACATTCCGGAACCTTTGTGCATTCCGGAACCTTGGTACATTCCGGAATTCCGAACATTCCGGAACCTTGGTACATTCCGGAATTCCGAACATTCCGGAACTCTGAACATTCCGGAATTCCGAACATTCCGGAACTTTGGTGCATTCCGGAACTCTGAACACTCCGGAACTCTGAACATTCCGGAACCTTGGTGCATTCCGGAACTCTGAACATTCCGGAACCTTGGTGCATTCCGGAACCTTGGTGCATTCCGGAACTCTGAACATTCCGGAACTCTGAACATTCCGGAACTCTGAACATTCCGGAATTCCGAACATTCCGGAACCTTGGTGCATTCCGGAACTCTGAACATTCCGGAACTCTGAACATTCCGGAACTCTGAACATTCCGGAACTCTGAACATTCCGGAATTCCGAACATTCCGGAACCTTGGTGCATTCCGGAACTCTGAACATTCCGGAACTCTGAACATTCCGGAACCTTGGTACATTCCGGAATTCCGAACATTCCGGAACCTTGGTGCATTCCGGAATTCCGAACATTCCGGAACCTTGGTGCATTCCGGAACTCTGAACATTCCGGAACTCTGAACATTCCGGAACTCTGAACATTCCGGAACTCTGAACATTCCGGAATTCCGAACATTCCGGAACTCTGAACATTCCGGAATCTTGGTACATTCCGGAATTCCGAACATTCCGGAACCTTGGTGCATTCCGGAATTCCGAACATTCCGGAACCTTGGTGCATTCCGGAACTCTGAACATTCCGGAACTCTGAACATTCCGGAACTGAACATTCCGGAACCTTGGTGCATTCCGGAATTCCGAACATTCCGGAACCTTGGTGCATTCCGGAACTCTGAACATTCCGGAACTCTGAACATTCCGGAATTCCGAACATTCCGGAACTCTGAACATTCCGGAATCTTGGTACATTCCGGAATTCCGAACATTCCGGAACCTTGGTGCATTCCGGAATTCCGAACATTCCGGAACCTTGGTGCATTCCGGAACTCTGAACATTCCGGAACTCTGAACATTCCGGAACCTTGGTGCATTCCGGAACCTTGGTACATTCCGGAATTCCGAACATTCCGGAACCTTGGTGCATTCCGGAACTCTGACCATTCCGGAATTCCGAACATTCCGGAACCTTGGTGCATTCCGGAACTCTGAACATTCCGGAACTCTGAACATTCCGGAACCTTGGTGCATTCCGGAACCTTGGTGCATTCCGGAACTCTGAACATTCCGGAACTCTGAACATTCCGGAACTCTGAACATTCCGGAACTCTGAACATTCCGGAATTCCGAACATTCCGGAACTCTGAACATTCCGGAATCTTGGTGCATTCCGGAATTCCGAACATTCCGGAACCTTGGTGCATTCCGGAATTCCGAACATTCCGGAACCTTGGTGCATTCCGGAACTCTGAACATTCCGGAACTCTGAACATTCCGGAACCTTGGTGCATTCCGGAACCTTGGTACATTCCGGAATTCCGAACATTCCGGAACCTTGGTGCATTCCGGAACTCTGACCATTCCGGAATTCCGAACATTCCGGAACCTTGGTGCATTCCGGAACTCTGAACATTCCGGAACTCTGAACATTCCGGAACCTTGGTGCATTCCGGAACCTTGGTGCATTCCGGAACTCTGAACATTCCGGAACTCTGAACATTCCGGAACCTTGGTACATTCCGGAATTCCGAACATTCCAGAACCTTGGTGCATTCCGGAATTCCGAACATTCCGGAACCTTGGTGCATTCCGGAACTCTGAACATTCCGGAACTCTGAACATTCCGGAACCTTGGTGCATTCCGGAACCTTGATGCATTCCGGAACTCTGAACAGTCCGGAACTCTGAACATTCCGGAATTCCGAACATTCCGGAACCTTGGTGCATTCCGGAACTCTGAACATTCCGGAACTCTGAACATTCCGGAACTCTGAACATTCCGGAATTCCGAACATTCCGGAACCTTGGTGCATTCCGGAACTCTGAACATTCCGGAATTCCGAACATTCCGGAACCTTTGTGCATTCCGGAACCTTGGTACATTCCGGAATTCCGAACATTCCGGAACCTTGGTACATTCCGGAATTCCGAACATTCCGGAATTCTGAACATTCCGGAATTCCGAACATTCCGGAACCTTGGTGCATTCCGGAACTCTGAACATTCCGGAATTCCGAACATTCCGGAACCTTGGTGCATTCCGGAACTCTGAACATTCCGGAACTCTGAACATTCCGGAACCTTGGTGCATTCCGGAACCTTGGTGCATTCCGGAACTCTGAACATTCCGGAACTCTGAACATTCCGGAACCTTGGTACATTCCGGAATTCCGAACATTCCGGAACCTTGGTGCATTCCGGAATTCCGAACATTCCGGAACCTTGGTGCATTCCGGAACTCTGAACATTCCGGAACTCTGAACATTCCGGAATTCCGAACATTCCGGAACCTTGGTGCATTCCGGAATTCCGAACATTCCGGAACCTTGGTGCATTCCGGAACTCTGACCATTCCGGAATTCCGAACATTCCGGAACCTTGGTGCATTCCGGAACTCTGAACATTCCGGAACTCTGAACATTCCGGAACCTTGGTGCATTCCGGAACCTTGGTGCATTCCGGAACTCTGAACATTCCGGAACTCTGAACATTCCGGAACCTTGGTACATTCCGGAATTCCGAACATTCCGGAACCTTGGTGCATTCCGGAATTCCGAACATTCCGGAACCTTGGTGCATTCCGGAACTCTGAACATTCCGGAACTCTGAACATTCCGGAACCTTTGTGCATTCCGGAACCTTGGTACATTCCGGAATTCCGAACATTCCAGAACCTTGGTGCATTCCGGAACTCTGAACATTCCGGAACTCTGAACATTCCGGAACCTTGGTACATTCCGGAATTCCGAACATTCCGGAACCTTGGTGCATTCCGGAATTCCGAACATTCCGGAACCTTGGTGCATTCCGGAATTCCGAACATTCCGGAATTCCGAACATTCCGGAACCTTGGTGCATTCCGGAACTCTGAACATTCCGGAACTCTGAACATTCCGGAACCTTGGTGCATTCCGGAACCTTGATGCATTCCGGAACTCTGAACAGTCCGGAACTCTGAACATTCCGGAATTCCGAACATTCCGGAACCTTGGTGCATTCCGGAATTCCGAACATTCCGGAACTCTGAACATTCCGGAACCTTTGTGCATTCCGGAACCTTGGTACATTCCGGAATTCCGAACATTCCGGAACCTTGGTGCATTCCGGAACCTTGGTACATTCCGGAATTCCGAACATTCCGGAACCTTGGTGCATTCCGGAACCTTGGTGCATTCCGGAATTCCGAACATTCCGGAACCTTGGTGCATTCCGGAATTCCGAACATTCCGGAACCTTGGTGCATTCCGGAACTCTGAACATTCCGGAACTCTGAACATTCCGGAACTCTGAACATTCCGGAACTCTGAACATTCCGGAATTCCGAACATTCCGGAACCTTGGTGCATTCCGGAATTCCGAACATTCCGGAACCTTGGTGCATTCCGGAACTCTGAACATTCCGGAACTCTGAACATTCCGGAACTCTGAACATTCCGGAATTCCGAACATTCCGGAACCTTGGTGCATTCCGGAACTCTGAACATTCCGGAACTCTGAACATTCCGGAACCTTGGTACATTCCGGAATTCCGAACATTCCGGAACCTTGGTGCATTCCGGAATTCCGAACATTCCGGAACCTTGGTGCATTCCGGAACTCTGAACATTCCGGAACTCTGAACATTCCGGAACTCTGAACATTCCGGAACTCTGAACATTCCGGAATTCCGAACATTCCGGAACCTTGGTGCATTCCGGAACTCTGAACATTCCGGAATTCCGAACATTCCGGAACCTTTGTGCATTCCGGAACCTTGGTACATTCCGGAATTCCGAACATTCCGGAACCTTGGTACATTCCGGAATTCCGAACATTCCGGAATTCTGAACATTCCGGAATTCCGAACATTCCGGAACCTTGGTGCATTCCGGAACTCTGAACATTCCGGAATTCCGAACATTCCGGAACCTTGGTGCATTCCGGAACTCTGAACATTCCGGAACTCTGAACATTCCGGAACCTTGGTGCATTCCGGAACCTTGGTGCATTCCGGAACTCTGAACATTCCGGAACTCTGAACATTCCGGAACCTTGGTACATTCCGGAATTCCGAACATTCCGGAACCTTGGTGCATTCCGGAATTCCGAACATTCCGGAACCTTGGTGCATTCCGGAACTCTGAACATTCCGGAACTCTGAACATTCCGGAACCTTTGTGCATTCCGGAACCTTGGTACATTCCGGAATTCCGAACATTCCAGAACCTTGGTGCATTCCGGAACTCTGAACATTCCGGAACTCTGAACATTCCGGAACCTTGGTACATTCCGGAATTCCGAACATTCCGGAACCTTGGTGCATTCCGGAATTCCGAACATTCCGGAACCTTGGTGCATTCCGGAATTCCGAACATTCCGGAATTCCGAACATTCCGGAACCTTGGTGCATTCCGGAACTCTGAACATTCCGGAACTCTGAACATTCCGGAACCTTGGTGCATTCCGGAACCTTGATGCATTCCGGAACTCTGAACAGTCCGGAACTCTGAACATTCCGGAATTCCGAACATTCCGGAACCTTGGTGCATTCCGGAATTCCGAACATTCCGGAACTCTGAACATTCCGGAACCTTTGTGCATTCCGGAACCTTGGTACATTCCGGAATTCCGAACATTCCGGAACCTTGGTGCATTCCGGAACCTTGGTACATTCCGGAATTCCGAACATTCCGGAACCTTGGTGCATTCCGGAACTCTGACCATTCCGGTATTCCGAACATTCCGGAACCTTGGTGCATTCCGGAATTCCGAACATTCCGGAACCTTGGTGCATTCCGGAACTCTGAACATTCCGGAACTCTGAACATTCCGGAACTCTGAACATTCCGGAACTCTGAACATTCCGGAATTCCGAACATTCCGGAACCTTGGTGCATTCCGGAATTCCGAACATTCCGGAACCTTGGTGCATTCCGGAACTCTGAACATTCCGGAACTCTGAACATTCCGGAACTCTGAACATTCCGGAATTCCGAACATTCCGGAACCTTGGTGCATTCCGGAACTCTGAACATTCCGGAATTCCGAACATTCCGGAACCTTTGTGCATTCCGGAACCTTGGTACATTCCGGAATTCCGAACATTCCGGAACCTTGGTACATTCCGGAATTCCGAACATTCCGGAACTCTGAACATTCCGGAATTCCGAACATTCCGGAACTTTGGTGCATTCCGGAACTCTGAACACTCCGGAACTCTGAACATTCCGGAACCTTGGTGCATTCCGGAACTCTGAACATTCCGGAACCTTGGTGCATTCCGGAACCTTGGTGCATTCCGGAACTCTGAACATTCCGGAACTCTGAACATTCCGGAACTCTGAACATTCCGGAATTCCGAACATTCCGGAACCTTGGTGCATTCCGGAACTCTGAACATTCCGGAACTCTGAACATTCCGGAACTCTGAACATTCCGGAACTCTGAACATTCCGGAATTCCGAACATTCCGGAACCTTGGTGCATTCCGGAACTCTGAACATTCCGGAACTCTGAACATTCCGGAACCTTGGTACATTCCGGAATTCCGAACATTCCGGAACCTTGGTGCATTCCGGAATTCCGAACATTCCGGAACCTTGGTGCATTCCGGAACTCTGAACATTCCGGAACTCTGAACATTCCGGAACTCTGAACATTCCGGAACTCTGAACATTCCGGAATTCCGAACATTCCGGAACTCTGAACATTCCGGAATCTTGGTACATTCCGGAATTCCGAACATTCCGGAACCTTGGTGCATTCCGGAATTCCGAACATTCCGGAACCTTGGTGCATTCCGGAACTCTGAACATTCCGGAACTCTGAACATTCCGGAACTGAACATTCCGGAACCTTGGTGCATTCCGGAATTCCGAACATTCCGGAACCTTGGTGCATTCCGGAACTCTGAACATTCCGGAACTCTGAACATTCCGGAATTCCGAACATTCCGGAACTCTGAACATTCCGGAATCTTGGTACATTCCGGAATTCCGAACATTCCGGAACCTTGGTGCATTCCGGAATTCCGAACATTCCGGAACCTTGGTGCATTCCGGAACTCTGAACATTCCGGAACTCTGAACATTCCGGAACCTTGGTGCATTCCGGAACCTTGGTACATTCCGGAATTCCGAACATTCCGGAACCTTGGTGCATTCCGGAACTCTGACCATTCCGGAATTCCGAACATTCCGGAACCTTGGTGCATTCCGGAACTCTGAACATTCCGGAACTCTGAACATTCCGGAACCTTGGTGCATTCCGGAACCTTGGTGCATTCCGGAACTCTGAACATTCCGGAACTCTGAACATTCCGGAACTCTGAACATTCCGGAACTCTGAACATTCCGGAATTCCGAACATTCCGGAACTCTGAACATTCCGGAATCTTGGTGCATTCCGGAATTCCGAACATTCCGGAACCTTGGTGCATTCCGGAATTCCGAACATTCCGGAACCTTGGTGCATTCCGGAACTCTGAACATTCCGGAACTCTGAACATTCCGGAACCTTGGTGCATTCCGGAACCTTGGTACATTCCGGAATTCCGAACATTCCGGAACCTTGGTGCATTCCGGAACTCTGACCATTCCGGAATTCCGAACATTCCGGAACCTTGGTGCATTCCGGAACTCTGAACATTCCGGAACTCTGAACATTCCGGAACCTTGGTGCATTCCGGAACCTTGGTGCATTCCGGAACTCTGAACATTCCGGAACTCTGAACATTCCGGAACCTTGGTACATTCCGGAATTCCGAACATTCCAGAACCTTGGTGCATTCCGGAATTCCGAACATTCCGGAACCTTGGTGCATTCCGGAACTCTGAACATTCCGGAACTCTGAACATTCCGGAACCTTGGTGCATTCCGGAACCTTGATGCATTCCGGAACTCTGAACAGTCCGGAACTCTGAACATTCCGGAATTCCGAACATTCCGGAACCTTGGTGCATTCCGGAACTCTGAACATTCCGGAACTCTGAACATTCCGGAACTCTGAACATTCCGGAATTCCGAACATTCCGGAACCTTGGTGCATTCCGGAACTCTGAACATTCCGGAATTCCGAACATTCCGGAACCTTTGTGCATTCCGGAACCTTGGTACATTCCGGAATTCCGAACATTCCGGAACCTTGGTACATTCCGGAATTCCGAACATTCCGGAATTCTGAACATTCCGGAATTCCGAACATTCCGGAACCTTGGTGCATTCCGGAACTCTGAACATTCCGGAATTCCGAACATTCCGGAACCTTGGTGCATTCCGGAACTCTGAACATTCCGGAACTCTGAACATTCCGGAACCTTGGTGCATTCCGGAACCTTGGTGCATTCCGGAACTCTGAACATTCCGGAACTCTGAACATTCCGGAACCTTGGTACATTCCGGAATTCCGAACATTCCGGAACCTTGGTGCATTCCGGAATTCCGAACATTCCGGAACCTTGGTGCATTCCGGAACTCTGAACATTCCGGAACTCTGAACATTCCGGAATTCCGAACATTCCGGAACCTTGGTGCATTCCGGAATTCCGAACATTCCGGAACTCTGAACATTCCGGAACCTTTGTGCATTCCGGAACCTTGGTACATTCCGGAATTCCGAACATTCCAGAACCTTGGTGCATTCCGGAACTCTGAACATTCCGGAACTCTGAACATTCCGGAACCTTGGTACATTCCGGAATTCCGAACATTCCGGAACCTTGGTGCATTCCGGAATTCCGAACATTCCGGAACCTTGGTGCATTCCGGAATTCCGAACATTCCGGAATTCCGAACATTCCGGAACCTTGGTGCATTCCGGAACTCTGAACATTCCGGAACTCTGAACATTCCGGAACCTTGGTGCATTCCGGAACCTTGATGCATTCCGGAACTCTGAACAGTCCGGAACTCTGAACATTCCGGAATTCCGAACATTCCGGAACCTTGGTGCATTCCGGAATTCCGAACATTCCGGAACTCTGAACATTCCGGAACCTTTGTGCATTCCGGAACCTTGGTACATTCCGGAATTCCGAACATTCCGGAACCTTGGTGCATTCCGGAACCTTGGTACATTCCGGAATTCCGAACATTCCGGAACCTTGGTGCATTCCGGAACTCTGACCATTCCGGTATTCCGAACATTCCGGAACCTTGGTGCATTCCGGAATTCCGAACATTCCGGAACCTTGGTGCATTCCGGAACTCTGAACATTCCGGAACTCTGAACATTCCGGAACTCTGAACATTCCGGAACTCTGAACATTCCGGAATTCCGAACATTCCGGAACCTTGGTGCATTCCGGAATTCCGAACATTCCGGAACCTTGGTGCATTCCGGAACTCTGAACATTCCGGAACTCTGAACATTCCGGAACTCTGAACATTCCGGAATTCCGAACATTCCGGAACCTTGGTGCATTCCGGAACTCTGAACATTCCGGAATTCCGAACATTCCGGAACCTTTGTGCATTCCGGAACCTTGGTACATTCCGGAATTCCGAACATTCCGGAACCTTGGTACATTCCGGAATTCCGAACATTCCGGAACTCTGAACATTCCGGAATTCCGAACATTCCGGAACTTTGGTGCATTCCGGAACTCTGAACACTCCGGAACTCTGAACATTCCGGAACCTTGGTGCATTCCGGAACTCTGAACATTCCGGAACCTTGGTGCATTCCGGAACCTTGGTGCATTCCGGAACTCTGAACATTCCGGAACTCTGAACATTCCGGAACTCTGAACATTCCGGAATTCCGAACATTCCGGAACCTTGGTGCATTCCGGAACTCTGAACATTCCGGAACTCTGAACATTCCGGAACTCTGAACATTCCGGAACTCTGAACATTCCGGAATTCCGAACATTCCGGAACCTTGGTGCATTCCGGAACTCTGAACATTCCGGAACTCTGAACATTCCGGAACCTTGGTACATTCCGGAATTCCGAACATTCCGGAACCTTGGTGCATTCCGGAATTCCGAACATTCCGGAACCTTGGTGCATTCCGGAACTCTGAACATTCCGGAACTCTGAACATTCCGGAACTCTGAACATTCCGGAACTCTGAACATTCCGGAATTCCGAACATTCCGGAACTCTGAACATTCCGGAATCTTGGTACATTCCGGAATTCCGAACATTCCGGAACCTTGGTGCATTCCGGAATTCCGAACATTCCGGAACCTTGGTGCATTCCGGAACTCTGAACATTCCGGAACTCTGAACATTCCGGAACCTTGGTGCATTCCGGAACCTTGGTACATTCCGGAATTCCGAACATTCCGGAACCTTGGTGCATTCCGGAACTCTGACCATTCCGGAATTCCGAACATTCCGGAACCTTGGTGCATTCCGGAACTCTGAACATTCCGGAACTCTGAACATTCCGGAACCTTGGTGCATTCCGGAACCTTGGTGCATTCCGGAACTCTGAACATTCCGGAACTCTGAACATTCCGGAACCTTGGTGCATTCCGGAATTCCGAACATTCCGGAACCTTGGTGCATTCCGGAACTCTGAACATTCCGGAACTCTGAACATTCCGGAACCTTGGTGCATTCCGGAACCTTGATGCATTCCGGAACTCTGAACAGTCCGGAACTCTGAACATTCCGGAATTCCGAACATTCCGGAACCTTGGTGCATTCCGGAACTCTGAACATTCCGGAACTCTGAACATTCCGGAACTCTGAACATTCCGGAATTCCGAACATTCCGGAACCTTGGTGCATTCCGGAACTCTGAACATTCCGGAATTCCGAACATTCCGGAACCTTGGTGCATTCCGGAACTCTGAACATTCCGGAACTCTGAACATTCCGGAATTCCGAACATTCCGGAACCTTGGTGCATTCCGGAATTCCGAAAATTCCGGAACTCTGAACATTCCGGAACATTTGTGCATTCCGGAACCTTGGTACATTCCGGAATTCCGAACATTCCGGAACCTTGGTGCATTCCGGAACTCTGAACATTCCGGAACTCTGAACATTCCGGAACTCTGAACATTCCGGAACTCTGAACATTCCGGAATTCCGAACATTCCGGAACCTTGGTGCATTCCGGAACTCTGAACATTCCGGAACTCTGAACATTCCGGAACCTTGGTACATTCCGGAATTCCGAACATTCCGGAACCTTGGTGCATTCCGGAATTCCGAACATTCCGGAACCTTGGTGCATTCCGGAACTCTGAACATTCCGGAACTCTGAACATTCCGGAACTCTGAACATTCCGGAACTCTGAACATTCCGGAATTCCGAACATTCCGGAACCTTGGTGCATTCCGGAACTCTGAACATTCCGGAACCTTGGTACATTCCGGAATTCCGAACATTCCGGAACCTTGGTGCATTCCGGAACTCTGAACATTCCGGAACTGAACATTCCGGAACCTTGGTGCATTCCGGAATTCCGAACATTCCGGAACCTTGGTGCATTCCGGAACTCTGAACATTCCGGAACTCTGAACATTCCGGAACCTTGGTGCATTCCGGAACCTTGGTACATTCCGGAATTCCGAACATTCCGGAACCTTGGTGCATTCCGGAACTCTGACCATTCCGGAACTCTGAACATTCCGGAACCTTGGTACATTCCGGAATTCCGAACATTCCGGAACCTTGGTGCATTCCGGAACTCTGAACATTCCGGAACTCTGAACATTCCGGAACCTTGGTGCATTCCGGAACCTTGGTGCATTCCGGAACTCTGAACATTCCGGAACTCTGAACATTCCGGAACTCTGAACATTCCGGAACTCTGAACATTCCGGAATTCCGAACATTCCGGAACTCTGAACATTCCGGAATCTTGGTGCATTCCGGAATTCCGAACATTCCGGAACCTTGGTGCATTCCGGAATTCCGAACATTCCGGAACCTTGGTGCATTCCGGAACTCTGAACATTCCGGAACTCTGAACATTCCGGAACCTTGGTGCATTCCGGAACCTTGGTACATTCCGGAATTCCGAACATTCCGGAACCTTGGTGCATTCCGGAACTCTGACCATTCCGGAATTCCGAACATTCCGGAACCTTGGTGCATTCCGGAACTCTGAACATTCCGGAACTCTGAACATTCCGGAACCTTGGTGCATTCCGGAACCTTGGTGCATTCCGGAACTCTGAACATTCCGGAACTCTGAACATTCCGGAACCTTGGTACATTCCGGAATTCCGAACATTCCAGAACCTTGGTGCATTCCGGAATTCCGAACATTCCGGAACCTTGGTGCATTCCGGAACTCTGAACATTCCGGAACTCTGAACATTCCGGAACCTTGGTGCATTCCGGAACCTTGATGCATTCCGGAACTCTGAACAGTCCGGAACTCTGAACATTCCGGAATTCCGAACATTCCGGAACCTTGGTGCATTCCGGAACTCTGAACATTCCGGAACTCTGAACATTCCGGAACTCTGAACATTCCGGAATTCCGAACATTCCGGAACCTTGGTGCATTCCGGAACTCTGAACATTCCGGAATTCCGAACATTCCGGAACCTTTGTGCATTCCGGAACCTTGGTACATTCCGGAATTCCGAACATTCCGGAACCTTGGTACATTCCGGAATTCCGAACATTCCGGAATTCTGAACATTCCGGAATTCCGAACATTCCGGAACCTTGGTGCATTCCGGAACTCTGAACATTCCGGAATTCCGAACATTCCGGAACCTTGGTGCATTCCGGAACTCTGAACATTCCGGAACTCTGAACATTCCGGAACCTTGGTGCATTCCGGAACCTTGGTGCATTCCGGAACTCTGAACATTCCGGAACTCTGAACATTCCGGAACCTTGGTACATTCCGGAATTCCGAACATTCCGGAACCTTGGTGCATTCCGGAATTCCGAACATTCCGGAACCTTGGTGCATTCCGGAACTCTGAACATTCCGGAACTCTGAACATTCCGGAATTCCGAACATTCCGGAACCTTGGTGCATTCCGGAATTCCGAACATTCCGGAACTCTGAACATTCCGGAACCTTTGTGCATTCCGGAACCTTGGTACATTCCGGAATTCCGAACATTCCAGAACCTTGGTGCATTCCGGAACTCTGAACATTCCGGAACTCTGAACATTCCGGAACCTTGGTACATTCCGGAATTCCGAACATTCCGGAACCTTGGTGCATTCCGGAATTCCGAACATTCCGGAACCTTGGTGCATTCCGGAATTCCGAACATTCCGGAATTCCGAACATTCCGGAACCTTGGTGCATTCCGGAACTCTGAACATTCCGGAACTCTGAACATTCCGGAACCTTGGTGCATTCCGGAACCTTGATGCATTCCGGAACTCTGAACAGTCCGGAACTCTGAACATTCCGGAATTCCGAACATTCCGGAACCTTGGTGCATTCCGGAATTCCGAACATTCCGGAACTCTGAACATTCCGGAACCTTTGTGCATTCCGGAACCTTGGTACATTCCGGAATTCCGAACATTCCGGAACCTTGGTGCATTCCGGAACCTTGGTACATTCCGGAATTCCGAACATTCCGGAACCTTGGTGCATTCCGGAACTCTGACCATTCCGGTATTCCGAACATTCCGGAACCTTGGTGCATTCCGGAATTCCGAACATTCCGGAACCTTGGTGCATTCCGGAACTCTGAACATTCCGGAACTCTGAACATTCCGGAACTCTGAACATTCCGGAACTCTGAACATTCCGGAATTCCGAACATTCCGGAACCTTGGTGCATTCCGGAATTCCGAACATTCCGGAACCTTGGTGCATTCCGGAACTCTGAACATTCCGGAACTCTGAACATTCCGGAACTCTGAACATTCCGGAATTCCGAACATTCCGGAACCTTGGTGCATTCCGGAACTCTGAACATTCCGGAATTCCGAACATTCCGGAACCTTTGTGCATTCCGGAACCTTGGTACATTCCGGAATTCCGAACATTCCGGAACCTTGGTACATTCCGGAATTCCGAACATTCCGGAACTCTGAACATTCCGGAATTCCGAACATTCCGGAACTTTGGTGCATTCCGGAACTCTGAACACTCCGGAACTCTGAACATTCCGGAACCTTGGTGCATTCCGGAACTCTGAACATTCCGGAACCTTGGTGCATTCCGGAACCTTGGTGCATTCCGGAACTCTGAACATTCCGGAACTCTGAACATTCCGGAACTCTGAACATTCCGGAATTCCGAACATTCCGGAACCTTGGTGCATTCCGGAACTCTGAACATTCCGGAACTCTGAACATTCCGGAACTCTGAACATTCCGGAACTCTGAACATTCCGGAATTCCGAACATTCCGGAACCTTGGTGCATTCCGGAACTCTGAACATTCCGGAACTCTGAACATTCCGGAACCTTGGTACATTCCGGAATTCCGAACATTCCGGAACCTTGGTGCATTCCGGAATTCCGAACATTCCGGAACCTTGGTGCATTCCGGAACTCTGAACATTCCGGAACTCTGAACATTCCGGAACTCTGAACATTCCGGAACTCTGAACATTCCGGAATTCCGAACATTCCGGAACTCTGAACATTCCGGAATCTTGGTACATTCCGGAATTCCGAACATTCCGGAACCTTGGTGCATTCCGGAATTCCGAACATTCCGGAACCTTGGTGCATTCCGGAACTCTGAACATTCCGGAACTCTGAACATTCCGGAACCTTGGTGCATTCCGGAACCTTGGTACATTCCGGAATTCCGAACATTCCGGAACCTTGGTGCATTCCGGAACTCTGACCATTCCGGAATTCCGAACATTCCGGAACCTTGGTGCATTCCGGAACTCTGAACATTCCGGAACTCTGAACATTCCGGAACCTTGGTGCATTCCGGAACCTTGGTGCATTCCGGAACTCTGAACATTCCGGAACTCTGAACATTCCGGAACCTTGGTGCATTCCGGAATTCCGAACATTCCGGAACCTTGGTGCATTCCGGAACTCTGAACATTCCGGAACTCTGAACATTCCGGAACCTTGGTGCATTCCGGAACCTTGATGCATTCCGGAACTCTGAACAGTCCGGAACTCTGAACATTCCGGAATTCCGAACATTCCGGAACCTTGGTGCATTCCGGAACTCTGAACATTCCGGAACTCTGAACATTCCGGAACTCTGAACATTCCGGAATTCCGAACATTCCGGAACCTTGGTGCATTCCGGAACTCTGAACATTCCGGAATTCCGAACATTCCGGAACCTTGGTGCATTCCGGAACTCTGAACATTCCGGAACTCTGAACATTCCGGAATTCCGAACATTCCGGAACCTTGGTGCATTCCGGAATTCCGAAAATTCCGGAACTCTGAACATTCCGGAACATTTGTGCATTCCGGAACCTTGGTACATTCCGGAATTCCGAACATTCCGGAACCTTGGTGCATTCCGGAACTCTGAACATTCCGGAACTCTGAACATTCCGGAACTCTGAACATTCCGGAACTCTGAACATTCCGGAATTCCGAACATTCCGGAACCTTGGTGCATTCCGGAACTCTGAACATTCCGGAACTCTGAACATTCCGGAACCTTGGTACATTCCGGAATTCCGAACATTCCGGAACCTTGGTGCATTCCGGAATTCCGAACATTCCGGAACCTTGGTGCATTCCGGAACTCTGAACATTCCGGAACTCTGAACATTCCGGAACTCTGAACATTCCGGAACTCTGAACATTCCGGAATTCCGAACATTCCGGAACCTTGGTGCATTCCGGAACTCTGAACATTCCGGAACCTTGGTACATTCCGGAATTCCGAACATTCCGGAACCTTGGTGCATTCCGGAACTCTGAACATTCCGGAACTGAACATTCCGGAACCTTGGTGCATTCCGGAATTCCGAACATTCCGGAACCTTGGTGCATTCCGGAACTCTGAACATTCCGGAACTCTGAACATTCCGGAACTCTGAACATTCCGGAACTCTGAACATTCCGGAATTCCGAACATTCCGGAACTCTGAACATTCCGGAATCTTGGTACATTCCGGAATTCCGAACATTCCGGAACCTTGGTGCATTCCGGAATTCCGAACATTCCGGAACCTTGGTGCATTCCGGAACTCTGAACATTCCGGAACTCTGAACATTCCGGAACCTTGGTGCATTCCGGAACCTTGGTACATTCCGGAATTCCGAACATTCCGGAACCTTGGTGCATTCCGGAACTCTGACCATTCCGGAATTCCGAACATTCCGGAACCTTGGTGCATTCCGGAACTCTGAACATTCCGGAACTCTGAACATTCCGGAACCTTGGTGCATTCCGGAACCTTGGTGCATTCCGGAACTCTGAACATTCCGGAACTCTGAACATTCCGGAACTCTGAACATTCCGGAACTCTGAACATTCCGGAATTCCGAACATTCCGGAACTCTGAACATTCCGGAATCTTGGTACATTCCGGAATTCCGAACATTCCGGAACCTTGGTGCATTCCGGAATTCCGAACATTCCGGAACCTTGGTGCATTCCGGAACTCTGAACATTCCGGAACTCTGAACATTCCGGAACCTTGGTGCATTCCGGAACCTTGGTACATTCCGGAATTCCGAACATTCCGGAACCTTGGTGCATTCCGGAACTCTGACCATTCCGGAATTCCGAACATTCCGGAACCTTGGTGCATTCCGGAACTCTGAACATTCCGGAACTCTGAACATTCCGGAACCTTGGTGCATTCCGGAACCTTGGTGCATTCCGGAACTCTGAACATTCCGGAACTCTGAACATTCCGGAACCTTGGTACATTCCGGAATTCCGAACATTCCAGAACCTTGGTGCATTCCGGAATTCCGAACATTCCGGAACCTTGGTGCATTCCGGAACTCTGAACATTCCGGAACTCTGAACATTCCGGAACCTTGGTGCATTCCGGAACCTTGATGCATTCCGGAACTCTGAACAGTCCGGAACTCTGAACATTCCGGAATTCCGAACATTCCGGAACCTTGGTGCATTCCGGAACTCTGAACATTCCGGAACTCTTAACATTCCGGAACTCTGAACATTCCGGAATTCCGAACATTCCGGAACCTTGGTGCATTCCGGAACTCTGAACATTCCGGAATTCCGAACATTCCGGAACCTTGGTGCATTCCGGAACTCTGAACATTCCGGAATTCCGAACATTCCGGAACCTTGGTGCATTCCGGAATTCCGAACATTCCGGAACTCTGAACATTCCGGAACATTTGTGCATTCCGGAACCTTGGTACATTCCGGAATTCCGAACATTCCGGAACCTTGGTGCATTCCGGAACTCTGAACATTCCGGAACTCTGAACATTCCGGAACTCTGAACATTCCGGAATTCCGAACATTCCGGAACCTTGGTGCATTCCGGAACTCTGAACATTCCGGAATTCCGAACATTCCGGAACCTTGGTGCATTCCGGAACTCTGAACATTCCGGAACTCTGAACATTCCGGAATTCCGAACATTCCGGAACCTTGGTGCATTCCGGAATTCCGAACATTCCGGAACTCTGAACATTCCGGAACATTTGTGCATTCCGGAATTCCGAACATTCCGGAACCTTGGTGCATTCCGGAATTCCGAACATTCCGGAACCTTGGTGCATTCCGGAACTCTGAACATTCCGGAACTCTGAACATTCCGGAACCTTGGTACATTCCGGAATTCCGAACATTCCGGAACCTTGGTGCATTCCGGAATTCCGAACATTCCGGAACCTTGGTGCATTCCGGAACTCTGAACATTCCGGAACCTTGATGCATTCCGGAACCTTGATGCATTCCGGAACTCTGAACAGTCCGGAACTCTGAACATTCCGGAATTCCGAACATTCCGGAACCTTGGTGCATTCCGGAACTCTGAACATTCCGGAACCTTGGTGCATTCCGGAACCTTGATGCATTCCGGAATTCCGAACATTCCGGAACCTTGGTGCATTCCGGAACTCTGAACATTCCGGAACTCTGAACATTCCGGAACTCTGAACATTCCGGAATTCCGAACATTCCGGAACCTTGGTGCATTCCGGAACTCTGAACATTCCGGAATTCCGAACATTCCGGAACCTTGGTGCATTCCGGAACTCTGAACAGTCCGGAACTCTGAACATTCCGGAATTCCGAACATTCCGGAACCTTGGTGCATTCCGGAACTCTGAACAGTCCGGAACTCTGAACATTCCGGAACTCTGAACATTCCGGAATTCCGAACATTCCGGAACCTTGGTGCATTCCGGAACTCTGAACATTCCGGAATTCCGAACATTCCGGAACCTTGGTGCATTCCGGAACTCTGAACATTCCGGAACTCTGAACATTCCGGAATTCCGAACATTCCGGAACCTTGGTGCATTCCGGAATTCCGAACATTCCGGAACTCTGAACATTCCGGAACATTTGTGCATTCCGGAACCTTGGTACATTCCGGAATTCCGAACATTCCGGAACCTTGGTGCATTCCGGAACTCTGAACATTCCGGAACTCTGAACATTCCGGAACCTTGGTGCATTCCGGAACCTTGGTGCATTCCGGAACTCTGAACATTCCGGAACTCTGAACATTCCGGAACCTTGGTACATTCCGGAATTCCGAACATTCCGGAACCTTGGTGCATTCCGGAATTCCGAACATTCCGGAACCTTGGTGCATTCCGGAACTCTGAACATTCCGGAACCTTGGTGCATTCCGGAACCTTGATGCATTCCGGAACTCTGAACAGTCCGGAACTCTGAACATTCCGGAATTCCGAACATTCCGGAACCTTGGTGCATTCCGGAATTCCGAACATTCCGGAACTCTGAACATTCCGGAACCTTTGTGCATTCCGGAACCTTGGTACATTCCGGAATTCCGAACATTCCGGAACCTTGGTGCATTCCGGAACTCTGAACATTCCGGAATTCCGAACATTCCGGAACCTTGGTGCATTCCGGAACTCTGAACATTCCGGAACTCTGAACATTCCGGAACCTTGGTGCATTCCGGAACCTTGATGCATTCCGGAACTCTGAACAGTCCGGAACTCTGAACATTCCGGAATTCCGAACATTCCGGAACCTTGGTGCATTCCGGAATTCCGAACATTCCGGAACCTTGGTGCATTCCGGAACTCTGAACATTCCGGAACTCTGAACATTCCGGAACTCTGAACATTCCGGAATTCCGAACATTCCGGAACCTTGGTGCATTCCGGAACTCTGAACATTCCGGAACTCTGAACATTCCGGAATTCCGAACATTCCGGAACTCTGAACATTCCGGAATCTTGGTACATTCCGGAATTCCGAACATTCCGGAACCTTGGTGCATTCCGGAATTCCGAACATTCCGGAACCTTGGTGCATTCCGGAACTCTGAACATTCCGGAACTCTGAACATTCCGGAACCTTGGTGCATTCCGGAACCTTGGTACATTCCGGAATTCCGAACATTCCGGAACCTTGGTGCATTCCGGAACTCTGACCATTCCGGAATTCCGAACATTCCGGAACCTTGGTGCATTCCGGAACTCTGAACATTCCGGAACTCTGAACATTCCGGAACCTTGGTGCATTCCGGAACCTTGGTGCATTCCGGAACTCTGAACATTCCGGAACTCTGAACATTCCGGAACTCTGAACATTCCGGAACTCTGAACATTCCGGAATTCCGAACATTCCGGAACTCTGAACATTCCGGAATCTTGGTACATTCCGGAATTCCGAACATTCCGGAACCTTGGTGCATTCCGGAATTCCGAACATTCCGGAACCTTGGTGCATTCCGGAACTCTGAACATTCCGGAACTCTGAACATTCCGGAACCTTGGTGCATTCCGGAACCTTGGTACATTCCGGAATTCCGAACATTCCGGAACCTTGGTGCATTCCGGAACTCTGACCATTCCGGAATTCCGAACATTCCGGAACCTTGGTGCATTCCGGAACTCTGAACATTCCGGAACTCTGAACATTCCGGAACCTTGGTGCATTCCGGAACCTTGGTGCATTCCGGAACTCTGAACATTCCGGAACTCTGAACATTCCGGAACCTTGGTACATTCCGGAATTCCGAACATTCCAGAACCTTGGTGCATTCCGGAATTCCGAACATTCCGGAACCTTGGTGCATTCCGGAACTCTGAACATTCCGGAACTCTGAACATTCCGGAACCTTGGTGCATTCCGGAACCTTGATGCATTCCGGAACTCTGAACAGTCCGGAACTCTGAACATTCCGGAATTCCGAACATTCCGGAACCTTGGTGCATTCCGGAACTCTGAACATTCCGGAACTCTTAACATTCCGGAACTCTGAACATTCCGGAATTCCGAACATTCCGGAACCTTGGTGCATTCCGGAACTCTGAACATTCCGGAATTCCGAACATTCCGGAACCTTGGTGCATTCCGGAACTCTGAACATTCCGGAATTCCGAACATTCCGGAACCTTGGTGCATTCCGGAATTCCGAACATTCCGGAACTCTGAACATTCCGGAACATTTGTGCATTCCGGAACCTTGGTACATTCCGGAATTCCGAACATTCCGGAACCTTGGTGCATTCCGGAACTCTGAACATTCCGGAACTCTGAACATTCCGGAACTCTGAACATTCCGGAATTCCGAACATTCCGGAACCTTGGTGCATTCCGGAACTCTGAACATTCCGGAATTCCGAACATTCCGGAACCTTGGTGCATTCCGGAACTCTGAACATTCCGGAACTCTGAACATTCCGGAATTCCGAACATTCCGGAACCTTGGTGCATTCCGGAATTCCGAACATTCCGGAACTCTGAACATTCCGGAACATTTGTGCATTCCGGAATTCCGAACATTCCGGAACCTTGGTGCATTCCGGAATTCCGAACATTCCGGAACCTTGGTGCATTCCGGAACTCTGAACATTCCGGAACTCTGAACATTCCGGAACCTTGGTACATTCCGGAATTCCGAACATTCCGGAACCTTGGTGCATTCCGGAATTCCGAACATTCCGGAACCTTGGTGCATTCCGGAACTCTGAACATTCCGGAACCTTGATGCATTCCGGAACCTTGATGCATTCCGGAACTCTGAACAGTCCGGAACTCTGAACATTCCGGAATTCCGAACATTCCGGAACCTTGGTGCATTCCGGAACTCTGAACATTCCGGAACCTTGGTGCATTCCGGAACCTTGATGCATTCCGGAACTCTGAACAGTCCGGAACTCTGAACATTCCGGAATTCCGAACATTCCGGAACCTTGGTGCATTCCGGAACTCTGAACATTCCGGAACTCTGAACATTCCGGAACTCTGAACATTCCGGAATTCCGAACATTCCGGAACCTTGGTGCATTCCGGAACTCTGAACATTCCGGAATTCCGAACATTCCGGAACCTTGGTGCATTCCGGAACTCTGAACAGTCCGGAACTCTGAACATTCCGGAATTCCGAACATTCCGGAACCTTGGTGCATTCCGGAACTCTGAACAGTCCGGAACTCTGAACATTCCGGAACTCTGAACATTCCGGAATTCCGAACATTCCGGAACCTTGGTGCATTCCGGAACTCTGAACATTCCGGAATTCCGAACATTCCGGAACCTTGGTGCATTCCGGAACTCTGAACATTCCGGAACTCTGAACATTCCGGAATTCCGAACATTCCGGAACCTTGGTGCATTCCGGAATTCCGAACATTCCGGAACTCTGAACATTCCGGAACATTTGTGCATTCCGGAACCTTGGTACATTCCGGAATTCCGAACATTCCGGAACCTTGGTGCATTCCGGAACTCTGAACATTCCGGAACTCTGAACATTCCGGAACCTTGGTGCATTCCGGAACCTTGGTGCATTCCGGAACTCTGAACATTCCGGAACTCTGAACATTCCGGAACCTTGGTACATTCCGGAATTCCGAACATTCCGGAACCTTGGTGCATTCCGGAATTCCGAACATTCCGGAACCTTGGTGCATTCCGGAACTCTGAACATTCCGGAACCTTGGTGCATTCCGGAACCTTGATGCATTCCGGAACTCTGAACAGTCCGGAACTCTGAACATTCCGGAATTCCGAACATTCCGGAACCTTGGTGCATTCCGGAATTCCGAACATTCCGGAACTCTGAACATTCCGGAACCTTTGTGCATTCCGGAACCTTGGTACATTCCGGAATTCCGAACATTCCGGAACCTTGGTGCATTCCGGAACTCTGAACATTCCGGAATTCCGAACATTCCGGAACCTTGGTGCATTCCGGAACTCTGAACATTCCGGAACTCTGAACATTCCGGAACCTTGGTGCATTCCGGAACCTTGATGCATTCCGGAACTCTGAACAGTCCGGAACTCTGAACATTCCGGAATTCCGAACATTCCGGAACCTTGGTGCATTCCGGAATTCCGAACATTCCGGAACCTTGGTGCATTCCGGAACTCTGAACATTCCGGAACTCTGAACATTCCGGAACTCTGAACATTCCGGAATTCCGAACATTCCGGAACCTTGGTGCATTCCGGAACTCTGAACATTCCGGAACTCTGAACATTCCGGAACTCTGAACATTCCGGAATTCCGAACATTCCGGAACCTTGGTGCATTCCGGAACTCTGAACATTCCGGAATTCCGAACATTCCGGAACCTTGGTGCATTCCGGAACTCTGAACATTCCGGAACTCTGAACATTCCGGAATTCCGAACATTCCGGAACTTTGGTGCATTCCGGAACTCTGAACACTCCGGAACTCTGAACATTCCGGAACCTTGGTGCATTCCGGAACTCTGAACATTCCGGAACCTTGGTGCATTCCGGAACCTTGGTGCATTCCGGAACTCTGAACATTCCGGAACTCTGAACATTCCGGAACTCTGAACATTCCGGAATTCCGAACATTCCGGAACCTTGGTGCATTCCGGAACTCTGAACATTCCGGAACTCTGAACATTCCGGAACTCTGAACATTCCGGAACTCTGAACATTCCGGAATTCCGAACATTCCGGAACCTTGGTGCATTCCGGAACTCTGAACATTCCGGAACTCTGAACATTCCGGAACCTTGGTACATTCCGGAATTCCGAACATTCCGGAACCTTGGTGCATTCCGGAATTCCGAACATTCCGGAACCTTGGTGCATTCCGGAACTCTGAACATTCCGGAACTCTGAACATTCCGGAACTCTGAACATTCCGGAACTCTGAACATTCCGGAATTCCGAACATTCCGGAACTCTGAACATTCCGGAATCTTGGTACATTCCGGAATTCCGAACATTCCGGAACCTTGGTGCATTCCGGAATTCCGAACATTCCGGAACCTTGGTGCATTCCGGAACTCTGAACATTCCGGAACTCTGAACATTCCGGAACCTTGGTGCATTCCGGAACCTTGGTACATTCCGGAATTCCGAACATTCCGGAACCTTGGTGCATTCCGGAACTCTGACCATTCCGGAATTCCGAACATTCCGGAACCTTGGTGCATTCCGGAACTCTGAACATTCCGGAACTCTGAACATTCCGGAACCTTGGTGCATTCCGGAACCTTGGTGCATTCCGGAACTCTGAACATTCCGGAACTCTGAACATTCCGGAACCTTGGTGCATTCCGGAATTCCGAACATTCCGGAACCTTGGTGCATTCCGGAACTCTGAACATTCCGGAACTCTGAACATTCCGGAACCTTGGTGCATTCCGGAACCTTGATGCATTCCGGAACTCTGAACAGTCCGGAACTCTGAACATTCCGGAATTCCGAACATTCCGGAACCTTGGTGCATTCCGGAACTCTGAACATTCCGGAACTCTGAACATTCCGGAACTCTGAACATTCCAGAATTCCGAACATTCCGGAACCTTGGTGCATTCCGGAACTCTGAACATTCCGGAATTCCGAACATTCCGGAACCTTGGTGCATTCCGGAACTCTGAACATTCCGGAACTCTGAACATTCCGGAATTCCGAACATTCCGGAACCTTGGTGCATTCCGGAATTCCGAAAATTCCGGAACTCTGAACATTCCGGAACATTTGTGCATTCCGGAACCTTGGTACATTCCGGAATTCCGAACATTCCGGAACCTTGGTGCATTCCGGAACTCTGAACATTCCGGAACTCTGAACATTCCGGAACTCTGAACATTCCGGAACTCTGAACATTCCGGAATTCCGAACATTCCGGAACCTTGGTGCATTCCGGAACTCTGAACATTCCGGAACTCTGAACATTCCGGAACTCTGAACATTCCGGAATTCCGAACATTCCGGAACCTTGGTGCATTCCGGAACTCTGAACATTCCGGAACTCTGAACATTCCGGAACCTTGGTACATTCCGGAATTCCGAACATTCCGGAACCTTGGTGCATTCCGGAATTCCGAACATTCCGGAACCTTGGTGCATTCCGGAACTCTGAACATTCCGGAACTCTGAACATTCCGGAACTCTGAACATTCCGGAACTCTGAACATTCCGGAATTCCGAACATTCCGGAACCTTGGTGCATTCCGGAACTCTGAACATTCCGGAACTCTGAACATTCCGGAACTCTGAACATTCCGGAACTCTGAACATTCCGGAATTCCGAACATTCCGGAACTCTGAACATTCCGGAATCTTGGTACATTCCGGAATTCCGAACATTCCGGAACCTTGGTGCATTCCGGAATTCCGAACATTCCGGAACCTTGGTGCATTCCGGAACTCTGAACATTCCGGAACTCTGAACATTCCGGAACCTTGGTGCATTCCGGAACCTTGGTACATTCCGGAATTCCGAACATTCCGGAACCTTGGTGCATTCCGGAACTCTGACCATTCCGGAATTCCGAACATTCCGGAACCTTGGTGCATTCCGGAACTCTGAACATTCCGGAACTCTGAACATTCCGGAACCTTGGTGCATTCCGGAACCTTGGTGCATTCCGGAACTCTGAACATTCCGGAACTCTGAACATTCCGGAACTCTGAACATTCCGGAACTCTGAACATTCCGGAATTCCGAACATTCCGGAACTCTGAACATTCCGGAATCTTGGTACATTCCGGAATTCCGAACATTCCGGAACCTTGGTGCATTCCGGAATTCCGAACATTCCGGAACCTTGGTGCATTCCGGAACTCTGAACATTCCGGAACTCTGAACATTCCGGAACCTTGGTGCATTCCGGAACCTTGGTACATTCCGGAATTCCGAACATTCCGGAACCTTGGTGCATTCCGGAACTCTGACCATTCCGGAATTCCGAACATTCCGGAACCTTGGTGCATTCCGGAACTCTGAACATTCCGGAACTCTGAACATTCCGGAACCTTGGTGCATTCCGGAACCTTGGTGCATTCCGGAACTCTGAACATTCCGGAACTCTGAACATTCCGGAACCTTGGTACATTCCGGAATTCCGAACATTCCAGAACCTTGGTGCATTCCGGAATTCCGAACATTCCGGAACCTTGGTGCATTCCGGAACTCTGAACATTCCGGAACCTTGGTGCATTCCGGAACCTTGATGCATTCCGGAACTCTGAACAGTCCGGAACTCTGAACATTCCGGAATTCCGAACATTCCGGAACCTTGGTACATTCCGGAATTCCGAACATTCCGGAACCTTGGTGCATTCCGGAATTCCGAACATTCCGGAACCTTGGTGCATTCCGGAACTCTGAACATTCCGGAACCTTGGTGCATTCCGGAACCTTGATGCATTCCGGAACTCTGAACAGTCCGGAACTCTGAACATTCCGGAATTCCGAACATTCCGGAACCTTGGTGCATTCCGGAATTCCGAACATTCCGGAACTCTGAACATTCCGGAACCTTTGTGCATTCCGGAACCTTGGTACATTCCGGAATTCCGAACATTCCGGAACCTTGGTGCATTCCGGAACTCTGAACATTCCGGAATTCCGAACATTCCGGAACCTTGGTGCATTCCGGAACTCTGAACATTCCGGAACTCTGAACATTCCGGAACCTTGGTGCATTCCGGAACCTTGATGCATTCCGGAACTCTGAACAGTCCGGAACTCTGAACATTCCGGAATTCCGAACATTCCGGAACCTTGGTGCATTCCGGAATTCCGAACATTCCGGAACCTTGGTGCATTCCGGAACTCTGAACATTCCGGAACTCTGAACATTCCGGAACTCTGAACATTCCGGAATTCCGAACATTCCGGAACCTTGGTGCATTCCGGAACTCTGAACATTCCGGAACTCTGAACATTCCGGAACTCTGAACATTCCGGAATTCCGAACATTCCGGAACCTTGGTGCATTCCGGAACTCTGAACATTCCGGAATTCCGAACATTCCGGAACCTTGGTGCATTCCGGAACTCTGAACATTCCGGAACTCTGAACATTCCGGAATTCCGAACATTCCGGAACTTTGGTGCATTCCGGAACTCTGAACACTCCGGAACTCTGAACATTCCGGAACCTTGGTGCATTCCGGAACTCTGAACATTCCGGAACCTTGGTGCATTCCGGAACCTTGGTGCATTCCGGAACTCTGAACATTCCGGAACTCTGAACATTCCGGAACTCTGAACATTCCGGAATTCCGAACATTCCGGAACCTTGGTGCATTCCGGAACTCTGAACATTCCGGAACTCTGAACATTCCGGAACTCTGAACATTCCGGAACTCTGAACATTCCGGAATTCCGAACATTCCGGAACCTTGGTGCATTCCGGAACTCTGAACATTCCGGAACTCTGAACATTCCGGAACCTTGGTACATTCCGGAATTCCGAACATTCCGGAACCTTGGTGCATTCCGGAATTCCGAACATTCCGGAACCTTGGTGCATTCCGGAACTCTGAACATTCCGGAACTCTGAACATTCCGGAACTCTGAACATTCCGGAACTCTGAACATTCCGGAATTCCGAACATTCCGGAACTCTGAACATTCCGGAATCTTGGTACATTCCGGAATTCCGAACATTCCGGAACCTTGGTGCATTCCGGAATTCCGAACATTCCGGAACCTTGGTGCATTCCGGAACTCTGAACATTCCGGAACTCTGAACATTCCGGAACCTTGGTGCATTCCGGAACCTTGGTACATTCCGGAATTCCGAACATTCCGGAACCTTGGTGCATTCCGGAACTCTGACCATTCCGGAATTCCGAACATTCCGGAACCTTGGTGCATTCCGGAACTCTGAACATTCCGGAACTCTGAACATTCCGGAACCTTGGTGCATTCCGGAACCTTGGTGCATTCCGGAACTCTGAACATTCCGGAACTCTGAACATTCCGGAACCTTGGTGCATTCCGGAATTCCGAACATTCCGGAACCTTGGTGCATTCCGGAACTCTGAACATTCCGGAACTCTGAACATTCCGGAACCTTGGTGCATTCCGGAACCTTGATGCATTCCGGAACTCTGAACAGTCCGGAACTCTGAACATTCCGGAATTCCGAACATTCCGGAACCTTGGTGCATTCCGGAACTCTGAACATTCCGGAACTCTGAACATTCCGGAACTCTGAACATTCCGGAATTCCGAACATTCCGGAACCTTGGTGCATTCCGGAACTCTGAACATTCCGGAATTCCGAACATTCCGGAACCTTGGTGCATTCCGGAACTCTGAACATTCCGGAACTCTGAACATTCCGGAATTCCGAACATTCCGGAACCTTGGTGCATTCCGGAATTCCGAAAATTCCGGAACTCTGAACATTCCGGAACATTTGTGCATTCCGGAACCTTGGTACATTCCGGAATTCCGAACATTCCGGAACCTTGGTGCATTCCGGAACTCTGAACATTCCGGAACTCTGAACATTCCGGAACTCTGAACATTCCGGAACTCTGAACATTCCGGAATTCCGAACATTCCGGAACCTTGGTGCATTCCGGAACTCTGAACATTCCGGAACTCTGAACATTCCGGAACCTTGGTACATTCCGGAATTCCGAACATTCCGGAACCTTGGTGCATTCCGGAATTCCGAACATTCCGGAACCTTGGTGCATTCCGGAACTCTGAACATTCCGGAACTCTGAACATTCCGGAACTCTGAACATTCCGGAACTCTGAACATTCCGGAATTCCGAACATTCCGGAACCTTGGTGCATTCCGGAACTCTGAACATTCCGGAACCTTGGTACATTCCGGAATTCCGAACATTCCGGAACCTTGGTGCATTCCGGAACTCTGAACATTCCGGAACTGAACATTCCGGAACCTTGGTGCATTCCGGAATTCCGAACATTCCGGAACCTTGGTGCATTCCGGAACTCTGAACATTCCGGAACTCTGAACATTCCGGAACTCTGAACATTCCGGAACTCTGAACATTCCGGAATTCCGAACATTCCGGAACTCTGAACATTCCGGAATCTTGGTACATTCCGGAATTCCGAACATTCCGGAACCTTGGTGCATTCCGGAATTCCGAACATTCCGGAACCTTGGTGCATTCCGGAACTCTGAACATTCCGGAACTCTGAACATTCCGGAACCTTGGTGCATTCCGGAACCTTGGTACATTCCGGAATTCCGAACATTCCGGAACCTTGGTGCATTCCGGAACTCTGACCATTCCGGAATTCCGAACATTCCGGAACCTTGGTGCATTCCGGAACTCTGAACATTCCGGAACTCTGAACATTCCGGAACCTTGGTGCATTCCGGAACCTTGGTGCATTCCGGAACTCTGAACATTCCGGAACTCTGAACATTCCGGAACTCTGAACATTCCGGAACTCTGAACATTCCGGAATTCCGAACATTCCGGAACTCTGAACATTCCGGAATCTTGGTACATTCCGGAATTCCGAACATTCCGGAACCTTGGTGCATTCCGGAATTCCGAACATTCCGGAACCTTGGTGCATTCCGGAACTCTGAACATTCCGGAACTCTGAACATTCCGGAACCTTGGTGCATTCCGGAACCTTGGTACATTCCGGAATTCCGAACATTCCGGAACCTTGGTGCATTCCGGAACTCTGAACATTCCGGAACTCTGAACATTCCGGAACTCTGAACATTCCGGAACTCTGAACATTCCGGAATTCCGAACATTCCGGAACTCTGAACATTCCGGAATCTTGGTACATTCCGGAATTCCGAACATTCCGGAACCTTGGTGCATTCCGGAATTCCGAACATTCCGGAACCTTGGTGCATTCCGGAACTCTGAACATTCCGGAACTCTGAACATTCCGGAACCTTGGTGCATTCCGGAACCTTGGTACATTCCGGAATTCCGAACATTCCGGAACCTTGGTGCATTCCGGAACTCTGACCATTCCGGAATTCCGAACATTCCGGAACCTTGGTGCATTCCGGAACTCTGAACATTCCGGAACTCTGAACATTCCGGAACCTTGGTGCATTCCGGAACCTTGGTGCATTCCGGAACTCTGAACATTCCGGAACTCTGAACATTCCGGAACTCTGAACATTCCGGAACTCTGAACATTCCGGAATTCCGAACATTCCGGAACTCTGAACATTCCGGAATCTTGGTACATTCCGGAATTCCGAACATTCCGGAACCTTGGTGCATTCCGGAATTCCGAACATTCCGGAACCTTGGTGCATTCCGGAACTCTGAACATTCCGGAACTCTGAACATTCCGGAACCTTGGTGCATTCCGGAACCTTGGTACATTCCGGAATTCCGAACATTCCGGAACCTTGGTGCATTCCGGAACTCTGACCATTCCGGAATTCCGAACATTCCGGAACCTTGGTGCATTCCGGAACTCTGAACATTCCGGAACTCTGAACATTCCGGAACCTTGGTGCATTCCGGAACCTTGGTGCATTCCGGAACTCTGAACATTCCGGAACTCTGAACATTCCGGAACCTTGGTACATTCCGGAATTCCGAACATTCCAGAACCTTGGTGCATTCCGGAATTCCGAACATTCCGGAACCTTGGTGCATTCCGGAACTCTGAACATTCCGGAACTCTGAACATTCCGGAACCTTGGTGCATTCCGGAACCTTGATGCATTCCGGAACTCTGAACAGTCCGGAACTCTGAACATTCCGGAATTCCGAACATTCCGGAACCTTGGTGCATTCCGGAACTCTGAACATTCCGGAACTCTTAACATTCCGGAACTCTGAACATTCCGGAATTCCGAACATTCCGGAACCTTGGTGCATTCCGGAACTCTGAACATTCCGGAATTCCGAACATTCCGGAACCTTGGTGCATTCCGGAACTCTGAACATTCCGGAACTCTGAACATTCCGGAATTCCGAACATTCCGGAACCTTGGTGCATTCCGGAATTCCGAACATTCCGGAACTCTGAACATTCCGGAACATTTGTGCATTCCGGAACCTTGGTACATTCCGGAATTCCGAACATTCCGGAACCTTGGTGCATTCCGGAACTCTGAACATTCCGGAACTCTGAACATTCCGGAACTCTGAACATTCCGGAATTCCGAACATTCCGGAACCTTGGTGCATTCCGGAACTCTGAACATTCCGGAATTCCGAACATTCCGGAACCTTGGTGCATTCCGGAACTCTGAACATTCCGGAACTCTGAACATTCCGGAATTCCGAACATTCCGGAACCTTGGTGCATTCCGGAATTCCGAACATTCCGGAACTCTGAACATTCCGGAACATTTGTGCATTCCGGAATTCCGAACATTCCGGAACCTTGGTGCATTCCGGAATTCCGAACATTCCGGAACCTTGGTGCATTCCGGAACTCTGAACATTCCGGAACCTTGGTACATTCCGGAATTCCGAACATTCCGGAACCTTGGTGCATTCCGGAATTCCGAACATTCCGGAACCTTGGTGCATTCCGGAACTCTGAACATTCCGGAACCTTGATGCATTCCGGAACCTTGATGCATTCCGGAACTCTGAACAGTCCGGAACTCTGAACATTCCGGAATTCCGAACATTCCGGAACCTTGGTGCATTCCGGAACTCTGAACATTCCGGAACCTTGGTGCATTCCGGAACCTTGATGCATTCCGGAACTCTGAACAGTCCGGAACTCTGAACATTCCGGAATTCCGAACATTCCGGAACCTTGGTGCATTCCGGAACTCTGAACAGTCCGGAACTCTGAACATTCCGGAATTCCGAACATTCCGGAACCTTGGTGCATTCCGGAACTCTGAACAGTCCGGAACTCTGAACATTCCGGAACTCTGAACATTCCGGAATTCCGAACATTCCGGAACCTTGGTGCATTCCGGAACTCTGAACATTCCGGAATTCCGAACATTCCGGAACCTTGGTGCATTCCGGAACTCTGAACATTCCGGAACTCTGAACATTCCGGAATTCCGAACATTCCGGAACCTTGGTGCATTCCGGAATTCCGAACATTCCGGAACTCTGAACATTCCGGAACATTTGTGCATTCCGGAACCTTGGTACATTCCGGAATTCCGAACATTCCGGAACCTTGGTGCATTCCGGAACTCTGAACATTCCGGAACTCTGAACATTCCGGAACCTTGGTGCATTCCGGAACCTTGGTGCATTCCGGAACTCTGAACATTCCGGAACTCTGAACATTCCGGAACCTTGGTGCATTCCGGAACCTTGGTGCATTCCGGAACTCTGAACATTCCGGAACTCTGAACATTCCGGAACCTTGGTACATTCCGGAATTCCGAACATTCCGGAACCTTGGTGCATTCCGGAATTCCGAACATTCCGGAACCTTGGTGCATTCCGGAACTCTGAACATTCCGGAACCTTGGTGCATTCCGGAACCTTGATGCATTCCGGAACTCTGAACAGTCCGGAACTCTGAACATTCCGGAATTCCGAACATTCCGGAACCTTGGTGCATTCCGGAATTCCGAACATTCCGGAACTCTGAACATTCCGGAACCTTTGTGCATTCCGGAACCTTGGTACATTCCGGAATTCCGAACATTCCGGAACCTTGGTGCATTCCGGAACTCTGAACATTCCGGAATTCCGAACATTCCGGAACCTTGGTGCATTCCGGAACTCTGAACATTCCGGAACTCTGAACATTCCGGAACCTTGGTGCATTCCGGAACCTTGATGCATTCCGGAACTCTGAACAGTCCGGAACTCTGAACATTCCGGAATTCCGAACATTCCGGAACCTTGGTGCATTCCGGAATTCCGAACATTCCGGAACCTTGGTGCATTCCGGAACTCTGAACATTCCGGAACTCTGAACATTCCGGAACTCTGAACATTCCGGAATTCCGAACATTCCGGAACCTTGGTGCATTCCGGAACTCTGAACATTCCGGAACTCTGAACATTCCGGAACCTTGGTACATTCCGGAATTCCGAACATTCCGGAACCTTGGTGCATTCCGGAACTCTGAACATTCCGGAACTCTGAACATTCCGGAATTCCGAACATTCCGGAACCTTGGTGCATTCCGGAACTCTGAACATTCCGGAACCTTGGTACATTCCGGAATTCCGAACATTCCGGAACCTTGGTGCATTCCGGAACTCTGAACATTCCGGAACTGAACATTCCGGAACCTTGGTGCATTCCGGAATTCCGAACATTCCGGAACCTTGGTGCATTCCGGAACTCTGAACATTCCGGAACTCTGAACATTCCGGAACTCTGAACATTCCGGAACTCTGAACATTCCGGAACTCTGAACATTCCGGAATTCCGAACATTCCGGAACCTTGGTGCATTCCGGAACTCTGAACATTCCGGAACTCTGAACATTCCGGAACCTTGGTACATTCCGGAATTCCGAACATTCCGGAACCTTGGTGCATTCCGGAACTCTGAACATTCCGGAACTCTGAACATTCCGGAACTCTGAACATTCCGGAACTCTGAACATTCCGGAATTCCGAACATTCCGGAACCTTGGTGCATTCCGGAACTCTGAACATTCCGGAACCTTGGTACATTCCGGAATTCCGAACATTCCGGAACCTTGGTGCATTCCGGAACTCTGAACATTCCGGAACTGAACATTCCGGAACCTTGGTGCATTCCGGAATTCCGAACATTCCGGAACCTTGGTGCATTCCGGAACTCTGAACATTCCGGAACTCTGAACATTCCGGAACCTTGGTGCATTCCGGAACCTTGATGCATTCCGGAACTCTGAACAGTCCGGAACTCTGAACATTCCGGAATTCCGAACATTCCGGAACCTTGGTGCATTCCGGAACTCTGAACATTCCGGAACTCTTAACATTCCGGAACTCTGAACATTCCGGAATTCCGAACATTCCGGAACCTTGGTGCATTCCGGAACTCTGAACATTCCGGAATTCCGAACATTCCGGAACCTTGGTGCATTCCGGAACTCTGAACATTCCGGAACTCTGAACATTCCGGAATTCCGAACATTCCGGAACCTTGGTGCATTCCGGAATTCCGAACATTCCGGAACTCTGAACATTCCGGAACATTTGTGCATTCCGGAACCTTGGTACATTCCGGAATTCCGAACATTCCGGAACCTTGGTGCATTCCGGAACTCTGAACATTCCGGAACTCTGAACATTCCGGAACTCTGAACATTCCGGAATTCCGAACATTCCGGAACCTTGGTGCATTCCGGAACTCTGAACATTCCGGAATTCCGAACATTCCGGAACCTTGGTGCATTCCGGAACTCTGAACATTCCGGAACTCTGAACATTCCGGAATTCCGAACATTCCGGAACCTTGGTGCATTCCGGAATTCCGAACATTCCGGAACTCTGAACATTCCGGAACCTTGGTGCATTCCGGAACCTTGATGCATTCCGGAACTCTGAACAGTCCGGAACTCTGAACATTCCGGAATTCCGAACATTCCGGAACCTTGGTGCATTCCGGAACTCTGAACATTCCGGAACTCTGAACATTCCGGAACTCTGAACATTCCGGAATTCCGAACATTCCGGAACCTTGGTGCATTCCGGAACTCTGAACATTCCGGAATTCCGAACATTCCGGAACCTTGGTGCATTCCGGAACTCTGAACAGTCCGGAACTCTGAACATTCCGGAATTCCGAACATTCCGGAACCTTGGTGCATTCCGGAACTCTGAACAGTCCGGAACTCTGAACATTCCGGAACTCTGAACATTCCGGAATTCCGAACATTCCGGAACCTTGGTGCATTCCGGAACTCTGAACATTCCGGAATTCCGAACATTCCGGAACCTTGGTGCATTCCGGAACTCTGAACATTCCGGAACTCTGAACATTCCGGAATTCCGAACATTCCGGAACCTTGGTGCATTCCGGAATTCCGAACATTCCGGAACTCTGAACATTCCGGAACATTTGTGCATTCCGGAACCTTGGTACATTCCGGAATTCCGAACATTCCGGAACCTTGGTGCATTCCGGAACTCTGAACATTCCGGAACTCTGAACATTCCGGAACCTTGGTGCATTCCGGAACCTTGGTGCATTCCGGAACTCTGAACATTCCGGAACTCTGAACATTCCGGAACCTTGGTACATTCCGGAATTCCGAACATTCCGGAACCTTGGTGCATTCCGGAATTCCGAACATTCCGGAACCTTGGTGCATTCCGGAACTCTGAACATTCCGGAACCTTGGTGCATTCCGGAACCTTGATGCATTCCGGAACTCTGAACAGTCCGGAACTCTGAACATTCCGGAATTCCGAACATTCCGGAACCTTGGTGCATTCCGGAATTCCGAACATTCCGGAACTCTGAACATTCCGGAACCTTTGTGCATTCCGGAACCTTGGTACATTCCGGAATTCCGAACATTCCGGAACCTTGGTGCATTCCGGAACTCTGAACATTCCGGAATTCCGAACATTCCGGAACCTTGGTGCATTCCGGAACTCTGAACATTCCGGAACTCTGAACATTCCGGAACCTTGGTGCATTCCGGAACCTTGATGCATTCCGGAACTCTGAACAGTCCGGAACTCTGAACATTCCGGAATTCCGAACATTCCGGAACCTTGGTGCATTCCGGAATTCCGAACATTCCGGAACCTTGGTGCATTCCGGAACTCTGAACATTCCGGAACTCTGAACATTCCGGAACTCTGAACATTCCGGAATTCCGAACATTCCGGAACCTTGGTGCATTCCGGAACTCTGAACATTCCGGAACTCTGAACATTCCGGAACCTTGGTACATTCCGGAATTCCGAACATTCCGGAACCTTGGTGCATTCCGGAACTCTGAACATTCCGGAACTCTGAACATTCCGGAACTCTGAACATTCCGGAACTCTGAACATTCCGGAATTCCGAACATTCCGGAACCTTGGTGCATTCCGGAACTCTGAACATTCCGGAACCTTGGTACATTCCGGAATTCCGAACATTCCGGAACCTTGGTGCATTCCGGAACTCTGAACATTCCGGAACTGAACATTCCGGAACCTTGGTGCATTCCGGAATTCCGAACATTCCGGAACCTTGGTGCATTCCGGAACTCTGAACATTCCGGAACTCTGAACATTCCGGAACTCTGAACATTCCGGAACTCTGAACATTCCGGAACTCTGAACATTCCGGAATTCCGAACATTCCGGAACCTTGGTGCATTCCGGAACTCTGAACATTCCGGAACTCTGAACATTCCGGAACCTTGGTACATTCCGGAATTCCGAACATTCCGGAACCTTGGTGCATTCCGGAACTCTGAACATTCCGGAACTCTGAACATTCCGGAACTCTGAACATTCCGGAACTCTGAACATTCCGGAATTCCGAACATTCCGGAACCTTGGTGCATTCCGGAACTCTGAACATTCCGGAACCTTGGTACATTCCGGAATTCCGAACATTCCGGAACCTTGGTGCATTCCGGAACTCTGAACATTCCGGAACTGAACATTCCGGAACCTTGGTGCATTCCGGAATTCCGAACATTCCGGAACCTTGGTGCATTCCGGAACTCTGAACATTCCGGAACTCTGAACATTCCGGAACCTTGGTGCATTCCGGAACCTTGATGCATTCCGGAACTCTGAACAGTCCGGAACTCTGAACATTCCGGAATTCCGAACATTCCGGAACCTTGGTGCATTCCGGAACTCTGAACATTCCGGAACTCTGAACATTCCGGAATTCCGAACATTCCGGAACCTTGGTGCATTCCGGAATTCCGAACATTCCGGAACTCTGAACATTCCGGAACATTTGTGCATTCCGGAACCTTGGTACATTCCGGAATTCCGAACATTCCGGAACCTTGGTGCATTCCGGAACTCTGAACATTCCGGAACTCTGAACATTCCGGAACTCTGAACATTCCGGAACTCTGAACATTCCGGAATTCCGAACATTCCGGAACCTTGGTGCATTCCGGAACTCTGAACATTCCGGAACTCTGAACATTCCGGAACCTTGGTACATTCCGGAATTCCGAACATTCCGGAACCTTGGTGCATTCCGGAACTCTGAACATTCCGGAACTCTGAACATTCCGGAACTCTGAACATTCCGGAACTCTGAACATTCCGGAACCTTGGTGCATTCCGGAACCTTGATGCATTCCGGAACTCTGAACAGTCCGGAACTCTGAACATTCCGGAATTCCGAACATTCCGGAACCTTGGTGCATTCCGGAACTCTGAACATTCCGGAACTCTTAACATTCCGGAACTCTGAACATTCCGGAACCTTGGTGCATTCCGGAATTCCGAACATTCCGGAACCTTGGTGCATTCCGGAACTCTGAACATTCCGGAACTCTGAACATTCCGGAACCTTGGTGCATTCCGGAACCTTGATGCATTCCGGAACTCTGAACAGTCCGGAACTCTGAACATTCCGGAATTCCGAACATTCCGGAACCTTGGTGCATTCCGGAACTCTGAACATTCCGGAACTCTTAACATTCCGGAACTCTGAACATTCCGGAATTCCGAACATTCCGGAACCTTGGTGCATTCCGGAACTCTGAACATTCCGGAATTCCGAACATTCCGGAACCTTGGTGCATTCCGGAACTCTGAACATTCCGGAACTCTGAACATTCCGGAATTCCGAACATTCCGGAACCTTGGTGCATTCCGGAATTCCGAACATTCCGGAACTCTGAACATTCCGGAACATTTGTGCATTCCGGAACCTTGGTACATTCCGGAATTCCGAACATTCCGGAACCTTGGTGCATTCCGGAACTCTGAACATTCCGGAACTCTGAACATTCCGGAACTCTGAACATTCCGGAATTCCGAACATTCCGGAACCTTGGTGCATTCCGGAACTCTGAACATTCCGGAATTCCGAACATTCCGGAACCTTGGTGCATTCCGGAACTCTGAACATTCCGGAACTCTGAACATTCCGGAATTCCGAACATTCCGGAACCTTGGTGCATTCCGGAATTCCGAACATTCCGGAACTCTGAACATTCCGGAACATTTGTGCATTCCGGAATTCCGAACATTCCGGAACCTTGGTGCATTCCGGAATTCCGAACATTCCGGAACCTTGGTGCATTCCGGAACTCTGAACATTCCGGAACTCTGAACATTCCGGAACCTTGGTACATTCCTGAATTCCGAACATTCCGGAACCTTGGTGCATTCCGGAATTCCGAACATTCCGGAACCTTGGTGCATTCCGGAACTCTGAACATTCCGGAACCTTGATGCATTCCGGAACCTTGATGCATTCCGGAACTCTGAACAGTCCGGAACTCTGAACATTCCGGAATTCCGAACATTCCGGAACCTTGGTGCATTCCGGAACTCTGAACATTCCGGAACCTTGGTGCATTCCGGAACCTTGATGCATTCCGGAACTCTGAACAGTCCGGAACTCTGAACATTCCGGAATTCCGAACATTCCGGAACCTTGGTGCATTCCGGAACTCTGAACATTCCGGAACTCTGAACATTCCGGAACTCTGAACATTCCGGAATTCCGAACATTCCGGAACCTTGGTGCATTCCGGAACTCTGAACATTCCGGAATTCCGAACATTCCGGAACCTTGGTGCATTCCGGAACTCTGAACAGTCCGGAACTCTGAACATTCCGGAATTCCGAACATTCCGGAACCTTGGTGCATTCCGGAACTCTGAACAGTCCGGAACTCTGAACATTCCGGAACTCTGAACATTCCGGAATTCCGAACATTCCGGAACCTTGGTGCATTCCGGAACTCTGAACATTCCGGAATTCCGAACATTCCGGAACCTTGGTGCATTCCGGAACTCTGAACATTCCGGAACTCTGAACATTCCGGAATTCCGAACATTCCGGAACCTTGGTGCATTCCGGAATTCCGAACATTCCGGAACTCTGAACATTCCGGAACATTTGTGCATTCCGGAACCTTGGTACATTCCGGAATTCCGAACATTCCGGAACCTTGGTGCATTCCGGAACTCTGAACATTCCGGAACTCTGAACATTCCGGAACCTTGGTGCATTCCGGAACCTTGGTGCATTCCGGAACTCTGAACATTCCGGAACTCTGAACATTCCGGAACCTTGGTACATTCCGGAATTCCGAACATTCCGGAACCTTGGTGCATTCCGGAATTCCGAACATTCCGGAACCTTGGTGCATTCCGGAACTCTGAACATTCCGGAACCTTGGTGCATTCCGGAACCTTGATGCATTCCGGAACTCTGAACAGTCCGGAACTCTGAACATTCCGGAATTCCGAACATTCCGGAACCTTGGTGCATTCCGGAATTCCGAACATTCCGGAACTCTGAACATTCCGGAACCTTTGTGCATTCCGGAACCTTGGTACATTCCGGAATTCCGAACATTCCGGAACCTTGGTGCATTCCGGAACTCTGAACATTCCGGAATTCCGAACATTCCGGAACCTTGGTGCATTCCGGAACTCTGAACATTCCGGAACTCTGAACATTCCGGAACTCTGAACATTCCGGAATTCCGAACATTCCGGAACCTTGGTGCATTCCGGAACTCTGAACATTCCGGAATTCCGAACATTCCGGAACCTTGGTGCATTCCGGAACTCTGAACATTCCGGAACTCTGAACATTCCGGAATTCCGAACATTCCGGAACCTTGGTGCATTCCGGAATTCCGAACATTCCGGAACTCTGAACATTCCGGAACATTTGTGCATTCCGGAACCTTGGTACATTCCGGAATTCCGAACATTCCGGAACCTTGGTGCATTCCGGAACTCTGAACATTCCGGAACTCTGAACATTCCGGAACTCTGAACATTCCGGAACTCTGAACATTCCGGAATTCCGAACATTCCGGAACCTTGGTGCATTCCGGAACTCTGAACATTCCGGAACTCTGAACATTCCGGAACCTTGGTACATTCCGGAATTCCGAACATTCCGGAACCTTGGTGCATTCCGGAACTCTGAACATTCCGGAACTCTGAACATTCCGGAACTCTGAACATTCCGGAACTCTGAACATTCCGGAATTCCGAACATTCCGGAACCTTGGTGCATTCCGGAACTCTGAACATTCCGGAACCTTGGTACATTCCGGAATTCCGAACATTCCGGAACCTTGGTGCATTCCGGAACTCTGAACATTCCGGAACTGAACATTCCGGAACCTTGGTGCATTCCGGAATTCCGAACATTCCGGAACCTTGGTGCATTCCGGAACTCTGAACATTCCGGAACTCTGAACATTCCGGAACCTTGGTGCATTCCTGAACCTTGATGCATTCCGGAACTCTGAACAGTCCGGAACTCTGAACATTCCGGAATTCCGAACATTCCGGAACCTTGGTGCATTCCGGAACTCTGAACATTCCGGAACTCTTAACATTCCGGAACTCTGAACATTCCGGAATTCCGAACATTCCGGAACCTTGGTGCATTCCGGAACTCTGAACATTCCGGAATTCCGAACATTCCGGAACCTTGGTGCATTCCGGAACTCTGAACATTCCGGAACTCTGAACATTCCGGAATTCCGAACATTCCGGAACCTTGGTGCATTCCGGAATTCCGAACATTCCGGAACTCTGAACATTCCGGAACATTTGTGCATTCCGGAACCTTGGTACATTCCGGAATTCCGAACATTCCGGAACCTTGGTGCATTCCGGAACTCTGAACATTCCGGAACTCTGAACATTCCGGAATTCCGAACATTCCGGAACCTTGGTGCATTCCGGAATTCCGAACATTCCGGAACTCTGAACATTCCGGAACATTTGTGCATTCCGGAATTCCGAACATTCCGGAACCTTGGTGCATTCCGGAATTCCGAACATTCCGGAACCTTGGTGCATTCCGGAACTCTGAACATTCCGGAACTCTGAACATTCCGGAACCTTGGTACATTCCTGAATTCCGAACATTCCGGAACCTTGGTGCATTCCGGAATTCCGAACATTCCGGAACCTTGGTGCATTCCGGAACTCTGAACATTCCGGAACCTTGATGCATTCCGGAACCTTGATGCATTCCGGAACTCTGAACAGTCCGGAACTCTGAACATTCCGGAATTCCGAACATTCCGGAACCTTGGTGCATTCCGGAACTCTGAACATTCCGGAACCTTGGTGCATTCCGGAACCTTGATGCATTCCGGAACTCTGAACAGTCCGGAACTCTGAACATTCCGGAATTCCGAACATTCCGGAACCTTGGTGCATTCCGGAACTCTGAACATTCCGGAACTCTGAACATTCCGGAACTCTGAACATTCCGGAATTCCGAACATTCCGGAACCTTGGTGCATTCCGGAACTCTGAACATTCCGGAATTCCGAACATTCCGGAACCTTGGTGCATTCCGGAACTCTGAACAGTCCGGAACTCTGAACATTCCGGAATTCCGAACATTCCGGAACCTTGGTGCATTCCGGAACTCTGAACAGTCCGGAACTCTGAACATTCCGGAACTCTGAACATTCCGGAATTCCGAACATTCCGGAACCTTGGTGCATTCCGGAACTCTGAACATTCCGGAATTCCGAACATTCCGGAACCTTGGTGCATTCCGGAACTCTGAACATTCCGGAACTCTGAACATTCCGGAATTCCGAACATTCCGGAACCTTGGTGCATTCCGGAATTCCGAACATTCCGGAACTCTGAACATTCCGGAACATTTGTGCATTCCGGAACCTTGGTACATTCCGGAATTCCGAACATTCCGGAACCTTGGTGCATTCCGGAACTCTGAACATTCCGGAACTCTGAACATTCCGGAACCTTGGTGCATTCCGGAACCTTGGTGCATTCCGGAACTCTGAACATTCCGGAACTCTGAACATTCCGGAACCTTGGTACATTCCGGAATTCCGAACATTCCGGAACCTTGGTGCATTCCGGAATTCCGAACATTCCGGAACCTTGGTGCATTCCGGAATTCCGAACATTCCGGAACCTTGGTGCATTCCGGAACTCTGAACATTCCGGAACCTTGGTGCATTCCGGAACCTTGATGCATTCCGGAACTCTGAACAGTCCGGAACTCTGAACATTCCGGAACTCTGAACATTCCGGAACCTTTGTGCATTCCGGAACCTTGGTACATTCCGGAATTCCGAACATTCCGGAACCTTGGTGCATTCCGGAACTCTGAACATTCCGGAATTCCGAACATTCCGGAACCTTGGTGCATTCCGGAACCTTGATGCATTCCGGAACTCTGAACAGTCCGGAACTCTGAACATTCCGGAATTCCGAACATTCCGGAACCTTGGTGCATTCCGGAATTCCGAACATTCCGGAACCTTGGTGCATTCCGGAACTCTGAACATTCCGGAACTCTGAACATTCCGGAACTCTGAACATTCCGGAATTCCGAACATTCCGGAACCTTGGTGCATTCCGGAACTCTGAACATTCCGGAACTCTGAACATTCCGGAACCTTGGTACATTCCGGAATTCCGAACATTCCGGAACCTTGGTGCATTCCGGAACTCTGAACATTCCGGAACTCTGAACATTCCGGAACTCTGAACATTCCGGAACTCTGAACATTCCGGAATTCCGAACATTCCGGAACCTTGGTGCATTCCGGAACTCTGAACATTCCGGAACCTTGGTACATTCCGGAATTCCGAACATTCCGGAACCTTGGTGCATTCCGGAACTCTGAACATTCCGGAACTGAACATTCCGGAACCTTGGTGCATTCCGGAATTCCGAACATTCCGGAACCTTGGTGCATTCCGGAATTCCGAACATTCCGGAACCTTGGTGCATTCCGGAACTCTGAACATTCCGGAACTCTGAACATTCCGGAACCTTGGTACATTCCTGAATTCCGAACATTCCGGAACCTTGGTGCATTCCGGAATTCCGAACATTCCGGAACCTTGGTGCATTCCGGAACTCTGAACATTCCGGAACCTTGATGCATTCCGGAACCTTGATGCATTCCGGAACTCTGAACAGTCCGGAACTCTGAACATTCCGGAATTCCGAACATTCCGGAACCTTGGTGCATTCCGGAACTCTGAACATTCCGGAACCTTGGTGCATTCCGGAACCTTGATGCATTCCGGAACTCTGAACAGTCCGGAACTCTGAACATTCCGGAATTCCGAACATTCCGGAACCTTGGTGCATTCCGGAACTCTGAACATTCCGGAACTCTGAACATTCCGGAACTCTGAACATTCCGGAATTCCGAACATTCCGGAACCTTGGTGCATTCCGGAACTCTGAACATTCCGGAATTCCGAACATTCCGGAACCTTGGTGCATTCCGGAACTCTGAACAGTCCGGAACTCTGAACATTCCGGAATTCCGAACATTCCGGAACCTTGGTGCATTCCGGAACTCTGAACAGTCCGGAACTCTGAACATTCCGGAACTCTGAACATTCCGGAATTCCGAACATTCCGGAACCTTGGTGCATTCCGGAACTCTGAACATTCCGGAATTCCGAACATTCCGGAACCTTGGTGCATTCCGGAACTCTGAACATTCCGGAACTCTGAACATTCCGGAATTCCGAACATTCCGGAACCTTGGTGCATTCCGGAATTCCGAACATTCCGGAACTCTGAACATTCCGGAACATTTGTGCATTCCGGAACCTTGGTACATTCCGGAATTCCGAACATTCCGGAACCTTGGTGCATTCCGGAACTCTGAACATTCCGGAACTCTGAACATTCCGGAACCTTGGTGCATTCCGGAACCTTGGTGCATTCCGGAACTCTGAACATTCCGGAACTCTGAACATTCCGGAACCTTGGTACATTCCGGAATTCCGAACATTCCGGAACCTTGGTGCATTCCGGAATTCCGAACATTCCGGAACCTTGGTGCATTCCGGAATTCCGAACATTCCGGAACCTTGGTGCATTCCGGAACTCTGAACATTCCGGAACCTTGGTGCATTCCGGAACCTTGATGCATTCCGGAACTCTGAACAGTCCGGAACTCTGAACATTCCGGAATTCCGAACATTCCGGAACCTTGGTGCATTCCGGAATTCCGAACATTCCGGAACTCTGAACATTCCGGAACCTTTGTGCATTCCGGAACCTTGGTACATTCCGGAATTCCGAACATTCCGGAACCTTGGTGCATTCCGGAACTCTGAACATTCCGGAATTCCGAACATTCCGGAACCTTGGTGCATTCCGGAACTCTGAACATTCCGGAACTCTGAACATTCCGGAACCTTGGTGCATTCCGGAACCTTGATGCATTCCGGAACTCTGAACAGTCCGGAACTCTGAACATTCCGGAATTCCGAACATTCCGGAACCTTGGTGCATTCCGGAATTCCGAACATTCCGGAACCTTGGTGCATTCCGGAACTCTGAACATTCCGGAACTCTGAACATTCCGGAACTCTGAACATTCCGGAATTCCGAACATTCCGGAACCTTGGTGCATTCCGGAACTCTGAACATTCCGGAACTCTGAACATTCCGGAACCTTGGTACATTCCGGAATTCCGAACATTCCGGAACCTTGGTGCATTCCGGAACTCTGAACATTCCGGAACTCTGAACATTCCGGAACTCTGAACATTCCGGAATTCCGAACATTCCGGAACCTTGGTGCATTCCGGAACTCTGAACATTCCGGAACCTTGGTACATTCCGGAATTCCGAACATTCCGGAACCTTGGTGCATTCCGGAACTCTGAACATTCCGGAACTGAACATTCCGGAACCTTGGTGCATTCCGGAATTCCGAACATTCCGGAACCTTGGTGCATTCCGGAACTCTGAACATTCCGGAACTCTGAACATTCCGGAACTCTGAACATTCCGGAACTCTGAACATTCCGGAACTCTGAACATTCCGGAATTCCGAACATTCCGGAACCTTGGTGCATTCCGGAACTCTGAACATTCCGGAACTCTGAACATTCCGGAACCTTGGTACATTCCGGAATTCCGAACATTCCGGAACCTTGGTGCATTCCGGAACTCTGAACATTCCGGAACTCTGAACATTCCGGAACTCTGAACATTCCGGAACTCTGAACATTCCGGAATTCCGAACATTCCGGAACCTTGGTGCATTCCGGAACTCTGAACATTCCGGAACCTTGGTACATTCCGGAATTCCGAACATTCCGGAACCTTGGTGCATTCCGGAACTCTGAACATTCCGGAACTGAACATTCCGGAACCTTGGTGCATTCCGGAATTCCGAACATTCCGGAACCTTGGTGCATTCCGGAACTCTGAACATTCCGGAACTCTGAACATTCCGGAACCTTGGTGCATTCCGGAACCTTGATGCATTCCGGAACTCTGAACAGTCCGGAACTCTGAACATTCCGGAATTCCGAACATTCCGGAACCTTGGTGCATTCCGGAACTCTGAACATTCCGGAACTCTTAACATTCCGGAACTCTGAACATTCCGGAATTCCGAACATTCCGGAACCTTGGTGCATTCCGGAACTCTGAACATTCCGGAATTCCGAACATTCCGGAACCTTGGTGCATTCCGGAACTCTGAACATTCCGGAACTCTGAACATTCCGGAATTCCGAACATTCCGGAACCTTGGTGCATTCCGGAATTCCGAACATTCCGGAACTCTGAACATTCCGGAACATTTGTGCATTCCGGAACCTTGGTACATTCCGGAATTCCGAACATTCCGGAACCTTGGTGCATTCCGGAACTCTGAACATTCCGGAACTCTGAACATTCCGGAACTCTGAACATTCCGGAATTCCGAACATTCCGGAACCTTGGTGCATTCCGGAACTCTGAACATTCCGGAATTCCGAACATTCCGGAACCTTGGTGCATTCCGGAACTCTGAACATTCCGGAACTCTGAACATTCCGGAATTCCGAACATTCCGGAACCTTGGTGCATTCCGGAATTCCGAACATTCCGGAACTCTGAACATTCCGGAACCTTGGTGCATTCCGGAACCTTGATGCATTCCGGAACTCTGAACAGTCCGGAACTCTGAACATTCCGGAATTCCGAACATTCCGGAACCTTGGTGCATTCCGGAACTCTGAACATTCCGGAACTCTGAACATTCCGGAACTCTGAACATTCCGGAATTCCGAACATTCCGGAACCTTGGTGCATTCCGGAACTCTGAACATTCCGGAATTCCGAACATTCCGGAACCTTGGTGCATTCCGGACCTCTGAACAGTCCGGAACTCTGAACATTCCGGAATTCCGAACATTCCGGAACCTTGGTGCATTCCGGAACTCTGAACAGTCCGGAACTCTGAACATTCCGGAACTCTGAACATTCCGGAATTCCGAACATTCCGGAACCTTGGTGCATTCCGGAACTCTGAACATTCCGGAATTCCGAACATTCCGGAACCTTGGTGCATTCCGGAACTCTGAACATTCCGGAACTCTGAACATTCCGGAATTCCGAACATTCCGGAACCTTGGTGCATTCCGGAATTCCGAACATTCCGGAACTCTGAACATTCCGGAACCTTGGTGCATTCCGGAACCTTGATGCATTCCGGAACTCTGAACAGTCCGGAACTCTGAACATTCCGGAATTCCGAACATTCCGGAACCTTGGTGCATTCCGGAACTCTGAACATTCCGGAACTCTGAACATTCCGGAACTCTGAACATTCCGGAATTCCGAACATTCCGGAACCTTGGTGCATTCCGGAACTCTGAACATTCCGGAATTCCGAACATTCCGGAACCTTGGTGCATTCCGGAACTCTGAACAGTCCGGAACTCTGAACATTCCGGAATTCCGAACATTCCGGAACCTTGGTGCATTCCGGAACTCTGAACAGTCCGGAACTCTGAACATTCCGGAACTCTGAACATTCCGGAATTCCGAACATTCCGGAACCTTGGTGCATTCCGGAACTCTGAACATTCCGGAATTCCGAACATTCCGGAACCTTGGTGCATTCCGGAACTCTGAACATTCCGGAACTCTGAACATTCCGGAATTCCGAACATTCCGGAACCTTGGTGCATTCCGGAATTCCGAACATTCCGGAACTCTGAACATTCCGGAACATTTGTGCATTCCGGAACCTTGGTACATTCCGGAATTCCGAACATTCCGGAACCTTGGTGCATTCCGGAACTCTGAACATTCCGGAACTCTGAACATTCCGGAACCTTGGTGCATTCCGGAACCTTGGTGCATTCCGGAACTCTGAACATTCCGGAACTCTGAACATTCCGGAACCTTGGTACATTCCGGAATTCCGAACATTCCGGAACCTTGGTGCATTCCGGAATTCCGAACATTCCGGAACCTTGGTGCATTCCGGAACTCTGAACATTCCGGAACCTTGGTGCATTCCGGAACCTTGATGCATTCCGGAACTCTGAACAGTCCGGAACTCTGAACATTCCGGAATTCCGAACATTCCGGAACCTTGGTGCATTCCGGAATTCCGAACATTCCGGAACTCTGAACATTCCGGAACCTTTGTGCATTCCGGAACCTTGGTACATTCCGGAATTCCGAACATTCCGGAACCTTGGTGCATTCCGGAACTCTGAACATTCCGGAATTCCGAACATTCCGGAACCTTGGTGCATTCCGGAACTCTGAACATTCCGGAACTCTGAACATTCCGGAACCTTGGTGCATTCCGGAACCTTGATGCATTCCGGAACTCTGAACAGTCCGGAACTCTGAACATTCCGGAATTCCGAACATTCCGGAACCTTGGTGCATTCCGGAATTCCGAACATTCCGGAACCTTGGTGCATTCCGGAACTCTGAACATTCCGGAACTCTGAACATTCCGGAACTCTGAACATTCCGGAATTCCGAACATTCCGGAACCTTGGTGCATTCCGGAACTCTGAACATTCCGGAACTCTGAACATTCCGGAACCTTGGTACATTCCGGAATTCCGAACATTCCGGAACCTTGGTGCATTCCGGAACTCTGAACATTCCGGAACTCTGAACATTCCGGAACTCTGAACATTCCGGAACTCTGAACATTCCGGAATTCCGAACATTCCGGAACCTTGGTGCATTCCGGAACTCTGAACATTCCGGAACCTTGGTACATTCCGGAATTCCGAACATTCCGGAACCTTGGTGCATTCCGGAACTCTGAACATTCCGGAACTGAACATTCCGGAACCTTGGTGCATTCCGGAATTCCGAACATTCCGGAACCTTGGTGCATTCCGGAACTCTGAACATTCCGGAACTCTGAACATTCCGGAACTCTGAACATTCCGGAACTCTGAACATTCCGGAACTCTGAACATTCCGGAATTCCGAACATTCCGGAACCTTGGTGCATTCCGGAACTCTGAACATTCCGGAACTCTGAACATTCCGGAACCTTGGTACATTCCGGAATTCCGAACATTCCGGAACCTTGGTGCATTCCGGAACTCTGAACATTCCGGAACTCTGAACATTCCGGAACTCTGAACATTCCGGAACTCTGAACATTCCGGAATTCCGAACATTCCGGAACCTTGGTGCATTCCGGAACTCTGAACATTCCGGAACCTTGGTACATTCCGGAATTCCGAACATTCCGGAACCTTGGTGCATTCCGGAACTCTGAACATTCCGGAACTGAACATTCCGGAACCTTGGTGCATTCCGGAATTCCGAACATTCCGGAACCTTGGTGCATTCCGGAACTCTGAACATTCCGGAACTCTGAACATTCCGGAACCTTGGTGCATTCCGGAACCTTGATGCATTCCGGAACTCTGAACAGTCCGGAACTCTGAACATTCCGGAATTCCGAACATTCCGGAACCTTGGTGCATTCCGGAACTCTGAACATTCCGGAACTCTTAACATTCCGGAACTCTGAACATTCCGGAATTCCGAACATTCCGGAACCTTGGTGCATTCCGGAACTCTGAACATTCCGGAATTCCGAACATTCCGGAACCTTGGTGCATTCCGGAACTCTGAACATTCCGGAACTCTGAACATTCCGGAATTCCGAACATTCCGGAACCTTGGTGCATTCCGGAATTCCGAACATTCCGGAACTCTGAACATTCCGGAACATTTGTGCATTCCGGAACCTTGGTACATTCCGGAATTCCGAACATTCCGGAACCTTGGTGCATTCCGGAACTCTGAACATTCCGGAACTCTGAACATTCCGGAACTCTGAACATTCCGGAATTCCGAACATTCCGGAACCTTGGTGCATTCCGGAACTCTGAACATTCCGGAATTCCGAACATTCCGGAACCTTGGTGCATTCCGGAACTCTGAACATTCCGGAACTCTGAACATTCCGGAATTCCGAACATTCCGGAACCTTGGTGCATTCCGGAATTCCGAACATTCCGGAACTCTGAACATTCCGGAACATTTGTGCATTCCGGAATTCCGAACATTCCGGAACCTTGGTGCATTCCGGAATTCCGAACATTCCGGAACCTTGGTGCATTCCGGAACTCTGAACATTCCGGAACTCTGAACATTCCGGAACCTTGGTACATTCCGGAATTCCGAACATTCCGGAACCTTGGTGCATTCCGGAATTCCGAACATTCCGGAACCTTGGTGCATTCCGGAACTCTGAACATTCCGGAACCTTGATGCATTCCGGAACCTTGATGCATTCCGGAACTCTGAACAGTCCGGAACTCTGAACATTCCGGAATTCCGAACATTCCGGAACCTTGGTGCATTCCGGAACTCTGAACATTCCGGAACCTTGGTGCATTCCGGAACCTTGATGCATTCCGGAACTCTGAACAGTCCGGAACTCTGAACATTCCGGAATTCCGAACATTCCGGAACCTTGGTGCATTCCGGAACTCTGAACATTCCGGAACTCTGAACATTCCGGAACTCTGAACATTCCGGAATTCCGAACATTCCGGAACCTTGGTGCATTCCGGAACTCTGAACATTCCGGAATTCCGAACATTCCGGAACCTTGGTGCATTCCGGAACTCTGAACAGTCCGGAACTCTGAACATTCCGGAATTCCGAACATTCCGGAACCTTGGTGCATTCCGGAATTCCGAACATTCCGGAACTCTGAACATTCCGGAACATTTGTGCATTCCGGAACCTTGGTACATTCCGGAATTCCGAACATTCCGGAACCTTGGTGCATTCCGGAACTCTGAACATTCCGGAACTCTGAACATTCCGGAACCTTGGTGCATTCCGGAACCTTGGTGCATTCCGGAACTCTGAACATTCCGGAACTCTGAACATTCCGGAACCTTGGTACATTCCGGAATTCCGAACATTCCGGAACCTTGGTGCATTCCGGAATTCCGAACATTCCGGAACCTTGGTGCATTCCGGAACTTTGGTACATTCCGGAATTCCGAACATTCCGGAACCTTGGTGCATTCCGGAATTCCGAACATTCCGGAACTCTGAACATTCCGGAACCTTTGTGCATTCCGGAACCTTGGTACATTCCGGAATTCCGAACATTCCGGAACCTTGGTGCATTCCGGAACTCTGAACATTCCGGAATTCCGAACATTCCGGAACCTTGGTGCATTCCGGAACTCTGAACATTCCGGAACTCTGAACATTCCGGAACCTTGGTGCATTCCGGAACCTTGATGCATTCCGGAACTCTGAACAGTCCGGAACTCTGAACATTCCGGAATTCCGAACATTCCGGAACCTTGGTGCATTCCGGAATTCCGAACATTCCGGAACCTTGGTGCATTCCGGAACTCTGAACATTCCGGAACTCTGAACATTCCGGAACTCTGAACATTCCGGAATTCCGAACATTCCGGAACCTTGGTGCATTCCGGAACTCTGAACATTCCGGAACTCTGAACATTCCGGAACTCTGAACATTCCGGAATTCCGAACATTCCGGAACCTTGGTGCATTCCGGAACTCTGAACATTCCGGAATTCCGAACATTCCGGAACCTTGGTGCATTCCGGAACTCTGAACATTCCGGAACTCTGAACATTCCGGAATTCCGAACATTCCGGAACCTTGGTGCATTCCGGAATTCCGAACATTCCGGAACTCTGAACATTCCGGAACATTTGTGCATTCCGGAACCTTGATGCATTCCGGAACTCTGAACAGTCCGGAACTCTGAACATTCCGGAATTCCGAACATTCCGGAACCTTGGTGCATTCCGGAATTCCGAACATTCCGGAACCTTGGTGCATTCCGGAACTCTGAACATTCCGGAACTCTGAACATTCCGGAACTCTGAACATTCCGGAATTCCGAACATTCCGGAACCTTGGTGCATTCCGGAACTCTGAACATTCCGGAACTCTGAACATTCCGGAACTCTGAACATTCCGGAATTCCGAACATTCCGGAACCTTGGTGCATTCCGGAACTCTGAACATTCCGGAATTCCGAACATTCCGGAACCTTGGTGCATTCCGGAACTCTGAACATTCCGGAACTCTGAACATTCCGGAATTCCGAACATTCCGGAACCTTGGTGCATTCCGGAATTCCGAACATTCCGGAACTCTGAACATTCCGGAACATTTGTGCATTCCGGAACCTTGGTACATTCCGGAATTCCGAACATTCCGGAACCTTGGTGCATTCCGGAACTCTGAACATTCCGGAACTCTGAACATTCCGGAACTCTGAACATTCCGGAACTCTGAACATTCCGGAATTCCGAACATTCCGGAACCTTGGTGCATTCCGGAACTCTGAACATTCCGGAACTCTGAACATTCCGGAACCTTGGTACATTCCGGAATTCCGAACATTCCGGAACCTTGGTGCATTCCGGAACTCTGAACATTCCGGAACTCTGAACATTCCGGAACTCTGAACATTCCGGAACTCTGAACATTCCGGAATTCCGAACATTCCGGAACCTTGGTGCATTCCGGAACTCTGAACATTCCGGAACCTTGGTACATTCCGGAATTCCGAACATTCCGGAACCTTGGTGCATTCCGGAACTCTGAACATTCCGGAACTGAACATTCCGGAACCTTGGTGCATTCCGGAATTCCGAACATTCCGGAACCTTGGTGCATTCCGGAACTCTGAACATTCCGGAACTCTGAACATTCCGGAACTCTGAACATTCCGGAACTCTGAACATTCCGGAATTCCGAACATTCCGGAACTCTGAACATTCCGGAATCTTGGTACATTCCGGAATTCCGAACATTCCGGAACCTTGGTGCATTCCGGAATTCCGAACATTCCGGAACCTTGGTGCATTCCGGAACTCTGAACATTCCGGAACTCTGAACATTCCGGAACCTTGGTGCATTCCGGAACCTTGGTACATTCCGGAATTCCGAACATTCCGGAACCTTGGTGCATTCCGGAACTCTGACCATTCCGGAATTCCGAACATTCCGGAACCTTGGTGCATTCCGGAACTCTGAACATTCCGGAACTCTGAACATTCCGGAACCTTGGTGCATTCCGGAACCTTGGTGCATTCCGGAACCTTGGTGCATTCCGGAACTCTGAACATTCCGGAACTCTGAACATTCCGGAACCTTGGTACATTCCGGAATTCCGAACATTCCGGAACCTTGGTGCATTCCGGAATTCCGAACATTCCGGAACCTTGGTGCATTCCGGAACTCTGAACATTCCGGAACTCTGAACATTCCGGAACCTTGGTGCATTCCGGAACCTTGATGCATTCCGGAACTCTGAACAGTCCGGAACTCTGAACATTCCGGAATTCCGAACATTCCGGAACCTTGGTGCATTCCGGAACTCTGAACATTGCGGAACTCTGAACATTCCGGAACTCTGAACATTCCGGAATTCCGAACATTCCGGAACCTTGGTGCATTCCGGAACTCTGAACATTCCGGAATTCCGAACATTCCGGAACCTTGGTGCATTCCGGAATTCCGAACATTCCGGAACTCTGAACATTCCGGAACATTTGTGCATTCCGGAACCTTGGTACATTCCGGAATTCCGAACATTCCGGAACCTTGGTGCATTCCGGAACTCTGAACATTCCGGAACTCTGAACATTCCGGAACTCTGAACATTCCGGAACTCTGAACATTCCGGAATTCCGAACATTCCGGAACCTTGGTGCATTCCGGAACTCTGAACATTCCGGAACTCTGAACATTCCGGAACCTTGGTACATTCCGGAATTCCGAACATTCCGGAACCTTGGTGCATTCCGGAACCTTGGTACATTCCGGAATTCCGAACATTCCGGAACCTTGGTGCATTCCGGAACTCTGAACATTCCGGAATTCCGAACATTCCGGAACCTTGGTGCATTCCGGAACTCTGAACATTCCGGAACTCTGAACATTCCGGAACCTTGGTGCATTCCGGAACCTTGGTGCATTCCGGAACTCTGAACATTCCGGAACTCTGAACATTCCGGAACCTTGGTACATTCCGGAATTCCGAACATTCCGGAACCTTGGTGCATTCCGGAATTCCGAACATTCCGGAACTCTGAACATTCCGGAACATTTGTGCATTCCGGAACCTTGGTACATTCCGGAATTCCGAACATTCCGGAACCTTGGTGCATTCCGGAACTCTGAACATTCCGGAACTCTGAACATTCCGGAATTCCGAACATTCCGGAACCTTGGTGCATTCCGGAATTCCGAACATTCCGGAACTCTGAACATTCCGGAACATTTGTGCATTCCGGAATTCCGAACATTCCGGAACCTTGGTGCATTCCGGAATTCCGAACATTCCGGAACCTTGGTGCATTCCGGAACTCTGAACATTCCGGAACTCTGAACATTCCGGAACCTTGGTACATTCCTGAATTCCGAACATTCCGGAACCTTGGTGCATTCCGGAATTCCGAACATTCCGGAACCTTGGTGCATTCCGGAACTCTGAACATTCCGGAACCTTGATGCATTCCGGAACCTTGATGCATTCCGGAACTCTGAACAGTCCGGAACTCTGAACATTCCGGAATTCCGAACATTCCGGAACCTTGGTGCATTCCGGAACTCTGAACATTCCGGAACCTTGGTGCATTCCGGAACCTTGATGCATTCCGGAACTCTGAACAGTCCGGAACTCTGAACATTCCGGAATTCCGAACATTCCGGAACCTTGGTGCATTCCGGAACTCTGAACATTCCGGAACTCTGAACATTCCGGAACTCTGAACATTCCGGAATTCCGAACATTCCGGAACCTTGGTGCATTCCGGAACTCTGAACATTCCGGAATTCCGAACATTCCGGAACCTTGGTGCATTCCGGAACTCTGAACAGTCCGGAACTCTGAACATTCCGGAATTCCGAACATTCCGGAACCTTGGTGCATTCCGGAACTCTGAACAGTCCGGAACTCTGAACATTCCGGAACTCTGAACATTCCGGAATTCCGAACATTCCGGAACCTTGGTGCATTCCGGAACTCTGAACATTCCGGAATTCCGAACATTCCGGAACCTTGGTGCATTCCGGAACTCTGAACATTCCGGAACTCTGAACATTCCGGAATTCCGAACATTCCGGAACCTTGGTGCATTCCGGAATTCCGAACATTCCGGAACTCTGAACATTCCGGAACATTTGTGCATTCCGGAACCTTGGTACATTCCGGAATTCCGAACATTCCGGAACCTTGGTGCATTCCGGAACTCTGAACATTCCGGAACTCTGAACATTCCGGAACCTTGGTGCATTCCGGAACCTTGGTGCATTCCGGAACTCTGAACATTCCGGAACTCTGAACATTCCGGAACCTTGGTACATTCCGGAATTCCGAACATTCCGGAACCTTGGTGCATTCCGGAATTCCGAACATTCCGGAACCTTGGTGCATTCCGGAATTCCGAACATTCCGGAACCTTGGTGCATTCCGGAACTCTGAACATTCCGGAACCTTGGTGCATTCCGGAACCTTGATGCATTCCGGAACTCTGAACAGTCCGGAACTCTGAACATTCCGGAACTCTGAACATTCCGGAACCTTTGTGCATTCCGGAACCTTGGTACATTCCGGAATTCCGAACATTCCGGAACCTTGGTGCATTCCGGAACTCTGAACATTCCGGAATTCCGAACATTCCGGAACCTTGGTGCATTCCGGAACCTTGATGCATTCCGGAACTCTGAACAGTCCGGAACTCTGAACATTCCGGAATTCCGAACATTCCGGAACCTTGGTGCATTCCGGAATTCCGAACATTCCGGAACCTTGGTGCATTCCGGAACTCTGAACATTCCGGAACTCTGAACATTCCGGAACTCTGAACATTCCGGAATTCCGAACATTCCGGAACCTTGGTGCATTCCGGAACTCTGAACATTCCGGAACTCTGAACATTCCGGAACCTTGGTACATTCCGGAATTCCGAACATTCCGGAACCTTGGTGCATTCCGGAACTCTGAACATTCCGGAACTCTGAACATTCCGGAACTCTGAACATTCCGGAACTCTGAACATTCCGGAATTCCGAACATTCCGGAACCTTGGTGCATTCCGGAACTCTGAACATTCCGGAACCTTGGTACATTCCGGAATTCCGAACATTCCGGAACCTTGGTGCATTCCGGAACTCTGAACATTCCGGAACTGAACATTCCGGAACCTTGGTGCATTCCGGAATTCCGAACATTCCGGAACCTTGGTGCATTCCGGAATTCCGAACATTCCGGAACCTTGGTGCATTCCGGAACTCTGAACATTCCGGAACTCTGAACATTCCGGAACCTTGGTACATTCCTGAATTCCGAACATTCCGGAACCTTGGTGCATTCCGGAATTCCGAACATTCCGGAACCTTGGTGCATTCCGGAACTCTGAACATTCCGGAACCTTGATGCATTCCGGAACCTTGATGCATTCCGGAACTCTGAACAGTCCGGAACTCTGAACATTCCGGAATTCCGAACATTCCGGAACCTTGGTGCATTCCGGAACTCTGAACATTCCGGAACCTTGGTGCATTCCGGAACCTTGATGCATTCCGGAACTCTGAACAGTCCGGAACTCTGAACATTCCGGAATTCCGAACATTCCGGAACCTTGGTGCATTCCGGAACTCTGAACATTCCGGAACTCTGAACATTCCGGAACTCTGAACATTCCGGAATTCCGAACATTCCGGAACCTTGGTGCATTCCGGAACTCTGAACATTCCGGAATTCCGAACATTCCGGAACCTTGGTGCATTCCGGAACTCTGAACAGTCCGGAACTCTGAACATTCCGGAATTCCGAACATTCCGGAACCTTGGTGCATTCCGGAACTCTGAACAGTCCGGAACTCTGAACATTCCGGAACTCTGAACATTCCGGAATTCCGAACATTCCGGAACCTTGGTGCATTCCGGAACTCTGAACATTCCGGAATTCCGAACATTCCGGAACCTTGGTGCATTCCGGAACTCTGAACATTCCGGAACTCTGAACATTCCGGAATTCCGAACATTCCGGAACCTTGGTGCATTCCGGAATTCCGAACATTCCGGAACTCTGAACATTCCGGAACATTTGTGCATTCCGGAACCTTGGTACATTCCGGAATTCCGAACATTCCGGAACCTTGGTGCATTCCGGAACTCTGAACATTCCGGAACTCTGAACATTCCGGAACCTTGGTGCATTCCGGAACCTTGGTGCATTCCGGAACTCTGAACATTCCGGAACTCTGAACATTCCGGAACCTTGGTACATTCCGGAATTCCGAACATTCCGGAACCTTGGTGCATTCCGGAATTCCGAACATTCCGGAACCTTGGTGCATTCCGGAATTCCGAACATTCCGGAACCTTGGTGCATTCCGGAACTCTGAACATTCCGGAACCTTGGTGCATTCCGGAACCTTGATGCATTCCGGAACTCTGAACAGTCCGGAACTCTGAACATTCCGGAATTCCGAACATTCCGGAACCTTGGTGCATTCCGGAATTCCGAACATTCCGGAACTCTGAACATTCCGGAACCTTTGTGCATTCCGGAACCTTGGTACATTCCGGAATTCCGAACATTCCGGAACCTTGGTGCATTCCGGAACTCTGAACATTCCGGAATTCCGAACATTCCGGAACCTTGGTGCATTCCGGAACTCTGAACATTCCGGAACTCTGAACATTCCGGAACCTTGGTGCATTCCGGAACCTTGATGCATTCCGGAACTCTGAACAGTCCGGAACTCTGAACATTCCGGAATTCCGAACATTCCGGAACCTTGGTGCATTCCGGAATTCCGAACATTCCGGAACCTTGGTGCATTCCGGAACTCTGAACATTCCGGAACTCTGAACATTCCGGAACTCTGAACATTCCGGAATTCCGAACATTCCGGAACCTTGGTGCATTCCGGAACTCTGAACATTCCGGAACTCTGAACATTCCGGAACCTTGGTACATTCCGGAATTCCGAACATTCCGGAACCTTGGTGCATTCCGGAACTCTGAACATTCCGGAACTCTGAACATTCCGGAACTCTGAACATTCCGGAATTCCGAACATTCCGGAACCTTGGTGCATTCCGGAACTCTGAACATTCCGGAACCTTGGTACATTCCGGAATTCCGAACATTCCGGAACCTTGGTGCATTCCGGAACTCTGAACATTCCGGAACTGAACATTCCGGAACCTTGGTGCATTCCGGAATTCCGAACATTCCGGAACCTTGGTGCATTCCGGAACTCTGAACATTCCGGAACTCTGAACATTCCGGAACTCTGAACATTCCGGAACTCTGAACATTCCGGAACTCTGAACATTCCGGAATTCCGAACATTCCGGAACCTTGGTGCATTCCGGAACTCTGAACATTCCGGAACTCTGAACATTCCGGAACCTTGGTACATTCCGGAATTCCGAACATTCCGGAACCTTGGTGCATTCCGGAACTCTGAACATTCCGGAACTCTGAACATTCCGGAACTCTGAACATTCCGGAACTCTGAACATTCCGGAATTCCGAACATTCCGGAACCTTGGTGCATTCCGGAACTCTGAACATTCCGGAACCTTGGTACATTCCGGAATTCCGAACATTCCGGAACCTTGGTGCATTCCGGAACTCTGAACATTCCGGAACTGAACATTCCGGAACCTTGGTGCATTCCGGAATTCCGAACATTCCGGAACCTTGGTGCATTCCGGAACTCTGAACATTCCGGAACTCTGAACATTCCGGAACCTTGGTGCATTCCGGAACCTTGATGCATTCCGGAACTCTGAACAGTCCGGAACTCTGAACATTCCGGAATTCCGAACATTCCGGAACCTTGGTGCATTCCGGAACTCTGAACATTCCGGAACTCTTAACATTCCGGAACTCTGAACATTCCGGAATTCCGAACATTCCGGAACCTTGGTGCATTCCGGAACTCTGAACATTCCGGAATTCCGAACATTCCGGAACCTTGGTGCATTCCGGAACTCTGAACATTCCGGAACTCTGAACATTCCGGAATTCCGAACATTCCGGAACCTTGGTGCATTCCGGAATTCCGAACATTCCGGAACTCTGAACATTCCGGAACATTTGTGCATTCCGGAACCTTGGTACATTCCGGAATTCCGAACATTCCGGAACCTTGGTGCATTCCGGAACTCTGAACATTCCGGAACTCTGAACATTCCGGAACTCTGAACATTCCGGAATTCCGAACATTCCGGAACCTTGGTGCATTCCGGAACTCTGAACATTCCGGAATTCCGAACATTCCGGAACCTTGGTGCATTCCGGAACTCTGAACATTCCGGAACTCTGAACATTCCGGAATTCCGAACATTCCGGAACCTTGGTGCATTCCGGAATTCCGAACATTCCGGAACTCTGAACATTCCGGAACCTTGGTGCATTCCGGAACCTTGATGCATTCCGGAACTCTGAACAGTCCGGAACTCTGAACATTCCGGAATTCCGAACATTCCGGAACCTTGGTGCATTCCGGAACTCTGAACATTCCGGAACTCTGAACATTCCGGAACTCTGAACATTCCGGAATTCCGAACATTCCGGAACCTTGGTGCATTCCGGAACTCTGAACATTCCGGAATTCCGAACATTCCGGAACCTTGGTGCATTCCGGACCTCTGAACAGTCCGGAACTCTGAACATTCCGGAATTCCGAACATTCCGGAACCTTGGTGCATTCCGGAACTCTGAACAGTCCGGAACTCTGAACATTCCGGAACTCTGAACATTCCGGAATTCCGAACATTCCGGAACCTTGGTGCATTCCGGAACTCTGAACATTCCGGAATTCCGAACATTCCGGAACCTTGGTGCATTCCGGAACTCTGAACATTCCGGAACTCTGAACATTCCGGAATTCCGAACATTCCGGAACCTTGGTGCATTCCGGAATTCCGAACATTCCGGAACTCTGAACATTCCGGAACCTTGGTGCATTCCGGAACCTTGATGCATTCCGGAACTCTGAACAGTCCGGAACTCTGAACATTCCGGAATTCCGAACATTCCGGAACCTTGGTGCATTCCGGAACTCTGAACATTCCGGAACTCTGAACATTCCGGAACTCTGAACATTCCGGAATTCCGAACATTCCGGAACCTTGGTGCATTCCGGAACTCTGAACATTCCGGAATTCCGAACATTCCGGAACCTTGGTGCATTCCGGAACTCTGAACAGTCCGGAACTCTGAACATTCCGGAATTCCGAACATTCCGGAACCTTGGTGCATTCCGGAACTCTGAACAGTCCGGAACTCTGAACATTCCGGAACTCTGAACATTCCGGAATTCCGAACATTCCGGAACCTTGGTGCATTCCGGAACTCTGAACATTCCGGAATTCCGAACATTCCGGAACCTTGGTGCATTCCGGAACTCTGAACATTCCGGAACTCTGAACATTCCGGAATTCCGAACATTCCGGAACCTTGGTGCATTCCGGAATTCCGAACATTCCGGAACTCTGAACATTCCGGAACATTTGTGCATTCCGGAACCTTGGTACATTCCGGAATTCCGAACATTCCGGAACCTTGGTGCATTCCGGAACTCTGAACATTCCGGAACTCTGAACATTCCGGAACCTTGGTGCATTCCGGAACCTTGGTGCATTCCGGAACTCTGAACATTCCGGAACTCTGAACATTCCGGAACCTTGGTACATTCCGGAATTCCGAACATTCCGGAACCTTGGTGCATTCCGGAATTCCGAACATTCCGGAACCTTGGTGCATTCCGGAACTCTGAACATTCCGGAACCTTGGTGCATTCCGGAACCTTGATGCATTCCGGAACTCTGAACAGTCCGGAACTCTGAACATTCCGGAATTCCGAACATTCCGGAACCTTGGTGCATTCCGGAATTCCGAACATTCCGGAACTCTGAACATTCCGGAACCTTTGTGCATTCCGGAACCTTGGTACATTCCGGAATTCCGAACATTCCGGAACCTTGGTGCATTCCGGAACTCTGAACATTCCGGAATTCCGAACATTCCGGAACCTTGGTGCATTCCGGAACTCTGAACATTCCGGAACTCTGAACATTCCGGAACCTTGGTGCATTCCGGAACCTTGATGCATTCCGGAACTCTGAACAGTCCGGAACTCTGAACATTCCGGAATTCCGAACATTCCGGAACCTTGGTGCATTCCGGAATTCCGAACATTCCGGAACCTTGGTGCATTCCGGAACTCTGAACATTCCGGAACTCTGAACATTCCGGAACTCTGAACATTCCGGAATTCCGAACATTCCGGAACCTTGGTGCATTCCGGAACTCTGAACATTCCGGAACTCTGAACATTCCGGAACCTTGGTACATTCCGGAATTCCGAACATTCCGGAACCTTGGTGCATTCCGGAACTCTGAACATTCCGGAACTCTGAACATTCCGGAACTCTGAACATTCCGGAACTCTGAACATTCCGGAATTCCGAACATTCCGGAACCTTGGTGCATTCCGGAACTCTGAACATTCCGGAACCTTGGTACATTCCGGAATTCCGAACATTCCGGAACCTTGGTGCATTCCGGAACTCTGAACATTCCGGAACTGAACATTCCGGAACCTTGGTGCATTCCGGAATTCCGAACATTCCGGAACCTTGGTGCATTCCGGAACTCTGAACATTCCGGAACTCTGAACATTCCGGAACTCTGAACATTCCGGAACTCTGAACATTCCGGAACTCTGAACATTCCGGAATTCCGAACATTCCGGAACCTTGGTGCATTCCGGAACTCTGAACATTCCGGAACTCTGAACATTCCGGAACCTTGGTACATTCCGGAATTCCGAACATTCCGGAACCTTGGTGCATTCCGGAACTCTGAACATTCCGGAACTCTGAACATTCCGGAACTCTGAACATTCCGGAACTCTGAACATTCCGGAATTCCGAACATTCCGGAACCTTGGTGCATTCCGGAACTCTGAACATTCCGGAACCTTGGTACATTCCGGAATTCCGAACATTCCGGAACCTTGGTGCATTCCGGAACTCTGAACATTCCGGAACTGAACATTCCGGAACCTTGGTGCATTCCGGAATTCCGAACATTCCGGAACCTTGGTGCATTCCGGAACTCTGAACATTCCGGAACTCTGAACATTCCGGAACCTTGGTGCATTCCGGAACCTTGATGCATTCCGGAACTCTGAACAGTCCGGAACTCTGAACATTCCGGAATTCCGAACATTCCGGAACCTTGGTGCATTCCGGAACTCTGAACATTCCGGAACTCTTAACATTCCGGAACTCTGAACATTCCGGAATTCCGAACATTCCGGAACCTTGGTGCATTCCGGAACTCTGAACATTCCGGAATTCCGAACATTCCGGAACCTTGGTGCATTCCGGAACTCTGAACATTCCGGAACTCTGAACATTCCGGAATTCCGAACATTCCGGAACCTTGGTGCATTCCGGAATTCCGAACATTCCGGAACTCTGAACATTCCGGAACATTTGTGCATTCCGGAACCTTGGTACATTCCGGAATTCCGAACATTCCGGAACCTTGGTGCATTCCGGAACTCTGAACATTCCGGAACTCTGAACATTCCGGAACTCTGAACATTCCGGAATTCCGAACATTCCGGAACCTTGGTGCATTCCGGAACTCTGAACATTCCGGAATTCCGAACATTCCGGAACCTTGGTGCATTCCGGAACTCTGAACATTCCGGAACTCTGAACATTCCGGAATTCCGAACATTCCGGAACCTTGGTGCATTCCGGAATTCCGAACATTCCGGAACTCTGAACATTCCGGAACATTTGTGCATTCCGGAATTCCGAACATTCCGGAACCTTGGTGCATTCCGGAATTCCGAACATTCCGGAACCTTGGTGCATTCCGGAACTCTGAACATTCCGGAACTCTGAACATTCCGGAACCTTGGTACATTCCGGAATTCCGAACATTCCGGAACCTTGGTGCATTCCGGAATTCCGAACATTCCGGAACCTTGGTGCATTCCGGAACTCTGAACATTCCGGAACCTTGATGCATTCCGGAACCTTGATGCATTCCGGAACTCTGAACAGTCCGGAACTCTGAACATTCCGGAATTCCGAACATTCCGGAACCTTGGTGCATTCCGGAACTCTGAACATTCCGGAACCTTGGTGCATTCCGGAACCTTGATGCATTCCGGAACTCTGAACAGTCCGGAACTCTGAACATTCCGGAATTCCGAACATTCCGGAACCTTGGTGCATTCCGGAACTCTGAACATTCCGGAACTCTGAACATTCCGGAACTCTGAACATTCCGGAATTCCGAACATTCCGGAACCTTGGTGCATTCCGGAACTCTGAACATTCCGGAATTCCGAACATTCCGGAACCTTGGTGCATTCCGGAACTCTGAACAGTCCGGAACTCTGAACATTCCGGAATTCCGAACATTCCGGAACCTTGGTGCATTCCGGAATTCCGAACATTCCGGAACTCTGAACATTCCGGAACATTTGTGCATTCCGGAACCTTGGTACATTCCGGAATTCCGAACATTCCGGAACCTTGGTGCATTCCGGAACTCTGAACATTCCGGAACTCTGAACATTCCGGAACCTTGGTGCATTCCGGAACCTTGGTGCATTCCGGAACTCTGAACATTCCGGAACTCTGAACATTCCGGAACCTTGGTACATTCCGGAATTCCGAACATTCCGGAACCTTGGTGCATTCCGGAATTCCGAACATTCCGGAACCTTGGTGCATTCCGGAACTTTGGTACATTCCGGAATTCCGAACATTCCGGAACCTTGGTGCATTCCGGAATTCCGAACATTCCGGAACTCTGAACATTCCGGAACCTTTGTGCATTCCGGAACCTTGGTACATTCCGGAATTCCGAACATTCCGGAACCTTGGTGCATTCCGGAACTCTGAACATTCCGGAATTCCGAACATTCCGGAACCTTGGTGCATTCCGGAACTCTGAACATTCCGGAACTCTGAACATTCCGGAACCTTGGTGCATTCCGGAACCTTGATGCATTCCGGAACTCTGAACAGTCCGGAACTCTGAACATTCCGGAATTCCGAACATTCCGGAACCTTGGTGCATTCCGGAATTCCGAACATTCCGGAACCTTGGTGCATTCCGGAACTCTGAACATTCCGGAACTCTGAACATTCCGGAACTCTGAACATTCCGGAATTCCGAACATTCCGGAACCTTGGTGCATTCCGGAACTCTGAACATTCCGGAACTCTGAACATTCCGGAACTCTGAACATTCCGGAATTCCGAACATTCCGGAACCTTGGTGCATTCCGGAACTCTGAACATTCCGGAATTCCGAACATTCCGGAACCTTGGTGCATTCCGGAACTCTGAACATTCCGGAACTCTGAACATTCCGGAATTCCGAACATTCCGGAACCTTGGTGCATTCCGGAATTCCGAACATTCCGGAACTCTGAACATTCCGGAACATTTGTGCATTCCGGAACCTTGATGCATTCCGGAACTCTGAACAGTCCGGAACTCTGAACATTCCGGAATTCCGAACATTCCGGAACCTTGGTGCATTCCGGAATTCCGAACATTCCGGAACCTTGGTGCATTCCGGAACTCTGAACATTCCGGAACTCTGAACATTCCGGAACTCTGAACATTCCGGAATTCCGAACATTCCGGAACCTTGGTGCATTCCGGAACTCTGAACATTCCGGAACTCTGAACATTCCGGAACTCTGAACATTCCGGAATTCCGAACATTCCGGAACCTTGGTGCATTCCGGAACTCTGAACATTCCGGAATTCCGAACATTCCGGAACCTTGGTGCATTCCGGAACTCTGAACATTCCGGAACTCTGAACATTCCGGAATTCCGAACATTCCGGAACCTTGGTGCATTCCGGAATTCCGAACATTCCGGAACTCTGAACATTCCGGAACATTTGTGCATTCCGGAACCTTGGTACATTCCGGAATTCCGAACATTCCGGAACCTTGGTGCATTCCGGAACTCTGAACATTCCGGAACTCTGAACATTCCGGAACTCTGAACATTCCGGAACTCTGAACATTCCGGAATTCCGAACATTCCGGAACCTTGGTGCATTCCGGAACTCTGAACATTCCGGAACTCTGAACATTCCGGAACCTTGGTACATTCCGGAATTCCGAACATTCCGGAACCTTGGTGCATTCCGGAACTCTGAACATTCCGGAACTCTGAACATTCCGGAACTCTGAACATTCCGGAACTCTGAACATTCCGGAATTCCGAACATTCCGGAACCTTGGTGCATTCCGGAACTCTGAACATTCCGGAACCTTGGTACATTCCGGAATTCCGAACATTCCGGAACCTTGGTGCATTCCGGAACTCTGAACATTCCGGAACTGAACATTCCGGAACCTTGGTGCATTCCGGAATTCCGAACATTCCGGAACCTTGGTGCATTCCGGAACTCTGAACATTCCGGAACTCTGAACATTCCGGAACTCTGAACATTCCGGAACTCTGAACATTCCGGAATTCCGAACATTCCGGAACTCTGAACATTCCGGAATCTTGGTACATTCCGGAATTCCGAACATTCCGGAACCTTGGTGCATTCCGGAATTCCGAACATTCCGGAACCTTGGTGCATTCCGGAACTCTGAACATTCCGGAACTCTGAACATTCCGGAACCTTGGTGCATTCCGGAACCTTGGTACATTCCGGAATTCCGAACATTCCGGAACCTTGGTGCATTCCGGAACTCTGACCATTCCGGAATTCCGAACATTCCGGAACCTTGGTGCATTCCGGAACTCTGAACATTCCGGAACTCTGAACATTCCGGAACCTTGGTGCATTCCGGAACCTTGGTGCATTCCGGAACCTTGGTGCATTCCGGAACTCTGAACATTCCGGAACTCTGAACATTCCGGAACCTTGGTACATTCCGGAATTCCGAACATTCCGGAACCTTGGTGCATTCCGGAATTCCGAACATTCCGGAACCTTGGTGCATTCCGGAACTCTGAACATTCCGGAACTCTGAACATTCCGGAACCTTGGTGCATTCCGGAACCTTGATGCATTCCGGAACTCTGAACAGTCCGGAACTCTGAACATTCCGGAATTCCGAACATTCCGGAACCTTGGTGCATTCCGGAACTCTGAACATTGCGGAACTCTGAACATTCCGGAACTCTGAACATTCCGGAATTCCGAACATTCCGGAACCTTGGTGCATTCCGGAACTCTGAACATTCCGGAATTCCGAACATTCCGGAACCTTGGTGCATTCCGGAATTCCGAACATTCCGGAACTCTGAACATTCCGGAACATTTGTGCATTCCGGAACCTTGGTACATTCCGGAATTCCGAACATTCCGGAACCTTGGTGCATTCCGGAACTCTGAACATTCCGGAACTCTGAACATTCCGGAACTCTGAACATTCCGGAACTCTGAACATTCCGGAATTCCGAACATTCCGGAACCTTGGTGCATTCCGGAACTCTGAACATTCCGGAACTCTGAACATTCCGGAACCTTGGTACATTCCGGAATTCCGAACATTCCGGAACCTTGGTGCATTCCGGAACCTTGGTACATTCCGGAATTCCGAACATTCCGGAACCTTGGTGCATTCCGGAACTCTGAACATTCCGGAATTCCGAACATTCCGGAACCTTGGTGCATTCCGGAACTCTGAACATTCCGGAACTCTGAACATTCCGGAACCTTGGTGCATTCCGGAACCTTGGTGCATTCCGGAACTCTGAACATTCCGGAACTCTGAACATTCCGGAACCTTGGTACATTCCGGAATTCCGAACATTCCGGAACCTTGGTGCATTCCGGAATTCCGAACATTCCGGAACCTTGGTGCATTCCGGAACTCTGAACATTCCGGAACTCTGAACATTCCGGAATTCCGAACATTCCGGAACCTTGGTGCATTCCGGAATTCCGAACATTCCGGAACTCTGAACATTCCGGAACCTTTGTGCATTCCGGAACCTTGGTACATTCCGGAATTCCGAACATTCCGGAACCTTGGTGCATTCCGGAACTCTGACCATTCCGGAATTCCGAACATTCCGGAACCTTGGTGCATTCCGGAACTCTGAACATTCCGGAACTCTGAACATTCCGGAACCTTGGTGCATTCCGGAATTCCGAACATTCCGGAACCTTGGTGCATTCCGGAATTCCGAACATTCCGGAACCTTGGTGCATTCCGGAACTCTGAACATTCCGGAACTCTGAACATTCCGGAACCTTTGTGCATTCCGGAACCTTGGTACATTCCGGAATTCCGAACATTCCGGAACCTTGGTGCATTCCGGAACTCTGAACATTCCGGAACTCTGAACATTCCGGAACCTTGGTACATTCCGGAATTCCGAACATTCCGGAACCTTGGTGCATTCCGGAATTCCGAACATTCCGGAACCTTGGTGCATTCCGGAATTCCGAACATTCCGGAATTCCGAACATTCCGGAACCTTGGTGCATTCCGGAACTCTGAACATTCCGGAACTCTGAACATTCCGGAACCTTGGTGCATTCCGGAACCTTGATGCATTCCGGAACTCTGAACAGTCCGGAACTCTGAACATTCCGGAATTCCGAACATTCCGGAACCTTGGTGCATTCCGGAATTCCGAACATTCCGGAACTCTGAACATTCCGGAACCTTTGTGCATTCCGGAACCTTGGTACATTCCGGAATTCCGAACATTCCGGAACCTTGGTGCATTCCGGAACTCTGAACATTCCGGAACTCTGAACATTCCGGAATTCCGAACATTCCGGAACCTTGGTGCATTCCGGAATTCCGAACATTCCGGAACTCTGAACATTCCGGAACATTTGTGCATTCCGGAACCTTGGTACATTCCGGAATTCCGAACATTCCGGAACCTTGGTGCATTCCGGAACTCTGAACATTCCGGAACTCTGAACATTCCGGAACTCTGAACATTCCGGAACTCTGAACATTCCGGAATTCCGAACATTCCGGAACCTTGGTGCATTCCGGAACTCTGAACATTCCGGAACTCTGAACATTCCGGAACCTTGGTACATTCCGGAATTCCGAACATTCCGGAACCTTGGTGCATTCCGGAACTCTGAACATTCCGGAACTCTGAACATTCCGGAACTCTGAACATTCCGGAATTCCGAACATTCCGGAACCTTGGTGCATTCCGGAACTCTGAACATTCCGGAACTCTTAACATTCCGGAACTCTGAACATTCCGGAATTCCGAACATTCCGGAACCTTGGTGCATTCCGGAACTCTGAACATTCCGGAATTCCGAACATTCCGGAACCTTGGTGCATTCCGGAACTCTGAACATTCCGGAACTCTGAACATTCCGGAATTCCGAACATTCCGGAACCTTGGTGCATTCCGGAATTCCGAACATTCCGGAACTCTGAACATTCCGGAACATTTGTGCATTCCGGAACCTTGGTACATTCCGGAATTCCGAACATTCCGGAACCTTGGTGCATTCCGGAACTCTGAACATTCCGGAACTCTGAACATTCCGGAACTCTGAACATTCCGGAATTCCGAACATTCCGGAACCTTGGTGCATTCCGGAACTCTGAACATTCCGGAATTCCGAACATTCCGGAACCTTGGTGCATTCCGGAACTCTGAACATTCCGGAACTCTGAACATTCCGGAATTCCGAACATTCCGGAACCTTGGTGCATTCCGGAATTCCGAACATTCCGGAACTCTGAACATTCCGGAACATTTGTGCATTCCGGAATTCCGAACATTCCGGAACCTTGGTGCATTCCGGAATTCCGAACATTCCGGAACCTTGGTGCATTCCGGAACTCTGAACATTCCGGAACTCTGAACATTCCGGAACCTTGGTACATTCCGGAATTCCGAACATTCCGGAACCTTGGTGCATTCCGGAATTCCGAACATTCCGGAACCTTGGTGCATTCCGGAACTCTGAACATTCCGGAACCTTGATGCATTCCGGAACCTTGATGCATTCCGGAACTCTGAACAGTCCGGAACTCTGAACATTCCGGAATTCCGAACATTCCGGAACCTTGGTGCATTCCGGAACTCTGAACATTCCGGAACCTTGGTGCATTCCGGAACCTTGATGCATTCCGGAACTCTGAACAGTCCGGAACTCTGAACATTCCGGAATTCCGAACATTCCGGAACCTTGGTGCATTCCGGAACTCTGAACATTCCGGAACTCTGAACATTCCGGAACTCTGAACATTCCGGAATTCCGAACATTCCGGAACCTTGGTGCATTCCGGAACTCTGAACATTCCGGAATTCCGAACATTCCGGAACCTTGGTGCATTCCGGAACTCTGAACAGTCCGGAACTCTGAACATTCCGGAATTCCGAACATTCCGGAACCTTGGTGCATTCCGGAATTCCGAACATTCCGGAACTCTGAACATTCCGGAACATTTGTGCATTCCGGAACCTTGGTACATTCCGGAATTCCGAACATTCCGGAACCTTGGTGCATTCCGGAACTCTGAACATTCCGGAACTCTGAACATTCCGGAACCTTGGTGCATTCCGGAACCTTGGTGCATTCCGGAACTCTGAACATTCCGGAACTCTGAACATTCCGGAACCTTGGTACATTCCGGAATTCCGAACATTCCGGAACCTTGGTGCATTCCGGAATTCCGAACATTCCGGAACCTTGGTGCATTCCGGAACTTTGGTACATTCCGGAATTCCGAACATTCCGGAACCTTGGTGCATTCCGGAATTCCGAACATTCCGGAACTCTGAACATTCCGGAACCTTTGTGCATTCCGGAACCTTGGTACATTCCGGAATTCCGAACATTCCGGAACCTTGGTGCATTCCGGAACTCTGAACATTCCGGAATTCCGAACATTCCGGAACCTTGGTGCATTCCGGAACTCTGAACATTCCGGAACTCTGAACATTCCGGAACCTTGGTGCATTCCGGAACCTTGATGCATTCCGGAACTCTGAACAGTCCGGAACTCTGAACATTCCGGAATTCCGAACATTCCGGAACCTTGGTGCATTCCGGAATTCCGAACATTCCGGAACCTTGGTGCATTCCGGAACTCTGAACATTCCGGAACTCTGAACATTCCGGAACTCTGAACATTCCGGAATTCCGAACATTCCGGAACCTTGGTGCATTCCGGAACTCTGAACATTCCGGAACTCTGAACATTCCGGAACTCTGAACATTCCGGAATTCCGAACATTCCGGAACCTTGGTGCATTCCGGAACTCTGAACATTCCGGAATTCCGAACATTCCGGAACCTTGGTGCATTCCGGAACTCTGAACATTCCGGAACTCTGAACATTCCGGAATTCCGAACATTCCGGAACCTTGGTGCATTCCGGAATTCCGAACATTCCGGAACTCTGAACATTCCGGAACATTTGTGCATTCCGGAACCTTGATGCATTCCGGAACTCTGAACAGTCCGGAACTCTGAACATTCCGGAATTCCGAACATTCCGGAACCTTGGTGCATTCCGGAATTCCGAACATTCCGGAACCTTGGTGCATTCCGGAACTCTGAACATTCCGGAACTCTGAACATTCCGGAACTCTGAACATTCCGGAATTCCGAACATTCCGGAACCTTGGTGCATTCCGGAACTCTGAACATTCCGGAACTCTGAACATTCCGGAACTCTGAACATTCCGGAATTCCGAACATTCCGGAACCTTGGTGCATTCCGGAACTCTGAACATTCCGGAATTCCGAACATTCCGGAACCTTGGTGCATTCCGGAACTCTGAACATTCCGGAACTCTGAACATTCCGGAATTCCGAACATTCCGGAACCTTGGTGCATTCCGGAATTCCGAACATTCCGGAACTCTGAACATTCCGGAACATTTGTGCATTCCGGAACCTTGGTACATTCCGGAATTCCGAACATTCCGGAACCTTGGTGCATTCCGGAACTCTGAACATTCCGGAACTCTGAACATTCCGGAACTCTGAACATTCCGGAACTCTGAACATTCCGGAATTCCGAACATTCCGGAACCTTGGTGCATTCCGGAACTCTGAACATTCCGGAACTCTGAACATTCCGGAACCTTGGTACATTCCGGAATTCCGAACATTCCGGAACCTTGGTGCATTCCGGAACTCTGAACATTCCGGAACTCTGAACATTCCGGAACTCTGAACATTCCGGAACTCTGAACATTCCGGAATTCCGAACATTCCGGAACCTTGGTGCATTCCGGAACTCTGAACATTCCGGAACCTTGGTACATTCCGGAATTCCGAACATTCCGGAACCTTGGTGCATTCCGGAACTCTGAACATTCCGGAACTGAACATTCCGGAACCTTGGTGCATTCCGGAATTCCGAACATTCCGGAACCTTGGTGCATTCCGGAACTCTGAACATTCCGGAACTCTGAACATTCCGGAACTCTGAACATTCCGGAACTCTGAACATTCCGGAATTCCGAACATTCCGGAACTCTGAACATTCCGGAATCTTGGTACATTCCGGAATTCCGAACATTCCGGAACCTTGGTGCATTCCGGAATTCCGAACATTCCGGAACCTTGGTGCATTCCGGAACTCTGAACATTCCGGAACTCTGAACATTCCGGAACCTTGGTGCATTCCGGAACCTTGGTACATTCCGGAATTCCGAACATTCCGGAACCTTGGTGCATTCCGGAACTCTGACCATTCCGGAATTCCGAACATTCCGGAACCTTGGTGCATTCCGGAACTCTGAACATTCCGGAACTCTGAACATTCCGGAACCTTGGTGCATTCCGGAACCTTGGTGCATTCCGGAACCTTGGTGCATTCCGGAACTCTGAACATTCCGGAACTCTGAACATTCCGGAACCTTGGTACATTCCGGAATTCCGAACATTCCGGAACCTTGGTGCATTCCGGAATTCCGAACATTCCGGAACCTTGGTGCATTCCGGAACTCTGAACATTCCGGAACTCTGAACATTCCGGAACCTTGGTGCATTCCGGAACCTTGATGCATTCCGGAACTCTGAACAGTCCGGAACTCTGAACATTCCGGAATTCCGAACATTCCGGAACCTTGGTGCATTCCGGAACTCTGAACATTGCGGAACTCTGAACATTCCGGAACTCTGAACATTCCGGAATTCCGAACATTCCGGAACCTTGGTGCATTCCGGAACTCTGAACATTCCGGAATTCCGAACATTCCGGAACCTTGGTGCATTCCGGAATTCCGAACATTCCGGAACTCTGAACATTCCGGAACATTTGTGCATTCCGGAACCTTGGTACATTCCGGAATTCCGAACATTCCGGAACCTTGGTGCATTCCGGAACTCTGAACATTCCGGAACTCTGAACATTCCGGAACTCTGAACATTCCGGAACTCTGAACATTCCGGAATTCCGAACATTCCGGAACCTTGGTGCATTCCGGAACTCTGAACATTCCGGAACTCTGAACATTCCGGAACCTTGGTACATTCCGGAATTCCGAACATTCCGGAACCTTGGTGCATTCCGGAACCTTGGTACATTCCGGAATTCCGAACATTCCGGAACCTTGGTGCATTCCGGAACTCTGAACATTCCGGAATTCCGAACATTCCGGAACCTTGGTGCATTCCGGAACTCTGAACATTCCGGAACTCTGAACATTCCGGAACCTTGGTGCATTCCGGAACCTTGGTGCATTCCGGAACTCTGAACATTCCGGAACTCTGAACATTCCGGAACCTTGGTACATTCCGGAATTCCGAACATTCCGGAACCTTGGTGCATTCCGGAATTCCGAACATTCCGGAACCTTGGTGCATTCCGGAACTCTGAACATTCCGGAACTCTGAACATTCCGGAATTCCGAACATTCCGGAACCTTGGTGCATTCCGGAATTCCGAACATTCCGGAACTCTGAACATTCCGGAACCTTTGTGCATTCCGGAACCTTGGTACATTCCGGAATTCCGAACATTCCGGAACCTTGGTGCATTCCGGAACTCTGACCATTCCGGAATTCCGAACATTCCGGAACCTTGGTGCATTCCGGAACTCTGAACATTCCGGAACTCTGAACATTCCGGAACCTTGGTGCATTCCGGAATTCCGAACATTCCGGAACCTTGGTGCATTCCGGAATTCCGAACATTCCGGAACCTTGGTGCATTCCGGAACTCTGAACATTCCGGAACTCTGAACATTCCGGAACCTTTGTGCATTCCGGAACCTTGGTACATTCCGGAATTCCGAACATTCCGGAACCTTGGTGCATTCCGGAACTCTGAACATTCCGGAACTCTGAACATTCCGGAACCTTGGTACATTCCGGAATTCCGAACATTCCGGAACCTTGGTGCATTCCGGAATTCCGAACATTCCGGAACCTTGGTGCATTCCGGAATTCCGAACATTCCGGAATTCCGAACATTCCGGAACCTTGGTGCATTCCGGAACTCTGAACATTCCGGAACTCTGAACATTCCGGAACCTTGGTGCATTCCGGAACCTTGATGCATTCCGGAACTCTGAACAGTCCGGAACTCTGAACATTCCGGAATTCCGAACATTCCGGAACCTTGGTGCATTCCGGAATTCCGAACATTCCGGAACTCTGAACATTCCGGAACCTTTGTGCATTCCGGAACCTTGGTACATTCCGGAATTCCGAACATTCCGGAACCTTGGTGCATTCCGGAACTCTGAACATTCCGGAACTCTGAACATTCCGGAATTCCGAACATTCCGGAACCTTGGTGCATTCCGGAATTCCGAACATTCCGGAACTCTGAACATTCCGGAACATTTGTGCATTCCGGAACCTTGGTACATTCCGGAATTCCGAACATTCCGGAACCTTGGTGCATTCCGGAACTCTGAACATTCCGGAACTCTGAACATTCCGGAACTCTGAACATTCCGGAACTCTGAACATTCCGGAATTCCGAACATTCCGGAACCTTGGTGCATTCCGGAACTCTGAACATTCCGGAACTCTGAACATTCCGGAACCTTGGTACATTCCGGAATTCCGAACATTCCGGAACCTTGGTGCATTCCGGAACTCTGAACATTCCGGAACTCTGAACATTCCGGAACTCTGAACATTCCGGAACTCTGAACATTCCGGAATTCCGAACATTCCGGAACCTTGGTGCATTCCGGAACTCTGAACATTCCGGAACCTTGGTACATTCCGGAATTCCGAACATTCCGGAACCTTGGTGCATTCCGGAACTCTGAACATTCCGGAACTGAACATTCCGGAACCTTGGTGCATTCCGGAATTCCGAACATTCCGGAACCTTGGTGCATTCCGGAACTCTGAACATTCCGGAACTCTGAACATTCCGGAACTCTGAACATTCCGGAATTCCGAACATTCCGGAACCTTGGTGCATTCCGGAATTCCGAACATTCCGGAACCTTGGTGCATTCCGGAACTCTGAACATTCCGGAACTCTGAACATTCCGGAACCTTGGTGCATTCCGGAACCTTGGTACATTCCGGAATTCCGAACATTCCGGAACCTTGGTGCATTCCGGAACTCTGACCATTCCGGAATTCCGAACATTCCGGAACCTTGGTGCATTCCGGAACTCTGAACATTCCGGAACTCTGAACATTCCGGAACCTTGGTGCATTCCGGAACCTTGGTGCATTCCGGAACCTTGGTGCATTCCGGAACTCTGAACATTCCGGAACTCTGAACATTCCGGAACCTTGGTACATTCCGGAATTCCGAACATTCCGGAACCTTGGTGCATTCCGGAATTCCGAACATTCCGGAACCTTGGTGCATTCCGGAACTCTGAACATTCCGGAACTCTGAACATTCCGGAACCTTGGTGCATTCCGGAACTCTGAACAGTCCGGAACTCTGAACATTCCGGAATTCCGAACATTCCGGAACCTTGGTGCATTCCGGAACTCTGAACATTGCGGAACTCTGAACATTCCGGAACTCTGAACATTCCGGAATTCCGAACATTCCGGAACCTTGGTGCATTCCGGAACTCTGAACATTCCGGAATTCCGAACATTCCGGAACCTTGGTGCATTCCGGAATTCCGAACATTCCGGAACTCTGAACATTCCGGAACATTTGTGCATTCCGGAACCTTGGTACATTCCGGAATTCCGAACATTCCGGAACCTTGGTGCATTCCGGAACTCTGAACATTCCGGAACTCTGAACATTCCGGAACTCTGAACATTCCGGAACTCTGAACATTCCGGAACTCTGAACATTCCGGAATTCCGAACATTCCGGAACCTTGGTGCATTCCGGAATTCCGAACATTCCGGAACTCTGAACATTCCGGAACCTTTGTGCATTCCGGAACCTTGGTACATTCCGGAATTCCGAACATTCCGGAACCTTGGTGCATTCCGGAACTCTGAACATTCCGGAACTCTGAACATTCCGGAATTCCGAACATTCCGGAACCTTGGTGCATTCCGGAACTCTGAACATTCCGGAACCTTGGTACATTCCGGAATTCCGAACATTCCGGAACCTTGGTGCATTCCGGAACTCTGAACATTCCGGAACTGAACATTCCGGAACCTTGGTGCATTCCGGAATTCCGAACATTCCGGAACCTTGGTGCATTCCGGAACTCTGAACATTCCGGAACTCTGAACATTCCGGAACTCTGAACATTCCGGAACTCTGAACATTCCGGAATTCCGAACATTCCGGAACTCTGAACATTCCGGAATCTTGGTACATTCCGGAATTCCGAACATTCCGGAACCTTGGTGCATTCCGGAATTCCGAACATTCCGGAACCTTGGTGCATTCCGGAACTCTGAACATTCCGGAACTCTGAACATTCCGGAACCTTGGTGCATTCCGGAACCTTGGTACATTCCGGAATTCCGAACATTCCGGAACCTTGGTGCATTCCGGAACTCTGACCATTCCGGAATTCCGAACATTCCGGAACCTTGGTGCATTCCGGAACTCTGAACATTCCGGAACTCTGAACATTCCGGAACCTTGGTGCATTCCGGAACCTTGGTGCATTCCGGAACCTTGGTGCATTCCGGAACTCTGAACATTCCGGAACTCTGAACATTCCGGAACCTTGGTACATTCCGGAATTCCGAACATTCCGGAACCTTGGTGCATTCCGGAATTCCGAACATTCCGGAACCTTGGTGCATTCCGGAACTCTGAACATTCCGGAACTCTGAACATTCCGGAACCTTGGTGCATTCCGGAACCTTGATGCATTCCGGAACTCTGAACAGTCCGGAACTCTGAACATTCCGGAATTCCGAACATTCCGGAACCTTGGTGCATTCCGGAACTCTGAACATTGCGGAACTCTGAACATTCCGGAACTCTGAACATTCCGGAATTCCGAACATTCCGGAACCTTGGTGCATTCCGGAACTCTGAACATTCCGGAATTCCGAACATTCCGGAACCTTGGTGCATTCCGGAATTCCGAACATTCCGGAACTCTGAACATTCCGGAACATTTGTGCATTCCGGAACCTTGGTACATTCCGGAATTCCGAACATTCCGGAACCTTGGTGCATTCCGGAACTCTGAACATTCCGGAACTCTGAACATTCCGGAACTCTGAACATTCCGGAACTCTGAACATTCCGGAATTCCGAACATTCCGGAACCTTGGTGCATTCCGGAACTCTGAACATTCCGGAACTCTGAACATTCCGGAACCTTGGTACATTCCGGAATTCCGAACATTCCGGAACCTTGGTGCATTCCGGAACCTTGGTACATTCCGGAATTCCGAACATTCCGGAACCTTGGTGCATTCCGGAACTCTGAACATTCCGGAATTCCGAACATTCCGGAACCTTGGTGCATTCCGGAACTCTGAACATTCCGGAACTCTGAACATTCCGGAACCTTGGTGCATTCCGGAACCTTGGTGCATTCCGGAACTCTGAACATTCCGGAACTCTGAACATTCCGGAACCTTGGTACATTCCGGAATTCCGAACATTCCGGAACCTTGGTGCATTCCGGAATTCCGAACATTCCGGAACCTTGGTGCATTCCGGAACTCTGAACATTCCGGAACTCTGAACATTCCGGAATTCCGAACATTCCGGAACCTTGGTGCATTCCGGAATTCCGAACATTCCGGAACTCTGAACATTCCGGAACCTTTGTGCATTCCGGAACCTTGGTACATTCCGGAATTCCGAACATTCCGGAACCTTGGTGCATTCCGGAACTCTGACCATTCCGGAATTCCGAACATTCCGGAACCTTGGTGCATTCCGGAACTCTGAACATTCCGGAACTCTGAACATTCCGGAACCTTGGTGCATTCCGGAATTCCGAACATTCCGGAACCTTGGTGCATTCCGGAATTCCGAACATTCCGGAACCTTGGTGCATTCCGGAACTCTGAACATTCCGGAACTCTGAACATTCCGGAACCTTTGTGCATTCCGGAACCTTGGTACATTCCGGAATTCCGAACATTCCGGAACCTTGGTGCATTCCGGAACTCTGAACATTCCGGAACTCTGAACATTCCGGAACCTTGGTACATTCCGGAATTCCGAACATTCCGGAACCTTGGTGCATTCCGGAATTCCGAACATTCCGGAACCTTGGTGCATTCCGGAATTCCGAACATTCCGGAATTCCGAACATTCCGGAACCTTGGTGCATTCCGGAACTCTGAACATTCCGGAACTCTGAACATTCCGGAACCTTGGTGCATTCCGGAACCTTGATGCATTCCGGAACTCTGAACAGTCCGGAACTCTGAACATTCCGGAATTCCGAACATTCCGGAACCTTGGTGCATTCCGGAATTCCGAACATTCCGGAACTCTGAACATTCCGGAACCTTTGTGCATTCCGGAACCTTGGTACATTCCGGAATTCCGAACATTCCGGAACCTTGGTGCATTCCGGAACTCTGAACATTCCGGAACTCTGAACATTCCGGAATTCCGAACATTCCGGAACCTTGGTGCATTCCGGAATTCCGAACATTCCGGAACTCTGAACATTCCGGAACATTTGTGCATTCCGGAACCTTGGTACATTCCGGAATTCCGAACATTCCGGAACCTTGGTGCATTCCGGAACTCTGAACATTCCGGAACTCTGAACATTCCGGAACTCTGAACATTCCGGAACTCTGAACATTCCGGAATTCCGAACATTCCGGAACCTTGGTGCATTCCGGAACTCTGAACATTCCGGAACTCTGAACATTCCGGAACCTTGGTACATTCCGGAATTCCGAACATTCCGGAACCTTGGTGCATTCCGGAACTCTGAACATTCCGGAACTCTGAACATTCCGGAACTCTGAACATTCCGGAACTCTGAACATTCCGGAATTCCGAACATTCCGGAACCTTGGTGCATTCCGGAACTCTGAACATTCCGGAACCTTGGTACATTCCGGAATTCCGAACATTCCGGAACCTTGGTGCATTCCGGAACTCTGAACATTCCGGAACTGAACATTCCGGAACCTTGGTGCATTCCGGAATTCCGAACATTCCGGAACCTTGGTGCATTCCGGAACTCTGAACATTCCGGAACTCTGAACATTCCGGAACTCTGAACATTCCGGAATTCCGAACATTCCGGAACCTTGGTGCATTCCGGAATTCCGAACATTCCGGAACCTTGGTGCATTCCGGAACTCTGAACATTCCGGAACTCTGAACATTCCGGAACCTTGGTGCATTCCGGAACCTTGGTACATTCCGGAATTCCGAACATTCCGGAACCTTGGTGCATTCCGGAACTCTGACCATTCCGGAATTCCGAACATTCCGGAACCTTGGTGCATTCCGGAACTCTGAACATTCCGGAACTCTGAACATTCCGGAACCTTGGTGCATTCCGGAACCTTGGTGCATTCCGGAACCTTGGTGCATTCCGGAACTCTGAACATTCCGGAACTCTGAACATTCCGGAACCTTGGTACATTCCGGAATTCCGAACATTCCGGAACCTTGGTGCATTCCGGAATTCCGAACATTCCGGAACCTTGGTGCATTCCGGAACTCTGAACATTCCGGAACTCTGAACATTCCGGAACCTTGGTGCATTCCGGAACTCTGAACAGTCCGGAACTCTGAACATTCCGGAATTCCGAACATTCCGGAACCTTGGTGCATTCCGGAACTCTGAACATTGCGGAACTCTGAACATTCCGGAACTCTGAACATTCCGGAATTCCGAACATTCCGGAACCTTGGTGCATTCCGGAACTCTGAACATTCCGGAATTCCGAACATTCCGGAACCTTGGTGCATTCCGGAATTCCGAACATTCCGGAACTCTGAACATTCCGGAACATTTGTGCATTCCGGAACCTTGGTACATTCCGGAATTCCGAACATTCCGGAACCTTGGTGCATTCCGGAACTCTGAACATTCCGGAACTCTGAACATTCCGGAACTCTGAACATTCCGGAACTCTGAACATTCCGGAACTCTGAACATTCCGGAATTCCGAACATTCCGGAACCTTGGTGCATTCCGGAATTCCGAACATTCCGGAACTCTGAACATTCCGGAACCTTTGTGCATTCCGGAACCTTGGTACATTCCGGAATTCCGAACATTCCGGAACCTTGGTGCATTCCGGAACTCTGAACATTCCGGAACTCTGAACATTCCGGAATTCCGAACATTCCGGAACCTTGGTGCATTCCGGAACTCTGAACATTCCGGAACTCTGAACATACCGGAACCTTGGTGCATTCCGGAACCTTGGTGCATTCCGGAACTCTGAACATTCCGGAACTCTGAACATTCCGGAACCTTGGTACATTCCGGAATTCCGAACATTCCGGAACCTTGGTGCATTCCGGAATTCCGAACATTCCGGAACCTTGGTGCATTCCGGAACTCTGAACATTCCGGAACTCTGAACATTCCGGAATTCCGAACATTCCGGAACCTTGGTGCATTCCGGAATTCCGAACATTCCGGAACTCTGAACATTCCGGAACCTTTGTGCATTCCGGAACCTTGGTACATTCCGGAATTCCGAACATTCCGGAACCTTGGTGCATTCCGGAACTCTGACCATTCCGGAATTCCGAACATTCCGGAACCTTGGTGCATTCCGGAACTCTGAACATTCCGGAACTCTGAACATTCCGGAACCTTGGTGCATTCCGGAATTCCGAACATTCCGGAACCTTGGTGCATTCCGGAATTCCGAACATTCCGGAACCTTGGTGCATTCCGGAACTCTGAACATTCCGGAACTCTGAACATTCCGGAACCTTTGTGCATTCCGGAACCTTGGTACATTCCGGAATTCCGAACATTCCGGAACCTTGGTGCATTCCGGAACTCTGAACATTCCGGAACTCTGAACATTCCGGAACCTTGGTACATTCCGGAATTCCGAACATTCCGGAACCTTGGTGCATTCCGGAATTCCGAACATTCCGGAACCTTGGTGCATTCCGGAATTCCGAACATTCCGGAATTCCGAACATTCCGGAACCTTGGTGCATTCCGGAACTCTGAACATTCCGGAACTCTGAACATTCCGGAACCTTGGTGCATTCCGGAACCTTGATGCATTCCGGAACTCTGAACAGTCCGGAACTCTGAACATTCCGGAATTCCGAACATTCCGGAACCTTGGTGCATTCCGGAATTCCGAACATTCCGGAACTCTGAACATTCCGGAACCTTTGTGCATTCCGGAACCTTGGTACATTCCGGAATTCCGAACATTCCGGAACCTTGGTGCATTCCGGAACTCTGAACATTCCGGAACTCTGAACATTCCGGAATTCCGAACATTCCGGAACCTTGGTGCATTCCGGAATTCCGAACATTCCGGAACTCTGAACATTCCGGAACATTTGTGCATTCCGGAACCTTGGTACATTCCGGAATTCCGAACATTCCGGAACCTTGGTGCATTCCGGAACTCTGAACATTCCGGAACTCTGAACATTCCGGAACTCTGAACATTCCGGAACTCTGAACATTCCGGAATTCCGAACATTCCGGAACCTTGGTGCATTCCGGAACTCTGAACATTCCGGAACTCTGAACATTCCGGAACCTTGGTACATTCCGGAATTCCGAACATTCCGGAACCTTGGTGCATTCCGGAACTCTGAACATTCCGGAACTCTGAACATTCCGGAACTCTGAACATTCCGGAACTCTGAACATTCCGGAATTCCGAACATTCCGGAACCTTGGTGCATTCCGGAACTCTGAACATTCCGGAACCTTGGTACATTCCGGAATTCCGAACATTCCGGAACCTTGGTGCATTCCGGAACTCTGAACATTCCGGAACTGAACATTCCGGAACCTTGGTGCATTCCGGAATTCCGAACATTCCGGAACCTTGGTGCATTCCGGAACTCTGAACATTCCGGAACTCTGAACATTCCGGAACTCTGAACATTCCGGAATTCCGAACATTCCGGAACCTTGGTGCATTCCGGAATTCCGAACATTCCGGAACCTTGGTGCATTCCGGAACTCTGAACATTCCGGAACTCTGAACATTCCGGAACCTTGGTGCATTCCGGAACCTTGGTACATTCCGGAATTCCGAACATTCCGGAACCTTGGTGCATTCCGGAACTCTGACCATTCCGGAATTCCGAACATTCCGGAACCTTGGTGCATTCCGGAACTCTGAACATTCCGGAACTCTGAACATTCCGGAACCTTGGTGCATTCCGGAACCTTGGTGCATTCCGGAACCTTGGTGCATTCCGGAACTCTGAACATTCCGGAACTCTGAACATTCCGGAACCTTGGTACATTCCGGAATTCCGAACATTCCGGAACCTTGGTGCATTCCGGAATTCCGAACATTCCGGAACCTTGGTGCATTCCGGAACTCTGAACATTCCGGAACTCTGAACATTCCGGAACCTTGGTGCATTCCGGAACTCTGAACAGTCCGGAACTCTGAACATTCCGGAATTCCGAACATTCCGGAACCTTGGTGCATTCCGGAACTCTGAACATTGCGGAACTCTGAACATTCCGGAACTCTGAACATTCCGGAATTCCGAACATTCCGGAACCTTGGTGCATTCCGGAACTCTGAACATTCCGGAATTCCGAACATTCCGGAACCTTGGTGCATTCCGGAATTCCGAACATTCCGGAACTCTGAACATTCCGGAACATTTGTGCATTCCGGAACCTTGGTACATTCCGGAATTCCGAACATTCCGGAACCTTGGTGCATTCCGGAACTCTGAACATTCCGGAACTCTGAACATTCCGGAATTCCGAACATTCCGGAACCTTGGTGCATTCCGGAACTCTGAACATTCCGGAACTCTGAACATTCCGGAACCTTGGTGCATTCCGGAACCTTGGTGCATTCCGGAACTCTGAACATTCCGGAACTCTGAACATTCCGGAACCTTGGTACATTCCGGAATTCCGAACATTCCGGAACCTTGGTGCATTCCGGAATTCCGAACATTCCGGAACCTTGGTGCATTCCGGAACTCTGAACATTCCGGAACTCTGAACATTCCGGAATTCCGAACATTCCGGAACCTTGGTGCATTCCGGAATTCCGAACATTCCGGAACTCTGAACATTCCGGAACCTTTGTGCATTCCGGAACCTTGGTACATTCCGGAATTCCGAACATTCCGGAACCTTGGTGCATTCCGGAACTCTGACCATTCCGGAATTCCGAACATTCCGGAACCTTGGTGCATTCCGGAACTCTGAACATTCCGGAACTCTGAACATTCCGGAACCTTGGTGCATTCCGGAATTCCGAACATTCCGGAACCTTGGTGCATTCCGGAATTCCGAACATTCCGGAACCTTGGTGCATTCCGGAACTCTGAACATTCCGGAACTCTGAACATTCCGGAACCTTTGTGCATTCCGGAACCTTGGTACATTCCGGAATTCCGAACATTCCGGAACCTTGGTGCATTCCGGAACTCTGAACATTCCGGAACTCTGAACATTCCGGAACCTTGGTACATTCCGGAATTCCGAACATTCCGGAACCTTGGTGCATTCCGGAATTCCGAACATTCCGGAACCTTGGTGCATTCCGGAATTCCGAACATTCCGGAATTCCGAACATTCCGGAACCTTGGTGCATTCCGGAACTCTGAACATTCCGGAACTCTGAACATTCCGGAACCTTGGTGCATTCCGGAACCTTGATGCATTCCGGAACTCTGAACAGTCCGGAACTCTGAACATTCCGGAATTCCGAACATTCCGGAACCTTGGTGCATTCCGGAATTCCGAACATTCCGGAACTCTGAACATTCCGGAACCTTTGTGCATTCCGGAACCTTGGTACATTCCGGAATTCCGAACATTCCGGAACCTTGGTGCATTCCGGAACTCTGAACATTCCGGAACTCTGAACATTCCGGAATTCCGAACATTCCGGAACCTTGGTGCATTCCGGAATTCCGAACATTCCGGAACTCTGAACATTCCGGAACATTTGTGCATTCCGGAACCTTGGTACATTCCGGAATTCCGAACATTCCGGAACCTTGGTGCATTCCGGAACTCTGAACATTCCGGAACTCTGAACATTCCGGAACTCTGAACATTCCGGAACTCTGAACATTCCGGAATTCCGAACATTCCGGAACCTTGGTGCATTCCGGAACTCTGAACATTCCGGAACTCTGAACATTCCGGAACCTTGGTACATTCCGGAATTCCGAACATTCCGGAACCTTGGTGCATTCCGGAACTCTGAACATTCCGGAACTCTGAACATTCCGGAACTCTGAACATTCCGGAACTCTGAACATTCCGGAATTCCGAACATTCCGGAACCTTGGTGCATTCCGGAACTCTGAACATTCCGGAACCTTGGTACATTCCGGAATTCCGAACATTCCGGAACCTTGGTGCATTCCGGAACTCTGAACATTCCGGAACTGAACATTCCGGAACCTTGGTGCATTCCGGAATTCCGAACATTCCGGAACCTTGGTGCATTCCGGAACTCTGAACATTCCGGAACTCTGAACATTCCGGAACTCTGAACATTCCGGAATTCCGAACATTCCGGAACCTTGGTGCATTCCGGAATTCCGAACATTCCGGAACCTTGGTGCATTCCGGAACTCTGAACATTCCGGAACTCTGAACATTCCGGAACCTTGGTGCATTCCGGAACCTTGGTACATTCCGGAATTCCGAACATTCCGGAACCTTGGTGCATTCCGGAACTCTGACCATTCCGGAATTCCGAACATTCCGGAACCTTGGTGCATTCCGGAACTCTGAACATTCCGGAACTCTGAACATTCCGGAACCTTGGTGCATTCCGGAACCTTGGTGCATTCCGGAACCTTGGTGCATTCCGGAACTCTGAACATTCCGGAACTCTGAACATTCCGGAACCTTGGTACATTCCGGAATTCCGAACATTCCGGAACCTTGGTGCATTCCGGAATTCCGAACATTCCGGAACCTTGGTGCATTCCGGAACTCTGAACATTCCGGAACTCTGAACATTCCGGAACCTTGGTGCATTCCGGAACTCTGAACAGTCCGGAACTCTGAACATTCCGGAATTCCGAACATTCCGGAACCTTGGTGCATTCCGGAACTCTGAACATTGCGGAACTCTGAACATTCCGGAACTCTGAACATTCCGGAATTCCGAACATTCCGGAACCTTGGTGCATTCCGGAACTCTGAACATTCCGGAATTCCGAACATTCCGGAACCTTGGTGCATTCCGGAATTCCGAACATTCCGGAACTCTGAACATTCCGGAACATTTGTGCATTCCGGAACCTTGGTACATTCCGGAATTCCGAACATTCCGGAACCTTGGTGCATTCCGGAACTCTGAACATTCCGGAACTCTGAACATTCCGGAACTCTGAACATTCCGGAACTCTGAACATTCCGGAACTCTGAACATTCCGGAATTCCGAACATTCCGGAACCTTGGTGCATTCCGGAATTCCGAACATTCCGGAACTCTGAACATTCCGGAACCTTTGTGCATTCCGGAACCTTGGTACATTCCGGAATTCCGAACATTCCGGAACCTTGGTGCATTCCGGAACTCTGAACATTCCGGAACTCTGAACATTCCGGAATTCCGAACATTCCGGAACCTTGGTGCATTCCGGAACTCTGAACATTCCGGAACTCTGAACATTCCGGAACCTTGGTGCATTCCGGAACCTTGGTGCATTCCGGAACTCTGAACATTCCGGAACTCTGAACATTCCGGAACCTTGGTACATTCCGGAATTCCGAACATTCCGGAACCTTGGTGCATTCCGGAATTCCGAACATTCCGGAACCTTGGTGCATTCCGGAACTCTGAACATTCCGGAACTCTGAACATTCCGGAATTCCGAACATTCCGGAACCTTGGTGCATTCCGGAATTCCGAACATTCCGGAACTCTGAACATTCCGGAACCTTTGTGCATTCCGGAACCTTGGTACATTCCGGAATTCCGAACATTCCGGAACCTTGGTGCATTCCGGAACTCTGACCATTCCGGAATTCCGAACATTCCGGAACCTTGGTGCATTCCGGAACTCTGAACATTCCGGAACTCTGAACATTCCGGAACCTTGGTGCATTCCGGAATTCCGAACATTCCGGAACCTTGGTGCATTCCGGAATTCCGAACATTCCGGAACCTTGGTGCATTCCGGAACTCTGAACATTCCGGAACTCTGAACATTCCGGAACCTTTGTGCATTCCGGAACCTTGGTACATTCCGGAATTCCGAACATTCCGGAACCTTGGTGCATTCCGGAACTCTGAACATTCCGGAACTCTGAACATTCCGGAACCTTGGTACATTCCGGAATTCCGAACATTCCGGAACCTTGGTGCATTCCGGAATTCCGAACATTCCGGAACCTTGGTGCATTCCGGAATTCCGAACATTCCGGAATTCCGAACATTCCGGAACCTTGGTGCATTCCGGAACTCTGAACATTCCGGAACTCTGAACATTCCGGAACCTTGGTGCATTCCGGAACCTTGATGCATTCCGGAACTCTGAACAGTCCGGAACTCTGAACATTCCGGAATTCCGAACATTCCGGAACCTTGGTGCATTCCGGAATTCCGAACATTCCGGAACTCTGAACATTCCGGAACCTTTGTGCATTCCGGAACCTTGGTACATTCCGGAATTCCGAACATTCCGGAACCTTGGTGCATTCCGGAACTCTGAACATTCCGGAACTCTGAACATTCCGGAATTCCGAACATTCCGGAACCTTGGTGCATTCCGGAATTCCGAACATTCCGGAACTCTGAACATTCCGGAACATTTGTGCATTCCGGAACCTTGGTACATTCCGGAATTCCGAACATTCCGGAACCTTGGTGCATTCCGGAACTCTGAACATTCCGGAACTCTGAACATTCCGGAACTCTGAACATTCCGGAACTCTGAACATTCCGGAATTCCGAACATTCCGGAACCTTGGTGCATTCCGGAACTCTGAACATTCCGGAACTCTGAACATTCCGGAACCTTGGTACATTCCGGAATTCCGAACATTCCGGAACCTTGGTGCATTCCGGAACTCTGAACATTCCGGAACTCTGAACATTCCGGAACTCTGAACATTCCGGAACTCTGAACATTCCGGAATTCCGAACATTCCGGAACCTTGGTGCATTCCGGAACTCTGAACATTCCGGAACCTTGGTACATTCCGGAATTCCGAACATTCCGGAACCTTGGTGCATTCCGGAACTCTGAACATTCCGGAACTGAACATTCCGGAACCTTGGTGCATTCCGGAATTCCGAACATTCCGGAACCTTGGTGCATTCCGGAACTCTGAACATTCCGGAACTCTGAACATTCCGGAACTCTGAACATTCCGGAATTCCGAACATTCCGGAACCTTGGTGCATTCCGGAATTCCGAACATTCCGGAACCTTGGTGCATTCCGGAACTCTGAACATTCCGGAACTCTGAACATTCCGGAACCTTGGTGCATTCCGGAACCTTGGTACATTCCGGAATTCCGAACATTCCGGAACCTTGGTGCATTCCGGAACTCTGACCATTCCGGAATTCCGAACATTCCGGAACCTTGGTGCATTCCGGAACTCTGAACATTCCGGAACTCTGAACATTCCGGAACCTTGGTGCATTCCGGAACCTTGGTGCATTCCGGAACTCTGAACATTCCGGAACTCTGAACATTCCGGAATTCCGAACATTCCGGAACCTTGGTGCATTCCGGAACTCTGAACATTCCGGAACCTTGGTGCATTCCGGAACTCTGAACAGTCCGGAACTCTGAACATTCCGGAATTCCGAACATTCCGGAACCTTGGTGCATTCCGGAACTCTGAACATTGCGGAACTCTGAACATTCCGGAACTCTGAACATTCCGGAATTCCGAACATTCCGGAACCTTGGTGCATTCCGGAACTCTGAACATTCCGGAATTCCGAACATTCCGGAACCTTGGTGCATTCCGGAATTCCGAACATTCCGGAACTCTGAACATTCCGGAACATTTGTGCATTCCGGAACCTTGGTACATTCCGGAATTCCGAACATTCCGGAACCTTGGTGCATTCCGGAACTCTGAACATTCCGGAACTCTGAACATTCCGGAATTCCGAACATTCCGGAACCTTGGTGCATTCCGGAACTCTGAACATTCCGGAACTCTGAACATTCCGGAACCTTGGTGCATTCCGGAACCTTGGTGCATTCCGGAACTCTGAACATTCCGGAACTCTGAACATTCCGGAACCTTGGTACATTCCGGAATTCCGAACATTCCGGAACCTTGGTGCATTCCGGAATTCCGAACATTCCGGAACCTTGGTGCATTCCGGAACTCTGAACATTCCGGAACTCTGAACATTCCGGAATTCCGAACATTCCGGAACCTTGGTGCATTCCGGAATTCCGAACATTCCGGAACTCTGAACATTCCGGAACCTTTGTGCATTCCGGAACCTTGGTACATTCCGGAATTCCGAACATTCCGGAACCTTGGTGCATTCCGGAACTCTGACCATTCCGGAATTCCGAACATTCCGGAACCTTGGTGCATTCCGGAACTCTGAACATTCCGGAACTCTGAACATTCCGGAACCTTGGTGCATTCCGGAATTCCGAACATTCCGGAACCTTGGTGCATTCCGGAATTCCGAACATTCCGGAACCTTGGTGCATTCCGGAACTCTGAACATTCCGGAACTCTGAACATTCCGGAACCTTTGTGCATTCCGGAACCTTGGTACATTCCGGAATTCCGAACATTCCGGAACCTTGGTGCATTCCGGAACTCTGAACATTCCGGAACTCTGAACATTCCGGAACCTTGGTACATTCCGGAATTCCGAACATTCCGGAACCTTGGTGCATTCCGGAATTCCGAACATTCCGGAACCTTGGTGCATTCCGGAATTCCGAACATTCCGGAATTCCGAACATTCCGGAACCTTGGTGCATTCCGGAACTCTGAACATTCCGGAACTCTGAACATTCCGGAACCTTGGTGCATTCCGGAACCTTGATGCATTCCGGAACTCTGAACAGTCCGGAACTCTGAACATTCCGGAATTCCGAACATTCCGGAACCTTGGTGCATTCCGGAATTCCGAACATTCCGGAACTCTGAACATTCCGGAACCTTTGTGCATTCCGGAACCTTGGTACATTCCGGAATTCCGAACATTCCGGAACCTTGGTGCATTCCGGAACTCTGAACATTCCGGAACTCTGAACATTCCGGAATTCCGAACATTCCGGAACCTTGGTGCATTCCGGAATTCCGAACATTCCGGAACTCTGAACATTCCGGAACATTTGTGCATTCCGGAACCTTGGTACATTCCGGAATTCCGAACATTCCGGAACCTTGGTGCATTCCGGAACTCTGAACATTCCGGAACTCTGAACATTCCGGAACTCTGAACATTCCGGAACTCTGAACATTCCGGAATTCCGAACATTCCGGAACCTTGGTGCATTCCGGAACTCTGAACATTCCGGAACTCTGAACATTCCGGAACCTTGGTACATTCCGGAATTCCGAACATTCCGGAACCTTGGTGCATTCCGGAACTCTGAACATTCCGGAACTCTGAACATTCCGGAACTCTGAACATTCCGGAACTCTGAACATTCCGGAATTCCGAACATTCCGGAACCTTGGTGCATTCCGGAACTCTGAACATTCCGGAACCTTGGTACATTCCGGAATTCCGAACATTCCGGAACCTTGGTGCATTCCGGAACTCTGAACATTCCGGAACTGAACATTCCGGAACCTTGGTGCATTCCGGAATTCCGAACATTCCGGAACCTTGGTGCATTCCGGAACTCTGAACATTCCGGAACTCTGAACATTCCGGAACTCTGAACATTCCGGAATTCCGAACATTCCGGAACCTTGGTGCATTCCGGAATTCCGAACATTCCGGAACCTTGGTGCATTCCGGAACTCTGAACATTCCGGAACTCTGAACATTCCGGAACCTTGGTGCATTCCGGAACCTTGGTACATTCCGGAATTCCGAACATTCCGGAACCTTGGTGCATTCCGGAACTCTGACCATTCCGGAATTCCGAACATTCCGGAACCTTGGTGCATTCCGGAACTCTGAACATTCCGGAACTCTGAACATTCCGGAACCTTGGTGCATTCCGGAACCTTGGTGCATTCCGGAACCTTGGTGCATTCCGGAACTCTGAACATTCCGGAACTCTGAACATTCCGGAACCTTGGTACATTCCGGAATTCCGAACATTCCGGAACCTTGGTGCATTCCGGAATTCCGAACATTCCGGAACCTTGGTGCATTCCGGAACTCTGAACATTCCGGAACTCTGAACATTCCGGAACCTTGGTGCATTCCGGAACTCTGAACAGTCCGGAACTCTGAACATTCCGGAATTCCGAACATTCCGGAACCTTGGTGCATTCCGGAACTCTGAACATTGCGGAACTCTGAACATTCCGGAACTCTGAACATTCCGGAATTCCGAACATTCCGGAACCTTGGTGCATTCCGGAACTCTGAACATTCCGGAATTCCGAACATTCCGGAACCTTGGTGCATTCCGGAATTCCGAACATTCCGGAACTCTGAACATTCCGGAACATTTGTGCATTCCGGAACCTTGGTACATTCCGGAATTCCGAACATTCCGGAACCTTGGTGCATTCCGGAACTCTGAACATTCCGGAACTCTGAACATTCCGGAACTCTGAACATTCCGGAACTCTGAACATTCCGGAACTCTGAACATTCCGGAATTCCGAACATTCCGGAACCTTGGTGCATTCCGGAATTCCGAACATTCCGGAACTCTGAACATTCCGGAACCTTTGTGCATTCCGGAACCTTGGTACATTCCGGAATTCCGAACATTCCGGAACCTTGGTGCATTCCGGAACTCTGAACATTCCGGAACTCTGAACATTCCGGAATTCCGAACATTCCGGAACCTTGGTGCATTCCGGAACTCTGAACATTCCGGAACTCTGAACATTCCGGAACCTTGGTGCATTCCGGAACCTTGGTGCATTCCGGAACTCTGAACATTCCGGAACTCTGAACATTCCGGAACCTTGGTACATTCCGGAATTCCGAACATTCCGGAACCTTGGTGCATTCCGGAATTCCGAACATTCCGGAACCTTGGTGCATTCCGGAACTCTGAACATTCCGGAACTCTGAACATTCCGGAATTCCGAACATTCCGGAACCTTGGTGCATTCCGGAATTCCGAACATTCCGGAACTCTGAACATTCCGGAACCTTTGTGCATTCCGGAACCTTGGTACATTCCGGAATTCCGAACATTCCGGAACCTTGGTGCATTCCGGAACTCTGACCATTCCGGAATTCCGAACATTCCGGAACCTTGGTGCATTCCGGAACTCTGAACATTCCGGAACTCTGAACATTCCGGAACCTTGGTGCATTCCGGAATTCCGAACATTCCGGAACCTTGGTGCATTCCGGAATTCCGAACATTCCGGAACCTTGGTGCATTCCGGAACTCTGAACATTCCGGAACTCTGAACATTCCGGAACCTTTGTGCATTCCGGAACCTTGGTACATTCCGGAATTCCGAACATTCCGGAACCTTGGTGCATTCCGGAACTCTGAACATTCCGGAACTCTGAACATTCCGGAACCTTGGTACATTCCGGAATTCCGAACATTCCGGAACCTTGGTGCATTCCGGAATTCCGAACATTCCGGAACCTTGGTGCATTCCGGAATTCCGAACATTCCGGAATTCCGAACATTCCGGAACCTTGGTGCATTCCGGAACTCTGAACATTCCGGAACTCTGAACATTCCGGAACCTTGGTGCATTCCGGAACCTTGATGCATTCCGGAACTCTGAACAGTCCGGAACTCTGAACATTCCGGAATTCCGAACATTCCGGAACCTTGGTGCATTCCGGAATTCCGAACATTCCGGAACTCTGAACATTCCGGAACCTTTGTGCATTCCGGAACCTTGGTACATTCCGGAATTCCGAACATTCCGGAACCTTGGTGCATTCCGGAACTCTGAACATTCCGGAACTCTGAACATTCCGGAATTCCGAACATTCCGGAACCTTGGTGCATTCCGGAATTCCGAACATTCCGGAACTCTGAACATTCCGGAACATTTGTGCATTCCGGAACCTTGGTACATTCCGGAATTCCGAACATTCCGGAACCTTGGTGCATTCCGGAACTCTGAACATTCCGGAACTCTGAACATTCCGGAACTCTGAACATTCCGGAACTCTGAACATTCCGGAATTCCGAACATTCCGGAACCTTGGTGCATTCCGGAACTCTGAACATTCCGGAACTCTGAACATTCCGGAACCTTGGTACATTCCGGAATTCCGAACATTCCGGAACCTTGGTGCATTCCGGAACTCTGAACATTCCGGAACTCTGAACATTCCGGAACTCTGAACATTCCGGAACTCTGAACATTCCGGAATTCCGAACATTCCGGAACCTTGGTGCATTCCGGAACTCTGAACATTCCGGAACCTTGGTACATTCCGGAATTCCGAACATTCCGGAACCTTGGTGCATTCCGGAACTCTGAACATTCCGGAACTGAACATTCCGGAACCTTGGTGCATTCCGGAATTCCGAACATTCCGGAACCTTGGTGCATTCCGGAACTCTGAACATTCCGGAACTCTGAACATTCCGGAACTCTGAACATTCCGGAATTCCGAACATTCCGGAACCTTGGTGCATTCCGGAATTCCGAACATTCCGGAACCTTGGTGCATTCCGGAACTCTGAACATTCCGGAACTCTGAACATTCCGGAACCTTGGTGCATTCCGGAACCTTGGTACATTCCGGAATTCCGAACATTCCGGAACCTTGGTGCATTCCGGAACTCTGACCATTCCGGAATTCCGAACATTCCGGAACCTTGGTGCATTCCGGAACTCTGAACATTCCGGAACTCTGAACATTCCGGAACCTTGGTGCATTCCGGAACCTTGGTGCATTCCGGAACTCTGAACATTCCGGAACTCTGAACATTCCGGAACCTTGGTACATTCCGGAATTCCGAACATTCCGGAACCTTGGTGCATTCCGGAATTCCGAACATTCCGGAACCTTGGTGCATTCCGGAACTCTGAACATTCCGGAACTCTGAACATTCCGGAACCTTGGTGCATTCCGGAACCTTGATGCATTCCGGAACTCTGAACAGTCCGGAACTCTGAACATTCCGGAATTCCGAACATTCCGGAACCTTGGTGCATTCCGGAACTCTGAACATTGCGGAACTCTGAACATTCCGGAACTCTGAACATTCCGGAATTCCGAACATTCCGGAACCTTGGTGCATTCCGGAACTCTGAACATTCCGGAATTCCGAACATTCCGGAACCTTGGTGCATTCCGGAATTCCGAACATTCCGGAACTCTGAACATTCCGGAACATTTGTGCATTCCGGAACCTTGGTACATTCCGGAATTCCGAACATTCCGGAACCTTGGTGCATTCCGGAACTCTGAACATTCCGGAACTCTGAACATTCCGGAACTCTGAACATTCCGGAACTCTGAACATTCCGGAATTCCGAACATTCCGGAACCTTGGTGCATTCCGGAACTCTGAACATTCCGGAACTCTGAACATTCCGGAACCTTGGTACATTCCGGAATTCCGAACATTCCGGAACCTTGGTGCATTCCGGAACCTTGGTACATTCCGGAATTCCGAACATTCCGGAACCTTGGTGCATTCCGGAACTCTGAACATTCCGGAATTCCGAACATTCCGGAACCTTGGTGCATTCCGGAACTCTGAACATTCCGGAACTCTGAACATTCCGGAACCTTGGTGCATTCCGGAACCTTGGTGCATTCCGGAACTCTGAACATTCCGGAACTCTGAACATTCCGGAACCTTGGTGCATTCCGGAATTCCGAACATTCCGGAACTCTGAACATTCCGGAACATTTGTGCATTCCGGAACCTTGATGCATTCCGGAACTCTGAACAGTCCGGAACTCTGAACATTCCGGAATTCCGAACATTCCGGAACCTTGGTGCATTCCGGAATTCCGAACATTCCGGAACCTTGGTGCATTCCGGAACTCTGAACATTCCGGAACTCTGAACATTCCGGAACTCTGAACATTCCGGAACTCTGAACATTCCGGAACTCTGAACATTCCGGAACTCTGAACATTCCGGAATTCCGAACATTCCGGAACCTTGGTGCATTCCGGAACTCTGAACATTCCGGAACTCTGAACATTCCGGAACCTTGGTACATTCCGGAATTCCGAACATTCCGGAACCTTGGTGCATTCCGGAACTCTGAACATTCCGGAACTCTGAACATTCCGGAACTCTGAACATTCCGGAACTCTGAACATTCCGGAATTCCGAACATTCCGGAACCTTGGTGCATTCCGGAACTCTGAACATTCCGGAACCTTGGTACATTCCGGAATTCCGAACATTCCGGAACCTTGGTGCATTCCGGAACTCTGAACATTCCGGAACTGAACATTCCGGAACCTTGGTGCATTCCGGAATTCCGAACATTCCGGAACCTTGGTGCATTCCGGAACTCTGAACATTCCGGAACTCTGAACATTCCGGAACTCTGAACATTCCGGAACTCTGAACATTCCGGAATTCCGAACATTCCGGAACTCTGAACATTCCGGAATCTTGGTACATTCCGGAATTCCGAACATTCCGGAACCTTGGTGCATTCCGGAATTCCGAACATTCCGGAACCTTGGTGCATTCCGGAACTCTGAACATTCCGGAACTCTGAACATTCCGGAACCTTGGTGCATTCCGGAACCTTGGTACATTCCGGAATTCCGAACATTCCGGAACCTTGGTGCATTCCGGAACTCTGACCATTCCGGAATTCCGAACATTCCGGAACCTTGGTGCATTCCGGAACTCTGAACATTCCGGAACTCTGAACATTCCGGAACCTTGGTGCATTCCGGAACCTTGGTGCATTCCGGAACCTTGGTGCATTCCGGAACTCTGAACATTCCGGAACTCTGAACATTCCGGAACCTTGGTACATTCCGGAATTCCGAACATTCCGGAACCTTGGTGCATTCCGGAATTCCGAACATTCCGGAACCTTGGTGCATTCCGGAACTCTGAACATTCCGGAACTCTGAACATTCCGGAACCTTGGTGCATTCCGGAACCTTGATGCATTCCGGAACTCTGAACAGTCCGGAACTCTGAACATTCCGGAATTCCGAACATTCCGGAACCTTGGTGCATTCCGGAACTCTGAACATTGCGGAACTCTGAACATTCCGGAACTCTGAACATTCCGGAATTCCGAACATTCCGGAACCTTGGTGCATTCCGGAACTCTGAACATTCCGGAATTCCGAACATTCCGGAACCTTGGTGCATTCCGGAATTCCGAACATTCCGGAACTCTGAACATTCCGGAACATTTGTGCATTCCGGAACCTTGGTACATTCCGGAATTCCGAACATTCCGGAACCTTGGTGCATTCCGGAACTCTGAACATTCCGGAACTCTGAACATTCCGGAACTCTGAACATTCCGGAACTCTGAACATTCCGGAATTCCGAACATTCCGGAACCTTGGTGCATTCCGGAACTCTGAACATTCCGGAACTCTGAACATTCCGGAACCTTGGTACATTCCGGAATTCCGAACATTCCGGAACCTTGGTGCATTCCGGAACCTTGGTACATTCCGGAATTCCGAACATTCCGGAACCTTGGTGCATTCCGGAACTCTGAACATTCCGGAATTCCGAACATTCCGGAACCTTGGTGCATTCCGGAACTCTGAACATTCCGGAACTCTGAACATTCCGGAACCTTGGTGCATTCCGGAACCTTGGTGCATTCCGGAACTCTGAACATTCCGGAACTCTGAACATTCCGGAACCTTGGTACATTCCGGAATTCCGAACATTCCGGAACCTTGGTGCATTCCGGAATTCCGAACATTCCGGAACCTTGGTGCATTCCGGAACTCTGAACATTCCGGAACTCTGAACATTCCGGAACCTTGGTGCATTCCGGAACTCTGAACATTCCGGAACTCTGAACATTCCGGAACCTTGGTGCATTCCGGAATTCCGAACATTCCGGAACCTTGGTGCATTCCGGAATTCCGAACATTCCGGAACCTTGGTGCATTCCGGAACTCTGAACATTCCGGAACTCTGAACATTCCGGAACCTTTGTGCATTCCGGAACCTTGGTACATTCCGGAATTCCGAACATTCCGGAACCTTGGTGCATTCCGGAACTCTGAACATTCCGGAACTCTGAACATTCCGGAACCTTGGTACATTCCGGAATTCCGAACATTCCGGAACCTTGGTGCATTCCGGAATTCCGAACATTCCGGAACCTTGGTGCATTCCGGAATTCCGAACATTCCGGAATTCCGAACATTCCGGAACCTTGGTGCATTCCGGAACTCTGAACATTCCGGAACTCTGAACATTCCGGAACCTTGGTGCATTCCGGAACCTTGATGCATTCCGGAACTCTGAACAGTCCGGAACTCTGAACATTCCGGAATTCCGAACATTCCGGAACCTTGGTGCATTCCGGAATTCCGAACATTCCGGAACTCTGAACATTCCGGAACCTTTGTGCATTCCGGAACCTTGGTACATTCCGGAATTCCGAACATTCCGGAACCTTGGTGCATTCCGGAACTCTGAACATTCCGGAACTCTGAACATTCCGGAATTCCGAACATTCCGGAACCTTGGTGCATTCCGGAATTCCGAACATTCCGGAACTCTGAACATTCCGGAACATTTGTGCATTCCGGAACCTTGGTACATTCCGGAATTCCGAACATTCCGGAACCTTGGTGCATTCCGGAACTCTGAACATTCCGGAACTCTGAACATTCCGGAACTCTGAACATTCCGGAACTCTGAACATTCCGGAATTCCGAACATTCCGGAACCTTGGTGCATTCCGGAACTCTGAACATTCCGGAACTCTGAACATTCCGGAACCTTGGTACATTCCGGAATTCCGAACATTCCGGAACCTTGGTGCATTCCGGAACTCTGAACATTCCGGAACTCTGAACATTCCGGAACTCTGAACATTCCGGAACTCTGAACATTCCGGAATTCCGAACATTCCGGAACCTTGGTGCATTCCGGAACTCTGAACATTCCGGAACCTTGGTACATTCCGGAATTCCGAACATTCCGGAACCTTGGTGCATTCCGGAACTCTGAACATTCCGGAACTGAACATTCCGGAACCTTGGTGCATTCCGGAATTCCGAACATTCCGGAACCTTGGTGCATTCCGGAACTCTGAACATTCCGGAACTCTGAACATTCCGGAACTCTGAACATTCCGGAATTCCGAACATTCCGGAACCTTGGTGCATTCCGGAATTCCGAACATTCCGGAACCTTGGTGCATTCCGGAACTCTGAACATTCCGGAACTCTGAACATTCCGGAACCTTGGTGCATTCCGGAACCTTGGTACATTCCGGAATTCCGAACATTCCGGAACCTTGGTGCATTCCGGAACTCTGACCATTCCGGAATTCCGAACATTCCGGAACCTTGGTGCATTCCGGAACTCTGAACATTCCGGAACTCTGAACATTCCGGAACCTTGGTGCATTCCGGAACCTTGGTGCATTCCGGAACCTTGGTGCATTCCGGAACTCTGAACATTCCGGAACTCTGAACATTCCGGAACCTTGGTACATTCCGGAATTCCGAACATTCCGGAACCTTGGTGCATTCCGGAATTCCGAACATTCCGGAACCTTGGTGCATTCCGGAACTCTGAACATTCCGGAACTCTGAACATTCCGGAACCTTGGTGCATTCCGGAACCTTGATGCATTCCGGAACTCTGAACAGTCCGGAACTCTGAACATTCCGGAATTCCGAACATTCCGGAACCTTGGTGCATTCCGGAACTCTGAACATTGCGGAACTCTGAACATTCCGGAACTCTGAACATTCCGGAATTCCGAACATTCCGGAACCTTGGTGCATTCCGGAACTCTGAACATTCCGGAATTCCGAACATTCCGGAACCTTGGTGCATTCCGGAATTCCGAACATTCCGGAACTCTGAACATTCCGGAACATTTGTGCATTCCGGAACCTTGGTACATTCCGGAATTCCGAACATTCCGGAACCTTGGTGCATTCCGGAACTCTGAACATTCCGGAACTCTGAACATTCCGGAACTCTGAACATTCCGGAACTCTGAACATTCCGGAACTCTGAACATTCCGGAATTCCGAACATTCCGGAACCTTGGTGCATTCCGGAATTCCGAACATTCCGGAACTCTGAACATTCCGGAACCTTTGTGCATTCCGGAACCTTGGTACATTCCGGAATTCCGAACATTCCGGAACCTTGGTGCATTCCGGAACTCTGAACATTCCGGAACTCTGAACATTCCGGAATTCCGAACATTCCGGAACCTTGGTGCATTCCGGAACTCTGAACATTCCGGAACTCTGAACATTCCGGAACCTTGGTGCATTCCGGAACCTTGGTGCATTCCGGAACTCTGAACATTCCGGAACTCTGAACATTCCGGAACCTTGGTACATTCCGGAATTCCGAACATTCCGGAACCTTGGTGCATTCCGGAATTCCGAACATTCCGGAACCTTGGTGCATTCCGGAACTCTGAACATTCCGGAACTCTGAACATTCCGGAATTCCGAACATTCCGGAACCTTGGTGCATTCCGGAATTCCGAACATTCCGGAACTCTGAACATTCCGGAACCTTTGTGCATTCCGGAACCTTGGTACATTCCGGAATTCCGAACATTCCGGAACCTTGGTGCATTCCGGAACTCTGACCATTCCGGAATTCCGAACATTCCGGAACCTTGGTGCATTCCGGAACTCTGAACATTCCGGAACTCTGAACATTCCGGAACCTTGGTGCATTCCGGAATTCCGAACATTCCGGAACCTTGGTGCATTCCGGAATTCCGAACATTCCGGAACCTTGGTGCATTCCGGAACTCTGAACATTCCGGAACTCTGAACATTCCGGAACCTTTGTGCATTCCGGAACCTTGGTACATTCCGGAATTCCGAACATTCCGGAACCTTGGTGCATTCCGGAACTCTGAACATTCCGGAACTCTGAACATTCCGGAACCTTGGTACATTCCGGAATTCCGAACATTCCGGAACCTTGGTGCATTCCGGAATTCCGAACATTCCGGAACCTTGGTGCATTCCGGAATTCCGAACATTCCGGAATTCCGAACATTCCGGAACCTTGGTGCATTCCGGAACTCTGAACATTCCGGAACTCTGAACATTCCGGAACCTTGGTGCATTCCGGAACCTTGATGCATTCCGGAACTCTGAACAGTCCGGAACTCTGAACATTCCGGAATTCCGAACATTCCGGAACCTTGGTGCATTCCGGAATTCCGAACATTCCGGAACTCTGAACATTCCGGAACCTTTGTGCATTCCGGAACCTTGGTACATTCCGGAATTCCGAACATTCCGGAACCTTGGTGCATTCCGGAACTCTGAACATTCCGGAACTCTGAACATTCCGGAATTCCGAACATTCCGGAACCTTGGTGCATTCCGGAATTCCGAACATTCCGGAACTCTGAACATTCCGGAACATTTGTGCATTCCGGAACCTTGGTACATTCCGGAATTCCGAACATTCCGGAACCTTGGTGCATTCCGGAACTCTGAACATTCCGGAACTCTGAACATTCCGGAACTCTGAACATTCCGGAACTCTGAACATTCCGGAATTCCGAACATTCCGGAACCTTGGTGCATTCCGGAACTCTGAACATTCCGGAACTCTGAACATTCCGGAACCTTGGTACATTCCGGAATTCCGAACATTCCGGAACCTTGGTGCATTCCGGAACTCTGAACATTCCGGAACTCTGAACATTCCGGAACTCTGAACATTCCGGAACTCTGAACATTCCGGAATTCCGAACATTCCGGAACCTTGGTGCATTCCGGAACTCTGAACATTCCGGAACCTTGGTACATTCCGGAATTCCGAACATTCCGGAACCTTGGTGCATTCCGGAACTCTGAACATTCCGGAACTGAACATTCCGGAACCTTGGTGCATTCCGGAATTCCGAACATTCCGGAACCTTGGTGCATTCCGGAACTCTGAACATTCCGGAACTCTGAACATTCCGGAACTCTGAACATTCCGGAATTCCGAACATTCCGGAACCTTGGTGCATTCCGGAATTCCGAACATTCCGGAACCTTGGTGCATTCCGGAACTCTGAACATTCCGGAACTCTGAACATTCCGGAACCTTGGTGCATTCCGGAACCTTGGTACATTCCGGAATTCCGAACATTCCGGAACCTTGGTGCATTCCGGAACTCTGACCATTCCGGAATTCCGAACATTCCGGAACCTTGGTGCATTCCGGAACTCTGAACATTCCGGAACTCTGAACATTCCGGAACCTTGGTGCATTCCGGAACCTTGGTGCATTCCGGAACTCTGAACATTCCGGAACTCTGAACATTCCGGAACCTTGGTACATTCCGGAATTCCGAACATTCCGGAACCTTGGTGCATTCCGGAATTCCGAACATTCCGGAACCTTGGTGCATTCCGGAACTCTGAACATTCCGGAACTCTGAACATTCCGGAACCTTGGTGCATTCCGGAACCTTGATGCATTCCGGAACTCTGAACAGTCCGGAACTCTGAACATTCCGGAATTCCGAACATTCCGGAACCTTGGTGCATTCCGGAACTCTGAACATTGCGGAACTCTGAACATTCCGGAACTCTGAACATTCCGGAATTCCGAACATTCCGGAACCTTGGTGCATTCCGGAACTCTGAACATTCCGGAATTCCGAACATTCCGGAACCTTGGTGCATTCCGGAATTCCGAACATTCCGGAACTCTGAACATTCCGGAACATTTGTGCATTCCGGAACCTTGGTACATTCCGGAATTCCGAACATTCCGGAACCTTGGTGCATTCCGGAACTCTGAACATTCCGGAACTCTGAACATTCCGGAACTCTGAACATTCCGGAACTCTGAACATTCCGGAATTCCGAACATTCCGGAACCTTGGTGCATTCCGGAACTCTGAACATTCCGGAACTCTGAACATTCCGGAACCTTGGTACATTCCGGAATTCCGAACATTCCGGAACCTTGGTGCATTCCGGAACCTTGGTACATTCCGGAATTCCGAACATTCCGGAACCTTGGTGCATTCCGGAACTCTGAACATTCCGGAATTCCGAACATTCCGGAACCTTGGTGCATTCCGGAACTCTGAACATTCCGGAACTCTGAACATTCCGGAACCTTGGTGCATTCCGGAACCTTGGTGCATTCCGGAACTCTGAACATTCCGGAACTCTGAACATTCCGGAACCTTGGTGCATTCCGGAATTCCGAACATTCCGGAACTCTGAACATTCCGGAACATTTGTGCATTCCGGAACCTTGATGCATTCCGGAACTCTGAACAGTCCGGAACTCTGAACATTCCGGAATTCCGAACATTCCGGAACCTTGGTGCATTCCGGAATTCCGAACATTCCGGAACCTTGGTGCATTCCGGAACTCTGAACATTCCGGAACTCTGAACATTCCGGAACTCTGAACATTCCGGAACTCTGAACATTCCGGAACTCTGAACATTCCGGAACTCTGAACATTCCGGAATTCCGAACATTCCGGAACCTTGGTGCATTCCGGAACTCTGAACATTCCGGAACTCTGAACATTCCGGAACCTTGGTACATTCCGGAATTCCGAACATTCCGGAACCTTGGTGCATTCCGGAACTCTGAACATTCCGGAACTCTGAACATTCCGGAACTCTGAACATTCCGGAACTCTGAACATTCCGGAATTCCGAACATTCCGGAACCTTGGTGCATTCCGGAACTCTGAACATTCCGGAACCTTGGTACATTCCGGAATTCCGAACATTCCGGAACCTTGGTGCATTCCGGAACTCTGAACATTCCGGAACTGAACATTCCGGAACCTTGGTGCATTCCGGAATTCCGAACATTCCGGAACCTTGGTGCATTCCGGAACTCTGAACATTCCGGAACTCTGAACATTCCGGAACTCTGAACATTCCGGAACTCTGAACATTCCGGAATTCCGAACATTCCGGAACTCTGAACATTCCGGAATCTTGGTACATTCCGGAATTCCGAACATTCCGGAACCTTGGTGCATTCCGGAATTCCGAACATTCCGGAACCTTGGTGCATTCCGGAACTCTGAACATTCCGGAACTCTGAACATTCCGGAACCTTGGTGCATTCCGGAACCTTGGTACATTCCGGAATTCCGAACATTCCGGAACCTTGGTGCATTCCGGAACTCTGACCATTCCGGAATTCCGAACATTCCGGAACCTTGGTGCATTCCGGAACTCTGAACATTCCGGAACTCTGAACATTCCGGAACCTTGGTGCATTCCGGAACCTTGGTGCATTCCGGAACCTTGGTGCATTCCGGAACTCTGAACATTCCGGAACTCTGAACATTCCGGAACCTTGGTACATTCCGGAATTCCGAACATTCCGGAACCTTGGTGCATTCCGGAATTCCGAACATTCCGGAACCTTGGTGCATTCCGGAACTCTGAACATTCCGGAACTCTGAACATTCCGGAACCTTGGTGCATTCCGGAACCTTGATGCATTCCGGAACTCTGAACAGTCCGGAACTCTGAACATTCCGGAATTCTGAACATTCCGGAACCTTGGTGCATTCCGGAACTCTGAACATTGCGGAACTCTGAACATTCCGGAACTCTGAACATTCCGGAATTCCGAACATTCCGGAACCTTGGTGCATTCCGGAACTCTGAACATTCCGGAATTCCGAACATTCCGGAACCTTGGTGCATTCCGGAATTCCGAACATTCCGGAACTCTGAACATTCCGGAACATTTGTGCATTCCGGAACCTTGGTACATTCCGGAATTCCGAACATTCCGGAACCTTGGTGCATTCCGGAACTCTGAACATTCCGGAACTCTGAACATTCCGGAACTCTGAACATTCCGGAACTCTGAACATTCCGGAATTCCGAACATTCCGGAACCTTGGTGCATTCCGGAACTCTGAACATTCCGGAACTCTGAACATTCCGGAACCTTGGTACATTCCGGAATTCCGAACATTCCGGAACCTTGGTGCATTCCGGAACCTTGGTACATTCCGGAATTCCGAACATTCCGGAACCTTGGTGCATTCCGGAACTCTGAACATTCCGGAATTCCGAACATTCCGGAACCTTGGTGCATTCCGGAACTCTGAACATTCCGGAACTCTGAACATTCCGGAACCTTGGTGCATTCCGGAACCTTGGTGCATTCCGGAACTCTGAACATTCCGGAACTCTGAACATTCCGGAACCTTGGTACATTCCGGAATTCCGAACATTCCGGAACCTTGGTGCATTCCGGAATTCCGAACATTCCGGAACCTTGGTGCATTCCGGAACTCTGAACATTCCGGAACTCTGAACATTCCGGAATTCCGAACATTCCGGAACCTTGGTGCATTCCGGAATTCCGAACATTCCGGAACTCTGAACATTCCGGAACCTTTGTGCATTCCGGAACCTTGGTACATTCCGGAATTCCGAACATTCCGGAACCTTGGTGCATTCCGGAACTCTGACCATTCCGGAATTCCGAACATTCCGGAACCTTGGTGCATTCCGGAACTCTGAACATTCCGGAACTCTGAACATTCCGGAACCTTGGTGCATTCCGGAATTCCGAACATTCCGGAACCTTGGTGCATTCCGGAATTCCGAACATTCCGGAACCTTGGTGCATTCCGGAACTCTGAACATTCCGGAACTCTGAACATTCCGGAACCTTTGTGCATTCCGGAACCTTGGTACATTCCGGAATTCCGAACATTCCGGAACCTTGGTGCATTCCGGAACTCTGAACATTCCGGAACTCTGAACATTCCGGAACCTTGGTACATTCCGGAATTCCGAACATTCCGGAACCTTGGTGCATTCCGGAATTCCGAACATTCCGGAACCTTGGTGCATTCCGGAATTCCGAACATTCCGGAATTCCGAACATTCCGGAACCTTGGTGCATTCCGGAACTCTGAACATTCCGGAACTCTGAACATTCCGGAACCTTGGTGCATTCCGGAACCTTGATGCATTCCGGAACTCTGAACAGTCCGGAACTCTGAACATTCCGGAATTCCGAACATTCCGGAACCTTGGTGCATTCCGGAATTCCGAACATTCCGGAACTCTGAACATTCCGGAACTCTGAACATTCCGGAACTCTGAACATTCCGGAATTCCGAACATTCCGGAACCTTGGTGCATTCCGGAACTCTGAACATTCCGGAACTCTGAACATTCCGGAACCTTGGTACATTCCGGAATTCCGAACATTCCGGAACCTTGGTGCATTCCGGAACTCTGAACATTCCGGAACTCTGAACATTCCGGAACTCTGAACATTCCGGAACTCTGAACATTCCGGAATTCCGAACATTCCGGAACCTTGGTGCATTCCGGAACTCTGAACATTCCGGAACCTTGGTACATTCCGGAATTCCGAACATTCCGGAACCTTGGTGCATTCCGGAACTCTGAACATTCCGGAACTGAACATTCCGGAACCTTGGTGCATTCCGGAATTCCGAACATTCCGGAACCTTGGTGCATTCCGGAACTCTGAACATTCCGGAACTCTGAACATTCCGGAACTCTGAACATTCCGGAATTCCGAACATTCCGGAACCTTGGTGCATTCCGGAATTCCGAACATTCCGGAACCTTGGTGCATTCCGGAACTCTGAACATTCCGGAACTCTGAACATTCCGGAACCTTGGTGCATTCCGGAACCTTGGTACATTCCGGAATTCCGAACATTCCGGAACCTTGGTGCATTCCGGAACTCTGACCATTCCGGAATTCCGAACATTCCGGAACCTTGGTGCATTCCGGAACTCTGAACATTCCGGAACTCTGAACATTCCGGAACCTTGGTGCATTCCGGAACCTTGGTGCATTCCGGAACTCTGAACATTCCGGAACTCTGAACATTCCGGAACCTTGGTACATTCCGGAATTCCGAACATTCCGGAACCTTGGTGCATTCCGGAATTCCGAACATTCCGGAACCTTGGTGCATTCCGGAACTCTGAACATTCCGGAACTCTGAACATTCCGGAACCTTGGTGCATTCCGGAACCTTGATGCATTCCGGAACTCTGAACAGTCCGGAACTCTGAACATTCCGGAATTCCGAACATTCCGGAACCTTGGTGCATTCCGGAACTCTGAACATTGCGGAACTCTGAACATTCCGGAACTCTGAACATTCCGGAATTCCGAACATTCCGGAACCTTGGTGCATTCCGGAACTCTGAACATTCCGGAATTCCGAACATTCCGGAACCTTGGTGCATTCCGGAATTCCGAACATTCCGGAACTCTGAACATTCCGGAACATTTGTGCATTCCGGAACCTTGGTACATTCCGGAATTCCGAACATTCCGGAACCTTGGTGCATTCCGGAACTCTGAACATTCCGGAACTCTGAACATTCCGGAACTCTGAACATTCCGGAACTCTGAACATTCCGGAATTCCGAACATTCCGGAACCTTGGTGCATTCCGGAACTCTGAACATTCCGGAACTCTGAACATTCCGGAACCTTGGTACATTCCGGAATTCCGAACATTCCGGAACCTTGGTGCATTCCGGAACCTTGGTACATTCCGGAATTCCGAACATTCCGGAACCTTGGTGCATTCCGGAACTCTGAACATTCCGGAATTCCGAACATTCCGGAACCTTGGTGCATTCCGGAACTCTGAACATTCCGGAACTCTGAACATTCCGGAACCTTGGTGCATTCCGGAACCTTGGTGCATTCCGGAACTCTGAACATTCCGGAACTCTGAACATTCCGGAACCTTGGTGCATTCCGGAATTCCGAACATTCCGGAACTCTGAACATTCCGGAACATTTGTGCATTCCGGAACCTTGATGCATTCCGGAACTCTGAACAGTCCGGAACTCTGAACATTCCGGAATTCCGAACATTCCGGAACCTTGGTGCATTCCGGAATTCCGAACATTCCGGAACCTTGGTGCATTCCGGAACTGAACATTCCGGAACTCTGAACATTCCGGAACTCTGAACATTCCGGAACTCTGAACATTCCGGAACTCTGAACATTCCGGAATTCCGAACATTCCGGAACCTTGGTGCATTCCGGAACTCTGAACATTCCGGAACTCTGAACATTCCGGAACCTTGGTACATTCCGGAATTCCGAACATTCCGGAACCTTGGTGCATTCCGGAACTCTGAACATTCCGGAACTCTGAACATTCCGGAACTCTGAACATTCCGGAACTCTGAACATTCCGGAATTCCGAACATTCCGGAACCTTGGTGCATTCCGGAACTCTGAACATTCCGGAACCTTGGTACATTCCGGAATTCCGAACATTCCGGAACCTTGGTGCATTCCGGAACTCTGAACATTCCGGAACTGAACATTCCGGAACCTTGGTGCATTCCGGAATTCCGAACATTCCGGAACCTTGGTGCATTCCGGAACTCTGAACATTCCGGAACTCTGAACATTCCGGAACTCTGAACATTCCGGAACTCTGAACATTCCGGAATTCCGAACATTCCGGAACTCTGAACATTCCGGAATCTTGGTACATTCCGGAATTCCGAACATTCCGGAACCTTGGTGCATTCCGGAATTCCGAACATTCCGGAACCTTGGTGCATTCCGGAACTCTGAACATTCCGGAACTCTGAACATTCCGGAACCTTGGTGCATTCCGGAACCTTGGTACATTCCGGAATTCCGAACATTCCGGAACCTTGGTGCATTCCGGAACTCTGACCATTCCGGAATTCCGAACATTCCGGAACCTTGGTGCATTCCGGAACTCTGAACATTCCGGAACTCTGAACATTCCGGAACCTTGGTGCATTCCGGAACCTTGGTGCATTCCGGAACCTTGGTGCATTCCGGAACTCTGAACATTCCGGAACTCTGAACATTCCGGAACCTTGGTACATTCCGGAATTCCGAACATTCCGGAACCTTGGTGCATTCCGGAATTCCGAACATTCCGGAACCTTGGTGCATTCCGGAACTCTGAACATTCCGGAACTCTGAACATTCCGGAACCTTGGTGCATTCCGGAACCTTGATGCATTCCGGAACTCTGAACAGTCCGGAACTCTGAACATTCCGGAATTCTGAACATTCCGGAACCTTGGTGCATTCCGGAACTCTGAACATTGCGGAACTCTGAACATTCCGGAACTCTGAACATTCCGGAATTCCGAACATTCCGGAACCTTGGTGCATTCCGGAACTCTGAACATTCCGGAATTCCGAACATTCCGGAACCTTGGTGCATTCCGGAATTCCGAACATTCCGGAACTCTGAACATTCCGGAACATTTGTGCATTCCGGAACCTTGGTACATTCCGGAATTCCGAACATTCCGGAACCTTGGTGCATTCCGGAACTCTGAACATTCCGGAACTCTGAACATTCCGGAACTCTGAACATTCCGGAACTCTGAACATTCCGGAATTCCGAACATTCCGGAACCTTGGTGCATTCCGGAACTCTGAACATTCCGGAACTCTGAACATTCCGGAACCTTGGTACATTCCGGAATTCCGAACATTCCGGAACCTTGGTGCATTCCGGAACCTTGGTACATTCCGGAATTCCGAACATTCCGGAACCTTGGTGCATTCCGGAACTCTGAACATTCCGGAATTCCGAACATTCCGGAACCTTGGTGCATTCCGGAACTCTGAACATTCCGGAACTCTGAACATTCCGGAACCTTGGTGCATTCCGGAACCTTGGTGCATTCCGGAACTCTGAACATTCCGGAACTCTGAACATTCCGGAACCTTGGTACATTCCGGAATTCCGAACATTCCGGAACCTTGGTGCATTCCGGAATTCCGAACATTCCGGAACCTTGGTGCATTCCGGAACTCTGAACATTCCGGAACTCTGAACATTCCGGAATTCCGAACATTCCGGAACCTTGGTGCATTCCGGAATTCCGAACATTCCGGAACTCTGAACATTCCGGAACCTTTGTGCATTCCGGAACCTTGGTACATTCCGGAATTCCGAACATTCCGGAACCTTGGTGCATTCCGGAACTCTGACCATTCCGGAATTCCGAACATTCCGGAACCTTGGTGCATTCCGGAACTCTGAACATTCCGGAACTCTGAACATTCCGGAACCTTGGTGCATTCCGGAATTCCGAACATTCCGGAACCTTGGTGCATTCCGGAATTCCGAACATTCCGGAACCTTGGTGCATTCCGGAACTCTGAACATTCCGGAACTCTGAACATTCCGGAACCTTTGTGCATTCCGGAACCTTGGTACATTCCGGAATTCCGAACATTCCGGAACCTTGGTGCATTCCGGAACTCTGAACATTCCGGAACTCTGAACATTCCGGAACCTTGGTACATTCCGGAATTCCGAACATTCCGGAACCTTGGTGCATTCCGGAATTCCGAACATTCCGGAACCTTGGTGCATTCCGGAATTCCGAACATTCCGGAATTCCGAACATTCCGGAACCTTGGTGCATTCCGGAACTCTGAACATTCCGGAACTCTGAACATTCCGGAACCTTGGTGCATTCCGGAACCTTGATGCATTCCGGAACTCTGAACAGTCCGGAACTCTGAACATTCCGGAATTCCGAACATTCCGGAACCTTGGTGCATTCCGGAATTCCGAACATTCCGGAACTCTGAACATTCCGGAACTCTGAACATTCCGGAACTCTGAACATTCCGGAATTCCGAACATTCCGGAACCTTGGTGCATTCCGGAACTCTGAACATTCCGGAACTCTGAACATTCCGGAACCTTGGTACATTCCGGAATTCCGAACATTCCGGAACCTTGGTGCATTCCGGAACTCTGAACATTCCGGAACTCTGAACATTCCGGAACTCTGAACATTCCGGAACTCTGAACATTCCGGAATTCCGAACATTCCGGAACCTTGGTGCATTCCGGAACTCTGAACATTCCGGAACCTTGGTACATTCCGGAATTCCGAACATTCCGGAACCTTGGTGCATTCCGGAACTCTGAACATTCCGGAACTGAACATTCCGGAACCTTGGTGCATTCCGGAATTCCGAACATTCCGGAACCTTGGTGCATTCCGGAACTCTGAACATTCCGGAACTCTGAACATTCCGGAACTCTGAACATTCCGGAATTCCGAACATTCCGGAACCTTGGTGCATTCCGGAATTCCGAACATTCCGGAACCTTGGTGCATTCCGGAACTCTGAACATTCCGGAACTCTGAACATTCCGGAACCTTGGTGCATTCCGGAACCTTGGTACATTCCGGAATTCCGAACATTCCGGAACCTTGGTGCATTCCGGAACTCTGACCATTCCGGAATTCCGAACATTCCGGAACCTTGGTGCATTCCGGAACTCTGAACATTCCGGAACTCTGAACATTCCGGAACCTTGGTGCATTCCGGAACCTTGGTGCATTCCGGAACTCTGAACATTCCGGAACTCTGAACATTCCGGAACCTTGGTACATTCCGGAATTCCGAACATTCCGGAACCTTGGTGCATTCCGGAATTCCGAACATTCCGGAACCTTGGTGCATTCCGGAACTCTGAACATTCCGGAACTCTGAACATTCCGGAACCTTGGTGCATTCCGGAACCTTGATGCATTCCGGAACTCTGAACAGTCCGGAACTCTGAACATTCCGGAATTCCGAACATTCCGGAACCTTGGTGCATTCCGGAACTCTGAACATTGCGGAACTCTGAACATTCCGGAACTCTGAACATTCCGGAATTCCGAACATTCCGGAACCTTGGTGCATTCCGGAACTCTGAACATTCCGGAATTCCGAACATTCCGGAACCTTGGTGCATTCCGGAATTCCGAACATTCCGGAACTCTGAACATTCCGGAACATTTGTGCATTCCGGAACCTTGGTACATTCCGGAATTCCGAACATTCCGGAACCTTGGTGCATTCCGGAACTCTGAACATTCCGGAACTCTGAACATTCCGGAACTCTGAACATTCCGGAACTCTGAACATTCCGGAATTCCGAACATTCCGGAACCTTGGTGCATTCCGGAACTCTGAACATTCCGGAACTCTGAACATTCCGGAACCTTGGTACATTCCGGAATTCCGAACATTCCGGAACCTTGGTGCATTCCGGAACCTTGGTACATTCCGGAATTCCGAACATTCCGGAACCTTGGTGCATTCCGGAACTCTGAACATTCCGGAATTCCGAACATTCCGGAACCTTGGTGCATTCCGGAACTCTGAACATTCCGGAACTCTGAACATTCCGGAACCTTGGTGCATTCCGGAACCTTGGTGCATTCCGGAACTCTGAACATTCCGGAACTCTGAACATTCCGGAACCTTGGTGCATTCCGGAATTCCGAACATTCCGGAACTCTGAACATTCCGGAACATTTGTGCATTCCGGAACCTTGATGCATTCCGGAACTCTGAACAGTCCGGAACTCTGAACATTCCGGAATTCCGAACATTCCGGAACCTTGGTGCATTCCGGAATTCCGAACATTCCGGAACCTTGGTGCATTCCGGAACTGAACATTCCGGAACTCTGAACATTCCGGAACTCTGAACATTCCGGAACTCTGAACATTCCGGAACTCTGAACATTCCGGAATTCCGAACATTCCGGAACCTTGGTGCATTCCGGAACTCTGAACATTCCGGAACTCTGAACATTCCGGAACCTTGGTACATTCCGGAATTCCGAACATTCCGGAACCTTGGTGCATTCCGGAACTCTGAACATTCCGGAACTCTGAACATTCCGGAACTCTGAACATTCCGGAACTCTGAACATTCCGGAATTCCGAACATTCCGGAACCTTGGTGCATTCCGGAACTCTGAACATTCCGGAACCTTGGTACATTCCGGAATTCCGAACATTCCGGAACCTTGGTGCATTCCGGAACTCTGAACATTCCGGAACTGAACATTCCGGAACCTTGGTGCATTCCGGAATTCCGAACATTCCGGAACCTTGGTGCATTCCGGAACTCTGAACATTCCGGAACTCTGAACATTCCGGAACTCTGAACATTCCGGAACTCTGAACATTCCGGAATTCCGAACATTCCGGAACTCTGAACATTCCGGAATCTTGGTACATTCCGGAATTCCGAACATTCCGGAACCTTGGTGCATTCCGGAATTCCGAACATTCCGGAACCTTGGTGCATTCCGGAACTCTGAACATTCCGGAACTCTGAACATTCCGGAACCTTGGTGCATTCCGGAACCTTGGTACATTCCGGAATTCCGAACATTCCGGAACCTTGGTGCATTCCGGAACTCTGACCATTCCGGAATTCCGAACATTCCGGAACCTTGGTGCATTCCGGAACTCTGAACATTCCGGAACTCTGAACATTCCGGAACCTTGGTGCATTCCGGAACCTTGGTGCATTCCGGAACCTTGGTGCATTCCGGAACTCTGAACATTCCGGAACTCTGAACATTCCGGAACCTTGGTACATTCCGGAATTCCGAACATTCCGGAACCTTGGTGCATTCCGGAATTCCGAACATTCCGGAACCTTGGTGCATTCCGGAACTCTGAACATTCCGGAACTCTGAACATTCCGGAACCTTGGTGCATTCCGGAACCTTGATGCATTCCGGAACTCTGAACAGTCCGGAACTCTGAACATTCCGGAATTCCGAACATTCCGGAACCTTGGTGCATTCCGGAACTCTGAACATTGCGGAACTCTGAACATTCCGGAACTCTGAACATTCCGGAATTCCGAACATTCCGGAACCTTGGTGCATTCCGGAACTCTGAACATTCCGGAATTCCGAACATTCCGGAACCTTGGTGCATTCCGGAATTCCGAACATTCCGGAACTCTGAACATTCCGGAACATTTGTGCATTCCGGAACCTTGGTACATTCCGGAATTCCGAACATTCCGGAACCTTGGTGCATTCCGGAACTCTGAACATTCCGGAACTCTGAACATTCCGGAACTCTGAACATTCCGGAACTCTGAACATTCCGGAATTCCGAACATTCCGGAACCTTGGTGCATTCCGGAACTCTGAACATTCCGGAACTCTGAACATTCCGGAACCTTGGTACATTCCGGAATTCCGAACATTCCGGAACCTTGGTGCATTCCGGAACCTTGGTACATTCCGGAATTCCGAACATTCCGGAACCTTGGTGCATTCCGGAACTCTGAACATTCCGGAATTCCGAACATTCCGGAACCTTGGTGCATTCCGGAACTCTGAACATTCCGGAACTCTGAACATTCCGGAACCTTGGTGCATTCCGGAACCTTGGTGCATTCCGGAACTCTGAACATTCCGGAACTCTGAACATTCCGGAACCTTGGTACATTCCGGAATTCCGAACATTCCGGAACCTTGGTGCATTCCGGAATTCCGAACATTCCGGAACCTTGGTGCATTCCGGAACTCTGAACATTCCGGAACTCTGAACATTCCGGAATTCCGAACATTCCGGAACCTTGGTGCATTCCGGAATTCCGAACATTCCGGAACTCTGAACATTCCGGAACCTTTGTGCATTCCGGAACCTTGGTACATTCCGGAATTCCGAACATTCCGGAACCTTGGTGCATTCCGGAACTCTGACCATTCCGGAATTCCGAACATTCCGGAACCTTGGTGCATTCCGGAACTCTGAACATTCCGGAACTCTGAACATTCCGGAACCTTGGTGCATTCCGGAATTCCGAACATTCCGGAACCTTGGTGCATTCCGGAATTCCGAACATTCCGGAACCTTGGTGCATTCCGGAACTCTGAACATTCCGGAACTCTGAACATTCCGGAACCTTTGTGCATTCCGGAACCTTGGTACATTCCGGAATTCCGAACATTCCGGAACCTTGGTGCATTCCGGAACTCTGAACATTCCGGAACTCTGAACATTCCGGAACCTTGGTACATTCCGGAATTCCGAACATTCCGGAACCTTGGTGCATTCCGGAATTCCGAACATTCCGGAACCTTGGTGCATTCCGGAATTCCGAACATTCCGGAATTCCGAACATTCCGGAACCTTGGTGCATTCCGGAACTCTGAACATTCCGGAACTCTGAACATTCCGGAACCTTGGTGCATTCCGGAACCTTGATGCATTCCGGAACTCTGAACAGTCCGGAACTCTGAACATTCCGGAATTCCGAACATTCCGGAACCTTGGTGCATTCCGGAATTCCGAACATTCCGGAACTCTGAACATTCCGGAACCTTTGTGCATTCCGGAACCTTGGTACATTCCGGAATTCCGAACATTCCGGAACCTTGGTGCATTCCGGAACTCTGAACATTCCGGAACTCTGAACATTCCGGAATTCCGAACATTCCGGAACCTTGGTGCATTCCGGAATTCCGAACATTCCGGAACTCTGAACATTCCGGAACATTTGTGCATTCCGGAACCTTGGTACATTCCGGAATTCCGAACATTCCGGAACCTTGGTGCATTCCGGAACTCTGAACATTCCGGAACTCTGAACATTCCGGAACTCTGAACATTCCGGAACTCTGAACATTCCGGAATTCCGAACATTCCGGAACCTTGGTGCATTCCGGAACTCTGAACATTCCGGAACTCTGAACATTCCGGAACCTTGGTACATTCCGGAATTCCGAACATTCCGGAACCTTGGTGCATTCCGGAACTCTGAACATTCCGGAACTCTGAACATTCCGGAACTCTGAACATTCCGGAACTCTGAACATTCCGGAACCTTGGTGCATTCCGGAACCTTGGTACATTCCGGAATTCCGAACATTCCGGAACCTTGGTGCATTCCGGAACTCTGACCATTCCGGAATTCCGAACATTCCGGAACCTTGGTGCATTCCGGAACTCTGAACATTCCGGAACTCTGAACATTCCGGAACCTTGGTGCATTCCGGAACCTTGGTGCATTCCGGAACTCTGAACATTCCGGAACTCTGAACATTCCGGAACCTTGGTACATTCCGGAATTCCGAACATTCCGGAACCTTGGTGCATTCCGGAATTCCGAACATTCCGGAACCTTGGTGCATTCCGGAACTCTGAACATTCCGGAACTCTGAACATTCCGGAACCTTGGTGCATTCCGGAACCTTGATGCATTCCGGAACTCTGAACAGTCCGGAACTCTGAACATTCCGGAATTCCGAACATTCCGGAACCTTGGTGCATTCCGGAACTCTGAACATTGCGGAACTCTGAACATTCCGGAACTCTGAACATTCCGGAATTCCGAACATTCCGGAACCTTGGTGCATTCCGGAACTCTGAACATTCCGGAATTCCGAACATTCCGGAACCTTGGTGCATTCCGGAATTCCGAACATTCCGGAACTCTGAACATTCCGGAACATTTGTGCATTCCGGAACCTTGGTACATTCCGGAATTCCGAACATTCCGGAACCTTGGTGCATTCCGGAACTCTGAACATTCCGGAACTCTGAACATTCCGGAACTCTGAACATTCCGGAACTCTGAACATTCCGGAATTCCGAACATTCCGGAACCTTGGTGCATTCCGGAACTCTGAACATTCCGGAACTCTGAACATTCCGGAACCTTGGTACATTCCGGAATTCCGAACATTCCGGAACCTTGGTGCATTCCGGAACCTTGGTACATTCCGGAATTCCGAACATTCCGGAACCTTGGTGCATTCCGGAACTCTGAACATTCCGGAACTCTGAACATTCCGGAACTCTGAACATTCCGGAACTCTGAACATTCCGGAATTCCGAACATTCCGGAACCTTGGTGCATTCCGGAACTCTGAACATTCCGGAACCTTGGTACATTCCGGAATTCCGAACATTCCGGAACCTTGGTGCATTCCGGAACTCTGAACATTCCGGAACTGAACATTCCGGAACCTTGGTGCATTCCGGAATTCCGAACATTCCGGAACCTTGGTGCATTCCGGAACTCTGAACATTCCGGAACTCTGAACATTCCGGAACTCTGAACATTCCGGAACTCTGAACATTCCGGAATTCCGAACATTCCGGAACTCTGAACATTCCGGAATCTTGGTACATTCCGGAATTCCGAACATTCCGGAACCTTGGTGCATTCCGGAATTCCGAACATTCCGGAACCTTGGTGCATTCCGGAACTCTGAACATTCCGGAACTCTGAACATTCCGGAACCTTGGTGCATTCCGGAACCTTGGTACATTCCGGAATTCCGAACATTCCGGAACCTTGGTGCATTCCGGAACTCTGACCATTCCGGAATTCCGAACATTCCGGAACCTTGGTGCATTCCGGAACTCTGAACATTCCGGAACTCTGAACATTCCGGAACCTTGGTGCATTCCGGAACCTTGGTGCATTCCGGAACCTTGGTGCATTCCGGAACTCTGAACATTCCGGAACTCTGAACATTCCGGAACCTTGGTACATTCCGGAATTCCGAACATTCCGGAACCTTGGTGCATTCCGGAATTCCGAACATTCCGGAACCTTGGTGCATTCCGGAACTCTGAACATTCCGGAACTCTGAACATTCCGGAACCTTGGTGCATTCCGGAACCTTGATGCATTCCGGAACTCTGAACAGTCCGGAACTCTGAACATTCCGGAATTCCGAACATTCCGGAACCTTGGTGCATTCCGGAACTCTGAACATTGCGGAACTCTGAACATTCCGGAACTCTGAACATTCCGGAATTCCGAACATTCCGGAACCTTGGTGCATTCCGGAACTCTGAACATTCCGGAATTCCGAACATTCCGGAACCTTGGTGCATTCCGGAATTCCGAACATTCCGGAACTCTGAACATTCCGGAACTCTGAACATTCCGGAACTCTGAACATTCCGGAATTCCGAACATTCCGGAACCTTGGTGCATTCCGGAACTCTGAACATTCCGGAACTCTGAACATTCCGGAACCTTGGTACATTCCGGAATTCCGAACATTCCGGAACCTTGGTGCATTCCGGAACCTTGGTACATTCCGGAATTCCGAACATTCCGGAACCTTGGTGCATTCCGGAACTCTGAACATTCCGGAATTCCGAACATTCCGGAACCTTGGTGCATTCCGGAACTCTGAACATTCCGGAACTCTGAACATTCCGGAACCTTGGTGCATTCCGGAACCTTGGTGCATTCCGGAACTCTGAACATTCCGGAACTCTGAACATTCCGGAACCTTGGTACATTCCGGAATTCCGAACATTCCGGAACCTTGGTGCATTCCGGAATTCCGAACATTCCGGAACCTTGGTGCATTCCGGAACTCTGAACATTCCGGAACTCTGAACATTCCGGAATTCCGAACATTCCGGAACCTTGGTGCATTCCGGAATTCCGAACATTCCGGAACTCTGAACATTCCGGAACCTTTGTGCATTCCGGAACCTTGGTACATTCCGGAATTCCGAACATTCCGGAACCTTGGTGCATTCCGGAACTCTGACCATTCCGGAATTCCGAACATTCCGGAACCTTGGTGCATTCCGGAACTCTGAACATTCCGGAACTCTGAACATTCCGGAACCTTGGTGCATTCCGGAATTCCGAACATTCCGGAACCTTGGTGCATTCCGGAATTCCGAACATTCCGGAACCTTGGTGCATTCCGGAACTCTGAACATTCCGGAACTCTGAACATTCCGGAACCTTTGTGCATTCCGGAACCTTGGTACATTCCGGAATTCCGAACATTCCGGAACCTTGGTGCATTCCGGAACTCTGAACATTCCGGAACTCTGAACATTCCGGAACCTTGGTACATTCCGGAATTCCGAACATTCCGGAACCTTGGTGCATTCCGGAATTCCGAACATTCCGGAACCTTGGTGCATTCCGGAATTCCGAACATTCCGGAATTCCGAACATTCCGGAACCTTGGTGCATTCCGGAACTCTGAACATTCCGGAACTCTGAACATTCCGGAACCTTGGTGCATTCCGGAACCTTGATGCATTCCGGAACTCTGAACAGTCCGGAACTCTGAACATTCCGGAATTCCGAACATTCCGGAACCTTGGTGCATTCCGGAACCTTGGTGCATTCCGGAATTCCGAACATTCCGGAACTCTGAACATTCCGGAACCTTGGTGCATTCCGGAACCTTGGTGCATTCCGGAATTCCGAACATTCCGGAACTCTGAACATTCCGGAACCTTTGTGCATTCCGGAACCTTGGTACATTCCGGAATTCCGAACATTCCGGAACCTTGGTGCATTCCGGAACTCTGAACATTCCGGAACTCTGAACATTCCGGAATTCCGAACATTCCGGAACCTTGGTGCATTCCGGAATTCCGAACATTCCGGAACTCTGAACATTCCGGAACATTTGTGCATTCCGGAACCTTGGTACATTCCGGAATTCCGAACATTCCGGAACCTTGGTGCATTCCGGAACTCTGAACATTCCGGAACTCTGAACATTCCGGAACTCTGAACATTCCGGAACTCTGAACATTCCGGAATTCCGAACATTCCGGAACCTTGGTGCATTCCGGAACTCTGAACATTCCGGAACTCTGAACATTCCGGAACCTTGGTACATTCCGGAATTCCGAACATTCCGGAACCTTGGTGCATTCCGGAACTCTGAACATTCCGGAACTCTGAACATTCCGGAACTCTGAACATTCCGGAACTCTGAACATTCCGGAATTCCGAACATTCCGGAACCTTGGTGCATTCCGGAACTCTGAACATTCCGGAACCTTGGTACATTCCGGAATTCCGAACATTCCGGAACCTTGGTGCATTCCGGAACTCTGAACATTCCGGAACTGAACATTCCGGAACCTTGGTGCATTCCGGAATTCCGAACATTCCGGAACCTTGGTGCATTCCGGAACTCTGAACATTCCGGAACCTTGGTGCATTCCGGAACCTTGATGCATTCCGGAACTCTGAACAGTCCGGAACTCTGAACATTCCGGAATTCCGAACATTCCGGAACCTTGGTGCATTCCGGAATTCCGAACATTCCGGAACTCTGAACATTCCGGAACCTTTGTGCATTCCGGAACCTTGGTACATTCCGGAATTCCGAACATTCCGGAACCTTGGTGCATTCCGGAACTCTGAACATTCCGGAATTCCGAACATTCCGGAACCTTGGTGCATTCCGGAACTCTGAACATTCCGGAACTCTGAACATTCCGGAACCTTGGTGCATTCCGGAACCTTGATGCATTCCGGAACTCTGAACAGTCCGGAACTCTGAACATTCCGGAATTCCGAACATTCCGGAACCTTGGTGCATTCCGGAATTCCGAACATTCCGGAACCTTGGTGCATTCCGGAACTCTGAACATTCCGGAACTCTGAACATTCCGGAACTCTGAACATTCCGGAATTCCGAACATTCCGGAACCTTGGTGCATTCCGGAACTCTGAACATTCCGGAACTCTGAACATTCCGGAACCTTGGTACATTCCGGAATTCCGAACATTCCGGAACCTTGGTGCATTCCGGAACTCTGAACATTCCGGAACTCTGAACATTCCGGAACTCTGAACATTCCGGAACTCTGAACATTCCGGAATTCCGAACATTCCGGAACCTTGGTGCATTCCGGAACTCTGAACATTCCGGAACCTTGGTACATTCCGGAATTCCGAACATTCCGGAACCTTGGTGCATTCCGGAACTCTGAACATTCCGGAACTGAACATTCCGGAACCTTGGTGCATTCCGGAATTCCGAACATTCCGGAACCTTGGTGCATTCCGGAACTCTGAACATTCCGGAACTCTGAACATTCCGGAACTCTGAACATTCCGGAACTCTGAACATTCCGGAACTCTGAACATTCCGGAATTCCGAACATTCCGGAACCTTGGTGCATTCCGGAACTCTGAACATTCCGGAACTCTGAACATTCCGGAACCTTGGTACATTCCGGAATTCCGAACATTCCGGAACCTTGGTGCATTCCGGAACTCTGAACATTCCGGAACTCTGAACATTCCGGAACTCTGAACATTCCGGAACTCTGAACATTCCGGAATTCCGAACATTCCGGAACCTTGGTGCATTCCGGAACTCTGAACATTCCGGAACCTTGGTACATTCCGGAATTCCGAACATTCCGGAACCTTGGTGCATTCCGGAACTCTGAACATTCCGGAACTGAACATTCCGGAACCTTGGTGCATTCCGGAATTCCGAACATTCCGGAACCTTGGTGCATTCCGGAACTCTGAACATTCCGGAACTCTGAACATTCCGGAACCTTGGTGCATTCCGGAACCTTGATGCATTCCGGAACTCTGAACAGTCCGGAACTCTGAACATTCCGGAATTCCGAACATTCCGGAACCTTGGTGCATTCCGGAACTCTGAACATTCCGGAACTCTTAACATTCCGGAACTCTGAACATTCCGGAATTCCGAACATTCCGGAACCTTGGTGCATTCCGGAACTCTGAACATTCCGGAATTCCGAACATTCCGGAACCTTGGTGCATTCCGGAACTCTGAACATTCCGGAACTCTGAACATTCCGGAATTCCGAACATTCCGGAACCTTGGTGCATTCCGGAATTCCGAACATTCCGGAACTCTGAACATTCCGGAACATTTGTGCATTCCGGAACCTTGGTACATTCCGGAATTCCGAACATTCCGGAACCTTGGTGCATTCCGGAACTCTGAACATTCCGGAACTCTGAACATTCCGGAACTCTGAACATTCCGGAATTCCGAACATTCCGGAACCTTGGTGCATTCCGGAACTCTGAACATTCCGGAATTCCGAACATTCCGGAACCTTGGTGCATTCCGGAACTCTGAACATTCCGGAACTCTGAACATTCCGGAATTCCGAACATTCCGGAACCTTGGTGCATTCCGGAATTCCGAACATTCCGGAACTCTGAACATTCCGGAACCTTGGTGCATTCCGGAACCTTGATGCATTCCGGAACTCTGAACAGTCCGGAACTCTGAACATTCCGGAATTCCGAACATTCCGGAACCTTGGTGCATTCCGGAACTCTGAACATTCCGGAACTCTGAACATTCCGGAACTCTGAACATTCCGGAATTCCGAACATTCCGGAACCTTGGTGCATTCCGGAACTCTGAACATTCCGGAATTCCGAACATTCCGGAACCTTGGTGCATTCCGGAACTCTGAACAGTCCGGAACTCTGAACATTCCGGAATTCCGAACATTCCGGAACCTTGGTGCATTCCGGAACTCTGAACAGTCCGGAACTCTGAACATTCCGGAACTCTGAACATTCCGGAATTCCGAACATTCCGGAACCTTGGTGCATTCCGGAACTCTGAACATTCCGGAATTCCGAACATTCCGGAACCTTGGTGCATTCCGGAACTCTGAACATTCCGGAACTCTGAACATTCCGGAATTCCGAACATTCCGGAACCTTGGTGCATTCCGGAATTCCGAACATTCCGGAACTCTGAACATTCCGGAACATTTGTGCATTCCGGAACCTTGGTACATTCCGGAATTCCGAACATTCCGGAACCTTGGTGCATTCCGGAACTCTGAACATTCCGGAACTCTGAACATTCCGGAACCTTGGTACATTCCGGAATTCCGAACATTCCGGAACCTTGGTGCATTCCGGAATTCCGAACATTCCGGAACCTTGGTGCATTCCGGAATTCCGAACATTCCGGAATTCCGAACATTCCGGAACCTTGGTGCATTCCGGAACTCTGAACATTCCGGAACTCTGAACATTCCGGAACCTTGGTGCATTCCGGAACCTTGATGCATTCCGGAACTCTGAACAGTCCGGAACTCTGAACATTCCGGAATTCCGAACATTCCGGAACCTTGGTGCATTCCGGAATTCCGAACATTCCGGAACTCTGAACATTCCGGAACCTTTGTGCATTCCGGAACCTTGGTACATTCCGGAATTCCGAACATTCCGGAACCTTGGTGCATTCCGGAACTCTGAACATTCCGGAACTCTGAACATTCCGGAATTCCGAACATTCCGGAACCTTGGTGCATTCCGGAATTCCGAACATTCCGGAACTCTGAACATTCCGGAACATTTGTGCATTCCGGAACCTTGGTACATTCCGGAATTCCGAACATTCCGGAACCTTGGTGCATTCCGGAACTCTGAACATTCCGGAACTCTGAACATTCCGGAACTCTGAACATTCCGGAACTCTGAACATTCCGGAATTCCGAACATTCCGGAACCTTGGTGCATTCCGGAACTCTGAACATTCCGGAACTCTGAACATTCCGGAACCTTGGTACATTCCGGAATTCCGAACATTCCGGAACCTTGGTGCATTCCGGAACTCTGAACATTCCGGAACTCTGAACATTCCGGAACTCTGAACATTCCGGAACTCTGAACATTCCGGAACCTTGGTGCATTCCGGAACCTTGGTACATTCCGGAATTCCGAACATTCCGGAACCTTGGTGCATTCCGGAACTCTGACCATTCCGGAATTCCGAACATTCCGGAACCTTGGTGCATTCCGGAACTCTGAACATTCCGGAACTCTGAACATTCCGGAACCTTGGTGCATTCCGGAACCTTGGTGCATTCCGGAACTCTGAACATTCCGGAACTCTGAACATTCCGGAACCTTGGTACATTCCGGAATTCCGAACATTCCGGAACCTTGGTGCATTCCGGAATTCCGAACATTCCGGAACCTTGGTGCATTCCGGAACTCTGAACATTCCGGAACTCTGAACATTCCGGAACCTTGGTGCATTCCGGAACCTTGATGCATTCCGGAACTCTGAACAGTCCGGAACTCTGAACATTCCGGAATTCCGAACATTCCGGAACCTTGGTGCATTCCGGAACTCTGAACATTGCGGAACTCTGAACATTCCGGAACTCTGAACATTCCGGAATTCCGAACATTCCGGAACCTTGGTGCATTCCGGAACTCTGAACATTCCGGAACTCTGAACATTCCGGAACCTTGGTACATTCCGGAATTCCGAACATTCCGGAACCTTGGTGCATTCCGGAATTCCGAACATTCCGGAACCTTGGTGCATTCCGGAATTCCGAACATTCCGGAATTCCGAACATTCCGGAACCTTGGTGCATTCCGGAACTCTGAACATTCCGGAACTCTGAACATTCCGGAACCTTGGTGCATTCCGGAACCTTGATGCATTCCGGAACTCTGAACAGTCCGGAACTCTGAACATTCCGGAATTCCGAACATTCCGGAACCTTGGTGCATTCCGGAACCTTGGTGCATTCCGGAATTCCGAACATTCCGGAACTCTGAACATTCCGGAACCTTGGTGCATTCCGGAACCTTGGTGCATTCCGGAATTCCGAACATTCCGGAACTCTGAACATTCCGGAACCTTTGTGCATTCCGGAACCTTGGTACATTCCGGAATTCCGAACATTCCGGAACCTTGGTGCATTCCGGAACTCTGAACATTCCGGAACTCTGAACATTCCGGAATTCCGAACATTCCGGAACCTTGGTGCATTCCGGAATTCCGAACATTCCGGAACTCTGAACATTCCGGAACATTTGTGCATTCCGGAACCTTGGTACATTCCGGAATTCCGAACATTCCGGAACCTTGGTGCATTCCGGAACTCTGAACATTCCGGAACTCTGAACATTCCGGAACTCTGAACATTCCGGAACTCTGAACATTCCGGAATTCCGAACATTCCGGAACCTTGGTGCATTCCGGAACTCTGAACATTCCGGAACTCTGAACATTCCGGAACCTTGGTACATTCCGGAATTCCGAACATTCCGGAACCTTGGTGCATTCCGGAACTCTGAACATTCCGGAACTCTGAACATTCCGGAACTCTGAACATTCCGGAACTCTGAACATTCCGGAATTCCGAACATTCCGGAACCTTGGTGCATTCCGGAACTCTGAACATTCCGGAACCTTGGTACATTCCGGAATTCCGAACATTCCGGAACCTTGGTGCATTCCGGAACTCTGAACATTCCGGAACTGAACATTCCGGAACCTTGGTGCATTCCGGAATTCCGAACATTCCGGAACCTTGGTGCATTCCGGAACTCTGAACATTCCGGAACCTTGGTGCATTCCGGAACCTTGATGCATTCCGGAACTCTGAACAGTCCGGAACTCTGAACATTCCGGAATTCCGAACATTCCGGAACCTTGGTGCATTCCGGAATTCCGAACATTCCGGAACTCTGAACATTCCGGAACCTTTGTGCATTCCGGAACCTTGGTACATTCCGGAATTCCGAACATTCCGGAACCTTGGTGCATTCCGGAACTCTGAACATTCCGGAATTCCGAACATTCCGGAACCTTGGTGCATTCCGGAACTCTGAACATTCCGGAACTCTGAACATTCCGGAACCTTGGTGCATTCCGGAACCTTGATGCATTCCGGAACTCTGAACAGTCCGGAACTCTGAACATTCCGGAATTCCGAACATTCCGGAACCTTGGTGCATTCCGGAATTCCGAACATTCCGGAACCTTGGTGCATTCCGGAACTCTGAACATTCCGGAACTCTGAACATTCCGGAACTCTGAACATTCCGGAATTCCGAACATTCCGGAACCTTGGTGCATTCCGGAACTCTGAACATTCCGGAACTCTGAACATTCCGGAACCTTGGTACATTCCGGAATTCCGAACATTCCGGAACCTTGGTGCATTCCGGAACTCTGAACATTCCGGAACTCTGAACATTCCGGAACTCTGAACATTCCGGAACTCTGAACATTCCGGAATTCCGAACATTCCGGAACCTTGGTGCATTCCGGAACTCTGAACATTCCGGAACCTTGGTACATTCCGGAATTCCGAACATTCCGGAACCTTGGTGCATTCCGGAACTCTGAACATTCCGGAACTGAACATTCCGGAACCTTGGTGCATTCCGGAATTCCGAACATTCCGGAACCTTGGTGCATTCCGGAACTCTGAACATTCCGGAACTCTGAACATTCCGGAACTCTGAACATTCCGGAACTCTGAACATTCCGGAACTCTGAACATTCCGGAATTCCGAACATTCCGGAACCTTGGTGCATTCCGGAACTCTGAACATTCCGGAACTCTGAACATTCCGGAACCTTGGTACATTCCGGAATTCCGAACATTCCGGAACCTTGGTGCATTCCGGAACTCTGAACATTCCGGAACTCTGAACATTCCGGAACTCTGAACATTCCGGAACTCTGAACATTCCGGAATTCCGAACATTCCGGAACCTTGGTGCATTCCGGAACTCTGAACATTCCGGAACCTTGGTACATTCCGGAATTCCGAACATTCCGGAACCTTGGTGCATTCCGGAACTCTGAACATTCCGGAACTGAACATTCCGGAACCTTGGTGCATTCCGGAATTCCGAACATTCCGGAACCTTGGTGCATTCCGGAACTCTGAACATTCCGGAACTCTGAACATTCCGGAACCTTGGTGCATTCCGGAACCTTGATGCATTCCGGAACTCTGAACAGTCCGGAACTCTGAACATTCCGGAATTCCGAACATTCCGGAACCTTGGTGCATTCCGGAACTCTGAACATTCCGGAACTCTTAACATTCCGGAACTCTGAACATTCCGGAATTCCGAACATTCCGGAACCTTGGTGCATTCCGGAACTCTGAACATTCCGGAATTCCGAACATTCCGGAACCTTGGTGCATTCCGGAACTCTGAACATTCCGGAACTCTGAACATTCCGGAATTCCGAACATTCCGGAACCTTGGTGCATTCCGGAATTCCGAACATTCCGGAACTCTGAACATTCCGGAACATTTGTGCATTCCGGAACCTTGGTACATTCCGGAATTCCGAACATTCCGGAACCTTGGTGCATTCCGGAACTCTGAACATTCCGGAACTCTGAACATTCCGGAACTCTGAACATTCCGGAATTCCGAACATTCCGGAACCTTGGTGCATTCCGGAACTCTGAACATTCCGGAATTCCGAACATTCCGGAACCTTGGTGCATTCCGGAACTCTGAACATTCCGGAACTCTGAACATTCCGGAATTCCGAACATTCCGGAACCTTGGTGCATTCCGGAATTCCGAACATTCCGGAACTCTGAACATTCCGGAACCTTGGTGCATTCCGGAACCTTGATGCATTCCGGAACTCTGAACAGTCCGGAACTCTGAACATTCCGGAATTCCGAACATTCCGGAACCTTGGTGCATTCCGGAACTCTGAACATTCCGGAACTCTGAACATTCCGGAACTCTGAACATTCCGGAATTCCGAACATTCCGGAACCTTGGTGCATTCCGGAACTCTGAACATTCCGGAATTCCGAACATTCCGGAACCTTGGTGCATTCCGGAACTCTGAACAGTCCGGAACTCTGAACATTCCGGAATTCCGAACATTCCGGAACCTTGGTGCATTCCGGAACTCTGAACAGTCCGGAACTCTGAACATTCCGGAACTCTGAACATTCCGGAATTCCGAACATTCCGGAACCTTGGTGCATTCCGGAACTCTGAACATTCCGGAATTCCGAACATTCCGGAACCTTGGTGCATTCCGGAACTCTGAACATTCCGGAACTCTGAACATTCCGGAATTCCGAACATTCCGGAACCTTGGTGCATTCCGGAATTCCGAACATTCCGGAACTCTGAACATTCCGGAACATTTGTGCATTCCGGAACCTTGGTACATTCCGGAATTCCGAACATTCCGGAACCTTGGTGCATTCCGGAACTCTGAACATTCCGGAACTCTGAACATTCCGGAACCTTGGTACATTCCGGAATTCCGAACATTCCGGAACCTTGGTGCATTCCGGAATTCCGAACATTCCGGAACCTTGGTGCATTCCGGAATTCCGAACATTCCGGAATTCCGAACATTCCGGAACCTTGGTGCATTCCGGAACTCTGAACATTCCGGAACTCTGAACATTCCGGAACCTTGGTGCATTCCGGAACCTTGATGCATTCCGGAACTCTGAACAGTCCGGAACTCTGAACATTCCGGAATTCCGAACATTCCGGAACCTTGGTGCATTCCGGAATTCCGAACATTCCGGAACTCTGAACATTCCGGAACCTTTGTGCATTCCGGAACCTTGGTACATTCCGGAATTCCGAACATTCCGGAACCTTGGTGCATTCCGGAACTCTGAACATTCCGGAACTCTGAACATTCCGGAATTCCGAACATTCCGGAACCTTGGTGCATTCCGGAATTCCGAACATTCCGGAACTCTGAACATTCCGGAACATTTGTGCATTCCGGAACCTTGGTACATTCCGGAATTCCGAACATTCCGGAACCTTGGTGCATTCCGGAACTCTGAACATTCCGGAACTCTGAACATTCCGGAACTCTGAACATTCCGGAACTCTGAACATTCCGGAATTCCGAACATTCCGGAACCTTGGTGCATTCCGGAACTCTGAACATTCCGGAACTCTGAACATTCCGGAACCTTGGTACATTCCGGAATTCCGAACATTCCGGAACCTTGGTGCATTCCGGAACTCTGAACATTCCGGAACTCTGAACATTCCGGAACTCTGAACATTCCGGAACTCTGAACATTCCGGAACCTTGGTGCATTCCGGAACCTTGGTACATTCCGGAATTCCGAACATTCCGGAACCTTGGTGCATTCCGGAACTCTGACCATTCCGGAATTCCGAACATTCCGGAACCTTGGTGCATTCCGGAACTCTGAACATTCCGGAACTCTGAACATTCCGGAACCTTGGTGCATTCCGGAACCTTGGTGCATTCCGGAACTCTGAACATTCCGGAACTCTGAACATTCCGGAACCTTGGTACATTCCGGAATTCCGAACATTCCGGAACCTTGGTGCATTCCGGAATTCCGAACATTCCGGAACCTTGGTGCATTCCGGAACTCTGAACATTCCGGAACTCTGAACATTCCGGAACCTTGGTGCATTCCGGAACCTTGATGCATTCCGGAACTCTGAACAGTCCGGAACTCTGAACATTCCGGAATTCCGAACATTCCGGAACCTTGGTGCATTCCGGAACTCTGAACATTGCGGAACTCTGAACATTCCGGAACTCTGAACATTCCGGAATTCCGAACATTCCGGAACCTTGGTGCATTCCGGAACTCTGAACATTCCGGAATTCCGAACATTCCGGAACCTTGGTGCATTCCGGAATTCCGAACATTCCGGAACTCTGAACATTCCGGAACATTTGTGCATTCCGGAACCTTGGTACATTCCGGAATTCCGAACATTCCGGAACCTTGGTGCATTCCGGAACTCTGAACATTCCGGAACTCTGAACATTCCGGAACTCTGAACATTCCGGAACTCTGAACATTCCGGAATTCCGAACATTCCGGAACCTTGGTGCATTCCGGAACTCTGAACATTCCGGAACTCTGAACATTCCGGAACCTTGGTACATTCCGGAATTCCGAACATTCCGGAACCTTGGTGCATTCCGGAACCTTGGTACATTCCGGAATTCCGAACATTCCGGAACCTTGGTGCATTCCGGAACTCTGAACATTCCGGAACTCTGAACATTCCGGAACTCTGAACATTCCGGAACTCTGAACATTCCGGAATTCCGAACATTCCGGAACCTTGGTGCATTCCGGAACTCTGAACATTCCGGAACCTTGGTACATTCCGGAATTCCGAACATTCCGGAACCTTGGTGCATTCCGGAACTCTGAACATTCCGGAACTGAACATTCCGGAACCTTGGTGCATTCCGGAATTCCGAACATTCCGGAACCTTGGTGCATTCCGGAACTCTGAACATTCCGGAACTCTGAACATTCCGGAACTCTGAACATTCCGGAACTCTGAACATTCCGGAACTCTGAACATTCCGGAATTCCGAACATTCCGGAACCTTGGTGCATTCCGGAACTCTGAACATTCCGGAACTCTGAACATTCCGGAACCTTGGTACATTCCGGAATTCCGAACATTCCGGAACCTTGGTGCATTCCGGAACTCTGAACATTCCGGAACTCTGAACATTCCGGAACTCTGAACATTCCGGAACTCTGAACATTCCGGAATTCCGAACATTCCGGAACCTTGGTGCATTCCGGAACTCTGAACATTCCGGAACCTTGGTACATTCCGGAATTCCGAACATTCCGGAACCTTGGTGCATTCCGGAACTCTGAACATTCCGGAACTGAACATTCCGGAACCTTGGTGCATTCCGGAATTCCGAACATTCCGGAACCTTGGTGCATTCCGGAACTCTGAACATTCCGGAACTCTGAACATTCCGGAACCTTGGTGCATTCCGGAACCTTGATGCATTCCGGAACTCTGAACAGTCCGGAACTCTGAACATTCCGGAATTCCGAACATTCCGGAACCTTGGTGCATTCCGGAACTCTGAACATTCCGGAACTCTTAACATTCCGGAACTCTGAACATTCCGGAATTCCGAACATTCCGGAACCTTGGTGCATTCCGGAACTCTGAACATTCCGGAATTCCGAACATTCCGGAACCTTGGTGCATTCCGGAACTCTGAACATTCCGGAACTCTGAACATTCCGGAATTCCGAACATTCCGGAACCTTGGTGCATTCCGGAATTCCGAACATTCCGGAACTCTGAACATTCCGGAACATTTGTGCATTCCGGAACCTTGGTACATTCCGGAATTCCGAACATTCCGGAACCTTGGTGCATTCCGGAACTCTGAACATTCCGGAACTCTGAACATTCCGGAACTCTGAACATTCCGGAATTCCGAACATTCCGGAACCTTGGTGCATTCCGGAACTCTGAACATTCCGGAATTCCGAACATTCCGGAACCTTGGTGCATTCCGGAACTCTGAACATTCCGGAACTCTGAACATTCCGGAATTCCGAACATTCCGGAACCTTGGTGCATTCCGGAATTCCGAACATTCCGGAACTCTGAACATTCCGGAACCTTGGTGCATTCCGGAACCTTGATGCATTCCGGAACTCTGAACAGTCCGGAACTCTGAACATTCCGGAATTCCGAACATTCCGGAACCTTGGTGCATTCCGGAACTCTGAACATTCCGGAACTCTGAACATTCCGGAACTCTGAACATTCCGGAATTCCGAACATTCCGGAACCTTGGTGCATTCCGGAACTCTGAACATTCCGGAATTCCGAACATTCCGGAACCTTGGTGCATTCCGGAACTCTGAACAGTCCGGAACTCTGAACATTCCGGAATTCCGAACATTCCGGAACCTTGGTGCATTCCGGAACTCTGAACAGTCCGGAACTCTGAACATTCCGGAACTCTGAACATTCCGGAATTCCGAACATTCCGGAACCTTGGTGCATTCCGGAACTCTGAACATTCCGGAATTCCGAACATTCCGGAACCTTGGTGCATTCCGGAACTCTGAACATTCCGGAACTCTGAACATTCCGGAATTCCGAACATTCCGGAACCTTGGTGCATTCCGGAATTCCGAACATTCCGGAACTCTGAACATTCCGGAACATTTGTGCATTCCGGAACCTTGGTACATTCCGGAATTCCGAACATTCCGGAACCTTGGTGCATTCCGGAACTCTGAACATTCCGGAACTCTGAACATTCCGGAACCTTGGTACATTCCGGAATTCCGAACATTCCGGAACCTTGGTGCATTCCGGAATTCCGAACATTCCGGAACCTTGGTGCATTCCGGAATTCCGAACATTCCGGAATTCCGAACATTCCGGAACCTTGGTGCATTCCGGAACTCTGAACATTCCGGAACTCTGAACATTCCGGAACCTTGGTGCATTCCGGAACCTTGATGCATTCCGGAACTCTGAACAGTCCGGAACTCTGAACATTCCGGAATTCCGAACATTCCGGAACCTTGGTGCATTCCGGAATTCCGAACATTCCGGAACTCTGAACATTCCGGAACCTTTGTGCATTCCGGAACCTTGGTACATTCCGGAATTCCGAACATTCCGGAACCTTGGTGCATTCCGGAACTCTGAACATTCCGGAACTCTGAACATTCCGGAATTCCGAACATTCCGGAACCTTGGTGCATTCCGGAATTCCGAACATTCCGGAACTCTGAACATTCCGGAACATTTGTGCATTCCGGAACCTTGGTACATTCCGGAATTCCGAACATTCCGGAACCTTGGTGCATTCCGGAACTCTGAACATTCCGGAACTCTGAACATTCCGGAACTCTGAACATTCCGGAACTCTGAACATTCCGGAATTCCGAACATTCCGGAACCTTGGTGCATTCCGGAACTCTGAACATTCCGGAACTCTGAACATTCCGGAACCTTGGTACATTCCGGAATTCCGAACATTCCGGAACCTTGGTGCATTCCGGAACTCTGAACATTCCGGAACTCTGAACATTCCGGAACTCTGAACATTCCGGAACTCTGAACATTCCGGAACCTTGGTGCATTCCGGAACCTTGGTACATTCCGGAATTCCGAACATTCCGGAACCTTGGTGCATTCCGGAACTCTGACCATTCCGGAATTCCGAACATTCCGGAACCTTGGTGCATTCCGGAACTCTGAACATTCCGGAACTCTGAACATTCCGGAACCTTGGTGCATTCCGGAACCTTGGTGCATTCCGGAACTCTGAACATTCCGGAACTCTGAACATTCCGGAACCTTGGTACATTCCGGAATTCCGAACATTCCGGAACCTTGGTGCATTCCGGAATTCCGAACATTCCGGAACCTTGGTGCATTCCGGAACTCTGAACATTCCGGAACTCTGAACATTCCGGAACCTTGGTGCATTCCGGAACCTTGATGCATTCCGGAACTCTGAACAGTCCGGAACTCTGAACATTCCGGAATTCCGAACATTCCGGAACCTTGGTGCATTCCGGAACTCTGAACATTGCGGAACTCTGAACATTCCGGAACTCTGAACATTCCGGAATTCCGAACATTCCGGAACCTTGGTGCATTCCGGAACTCTGAACATTCCGGAATTCCGAACATTCCGGAACCTTGGTGCATTCCGGAATTCCGAACATTCCGGAACTCTGAACATTCCGGAACATTTGTGCATTCCGGAACCTTGGTACATTCCGGAATTCCGAACATTCCGGAACCTTGGTGCATTCCGGAACTCTGAACATTCCGGAACTCTGAACATTCCGGAACTCTGAACATTCCGGAACTCTGAACATTCCGGAATTCCGAACATTCCGGAACCTTGGTGCATTCCGGAACTCTGAACATTCCGGAACTCTGAACATTCCGGAACCTTGGTACATTCCGGAATTCCGAACATTCCGGAACCTTGGTGCATTCCGGAACCTTGGTACATTCCGGAATTCCGAACATTCCGGAACCTTGGTGCATTCCGGAACTCTGAACATTCCGGAACTCTGAACATTCCGGAACTCTGAACATTCCGGAACTCTGAACATTCCGGAATTCCGAACATTCCGGAACCTTGGTGCATTCCGGAACTCTGAACATTCCGGAACCTTGGTACATTCCGGAATTCCGAACATTCCGGAACCTTGGTGCATTCCGGAACTCTGAACATTCCGGAACTGAACATTCCGGAACCTTGGTGCATTCCGGAATTCCGAACATTCCGGAACCTTGGTGCATTCCGGAACTCTGAACATTCCGGAACTCTGAACATTCCGGAACTCTGAACATTCCGGAACTCTGAACATTCCGGAATTCCGAACATTCCGGAACTCTGAACATTCCGGAATCTTGGTACATTCCGGAATTCCGAACATTCCGGAACCTTGGTGCATTCCGGAATTCCGAACATTCCGGAACCTTGGTGCATTCCGGAACTCTGAACATTCCGGAACTCTGAACATTCCGGAACCTTGGTGCATTCCGGAACCTTGGTACATTCCGGAATTCCGAACATTCCGGAACCTTGGTGCATTCCGGAACTCTGACCATTCCGGAATTCCGAACATTCCGGAACCTTGGTGCATTCCGGAACTCTGAACATTCCGGAACTCTGAACATTCCGGAACCTTGGTGCATTCCGGAACCTTGGTGCATTCCGGAACCTTGGTGCATTCCGGAACTCTGAACATTCCGGAACTCTGAACATTCCGGAACCTTGGTACATTCCGGAATTCCGAACATTCCGGAACCTTGGTGCATTCCGGAATTCCGAACATTCCGGAACCTTGGTGCATTCCGGAACTCTGAACATTCCGGAACTCTGAACATTCCGGAACCTTGGTGCATTCCGGAACCTTGATGCATTCCGGAACTCTGAACAGTCCGGAACTCTGAACATTCCGGAATTCCGAACATTCCGGAACCTTGGTGCATTCCGGAACTCTGAACATTGCGGAACTCTGAACATTCCGGAACTCTGAACATTCCGGAATTCCGAACATTCCGGAACCTTGGTGCATTCCGGAACTCTGAACATTCCGGAATTCCGAACATTCCGGAACCTTGGTGCATTCCGGAATTCCGAACATTCCGGAACTCTGAACATTCCGGAACTCTGAACATTCCGGAACTCTGAACATTCCGGAATTCCGAACATTCCGGAACCTTGGTGCATTCCGGAACTCTGAACATTCCGGAACTCTGAACATTCCGGAACCTTGGTACATTCCGGAATTCCGAACATTCCGGAACCTTGGTGCATTCCGGAACCTTGGTACATTCCGGAATTCCGAACATTCCGGAACCTTGGTGCATTCCGGAACTCTGAACATTCCGGAATTCCGAACATTCCGGAACCTTGGTGCATTCCGGAACTCTGAACATTCCGGAACTCTGAACATTCCGGAACCTTGGTGCATTCCGGAACCTTGGTGCATTCCGGAACTCTGAACATTCCGGAACTCTGAACATTCCGGAACCTTGGTACATTCCGGAATTCCGAACATTCCGGAACCTTGGTGCATTCCGGAATTCCGAACATTCCGGAACCTTGGTGCATTCCGGAACTCTGAACATTCCGGAACTCTGAACATTCCGGAATTCCGAACATTCCGGAACCTTGGTGCATTCCGGAATTCCGAACATTCCGGAACTCTGAACATTCCGGAACCTTTGTGCATTCCGGAACCTTGGTACATTCCGGAATTCCGAACATTCCGGAACCTTGGTGCATTCCGGAACTCTGACCATTCCGGAATTCCGAACATTCCGGAACCTTGGTGCATTCCGGAACTCTGAACATTCCGGAACTCTGAACATTCCGGAACCTTGGTGCATTCCGGAATTCCGAACATTCCGGAACCTTGGTGCATTCCGGAATTCCGAACATTCCGGAACCTTGGTGCATTCCGGAACTCTGAACATTCCGGAACTCTGAACATTCCGGAACCTTTGTGCATTCCGGAACCTTGGTACATTCCGGAATTCCGAACATTCCGGAACCTTGGTGCATTCCGGAACTCTGAACATTCCGGAACTCTGAACATTCCGGAACCTTGGTACATTCCGGAATTCCGAACATTCCGGAACCTTGGTGCATTCCGGAATTCCGAACATTCCGGAACCTTGGTGCATTCCGGAATTCCGAACATTCCGGAATTCCGAACATTCCGGAACCTTGGTGCATTCCGGAACTCTGAACATTCCGGAACTCTGAACATTCCGGAACCTTGGTGCATTCCGGAACCTTGATGCATTCCGGAACTCTGAACAGTCCGGAACTCTGAACATTCCGGAATTCCGAACATTCCGGAACCTTGGTGCATTCCGGAACCTTGGTGCATTCCGGAATTCCGAACATTCCGGAACTCTGAACATTCCGGAACCTTGGTGCATTCCGGAACCTTGGTGCATTCCGGAATTCCGAACATTCCGGAACTCTGAACATTCCGGAACCTTTGTGCATTCCGGAACCTTGGTACATTCCGGAATTCCGAACATTCCGGAACCTTGGTGCATTCCGGAACTCTGAACATTCCGGAACTCTGAACATTCCGGAATTCCGAACATTCCGGAACCTTGGTGCATTCCGGAATTCCGAACATTCCGGAACTCTGAACATTCCGGAACATTTGTGCATTCCGGAACCTTGGTACATTCCGGAATTCCGAACATTCCGGAACCTTGGTGCATTCCGGAACTCTGAACATTCCGGAACTCTGAACATTCCGGAACTCTGAACATTCCGGAACTCTGAACATTCCGGAATTCCGAACATTCCGGAACCTTGGTGCATTCCGGAACTCTGAACATTCCGGAACTCTGAACATTCCGGAACCTTGGTACATTCCGGAATTCCGAACATTCCGGAACCTTGGTGCATTCCGGAACTCTGAACATTCCGGAACTCTGAACATTCCGGAACTCTGAACATTCCGGAACTCTGAACATTCCGGAATTCCGAACATTCCGGAACCTTGGTGCATTCCGGAACTCTGAACATTCCGGAACCTTGGTACATTCCGGAATTCCGAACATTCCGGAACCTTGGTGCATTCCGGAACTCTGAACATTCCGGAACTGAACATTCCGGAACCTTGGTGCATTCCGGAATTCCGAACATTCCGGAACCTTGGTGCATTCCGGAACTCTGAACATTCCGGAACCTTGGTGCATTCCGGAACCTTGATGCATTCCGGAACTCTGAACAGTCCGGAACTCTGAACATTCCGGAATTCCGAACATTCCGGAACCTTGGTGCATTCCGGAATTCCGAACATTCCGGAACTCTGAACATTCCGGAACCTTTGTGCATTCCGGAACCTTGGTACATTCCGGAATTCCGAACATTCCGGAACCTTGGTGCATTCCGGAACTCTGAACATTCCGGAATTCCGAACATTCCGGAACCTTGGTGCATTCCGGAACTCTGAACATTCCGGAACTCTGAACATTCCGGAACCTTGGTGCATTCCGGAACCTTGATGCATTCCGGAACTCTGAACAGTCCGGAACTCTGAACATTCCGGAATTCCGAACATTCCGGAACCTTGGTGCATTCCGGAATTCCGAACATTCCGGAACCTTGGTGCATTCCGGAACTCTGAACATTCCGGAACTCTGAACATTCCGGAACTCTGAACATTCCGGAATTCCGAACATTCCGGAACCTTGGTGCATTCCGGAACTCTGAACATTCCGGAACTCTGAACATTCCGGAACCTTGGTACATTCCGGAATTCCGAACATTCCGGAACCTTGGTGCATTCCGGAACTCTGAACATTCCGGAACTCTGAACATTCCGGAACTCTGAACATTCCGGAACTCTGAACATTCCGGAATTCCGAACATTCCGGAACCTTGGTGCATTCCGGAACTCTGAACATTCCGGAACCTTGGTACATTCCGGAATTCCGAACATTCCGGAACCTTGGTGCATTCCGGAACTCTGAACATTCCGGAACTGAACATTCCGGAACCTTGGTGCATTCCGGAATTCCGAACATTCCGGAACCTTGGTGCATTCCGGAACTCTGAACATTCCGGAACTCTGAACATTCCGGAACTCTGAACATTCCGGAACTCTGAACATTCCGGAACTCTGAACATTCCGGAATTCCGAACATTCCGGAACCTTGGTGCATTCCGGAACTCTGAACATTCCGGAACTCTGAACATTCCGGAACCTTGGTACATTCCGGAATTCCGAACATTCCGGAACCTTGGTGCATTCCGGAACTCTGAACATTCCGGAACTCTGAACATTCCGGAACTCTGAACATTCCGGAACTCTGAACATTCCGGAATTCCGAACATTCCGGAACCTTGGTGCATTCCGGAACTCTGAACATTCCGGAACCTTGGTACATTCCGGAATTCCGAACATTCCGGAACCTTGGTGCATTCCGGAACTCTGAACATTCCGGAACTGAACATTCCGGAACCTTGGTGCATTCCGGAATTCCGAACATTCCGGAACCTTGGTGCATTCCGGAACTCTGAACATTCCGGAACTCTGAACATTCCGGAACCTTGGTGCATTCCGGAACCTTGATGCATTCCGGAACTCTGAACAGTCCGGAACTCTGAACATTCCGGAATTCCGAACATTCCGGAACCTTGGTGCATTCCGGAACTCTGAACATTCCGGAACTCTTAACATTCCGGAACTCTGAACATTCCGGAATTCCGAACATTCCGGAACCTTGGTGCATTCCGGAACTCTGAACATTCCGGAATTCCGAACATTCCGGAACCTTGGTGCATTCCGGAACTCTGAACATTCCGGAACTCTGAACATTCCGGAATTCCGAACATTCCGGAACCTTGGTGCATTCCGGAATTCCGAACATTCCGGAACTCTGAACATTCCGGAACATTTGTGCATTCCGGAACCTTGGTACATTCCGGAATTCCGAACATTCCGGAACCTTGGTGCATTCCGGAACTCTGAACATTCCGGAACTCTGAACATTCCGGAACTCTGAACATTCCGGAATTCCGAACATTCCGGAACCTTGGTGCATTCCGGAACTCTGAACATTCCGGAATTCCGAACATTCCGGAACCTTGGTGCATTCCGGAACTCTGAACATTCCGGAACTCTGAACATTCCGGAATTCCGAACATTCCGGAACCTTGGTGCATTCCGGAATTCCGAACATTCCGGAACTCTGAACATTCCGGAACCTTGGTGCATTCCGGAACCTTGATGCATTCCGGAACTCTGAACAGTCCGGAACTCTGAACATTCCGGAATTCCGAACATTCCGGAACCTTGGTGCATTCCGGAACTCTGAACATTCCGGAACTCTGAACATTCCGGAACTCTGAACATTCCGGAATTCCGAACATTCCGGAACCTTGGTGCATTCCGGAACTCTGAACATTCCGGAATTCCGAACATTCCGGAACCTTGGTGCATTCCGGAACTCTGAACAGTCCGGAACTCTGAACATTCCGGAATTCCGAACATTCCGGAACCTTGGTGCATTCCGGAACTCTGAACAGTCCGGAACTCTGAACATTCCGGAACTCTGAACATTCCGGAATTCCGAACATTCCGGAACCTTGGTGCATTCCGGAACTCTGAACATTCCGGAATTCCGAACATTCCGGAACCTTGGTGCATTCCGGAACTCTGAACATTCCGGAACTCTGAACATTCCGGAATTCCGAACATTCCGGAACCTTGGTGCATTCCGGAATTCCGAACATTCCGGAACTCTGAACATTCCGGAACATTTGTGCATTCCGGAACCTTGGTACATTCCGGAATTCCGAACATTCCGGAACCTTGGTGCATTCCGGAACTCTGAACATTCCGGAACTCTGAACATTCCGGAACCTTGGTGCATTCCGGAACCTTGGTGCATTCCGGAACTCTGAACATTCCGGAACTCTGAACATTCCGGAACCTTGGTACATTCCGGAATTCCGAACATTCCGGAACCTTGGTGCATTCCGGAATTCCGAACATTCCGGAACCTTGGTGCATTCCGGAACTCTGAACATTCCGGAACCTTGGTGCATTCCGGAACCTTGATGCATTCCGGAACTCTGAACAGTCCGGAACTCTGAACATTCCGGAATTCCGAACATTCCGGAACCTTGGTGCATTCCGGAATTCCGAACATTCCGGAACCTTGGTGCATTCCGGAACTCTGAACATTCCGGAACTCTGAACATTCCGGAACCTTGGTGCATTCCGGAACCTTGGTGCATTCCGGAACTCTGAACATTCCGGAACTCTGAACATTCCGGAACCTTGGTACATTCCGGAATTCCGAACATTCCGGAACCTTGGTGCATTCCGGAATTCCGAACATTCCGGAACCTTGGTGCATTCCGGAACTCTGAACATTCCGGAACCTTGGTGCATTCCGGAACCTTGATGCATTCCGGAACTCTGAACAGTCCGGAACTCTGAACATTCCGGAATTCCGAACATTCCGGAACCTTGGTGCATTCCGGAATTCCGAACATTCCGGAACTCTGAACATTCCGGAACCTTTGTGCATTCCGGAACCTTGGTACATTCCGGAATTCCGAACATTCCGGAACCTTGGTGCATTCCGGAACTCTGAACATTCCGGAATTCCGAACATTCCGGAACCTTGGTGCATTCCGGAACTCTGAACATTCCGGAACTCTGAACATTCCGGAACCTTGGTGCATTCCGGAACCTTGATGCATTCCGGAACTCTGAACAGTCCGGAACTCTGAACATTCCGGAATTCCGAACATTCCGGAACCTTGGTGCATTCCGGAATTCCGAACATTCCGGAACCTTGGTGCATTCCGGAACTCTGAACATTCCGGAACTCTGAACATTCCGGAACTCTGAACATTCCGGAATTCCGAACATTCCGGAACCTTGGTGCATTCCGGAACTCTGAACATTCCGGAACTCTGAACATTCCGGAACCTTGGTACATTCCGGAATTCCGAACATTCCGGAACCTTGGTGCATTCCGGAACTCTGAACATTCCGGAACTCTGAACATTCCGGAACTCTGAACATTCCGGAACTCTGAACATTCCGGAATTCCGAACATTCCGGAACCTTGGTGCATTCCGGAACTCTGAACATTCCGGAACCTTGGTACATTCCGGAATTCCGAACATTCCGGAACCTTGGTGCATTCCGGAACTCTGAACATTCCGGAACTGAACATTCCGGAACCTTGGTGCATTCCGGAATTCCGAACATTCCGGAACCTTGGTGCATTCCGGAACTCTGAACATTCCGGAACTCTGAACATTCCGGAACTCTGAACATTCCGGAACTCTGAACATTCCGGAACTCTGAACATTCCGGAATTCCGAACATTCCGGAACCTTGGTGCATTCCGGAACTCTGAACATTCCGGAACTCTGAACATTCCGGAACCTTGGTACATTCCGGAATTCCGAACATTCCGGAACCTTGGTGCATTCCGGAACTCTGAACATTCCGGAACTCTGAACATTCCGGAACTCTGAACATTCCGGAACTCTGAACATTCCGGAATTCCGAACATTCCGGAACCTTGGTGCATTCCGGAACTCTGAACATTCCGGAACCTTGGTACATTCCGGAATTCCGAACATTCCGGAACCTTGGTGCATTCCGGAACTCTGAACATTCCGGAACTGAACATTCCGGAACCTTGGTGCATTCCGGAATTCCGAACATTCCGGAACCTTGGTGCATTCCGGAACTCTGAACATTCCGGAACTCTGAACATTCCGGAACCTTGGTGCATTCCGGAACCTTGATGCATTCCGGAACTCTGAACAGTCCGGAACTCTGAACATTCCGGAATTCCGAACATTCCGGAACCTTGGTGCATTCCGGAACTCTGAACATTCCGGAACTCTTAACATTCCGGAACTCTGAACATTCCGGAATTCCGAACATTCCGGAACCTTGGTGCATTCCGGAACTCTGAACATTCCGGAATTCCGAACATTCCGGAACCTTGGTGCATTCCGGAACTCTGAACATTCCGGAACTCTGAACATTCCGGAATTCCGAACATTCCGGAACCTTGGTGCATTCCGGAATTCCGAACATTCCGGAACTCTGAACATTCCGGAACATTTGTGCATTCCGGAACCTTGGTACATTCCGGAATTCCGAACATTCCGGAACCTTGGTGCATTCCGGAACTCTGAACATTCCGGAACTCTGAACATTCCGGAACTCTGAACATTCCGGAATTCCGAACATTCCGGAACCTTGGTGCATTCCGGAACTCTGAACATTCCGGAATTCCGAACATTCCGGAACCTTGGTGCATTCCGGAACTCTGAACATTCCGGAACTCTGAACATTCCGGAATTCCGAACATTCCGGAACCTTGGTGCATTCCGGAATTCCGAACATTCCGGAACTCTGAACATTCCGGAACATTTGTGCATTCCGGAACCTTGATGCATTCCGGAACTCTGAACAGTCCGGAACTCTGAACATTCCGGAATTCCGAACATTCCGGAACCTTGGTGCATTCCGGAACTCTGAACATTCCGGAACTCTGAACATTCCGGAACTCTGAACATTCCGGAATTCCGAACATTCCGGAACCTTGGTGCATTCCGGAACTCTGAACATTCCGGAATTCCGAACATTCCGGAACCTTGGTGCATTCCGGAACTCTGAACAGTCCGGAACTCTGAACATTCCGGAATTCCGAACATTCCGGAACCTTGGTGCATTCCGGAACTCTGAACAGTCCGGAACTCTGAACATTCCGGAACTCTGAACATTCCGGAATTCCGAACATTCCGGAACCTTGGTGCATTCCGGAACTCTGAACATTCCGGAATTCCGAACATTCCGGAACCTTGGTGCATTCCGGAACTCTGAACATTCCGGAACTCTGAACATTCCGGAATTCCGAACATTCCGGAACCTTGGTGCATTCCGGAATTCCGAACATTCCGGAACTCTGAACATTCCGGAACATTTGTGCATTCCGGAACCTTGGTACATTCCGGAATTCCGAACATTCCGGAACCTTGGTGCATTCCGGAACTCTGAACATTCCGGAACTCTGAACATTCCGGAACCTTGGTGCATTCCGGAACCTTGGTGCATTCCGGAACTCTGAACATTCCGGAACTCTGAACATTCCGGAACCTTGGTACATTCCGGAATTCCGAACATTCCGGAACCTTGGTGCATTCCGGAATTCCGAACATTCCGGAACCTTGGTGCATTCCGGAACTCTGAACATTCCGGAACCTTGGTGCATTCCGGAACCTTGATGCATTCCGGAACTCTGAACAGTCCGGAACTCTGAACATTCCGGAATTCCGAACATTCCGGAACCTTGGTGCATTCCGGAATTCCGAACATTCCGGAACTCTGAACATTCCGGAACCTTTGTGCATTCCGGAACCTTGGTACATTCCGGAATTCCGAACATTCCGGAACCTTGGTGCATTCCGGAACTCTGAACATTCCGGAATTCCGAACATTCCGGAACCTTGGTGCATTCCGGAACTCTGAACATTCCGGAACTCTGAACATTCCGGAACCTTGGTGCATTCCGGAACCTTGATGCATTCCGGAACTCTGAACAGTCCGGAACTCTGAACATTCCGGAATTCCGAACATTCCGGAACCTTGGTGCATTCCGGAATTCCGAACATTCCGGAACCTTGGTGCATTCCGGAACTCTGAACATTCCGGAACTCTGAACATTCCGGAACTCTGAACATTCCGGAATTCCGAACATTCCGGAACCTTGGTGCATTCCGGAACTCTGAACATTCCGGAACTCTGAACATTCCGGAACCTTGGTACATTCCGGAATTCCGAACATTCCGGAACCTTGGTGCATTCCGGAACTCTGAACATTCCGGAACTCTGAACATTCCGGAACTCTGAACATTCCGGAACTCTGAACATTCCGGAATTCCGAACATTCCGGAACCTTGGTGCATTCCGGAACTCTGAACATTCCGGAACCTTGGTACATTCCGGAATTCCGAACATTCCGGAACCTTGGTGCATTCCGGAACTCTGAACATTCCGGAACTGAACATTCCGGAACCTTGGTGCATTCCGGAATTCCGAACATTCCGGAACCTTGGTGCATTCCGGAACTCTGAACATTCCGGAACTCTGAACATTCCGGAACTCTGAACATTCCGGAACTCTGAACATTCCGGAACTCTGAACATTCCGGAATTCCGAACATTCCGGAACCTTGGTGCATTCCGGAACTCTGAACATTCCGGAACCTTGGTACATTCCGGAATTCCGAACATTCCGGAACCTTGGTGCATTCCGGAACTCTGAACATTCCGGAACTGAACATTCCGGAACCTTGGTGCATTCCGGAATTCCGAACATTCCGGAACCTTGGTGCATTCCGGAACTCTGAACATTCCGGAACTCTGAACATTCCGGAACCTTGGTGCATTCCGGAACCTTGATGCATTCCGGAACTCTGAACAGTCCGGAACTCTGAACATTCCGGAATTCCGAACATTCCGGAACCTTGGTGCATTCCGGAACTCTGAACATTCCGGAACTCTTAACATTCCGGAACTCTGAACATTCCGGAATTCCGAACATTCCGGAACCTTGGTGCATTCCGGAACTCTGAACATTCCGGAATTCCGAACATTCCGGAACCTTGGTGCATTCCGGAACTCTGAACATTCCGGAACTCTGAACATTCCGGAATTCCGAACATTCCGGAACCTTGGTGCATTCCGGAATTCCGAACATTCCGGAACTCTGAACATTCCGGAACATTTGTGCATTCCGGAACCTTGGTACATTCCGGAATTCCGAACATTCCGGAACCTTGGTGCATTCCGGAACTCTGAACATTCCGGAACTCTGAACATTCCGGAACTCTGAACATTCCGGAATTCCGAACATTCCGGAACCTTGGTGCATTCCGGAACTCTGAACATTCCGGAATTCCGAACATTCCGGAACCTTGGTGCATTCCGGAACTCTGAACATTCCGGAACTCTGAACATTCCGGAATTCCGAACATTCCGGAACCTTGGTGCATTCCGGAATTCCGAACATTCCGGAACTCTGAACATTCCGGAACATTTGTGCATTCCGGAATTCCGAACATTCCGGAACCTTGGTGCATTCCGGAATTCCGAACATTCCGGAACCTTGGTGCATTCCGGAACTCTGAACATTCCGGAACTCTGAACATTCCGGAACCTTGGTACATTCCGGAATTCCGAACATTCCGGAACCTTGGTGCATTCCGGAATTCCGAACATTCCGGAACCTTGGTGCATTCCGGAACTCTGAACATTCCGGAACCTTGATGCATTCCGGAACCTTGATGCATTCCGGAACTCTGAACAGTCCGGAACTCTGAACATTCCGGAATTCCGAACATTCCGGAACCTTGGTGCATTCCGGAACTCTGAACATTCCGGAACCTTGGTGCATTCCGGAACCTTGATGCATTCCGGAACTCTGAACAGTCCGGAACTCTGAACATTCCGGAATTCCGAACATTCCGGAACCTTGGTGCATTCCGGAACTCTGAACATTCCGGAACTCTGAACATTCCGGAACTCTGAACATTCCGGAATTCCGAACATTCCGGAACCTTGGTGCATTCCGGAACTCTGAACATTCCGGAATTCCGAACATTCCGGAACCTTGGTGCATTCCGGAACTCTGAACAGTCCGGAACTCTGAACATTCCGGAATTCCGAACATTCCGGAACCTTGGTGCATTCCGGAATTCCGAACATTCCGGAACTCTGAACATTCCGGAACATTTGTGCATTCCGGAACCTTGGTACATTCCGGAATTCCGAACATTCCGGAACCTTGGTGCATTCCGGAACTCTGAACATTCCGGAACTCTGAACATTCCGGAACCTTGGTGCATTCCGGAACCTTGGTGCATTCCGGAACTCTGAACATTCCGGAACTCTGAACATTCCGGAACCTTGGTACATTCCGGAATTCCGAACATTCCGGAACCTTGGTGCATTCCGGAATTCCGAACATTCCGGAACCTTGGTGCATTCCGGAACTCTGAACATTCCGGAACCTTGGTGCATTCCGGAACCTTGATGCATTCCGGAATTCCGAACATTCCGGAACTCTGAACATTCCGGAACCTTTGTGCATTCCGGAACCTTGGTACATTCCGGAATTCCGAACATTCCGGAACCTTGGTGCATTCCGGAATTCCGAACATTCCGGAACTCTGAACATTCCGGAACCTTTGTGCATTCCGGAACCTTGGTACATTCCGGAATTCCGAACATTCCGGAACCTTGGTGCATTCCGGAACTCTGAACATTCCGGAATTCCGAACATTCCGGAACCTTGGTGCATTCCGGAACTCTGAACATTCCGGAACTCTGAACATTCCGGAACCTTGGTGCATTCCGGAACCTTGATGCATTCCGGAACTCTGAACAGTCCGGAACTCTGAACATTCCGGAATTCCGAACATTCCGGAACCTTGGTGCATTCCGGAATTCCGAACATTCCGGAACCTTGGTGCATTCCGGAACTCTGAACATTCCGGAACTCTGAACATTCCGGAACTCTGAACATTCCGGAATTCCGAACATTCCGGAACCTTGGTGCATTCCGGAACTCTGAACATTCCGGAACTCTGAACATTCCGGAACTCTGAACATTCCGGAATTCCGAACATTCCGGAACCTTGGTGCATTCCGGAACTCTGAACATTCCGGAATTCCGAACATTCCGGAACCTTGGTGCATTCCGGAACTCTGAACATTCCGGAACTCTGAACATTCCGGAATTCCGAACATTCCGGAACCTTGGTGCATTCCGGAATTCCGAACATTCCGGAACTCTGAACATTCCGGAACATTTGTGCATTCCGGAACCTTGATGCATTCCGGAACTCTGAACAGTCCGGAACTCTGAACATTCCGGAATTCCGAACATTCCGGAACCTTGGTGCATTCCGGAATTCCGAACATTCCGGAACCTTGGTGCATTCCGGAACTCTGAACATTCCGGAACTCTGAACATTCCGGAACTCTGAACATTCCGGAATTCCGAACATTCCGGAACCTTGGTGCATTCCGGAACTCTGAACATTCCGGAACTCTGAACATTCCGGAACTCTGAACATTCCGGAATTCCGAACATTCCGGAACCTTGGTGCATTCCGGAACTCTGAACATTCCGGAATTCCGAACATTCCGGAACCTTGGTGCATTCCGGAACTCTGAACATTCCGGAACTCTGAACATTCCGGAATTCCGAACATTCCGGAACCTTGGTGCATTCCGGAATTCCGAACATTCCGGAACTCTGAACATTCCGGAACATTTGTGCATTCCGGAACCTTGGTACATTCCGGAATTCCGAACATTCCGGAACCTTGGTGCATTCCGGAACTCTGAACATTCCGGAACTCTGAACATTCCGGAACTCTGAACATTCCGGAACTCTGAACATTCCGGAATTCCGAACATTCCGGAACCTTGGTGCATTCCGGAACTCTGAACATTCCGGAACCTTGGTACATTCCGGAATTCCGAACATTCCGGAACCTTGGTGCATTCCGGAACTCTGAACATTCCGGAACTGAACATTCCGGAACCTTGGTGCATTCCGGAATTCCGAACATTCCGGAACCTTGGTGCATTCCGGAACTCTGAACATTCCGGAACTCTGAACATTCCGGAACTCTGAACATTCCGGAACTCTGAACATTCCGGAATTCCGAACATTCCGGAACTCTGAACATTCCGGAATCTTGGTACATTCCGGAATTCCGAACATTCCGGAACCTTGGTGCATTCCGGAATTCCGAACATTCCGGAACCTTGGTGCATTCCGGAACTCTGAACATTCCGGAACTCTGAACATTCCGGAACCTTGGTGCATTCCGGAACCTTGGTACATTCCGGAATTCCGAACATTCCGGAACCTTGGTGCATTCCGGAACTCTGACCATTCCGGAATTCCGAACATTCCGGAACCTTGGTGCATTCCGGAACTCTGAACATTCCGGAACTCTGAACATTCCGGAACCTTGGTGCATTCCGGAACCTTGGTGCATTCCGGAACCTTGGTGCATTCCGGAACTCTGAACATTCCGGAACTCTGAACATTCCGGAACCTTGGTACATTCCGGAATTCCGAACATTCCGGAACCTTGGTGCATTCCGGAATTCCGAACATTCCGGAACCTTGGTGCATTCCGGAACTCTGAACATTCCGGAACTCTGAACATTCCGGAACCTTGGTGCATTCCGGAACCTTGATGCATTCCGGAACTCTGAACAGTCCGGAACTCTGAACATTCCGGAATTCCGAACATTCCGGAACCTTGGTGCATTCCGGAACTCTGAACATTGCGGAACTCTGAACATTCCGGAACTCTGAACATTCCGGAATTCCGAACATTCCGGAACCTTGGTGCATTCCGGAACTCTGAACATTCCGGAATTCCGAACATTCCGGAACCTTGGTGCATTCCGGAATTCCGAACATTCCGGAACTCTGAACATTCCGGAACATTTGTGCATTCCGGAACCTTGGTACATTCCGGAATTCCGAACATTCCGGAACCTTGGTGCATTCCGGAACTCTGAACATTCCGGAACTCTGAACATTCCGGAACTCTGAACATTCCGGAACTCTGAACATTCCGGAATTCCGAACATTCCGGAACCTTGGTGCATTCCGGAACTCTGAACATTCCGGAACTCTGAACATTCCGGAACCTTGGTACATTCCGGAATTCCGAACATTCCGGAACCTTGGTGCATTCCGGAACCTTGGTACATTCCGGAATTCCGAACATTCCGGAACCTTGGTGCATTCCGGAACTCTGAACATTCCGGAATTCCGAACATTCCGGAACCTTGGTGCATTCCGGAACTCTGAACATTCCGGAACTCTGAACATTCCGGAACCTTGGTGCATTCCGGAACCTTGGTGCATTCCGGAACTCTGAACATTCCGGAACTCTGAACATTCCGGAACCTTGGTACATTCCGGAATTCCGAACATTCCGGAACCTTGGTGCATTCCGGAATTCCGAACATTCCGGAACCTTGGTGCATTCCGGAACTCTGAACATTCCGGAACTCTGAACATTCCGGAATTCCGAACATTCCGGAACCTTGGTGCATTCCGGAATTCCGAACATTCCGGAACTCTGAACATTCCGGAACCTTTGTGCATTCCGGAACCTTGGTACATTCCGGAATTCCGAACATTCCGGAACCTTGGTGCATTCCGGAACTCTGACCATTCCGGAATTCCGAACATTCCGGAACCTTGGTGCATTCCGGAACTCTGAACATTCCGGAACTCTGAACATTCCGGAACCTTGGTGCATTCCGGAATTCCGAACATTCCGGAACCTTGGTGCATTCCGGAATTCCGAACATTCCGGAACCTTGGTGCATTCCGGAACTCTGAACATTCCGGAACTCTGAACATTCCGGAACCTTTGTGCATTCCGGAACCTTGGTACATTCCGGAATTCCGAACATTCCGGAACCTTGGTGCATTCCGGAACTCTGAACATTCCGGAACTCTGAACATTCCGGAACCTTGGTACATTCCGGAATTCCGAACATTCCGGAACCTTGGTGCATTCCGGAATTCCGAACATTCCGGAACCTTGGTGCATTCCGGAATTCCGAACATTCCGGAATTCCGAACATTCCGGAACCTTGGTGCATTCCGGAACTCTGAACATTCCGGAACTCTGAACATTCCGGAACCTTGGTGCATTCCGGAACCTTGATGCATTCCGGAACTCTGAACAGTCCGGAACTCTGAACATTCCGGAATTCCGAACATTCCGGAACCTTGGTGCATTCCGGAATTCCGAACATTCCGGAACTCTGAACATTCCGGAACCTTTGTGCATTCCGGAACCTTGGTACATTCCGGAATTCCGAACATTCCGGAACCTTGGTGCATTCCGGAACTCTGAACATTCCGGAACTCTGAACATTCCGGAATTCCGAACATTCCGGAACCTTGGTGCATTCCGGAATTCCGAACATTCCGGAACTCTGAACATTCCGGAACATTTGTGCATTCCGGAACCTTGGTACATTCCGGAATTCCGAACATTCCGGAACCTTGGTGCATTCCGGAACTCTGAACATTCCGGAACTCTGAACATTCCGGAACTCTGAACATTCCGGAACTCTGAACATTCCGGAATTCCGAACATTCCGGAACCTTGGTGCATTCCGGAACTCTGAACATTCCGGAACTCTGAACATTCCGGAACCTTGGTACATTCCGGAATTCCGAACATTCCGGAACCTTGGTGCATTCCGGAACTCTGAACATTCCGGAACTCTGAACATTCCGGAACTCTGAACATTCCGGAACTCTGAACATTCCGGAATTCCGAACATTCCGGAACCTTGGTGCATTCCGGAACTCTGAACATTCCGGAACCTTGGTACATTCCGGAATTCCGAACATTCCGGAACCTTGGTGCATTCCGGAACTCTGAACATTCCGGAACTGAACATTCCGGAACCTTGGTGCATTCCGGAATTCCGAACATTCCGGAACCTTGGTGCATTCCGGAACTCTGAACATTCCGGAACTCTGAACATTCCGGAACTCTGAACATTCCGGAATTCCGAACATTCCGGAACCTTGGTGCATTCCGGAATTCCGAACATTCCGGAACCTTGGTGCATTCCGGAACTCTGAACATTCCGGAACTCTGAACATTCCGGAACCTTGGTGCATTCCGGAACCTTGGTACATTCCGGAATTCCGAACATTCCGGAACCTTGGTGCATTCCGGAACTCTGACCATTCCGGAATTCCGAACATTCCGGAACCTTGGTGCATTCCGGAACTCTGAACATTCCGGAACTCTGAACATTCCGGAACCTTGGTGCATTCCGGAACCTTGGTGCATTCCGGAACCTTGGTGCATTCCGGAACTCTGAACATTCCGGAACTCTGAACATTCCGGAACCTTGGTACATTCCGGAATTCCGAACATTCCGGAACCTTGGTGCATTCCGGAATTCCGAACATTCCGGAACCTTGGTGCATTCCGGAACTCTGAACATTCCGGAACTCTGAACATTCCGGAACCTTGGTGCATTCCGGAACCTTGATGCATTCCGGAACTCTGAACAGTCCGGAACTCTGAACATTCCGGAATTCCGAACATTCCGGAACCTTGGTGCATTCCGGAACTCTGAACATTGCGGAACTCTGAACATTCCGGAACTCTGAACATTCCGGAATTCCGAACATTCCGGAACCTTGGTGCATTCCGGAACTCTGAACATTCCGGAATTCCGAACATTCCGGAACCTTGGTGCATTCCGGAATTCCGAACATTCCGGAACTCTGAACATTCCGGAACATTTGTGCATTCCGGAACCTTGGTACATTCCGGAATTCCGAACATTCCGGAACCTTGGTGCATTCCGGAACTCTGAACATTCCGGAACTCTGAACATTCCGGAACTCTGAACATTCCGGAACTCTGAACATTCCGGAATTCCGAACATTCCGGAACCTTGGTGCATTCCGGAACTCTGAACATTCCGGAACTCTGAACATTCCGGAACCTTGGTACATTCCGGAATTCCGAACATTCCGGAACCTTGGTGCATTCCGGAACCTTGGTACATTCCGGAATTCCGAACATTCCGGAACCTTGGTGCATTCCGGAACTCTGAACATTCCGGAATTCCGAACATTCCGGAACCTTGGTGCATTCCGGAACTCTGAACATTCCGGAACTCTGAACATTCCGGAACCTTGGTGCATTCCGGAACCTTGGTGCATTCCGGAACTCTGAACATTCCGGAACTCTGAACATTCCGGAACCTTGGTACATTCCGGAATTCCGAACATTCCGGAACCTTGGTGCATTCCGGAATTCCGAACATTCCGGAACCTTGGTGCATTCCGGAACTCTGAACATTCCGGAACTCTGAACATTCCGGAATTCCGAACATTCCGGAACCTTGGTGCATTCCGGAATTCCGAACATTCCGGAACTCTGAACATTCCGGAACCTTTGTGCATTCCGGAACCTTGGTACATTCCGGAATTCCGAACATTCCGGAACCTTGGTGCATTCCGGAACTCTGACCATTCCGGAATTCCGAACATTCCGGAACCTTGGTGCATTCCGGAACTCTGAACATTCCGGAACTCTGAACATTCCGGAACCTTGGTGCATTCCGGAATTCCGAACATTCCGGAACCTTGGTGCATTCCGGAATTCCGAACATTCCGGAACCTTGGTGCATTCCGGAACTCTGAACATTCCGGAACTCTGAACATTCCGGAACCTTTGTGCATTCCGGAACCTTGGTACATTCCGGAATTCCGAACATTCCGGAACCTTGGTGCATTCCGGAACTCTGAACATTCCGGAACTCTGAACATTCCGGAACCTTGGTACATTCCGGAATTCCGAACATTCCGGAACCTTGGTGCATTCCGGAATTCCGAACATTCCGGAACCTTGGTGCATTCCGGAATTCCGAACATTCCGGAATTCCGAACATTCCGGAACCTTGGTGCATTCCGGAACTCTGAACATTCCGGAACTCTGAACATTCCGGAACCTTGGTGCATTCCGGAACCTTGATGCATTCCGGAACTCTGAACAGTCCGGAACTCTGAACATTCCGGAATTCCGAACATTCCGGAACCTTGGTGCATTCCGGAATTCCGAACATTCCGGAACTCTGAACATTCCGGAACCTTTGTGCATTCCGGAACCTTGGTACATTCCGGAATTCCGAACATTCCGGAACCTTGGTGCATTCCGGAACTCTGAACATTCCGGAACTCTGAACATTCCGGAATTCCGAACATTCCGGAACCTTGGTGCATTCCGGAATTCCGAACATTCCGGAACTCTGAACATTCCGGAACATTTGTGCATTCCGGAACCTTGGTACATTCCGGAATTCCGAACATTCCGGAACCTTGGTGCATTCCGGAACTCTGAACATTCCGGAACTCTGAACATTCCGGAACTCTGAACATTCCGGAACTCTGAACATTCCGGAATTCCGAACATTCCGGAACCTTGGTGCATTCCGGAACTCTGAACATTCCGGAACTCTGAACATTCCGGAACCTTGGTACATTCCGGAATTCCGAACATTCCGGAACCTTGGTGCATTCCGGAACTCTGAACATTCCGGAACTCTGAACATTCCGGAACTCTGAACATTCCGGAACTCTGAACATTCCGGAATTCCGAACATTCCGGAACCTTGGTGCATTCCGGAACTCTGAACATTCCGGAACCTTGGTACATTCCGGAATTCCGAACATTCCGGAACCTTGGTGCATTCCGGAACTCTGAACATTCCGGAACTGAACATTCCGGAACCTTGGTGCATTCCGGAATTCCGAACATTCCGGAACCTTGGTGCATTCCGGAACTCTGAACATTCCGGAACTCTGAACATTCCGGAACTCTGAACATTCCGGAATTCCGAACATTCCGGAATTCCGAACATTCCGGAACTCTGAACATTCCGGAATCTTGGTACATTCCGGAATTCCGAACATTCCGGAACCTTGGTGCATTCCGGAATTCCGAACATTCCGGAACCTTGGTGCATTCCGGAACTCTGAACATTCCGGAACTCTGAACATTCCGGAACCTTGGTGCATTCCGGAACCTTGGTACATTCCGGAATTCCGAACATTCCGGAACCTTGGTGCATTCCGGAACTCTGACCATTCCGGAATTCCGAACATTCCGGAACCTTGGTGCATTCCGGAACTCTGAACATTCCGGAACTCTGAACATTCCGGAACCTTGGTGCATTCCGGAACCTTGGTGCATTCCGGAACCTTGGTGCATTCCGGAACTCTGAACATTCCGGAACTCTGAACATTCCGGAACCTTGGTACATTCCGGAATTCCGAACATTCCGGAACCTTGGTGCATTCCGGAATTCCGAACATTCCGGAACCTTGGTGCATTCCGGAACTCTGAACATTCCGGAACTCTGAACATTCCGGAACCTTGGTGCATTCCGGAACCTTGATGCATTCCGGAACTCTGAACAGTCCGGAACTCTGAACATTCCGGAATTCCGAACATTCCGGAACCTTGGTGCATTCCGGAACTCTGAACATTGCGGAACTCTGAACATTCCGGAACTCTGAACATTCCGGAATTCCGAACATTCCGGAACCTTGGTGCATTCCGGAACTCTGAACATTCCGGAATTCCGAACATTCCGGAACCTTGGTGCATTCCGGAATTCCGAACATTCCGGAACTCTGAACATTCCGGAACATTTGTGCATTCCGGAACCTTGGTACATTCCGGAATTCCGAACATTCCGGAACCTTGGTGCATTCCGGAACTCTGAACATTCCGGAACTCTGAACATTCCGGAACTCTGAACATTCCGGAACTCTGAACATTCCGGAATTCCGAACATTCCGGAACCTTGGTGCATTCCGGAACTCTGAACATTCCGGAACTCTGAACATTCCGGAACCTTGGTACATTCCGGAATTCCGAACATTCCGGAACCTTGGTGCATTCCGGAACCTTGGTACATTCCGGAATTCCGAACATTCCGGAACCTTGGTGCATTCCGGAACTCTGAACATTCCGGAACTCTGAACATTCCGGAACCTTGGTACATTCCGGAATTCCGAACATTCCGGAACCTTGGTGCATTCCGGAATTCCGAACATTCCGGAACCTTGGTGCATTCCGGAATTCCGAACATTCCGGAATTCCGAACATTCCGGAACCTTGGTGCATTCCGGAACTCTGAACATTCCGGAACTCTGAACATTCCGGAACCTTGGTGCATTCCGGAACCTTGATGCATTCCGGAACTCTGAACAGTCCGGAACTCTGAACATTCCGGAATTCCGAACATTCCGGAACCTTGGTGCATTCCGGAATTCCGAACATTCCGGAACTCTGAACATTCCGGAACCTTTGTGCATTCCGGAACCTTGGTACATTCCGGAATTCCGAACATTCCGGAACCTTGGTGCATTCCGGAACTCTGAACATTCCGGAACTCTGAACATTCCGGAATTCCGAACATTCCGGAACCTTGGTGCATTCCGGAATTCCGAACATTCCGGAACTCTGAACATTCCGGAACATTTGTGCATTCCGGAACCTTGGTACATTCCGGAATTCCGAACATTCCGGAACCTTGGTGCATTCCGGAACTCTGAACATTCCGGAACTCTGAACATTCCGGAACTCTGAACATTCCGGAACTCTGAACATTCCGGAATTCCGAACATTCCGGAACCTTGGTGCATTCCGGAACTCTGAACATTCCGGAACTCTGAACATTCCGGAACCTTGGTACATTCCGGAATTCCGAACATTCCGGAACCTTGGTGCATTCCGGAACTCTGAACATTCCGGAACTCTGAACATTCCGGAACTCTGAACATTCCGGAACTCTGAACATTCCGGAATTCCGAACATTCCGGAACCTTGGTGCATTCCGGAACTCTGAACATTCCGGAACCTTGGTACATTCCGGAATTCCGAACATTCCGGAACCTTGGTGCATTCCGGAACTCTGAACATTCCGGAACTGAACATTCCGGAACCTTGGTGCATTCCGGAATTCCGAACATTCCGGAACCTTGGTGCATTCCGGAACTCTGAACATTCCGGAACTCTGAACATTCCGGAACTCTGAACATTCCGGAATTCCGAACATTCCGGAAGCTTGGTGCATTCCGGAATTCCGAACATTCCGGAACCTTGGTGCATTCCGGAACTCTGAACATTCCGGAACTCTGAACATTCCGGAACCTTGGTGCATTCCGGAACCTTGGTACATTCCGGAATTCCGAACATTCCGGAACCTTGGTGCATTCCGGAACTCTGACCATTCCGGAATTCCGAACATTCCGGAACCTTGGTGCATTCCGGAACTCTGAACATTCCGGAACTCTGAACATTCCGGAACCTTGGTGCATTCCGGAACCTTGGTGCATTCCGGAACTCTGAACATTCCGGAACTCTGAACATTCCGGAACTCTGAACATTCCGGAACTCTGAACATTCCGGAATTCCGAACATTCCGGAACCTTGGTGCATTCCGGAACTCTGAACATTCCGGAACTCTGAACATTCCGGAACCTTGGTACATTCCGGAATTCCGAACATTCCGGAACCTTGGTGCATTCCGGAACCTTGGTACATTCCGGAATTCCGAACATTCCGGAACCTTGGTGCATTCCGGAACTCTGAACATTCCGGAATTCCGAACATTCCGGAACCTTGGTGCATTCCGGAACTCTGAACATTCCGGAACTCTGAACATTCCGGAACCTTGGTGCATTCCGGAACCTTGGTGCATTCCGGAACTCTGAACATTCCGGAACTCTGAACATTCCGGAACCTTGGTGCATTCCGGAATTCCGAACATTCCGGAACTCTGAACATTCCGGAACATTTGTGCATTCCGGAACCTTGATGCATTCCGGAACTCTGAACAGTCCGGAACTCTGAACATTCCGGAATTCCGAACATTCCGGAACCTTGGTGCATTCCGGAATTCCGAACATTCCGGAACCTTGGTGCATTCCGGAACTCTGAACATTCCGGAACTCTGAACATTCCGGAACTCTGAACATTCCGGAACTCTGAACATTCCGGAACTCTGAACATTCCGGAACTCTGAACATTCCGGAATTCCGAACATTCCGGAACCTTGGTGCATTCCGGAACTCTGAACATTCCGGAACTCTGAACATTCCGGAACCTTGGTACATTCCGGAATTCCGAACATTCCGGAACCTTGGTGCATTCCGGAACTCTGAACATTCCGGAACTCTGAACATTCCGGAACTCTGAACATTCCGGAACTCTGAACATTCCGGAATTCCGAACATTCCGGAACCTTGGTGCATTCCGGAACTCTGAACATTCCGGAACCTTGGTACATTCCGGAATTCCGAACATTCCGGAACCTTGGTGCATTCCGGAACTCTGAACATTCCGGAACTGAACATTCCGGAACCTTGGTGCATTCCGGAATTCCGAACATTCCGGAACCTTGGTGCATTCCGGAACTCTGAACATTCCGGAACTCTGAACATTCCGGAACTCTGAACATTCCGGAACTCTGAACATTCCGGAATTCCGAACATTCCGGAACTCTGAACATTCCGGAATCTTGGTACATTCCGGAATTCCGAACATTCCGGAACCTTGGTGCATTCCGGAATTCCGAACATTCCGGAACCTTGGTGCATTCCGGAACTCTGAACATTCCGGAACTCTGAACATTCCGGAACCTTGGTGCATTCCGGAACCTTGGTACATTCCGGAATTCCGAACATTCCGGAACCTTGGTGCATTCCGGAACTCTGACCATTCCGGAATTCCGAACATTCCGGAACCTTGGTGCATTCCGGAACTCTGAACATTCCGGAACTCTGAACATTCCGGAACCTTGGTGCATTCCGGAACCTTGGTGCATTCCGGAACCTTGGTGCATTCCGGAACTCTGAACATTCCGGAACTCTGAACATTCCGGAACCTTGGTACATTCCGGAATTCCGAACATTCCGGAACCTTGGTGCATTCCGGAATTCCGAACATTCCGGAACCTTGGTGCATTCCGGAACTCTGAACATTCCGGAACTCTGAACATTCCGGAACCTTGGTGCATTCCGGAACCTTGATGCATTCCGGAACTCTGAACAGTCCGGAACTCTGAACATTCCGGAATTCCGAACATTCCGGAACCTTGGTGCATTCCGGAACTCTGAACATTGCGGAACTCTGAACATTCCGGAACTCTGAACATTCCGGAATTCCGAACATTCCGGAACCTTGGTGCATTCCGGAACTCTGAACATTCCGGAATTCCGAACATTCCGGAACCTTGGTGCATTCCGGAATTCCGAACATTCCGGAACTCTGAACATTCCGGAACATTTGTGCATTCCGGAACCTTGGTACATTCCGGAATTCCGAACATTCCGGAACCTTGGTGCATTCCGGAACTCTGAACATTCCGGAACTCTGAACATTCCGGAACTCTGAACATTCCGGAACTCTGAACATTCCGGAATTCCGAACATTCCGGAACCTTGGTGCATTCCGGAACTCTGAACATTCCGGAACTCTGAACATTCCGGAACCTTGGTACATTCCGGAATTCCGAACATTCCGGAACCTTGGTGCATTCCGGAACCTTGGTACATTCCGGAATTCCGAACATTCCGGAACCTTGGTGCATTCCGGAACTCTGAACATTCCGGAACTCTGAACATTCCGGAACCTTGGTACATTCCGGAATTCCGAACATTCCGGAACCTTGGTGCATTCCGGAATTCCGAACATTCCGGAACCTTGGTGCATTCCGGAATTCCGAACATTCCGGAATTCCGAACATTCCGGAACCTTGGTGCATTCCGGAACTCTGAACATTCCGGAACTCTGAACATTCCGGAACCTTGGTGCATTCCGGAACCTTGATGCATTCCGGAACTCTGAACAGTCCGGAACTCTGAACATTCCGGAATTCCGAACATTCCGGAACCTTGGTGCATTCCGGAATTCCGAACATTCCGGAACTCTGAACATTCCGGAACCTTTGTGCATTCCGGAACCTTGGTACATTCCGGAATTCCGAACATTCCGGAACCTTGGTGCATTCCGGAACTCTGAACATTCCGGAACTCTGAACATTCCGGAATTCCGAACATTCCGGAACCTTGGTGCATTCCGGAATTCCGAACATTCCGGAACTCTGAACATTCCGGAACATTTGTGCATTCCGGAACCTTGGTACATTCCGGAATTCCGAACATTCCGGAACCTTGGTGCATTCCGGAACTCTGAACATTCCGGAACTCTGAACATTCCGGAACTCTGAACATTCCGGAACTCTGAACATTCCGGAATTCCGAACATTCCGGAACCTTGGTGCATTCCGGAACTCTGAACATTCCGGAACTCTGAACATTCCGGAACCTTGGTACATTCCGGAATTCCGAACATTCCGGAACCTTGGTGCATTCCGGAACTCTGAACATTCCGGAACTCTGAACATTCCGGAACTCTGAACATTCCGGAACTCTGAACATTCCGGAATTCCGAACATTCCGGAACCTTGGTGCATTCCGGAACTCTGAACATTCCGGAACCTTGGTACATTCCGGAATTCCGAACATTCCGGAACCTTGGTGCATTCCGGAACTCTGAACATTCCGGAACTGAACATTCCGGAACCTTGGTGCATTCCGGAATTCCGAACATTCCGGAACCTTGGTGCATTCCGGAACTCTGAACATTCCGGAACTCTGAACATTCCGGAACTCTGAACATTCCGGAATTCCGAACATTCCGGAAGCTTGGTGCATTCCGGAATTCCGAACATTCCGGAACCTTGGTGCATTCCGGAACTCTGAACATTCCGGAACTCTGAACATTCCGGAACCTTGGTGCATTCCGGAACCTTGGTACATTCCGGAATTCCGAACATTCCGGAACCTTGGTGCATTCCGGAACTCTGACCATTCCGGAATTCCGAACATTCCGGAACCTTGGTGCATTCCGGAACTCTGAACATTCCGGAACTCTGAACATTCCGGAACCTTGGTGCATTCCGGAACCTTGGTGCATTCCGGAACTCTGAACATTCCGGAACTCTGAACATTCCGGAACCTTGGTACATTCCGGAATTCCGAACATTCCGGAACCTTGGTGCATTCCGGAATTCCGAACATTCCGGAACCTTGGTGCATTCCGGAACTCTGAACATTCCGGAACTCTGAACATTCCGGAACCTTGGTGCATTCCGGAACCTTGATGCATTCCGGAACTCTGAACAGTCCGGAACTCTGAACATTCCGGAATTCCGAACATTCCGGAACCTTGGTGCATTCCGGAACTCTGAACATTGCGGAACTCTGAACATTCCGGAACTCTGAACATTCCGGAATTCCGAACATTCCGGAACCTTGGTGCATTCCGGAACTCTGAACATTCCGGAATTCCGAACATTCCGGAACCTTGGTGCATTCCGGAATTCCGAACATTCCGGAACTCTGAACATTCCGGAACATTTGTGCATTCCGGAACCTTGGTACATTCCGGAATTCCGAACATTCCGGAACCTTGGTGCATTCCGGAACTCTGAACATTCCGGAACTCTGAACATTCCGGAACTCTGAACATTCCGGAACTCTGAACATTCCGGAATTCCGAACATTCCGGAACCTTGGTGCATTCCGGAACTCTGAACATTCCGGAACTCTGAACATTCCGGAACCTTGGTACATTCCGGAATTCCGAACATTCCGGAACCTTGGTGCATTCCGGAACCTTGGTACATTCCGGAATTCCGAACATTCCGGAACCTTGGTGCATTCCGGAACTCTGAACATTCCGGAATTCCGAACATTCCGGAACCTTGGTGCATTCCGGAACTCTGAACATTCCGGAACTCTGAACATTCCGGAACCTTGGTGCATTCCGGAACCTTGGTGCATTCCGGAACTCTGAACATTCCGGAACTCTGAACATTCCGGAACCTTGGTGCATTCCGGAATTCCGAACATTCCGGAACTCTGAACATTCCGGAACATTTGTGCATTCCGGAACCTTGATGCATTCCGGAACTCTGAACAGTCCGGAACTCTGAACATTCCGGAATTCCGAACATTCCGGAACCTTGGTGCATTCCGGAATTCCGAACATTCCGGAACCTTGGTGCATTCCGGAACTCTGAACATTCCGGAACTCTGAACATTCCGGAACTCTGAACATTCCGGAACTCTGAACATTCCGGAACTCTGAACATTCCGGAACTCTGAACATTCCGGAATTCCGAACATTCCGGAACCTTGGTGCATTCCGGAACTCTGAACATTCCGGAACTCTGAACATTCCGGAACCTTGGTACATTCCGGAATTCCGAACATTCCGGAACCTTGGTGCATTCCGGAACTCTGAACATTCCGGAACTCTGAACATTCCGGAACTCTGAACATTCCGGAACTCTGAACATTCCGGAATTCCGAACATTCCGGAACCTTGGTGCATTCCGGAACTCTGAACATTCCGGAATTCCGAACATTCCGGAACCTTGGTGCATTCCGGAATTCCGAACATTCCGGAACTCTGAACATTCCGGAACATTTGTGCATTCCGGAACCTTGGTACATTCCGGAATTCCGAACATTCCGGAACCTTGGTGCATTCCGGAACTCTGAACATTCCGGAACTCTGAACATTCCGGAACTCTGAACATTCCGGAACTCTGAACATTCCGGAATTCCGAACATTCCGGAACCTTGGTGCATTCCGGAACTCTGAACATTCCGGAACTCTGAACATTCCGGAACCTTGGTACATTCCGGAATTCCGAACATTCCGGAACCTTGGTGCATTCCGGAATTCCGAACATTCCGGAACCTTGGTGCATTCCGGAATTCCGAACATTCCGGAATTCCGAACATTCCGGAACCTTGGTGCATTCCGGAACTCTGAACATTCCGGAACTCTGAACATTCCGGAACCTTGGTGCATTCCGGAACCTTGATGCATTCCGGAACTCTGAACAGTCCGGAACTCTGAACATTCCGGAACCTTGGTACATTCCGGAATTCCGAACATTCCGGAACCTTGGTGCATTCCGGAATTCCGAACATTCCGGAACCTTGGTGCATTCCGGAATTCCGAACATTCCGGAATTCCGAACATTCCGGAACCTTGGTGCATTCCGGAACTCTGAACATTCCGGAACTCTGAACATTCCGGAACCTTGGTGCATTCCGGAACCTTGATGCATTCCGGAACTCTGAACAGTCTGGAACTCTGAACATTCCGGAATTCCGAACATTCCGGAACCTTGGTGCATTCCGGAATTCCGAACATTCCGGAACTCTGAACATTCCGGAACCTTTGTGCATTCCGGAACCTTGGTACATTCCGGAATTCCGAACATTCCGGAACCTTGGTGCATTCCGGAACTCTGAACATTCCGGAACTCTGAACATTCCGGAATTCCGAACATTCCGGAACCTTGGTGCATTCCGGAATTCCGAACATTCCGGAACTCTGAACATTCCGGAACATTTGTGCATTCCGGAACCTTGGTGCATTCCGGAATTCCGAACATTCCGGAACCTTGGTGCATTCCGGAACTCTGAACATTCCGGAACTCTGAACATTCCGGAACTCTGAACATTCCGGAATTCCGAACATTCCGGAACCTTGGTGCATTCCGGAATTCCGAACATTCCGGAACCTTGGTGCATTCCGGAACTCTGAACATTCCGGAACTCTGAACATTCCGGAACCTTGGTGCATTCCGGAACCTTGGTACATTCCGGAATTCCGAACATTCCGGAACCTTGGTGCATTCCGGAACTCTGACCATTCCGGAATTCCGAACATTCCGGAACCTTGGTGCATTCCGGAACTCTGAACATTCCGGAACTCTGAACATTCCGGAACCTTGGTGCATTCCGGAACCTTGGTGCATTCCGGAACCTTGGTGCATTCCGGAACTCTGAACATTCCGGAACTCTGAACATTCCGGAACCTTGGTACATTCCGGAATTCCGAACATTCCGGAACCTTGGTGCATTCCGGAATTCCGAACATTCCGGAACCTTGGTGCATTCCGGAACTCTGAACATTCCGGAACTCTGAACATTCCGGAACCTTGGTGCATTCCGGAACCTTGATGCATTCCGGAACTCTGAACAGTCCGGAACTCTGAACATTCCGGAATTCCGAACATTCCGGAACCTTGGTGCATTCCGGAACTCTGAACATTGCGGAACTCTGAACATTCCGGAACTCTGAACATTCCGGAATTCCGAACATTCCGGAACCTTGGTGCATTCCGGAACTCTGAACATTCCGGAATTCCGAACATTCCGGAACCTTGGTGCATTCCGGAATTCCGAACATTCCGGAACTCTGAACATTCCGGAACATTTGTGCATTCCGGAACCTTGGTACATTCCGGAATTCCGAACATTCCGGAACCTTGGTGCATTCCGGAACTCTGAACATTCCGGAACTCTGAACATTCCGGAACTCTGAACATTCCGGAACTCTGAACATTCCGGAATTCCGAACATTCCGGAACCTTGGTGCATTCCGGAACTCTGAACATTCCGGAACTCCGAACATTCCGGAACCTTGGTACATTCCGGAATTCCGAACATTCCGGAACCTTGGTGCATTCCGGAACCTTGGTACATTCCGGAATTCCGAACATTCCGGAACCTTGGTGCATTCCGGAACTCTGAACATTCCGGAATTCCGAACATTCCGGAACCTTGGTGCATTCCGGAACTCTGAACATTCCGGAACTCTGAACATTCCGGAACCTTGGTGCATTCCGGAACCTTGGTGCATTCCGGAACTCTGAACATTCCGGAACTCTGAACATTCCGGAACCTTGGTACATTCCGGAATTCCGAACATTCCGGAACCTTGGTGCATTCCGGAATTCCGAACATTCCGGAACCTTGGTGCATTCCGGAACTCTGAACATTCCGGAACTCTGAACATTCCGGAATTCCGAACATTCCGGAACCTTGGTGCATTCCGGAATTCCGAACATTCCGGAACTCTGAACATTCCGGAACCTTTGTGCATTCCGGAACCTTGGTACATTCCGGAATTCCGAACATTCCGGAACCTTGGTGCATTCCGGAACTCTGACCATTCCGGAATTCCGAACATTCCGGAACCTTGGTGCATTCCGGAACTCTGAACATTCCGGAACTCTGAACATTCCGGAACCTTGGTGCATTCCGGAATTCCGAACATTCCGGAACCTTGGTGCATTCCGGAATTCCGAACATTCCGGAACCTTGGTGCATTCCGGAACTCTGAACATTCCGGAACTCTGAACATTCCGGAACCTTTGTGCATTCCGGAACCTTGGTACATTCCGGAATTCCGAACATTCCGGAACCTTGGTGCATTCCGGAACTCTGAACATTCCGGAACTCTGAACATTCCGGAACCTTGGTACATTCCGGAATTCCGAACATTCCGGAACCTTGGTGCATTCCGGAATTCCGAACATTCCGGAACCTTGGTGCATTCCGGAATTCCGAACATTCCGGAATTCCGAACATTCCGGAACCTTGGTGCATTCCGGAACTCTGAACATTCCGGAACTCTGAACATTCCGGAACCTTGGTGCATTCCGGAACCTTGATGCATTCCGGAACTCTGAACAGTCCGGAACTCTGAACATTCCGGAATTCCGAACATTCCGGAACCTTGGTGCATTCCGGAATTCCGAACATTCCGGAACTCTGAACATTCCGGAACCTTTGTGCATTCCGGAACCTTGGTACATTCCGGAATTCCGAACATTCCGGAACCTTGGTGCATTCCGGAACTCTGAACATTCCGGAACTCTGAACATTCCGGAATTCCGAACATTCCGGAACCTTGGTGCATTCCGGAACTCTGAACATTCCGGAACTCTGAACATTCCGGAACCTTGGTGCATTCCGGAACCTTGGTGCATTCCGGAACTCTGAACATTCCGGAACTCTGAACATTCCGGAACCTTGGTACATTCCGGAATTCCGAACATTCCGGAACCTTGGTGCATTCCGGAATTCCGAACATTCCGGAACCTTGGTGCATTCCGGAACTCTGAACATTCCGGAACTCTGAACATTCCGGAATTCCGAACATTCCGGAACCTTGGTGCATTCCGGAATTCCGAACATTCCGGAACTCTGAACATTCCGGAACCTTTGTGCATTCCGGAACCTTGGTACATTCCGGAATTCCGAACATTCCGGAACCTTGGTGCATTCCGGAACTCTGACCATTCCGGAATTCCGAACATTCCGGAACCTTGGTGCATTCCGGAACTCTGAACATTCCGGAACTCTGAACATTCCGGAACCTTGGTGCATTCCGGAATTCCGAACATTCCGGAACCTTGGTGCATTCCGGAATTCCGAACATTCCGGAACCTTGGTGCATTCCGGAACTCTGAACATTCCGGAACTCTGAACATTCCGGAACCTTTGTGCATTCCGGAACCTTGGTACATTCCGGAATTCCGAACATTCCGGAACCTTGGTGCATTCCGGAACTCTGAACATTCCGGAACTCTGAACATTCCGGAACCTTGGTACATTCCGGAATTCCGAACATTCCGGAACCTTGGTGCATTCCGGAATTCCGAACATTCCGGAACCTTGGTGCATTCCGGAATTCCGAACATTCCGGAATTCCGAACATTCCGGAACCTTGGTGCATTCCGGAACTCTGAACATTCCGGAACTCTGAACATTCCGGAACCTTGGTGCATTCCGGAACCTTGATGCATTCCGGAACTCTGAACAGTCCGGAACTCTGAACATTCCGGAATTCCGAACATTCCGGAACCTTGGTGCATTCCGGAATTCCGAACATTCCGGAACTCTGAACATTCCGGAACCTTTGTGCATTCCGGAACCTTGGTACATTCCGGAATTCCGAACATTCCGGAACCTTGGTGCATTCCGGAACTCTGAACATTCCGGAACTCTGAACATTCCGGAATTCCGAACATTCCGGAACCTTGGTGCATTCCGGAATTCCGAACATTCCGGAACTCTGAACATTCCGGAACATTTGTGCATTCCGGAACCTTGGTACATTCCGGAATTCCGAACATTCCGGAACCTTGGTGCATTCCGGAACTCTGAACATTCCGGAACTCTGAACATTCCGGAACTCTGAACATTCCGGAACTCTGAACATTCCGGAATTCCGAACATTCCGGAACCTTGGTGCATTCCGGAACTCTGAACATTCCGGAACTCTGAACATTCCGGAACCTTGGTACATTCCGGAATTCCGAACATTCCGGAACCTTGGTGCATTCCGGAACTCTGAACATTCCGGAACTCTGAACATTCCGGAACTCTGAACATTCCGGAACTCTGAACATTCCGGAATTCCGAACATTCCGGAACCTTGGTGCATTCCGGAACTCTGAACATTCCGGAACCTTGGTACATTCCGGAATTCCGAACATTCCGGAACCTTGGTGCATTCCGGAACTCTGAACATTCCGGAACTGAACATTCCGGAACCTTGGTGCATTCCGGAATTCCGAACATTCCGGAACCTTGGTGCATTCCGGAACTCTGAACATTCCGGAACTCTGAACATTCCGGAACTCTGAACATTCCGGAATTCCGAACATTCCGGAAGCTTGGTGCATTCCGGAATTCCGAACATTCCGGAACCTTGGTGCATTCCGGAACTCTGAACATTCCGGAACTCTGAACATTCCGGAACCTTGGTGCATTCCGGAACCTTGGTACATTCCGGAATTCCGAACATTCCGGAACCTTGGTGCATTCCGGAACTCTGACCATTCCGGAATTCCGAACATTCCGGAACCTTGGTGCATTCCGGAACTCTGAACATTCCGGAACTCTGAACATTCCGGAACCTTGGTGCATTCCGGAACCTTGGTGCATTCCGGAACTCTGAACATTCCGGAACTCTGAACATTCCGGAACCTTGGTACATTCCGGAATTCCGAACATTCCGGAACCTTGGTGCATTCCGGAATTCCGAACATTCCGGAACCTTGGTGCATTCCGGAACTCTGAACATTCCGGAACTCTGAACATTCCGGAACCTTGGTGCATTCCGGAACCTTGATGCATTCCGGAACTCTGAACAGTCCGGAACTCTGAACATTCCGGAATTCCGAACATTCCGGAACCTTGGTGCATTCCGGAACTCTGAACATTGCGGAACTCTGAACATTCCGGAACTCTGAACATTCCGGAATTCCGAACATTCCGGAACCTTGGTGCATTCCGGAACTCTGAACATTCCGGAATTCCGAACATTCCGGAACCTTGGTGCATTCCGGAATTCCGAACATTCCGGAACTCTGAACATTCCGGAACATTTGTGCATTCCGGAACCTTGGTACATTCCGGAATTCCGAACATTCCGGAACCTTGGTGCATTCCGGAACTCTGAACATTCCGGAACTCTGAACATTCCGGAACTCTGAACATTCCGGAACTCTGAACATTCCGGAATTCCGAACATTCCGGAACCTTGGTGCATTCCGGAACTCTGAACATTCCGGAACTCTGAACATTCCGGAACCTTGGTACATTCCGGAATTCCGAACATTCCGGAACCTTGGTGCATTCCGGAACCTTGGTACATTCCGGAATTCCGAACATTCCGGAACCTTGGTGCATTCCGGAACTCTGAACATTCCGGAATTCCGAACATTCCGGAACCTTGGTGCATTCCGGAACTCTGAACATTCCGGAACTCTGAACATTCCGGAACCTTGGTGCATTCCGGAACCTTGGTGCATTCCGGAACTCTGAACATTCCGGAACTCTGAACATTCCGGAACCTTGGTGCATTCCGGAATTCCGAACATTCCGGAACTCTGAACATTCCGGAACATTTGTGCATTCCGGAACCTTGATGCATTCCGGAACTCTGAACAGTCCGGAACTCTGAACATTCCGGAATTCCGAACATTCCGGAACCTTGGTGCATTCCGGAATTCCGAACATTCCGGAACCTTGGTGCATTCCGGAACTCTGAACATTCCGGAACTCTGAACATTCCGGAACTCTGAACATTCCGGAACTCTGAACATTCCGGAACTCTGAACATTCCGGAACTCTGAACATTCCGGAATTCCGAACATTCCGGAACCTTGGTGCATTCCGGAACTCTGAACATTCCGGAACTCTGAACATTCCGGAACCTTGGTACATTCCGGAATTCCGAACATTCCGGAACCTTGGTGCATTCCGGAACTCTGAACATTCCGGAACTCTGAACATTCCGGAACTCTGAACATTCCGGAACTCTGAACATTCCGGAATTCCGAACATTCCGGAACCTTGGTGCATTCCGGAACTCTGAACATTCCGGAACCTTGGTACATTCCGGAATTCCGAACATTCCGGAACCTTGGTGCATTCCGGAACTCTGAACATTCCGGAACTGAACATTCCGGAACCTTGGTGCATTCCGGAATTCCGAACATTCCGGAACCTTGGTGCATTCCGGAACTCTGAACATTCCGGAACTCTGAACATTCCGGAACTCTGAACATTCCGGAACTCTGAACATTCCGGAATTCCGAACATTCCGGAACTCTGAACATTCCGGAATCTTGGTACATTCCGGAATTCCGAACATTCCGGAACCTTGGTGCATTCCGGAATTCCGAACATTCCGGAACCTTGGTGCATTCCGGAACTCTGAACATTCCGGAACTCTGAACATTCCGGAACCTTGGTGCATTCCGGAACCTTGGTACATTCCGGAATTCCGAACATTCCGGAACCTTGGTGCATTCCGGAACTCTGACCATTCCGGAATTCCGAACATTCCGGAACCTTGGTGCATTCCGGAACTCTGAACATTCCGGAACTCTGAACATTCCGGAACCTTGGTGCATTCCGGAACCTTGGTGCATTCCGGAACCTTGGTGCATTCCGGAACTCTGAACATTCCGGAACTCTGAACATTCCGGAACCTTGGTACATTCCGGAATTCCGAACATTCCGGAACCTTGGTGCATTCCGGAATTCCGAACATTCCGGAACCTTGGTGCATTCCGGAACTCTGAACATTCCGGAACTCTGAACATTCCGGAACCTTGGTGCATTCCGGAACCTTGATGCATTCCGGAACTCTGAACAGTCCGGAACTCTGAACATTCCGGAATTCCGAACATTCCGGAACCTTGGTGCATTCCGGAACTCTGAACATTGCGGAACTCTGAACATTCCGGAACTCTGAACATTCCGGAATTCCGAACATTCCGGAACCTTGGTGCATTCCGGAACTCTGAACATTCCGGAATTCCGAACATTCCGGAACCTTGGTGCATTCCGGAATTCCGAACATTCCGGAACTCTGAACATTCCGGAACATTTGTGCATTCCGGAACCTTGGTACATTCCGGAATTCCGAACATTCCGGAACCTTGGTGCATTCCGGAACTCTGAACATTCCGGAACTCTGAACATTCCGGAACTCTGAACATTCCGGAACTCTGAACATTCCGGAATTCCGAACATTCCGGAACCTTGGTGCATTCCGGAACTCTGAACATTCCGGAACTCTGAACATTCCGGAACCTTGGTACATTCCGGAATTCCGAACATTCCGGAACCTTGGTGCATTCCGGAACCTTGGTACATTCCGGAATTCCGAACATTCCGGAACCTTGGTGCATTCCGGAACTCTGAACATTCCGGAACTCTGAACATTCCGGAACCTTGGTACATTCCGGAATTCCGAACATTCCGGAACCTTGGTGCATTCCGGAATTCCGAACATTCCGGAACCTTGGTGCATTCCGGAATTCCGAACATTCCGGAATTCCGAACATTCCGGAACCTTGGTGCATTCCGGAACTCTGAACATTCCGGAACTCTGAACATTCCGGAACCTTGGTGCATTCCGGAACCTTGATGCATTCCGGAACTCTGAACAGTCCGGAACTCTGAACATTCCGGAATTCCGAACATTCCGGAACCTTGGTGCATTCCGGAATTCCGAACATTCCGGAACTCTGAACATTCCGGAACCTTTGTGCATTCCGGAACCTTGGTACATTCCGGAATTCCGAACATTCCGGAACCTTGGTGCATTCCGGAACTCTGAACATTCCGGAACTCTGAACATTCCGGAATTCCGAACATTCCGGAACCTTGGTGCATTCCGGAATTCCGAACATTCCGGAACTCTGAACATTCCGGAACATTTGTGCATTCCGGAACCTTGGTACATTCCGGAATTCCGAACATTCCGGAACCTTGGTGCATTCCGGAACTCTGAACATTCCGGAACTCTGAACATTCCGGAACTCTGAACATTCCGGAACTCTGAACATTCCGGAATTCCGAACATTCCGGAACCTTGGTGCATTCCGGAACTCTGAACATTCCGGAACTCTGAACATTCCGGAACCTTGGTACATTCCGGAATTCCGAACATTCCGGAACCTTGGTGCATTCCGGAACTCTGAACATTCCGGAACTCTGAACATTCCGGAACTCTGAACATTCCGGAACTCTGAACATTCCGGAATTCCGAACATTCCGGAACCTTGGTGCATTCCGGAACTCTGAACATTCCGGAACCTTGGTACATTCCGGAATTCCGAACATTCCGGAACCTTGGTGCATTCCGGAACTCTGAACATTCCGGAACTGAACATTCCGGAACCTTGGTGCATTCCGGAATTCCGAACATTCCGGAACCTTGGTGCATTCCGGAACTCTGAACATTCCGGAACTCTGAACATTCCGGAACTCTGAACATTCCGGAATTCCGAACATTCCGGAAGCTTGGTGCATTCCGGAATTCCGAACATTCCGGAACCTTGGTGCATTCCGGAACTCTGAACATTCCGGAACTCTGAACATTCCGGAACCTTGGTGCATTCCGGAACCTTGGTACATTCCGGAATTCCGAACATTCCGGAACCTTGGTGCATTCCGGAACTCTGACCATTCCGGAATTCCGAACATTCCGGAACCTTGGTGCATTCCGGAACTCTGAACATTCCGGAACTCTGAACATTCCGGAACCTTGGTGCATTCCGGAACCTTGGTGCATTCCGGAACTCTGAACATTCCGGAACTCTGAACATTCCGGAACCTTGGTACATTCCGGAATTCCGAACATTCCGGAACCTTGGTGCATTCCGGAATTCCGAACATTCCGGAACCTTGGTGCATTCCGGAACTCTGAACATTCCGGAACTCTGAACATTCCGGAACCTTGGTGCATTCCGGAACCTTGATGCATTCCGGAACTCTGAACAGTCCGGAACTCTGAACATTCCGGAATTCCGAACATTCCGGAACCTTGGTGCATTCCGGAACTCTGAACATTGCGGAACTCTGAACATTCCGGAACTCTGAACATTCCGGAATTCCGAACATTCCGGAACCTTGGTGCATTCCGGAACTCTGAACATTCCGGAATTCCGAACATTCCGGAACCTTGGTGCATTCCGGAATTCCGAACATTCCGGAACTCTGAACATTCCGGAACATTTGTGCATTCCGGAACCTTGGTACATTCCGGAATTCCGAACATTCCGGAACCTTGGTGCATTCCGGAACTCTGAACATTCCGGAACTCTGAACATTCCGGAACTCTGAACATTCCGGAACTCTGAACATTCCGGAATTCCGAACATTCCGGAACCTTGGTGCATTCCGGAACTCTGAACATTCCGGAACTCTGAACATTCCGGAACCTTGGTACATTCCGGAATTCCGAACATTCCGGAACCTTGGTGCATTCCGGAACCTTGGTACATTCCGGAATTCCGAACATTCCGGAACCTTGGTGCATTCCGGAACTCTGAACATTCCGGAATTCCGAACATTCCGGAACCTTGGTGCATTCCGGAACTCTGAACATTCCGGAACTCTGAACATTCCGGAACCTTGGTGCATTCCGGAACCTTGGTGCATTCCGGAACTCTGAACATTCCGGAACTCTGAACATTCCGGAACCTTGGTGCATTCCGGAATTCCGAACATTCCGGAACTCTGAACATTCCGGAACATTTGTGCATTCCGGAACCTTGATGCATTCCGGAACTCTGAACAGTCCGGAACTCTGAACATTCCGGAATTCCGAACATTCCGGAACCTTGGTGCATTCCGGAATTCCGAACATTCCGGAACCTTGGTGCATTCCGGAACTCTGAACATTCCGGAACTCTGAACATTCCGGAACTCTGAACATTCCGGAACTCTGAACATTCCGGAACTCTGAACATTCCGGAACTCTGAACATTCCGGAATTCCGAACATTCCGGAACCTTGGTGCATTCCGGAACTCTGAACATTCCGGAACTCTGAACATTCCGGAACCTTGGTACATTCCGGAATTCCGAACATTCCGGAACCTTGGTGCATTCCGGAACTCTGAACATTCCGGAACTCTGAACATTCCGGAACTCTGAACATTCCGGAACTCTGAACATTCCGGAATTCCGAACATTCCGGAACCTTGGTGCATTCCGGAACTCTGAACATTCCGGAACCTTGGTACATTCCGGAATTCCGAACATTCCGGAACCTTGGTGCATTCCGGAACTCTGAACATTCCGGAACTGAACATTCCGGAACCTTGGTGCATTCCGGAATTCCGAACATTCCGGAACCTTGGTGCATTCCGGAACTCTGAACATTCCGGAACTCTGAACATTCCGGAACTCTGAACATTCCGGAACTCTGAACATTCCGGAATTCCGAACATTCCGGAACTCTGAACATTCCGGAATCTTGGTACATTCCGGAATTCCGAACATTCCGGAACCTTGGTGCATTCCGGAATTCCGAACATTCCGGAACCTTGGTGCATTCCGGAACTCTGAACATTCCGGAACTCTGAACATTCCGGAACCTTGGTGCATTCCGGAATTCCGAACATTCCGGAACTCTGAACATTCCGGAACATTTGTGCATTCCGGAACCTTGGTACATTCCGGAATTCCGAACATTCCGGAACCTTGGTGCATTCCGGAACTCTGAACATTCCGGAACTCTGAACATTCCGGAACTCTGAACATTCCGGAACTCTGAACATTCCGGAATTCCGAACATTCCGGAACCTTGGTGCATTCCGGAACTCTGAACATTCCGGAACTCTGAACATTCCGGAACCTTGGTACATTCCGGAATTCCGAACATTCCGGAACCTTGGTGCATTCCGGAACCTTGGTACATTCCGGAATTCCGAACATTCCGGAACCTTGGTGCATTCCGGAACTCTGAACATTCCGGAATTCCGAACATTCCGGAACCTTGGTGCATTCCGGAACTCTGAACATTCCGGAACTCTGAACATTCCGGAACCTTGGTGCATTCCGGAACCTTGGTGCATTCCGGAACTCTGAACATTCCGGAACTCTGAACATTCCGGAACCTTGGTGCATTCCGGAATTCCGAACATTCCGGAACTCTGAACATTCCGGAACATTTGTGCATTCCGGAACCTTGATGCATTCCGGAACTCTGAACAGTCCGGAACTCTGAACATTCCGGAATTCCGAACATTCCGGAACCTTGGTGCATTCCGGAATTCCGAACATTCCGGAACCTTGGTGCATTCCGGAACTCTGAACATTCCGGAACTCTGAACATTCCGGAACTCTGAACATTCCGGAACTCTGAACATTCCGGAACTCTGAACATTCCGGAACTCTGAACATTCCGGAATTCCGAACATTCCGGAACCTTGGTGCATTCCGGAACTCTGAACATTCCGGAACTCTGAACATTCCGGAACCTTGGTACATTCCGGAATTCCGAACATTCCGGAACCTTGGTGCATTCCGGAACTCTGAACATTCCGGAACTCTGAACATTCCGGAACTCTGAACATTCCGGAACTCTGAACATTCCGGAATTCCGAACATTCCGGAACCTTGGTGCATTCCGGAACTCTGAACATTCCGGAACCTTGGTACATTCCGGAATTCCGAACATTCCGGAACCTTGGTGCATTCCGGAACTCTGAACATTCCGGAACTGAACATTCCGGAACCTTGGTGCATTCCGGAATTCCGAACATTCCGGAACCTTGGTGCATTCCGGAACTCTGAACATTCCGGAACTCTGAACATTCCGGAACTCTGAACATTCCGGAATTCCGAACATTCCGGAACTCTGAACATTCCGGAATCTTGGTACATTCCGGAATTCCGAACATTCCGGAACCTTGGTGCATTCCGGAATTCCGAACATTCCGGAACCTTGGTGCATTCCGGAACTCTGAACATTCCGGAACTCTGAACATTCCGGAACCTTGGTGCATTCCGGAACCTTGGTACATTCCGGAATTCCGAACATTCCGGAACCTTGGTGCATTCCGGAACTCTGACCATTCCGGAATTCCGAACATTCCGGAACCTTGGTGCATTCCGGAACTCTGAACATTCCGGAACTCTGAACATTCCGGAACCTTGGTGCATTCCGGAACCTTGGTGCATTCCGGAACCTTGGTGCATTCCGGAACTCTGAACATTCCGGAACTCTGAACATTCCGGAACCTTGGTACATTCCGGAATTCCGAACATTCCGGAACCTTGGTGCATTCCGGAATTCCGAACATTCCGGAACCTTGGTGCATTCCGGAACTCTGAACATTCCGGAACTCTGAACATTCCGGAACCTTGGTGCATTCCGGAACCTTGATGCATTCCGGAACTCTGAACAGTCCGGAACTCTGAACATTCCGGAATTCCGAACATTCCGGAACCTTGGTGCATTCCGGAACTCTGAACATTGCGGAACTCTGAACATTCCGGAACTCTGAACATTCCGGAATTCCGAACATTCCGGAACCTTGGTGCATTCCGGAACTCTGAACATTCCGGAATTCCGAACATTCCGGAACCTTGGTGCATTCCGGAATTCCGAACATTCCGGAACTCTGAACATTCCGGAACATTTGTGCATTCCGGAACCTTGGTACATTCCGGAATTCCGAACATTCCGGAACCTTGGTGCATTCCGGAACTCTGAACATTCCGGAACTCTGAACATTCCGGAACTCTGAACATTCCGGAACTCTGAACATTCCGGAATTCCGAACATTCCGGAACCTTGGTGCATTCCGGAACTCTGAACATTCCGGAACTCTGAACATTCCGGAACCTTGGTACATTCCGGAATTCCGAACATTCCGGAACCTTGGTGCATTCCGGAACCTTGGTACATTCCGGAATTCCGAACATTCCGGAACCTTGGTGCATTCCGGAACTCTGAACATTCCGGAACTCTGAACATTCCGGAACCTTGGTACATTCCGGAATTCCGAACATTCCGGAACCTTGGTGCATTCCGGAATTCCGAACATTCCGGAACCTTGGTGCATTCCGGAATTCCGAACATTCCGGAATTCCGAACATTCCGGAACCTTGGTGCATTCCGGAACTCTGAACATTCCGGAACTCTGAACATTCCGGAACCTTGGTGCATTCCGGAACCTTGATGCATTCCGGAACTCTGAACAGTCCGGAACTCTGAACATTCCGGAATTCCGAACATTCCGGAACCTTGGTGCATTCCGGAATTCCGAACATTCCGGAACTCTGAACATTCCGGAACCTTTGTGCATTCCGGAACCTTGGTACATTCCGGAATTCCGAACATTCCGGAACCTTGGTGCATTCCGGAACTCTGAACATTCCGGAACTCTGAACATTCCGGAATTCCGAACATTCCGGAACCTTGGTGCATTCCGGAATTCCGAACATTCCGGAACTCTGAACATTCCGGAACATTTGTGCATTCCGGAACCTTGGTACATTCCGGAATTCCGAACATTCCGGAACCTTGGTGCATTCCGGAACTCTGAACATTCCGGAACTCTGAACATTCCGGAACTCTGAACATTCCGGAACTCTGAACATTCCGGAATTCCGAACATTCCGGAACCTTGGTGCATTCCGGAACTCTGAACATTCCGGAACTCTGAACATTCCGGAACCTTGGTACATTCCGGAATTCCGAACATTCCGGAACCTTGGTGCATTCCGGAACTCTGAACATTCCGGAACTCTGAACATTCCGGAACTCTGAACATTCCGGAACTCTGAACATTCCGGAATTCCGAACATTCCGGAACCTTGGTGCATTCCGGAACTCTGAACATTCCGGAACCTTGGTACATTCCGGAATTCCGAACATTCCGGAACCTTGGTGCATTCCGGAACTCTGAACATTCCGGAACTGAACATTCCGGAACCTTGGTGCATTCCGGAATTCCGAACATTCCGGAACCTTGGTGCATTCCGGAACTCTGAACATTCCGGAACTCTGAACATTCCGGAACTCTGAACATTCCGGAACTCTGAACATTCCGGAATTCCGAACATTCCGGAACTCTGAACATTCCGGAATCTTGGTACATTCCGGAATTCCGAACATTCCGGAACCTTGGTGCATTCCGGAATTCCGAACATTCCGGAACCTTGGTGCATTCCGGAACTCTGAACATTCCGGAACTCTGAACATTCCGGAACCTTGGTGCATTCCGGAACCTTGGTACATTCCGGAATTCCGAACATTCCGGAACCTTGGTGCATTCCGGAACTCTGACCATTCCGGAATTCCGAACATTCCGGAACCTTGGTGCATTCCGGAACTCTGAACATTCCGGAACTCTGAACATTCCGGAACCTTGGTGCATTCCGGAACCTTGGTGCATTCCGGAACCTTGGTGCATTCCGGAACTCTGAACATTCCGGAACTCTGAACATTCCGGAACCTTGGTACATTCCGGAATTCCGAACATTCCGGAACCTTGGTGCATTCCGGAATTCCGAACATTCCGGAACCTTGGTGCATTCCGGAACTCTGAACATTCCGGAACTCTGAACATTCCGGAACCTTGGTGCATTCCGGAACCTTGATGCATTCCGGAACTCTGAACAGTCCGGAACTCTGAACATTCCGGAATTCCGAACATTCCGGAACCTTGGTGCATTCCGGAACTCTGAACATTGCGGAACTCTGAACATTCCGGAACTCTGAACATTCCGGAATTCCGAACATTCCGGAACCTTGGTGCATTCCGGAACTCTGAACATTCCGGAATTCCGAACATTCCGGAACCTTGGTGCATTCCGGAATTCCGAACATTCCGGAACTCTGAACATTCCGGAACATTTGTGCATTCCGGAACCTTGGTACATTCCGGAATTCCGAACATTCCGGAACCTTGGTGCATTCCGGAACTCTGAACATTCCGGAACTCTGAACATTCCGGAACTCTGAACATTCCGGAACTCTGAACATTCCGGAATTCCGAACATTCCGGAACCTTGGTGCATTCCGGAACTCTGAACATTCCGGAACTCTGAACATTCCGGAACCTTGGTACATTCCGGAATTCCGAACATTCCGGAACCTTGGTGCATTCCGGAATTCCGAACATTCCGGAACCTTGGTGCATTCCGGAATTCCGAACATTCCGGAATTCCGAACATTCCGGAACCTTGGTGCATTCCGGAACTCTGAACATTCCGGAACTCTGAACATTCCGGAACCTTGGTGCATTCCGGAACCTTGATGCATTCCGGAACTCTGAACAGTCCGGAACTCTGAACATTCCGGAACCTTGGTACATTCCGGAATTCCGAACATTCCGGAACCTTGGTGCATTCCGGAATTCCGAACATTCCGGAACCTTGGTGCATTCCGGAATTCCGAACATTCCGGAATTCCGAACATTCCGGAACCTTGGTGCATTCCGGAACTCTGAACATTCCGGAACTCTGAACATTCCGGAACCTTGGTGCATTCCGGAACCTTGATGCATTCCGGAACTCTGAACAGTCTGGAACTCTGAACATTCCGGAATTCCGAACATTCCGGAACCTTGGTGCATTCCGGAATTCCGAACATTCCGGAACTCTGAACATTCCGGAACCTTTGTGCATTCCGGAACCTTGGTACATTCCGGAATTCCGAACATTCCGGAACCTTGGTGCATTCCGGAACTCTGAACATTCCGGAACTCTGAACATTCCGGAATTCCGAACATTCCGGAACCTTGGTGCATTCCGGAATTCCGAACATTCCGGAACTCTGAACATTCCGGAACATTTGTGCATTCCGGAACCTTGGTACATTCCGGAATTCCGAACATTCCGGAACCTTGGTGCATTCCGGAACTCTGAACATTCCGGAACTCTGAACATTCCGGAACTCTGAACATTCCGGAACTCTGAACATTCCGGAATTCCGAACATTCCGGAACCTTGGTGCATTCCGGAACTCTGAACATTCCGGAACTCTGAACATTCCGGAACCTTGGTACATTCCGGAATTCCGAACATTCCGGAACCTTGGTGCATTCCGGAACTCTGAACATTCCGGAACTCTGAACATTCCGGAACTCTGAACATTCCGGAACTCTGAACATTCCGGAATTCCGAACATTCCGGAACCTTGGTGCATTCCGGAACTCTGAACATTCCGGAACCTTGGTACATTCCGGAATTCCGAACATTCCGGAACCTTGGTGCATTCCGGAACTCTGAACATTCCGGAACTGAACATTCCGGAACCTTGGTGCATTCCGGAATTCCGAACATTCCGGAACCTTGGTGCATTCCGGAACTCTGAACATTCCGGAACTCTGAACATTCCGGAACTCTGAACATTCCGGAATTCCGAACATTCCGGAACCTTGGTGCATTCCGGAATTCCGAACATTCCGGAACCTTGGTGCATTCCGGAACTCTGAACATTCCGGAACTCTGAACATTCCGGAACCTTGGTGCATTCCGGAACCTTGGTACATTCCGGAATTCCGAACATTCCGGAACCTTGGTGCATTCCGGAACTCTGACCATTCCGGAATTCCGAACATTCCGGAACCTTGGTGCATTCCGGAACTCTGAACATTCCGGAACTCTGAACATTCCGGAACCTTGGTGCATTCCGGAACCTTGGTGCATTCCGGAACTCTGAACATTCCGGAACTCTGAACATTCCGGAACCTTGGTACATTCCGGAATTCCGAACATTCCGGAACCTTGGTGCATTCCGGAATTCCGAACATTCCGGAACCTTGGTGCATTCCGGAACTCTGAACATTCCGGAACTCTGAACATTCCGGAACCTTGGTGCATTCCGGAACCTTGATGCATTCCGGAACTCTGAACAGTCCGGAACTCTGAACATTCCGGAATTCCGAACATTCCGGAACCTTGGTGCATTCCGGAACTCTGAACATTGCGGAACTCTGAACATTCCGGAACTCTGAACATTCCGGAATTCCGAACATTCCGGAACCTTGGTGCATTCCGGAACTCTGAACATTCCGGAATTCCGAACATTCCGGAACCTTGGTGCATTCCGGAATTCCGAACATTCCGGAACTCTGAACATTCCGGAACATTTGTGCATTCCGGAACCTTGGTACATTCCGGAATTCCGAACATTCCGGAACCTTGGTGCATTCCGGAACTCTGAACATTCCGGAACTCTGAACATTCCGGAACTCTGAACATTCCGGAACTCTGAACATTCCGGAATTCCGAACATTCCGGAACCTTGGTGCATTCCGGAACTCTGAACATTCCGGAACTCTGAACATTCCGGAACCTTGGTACATTCCGGAATTCCGAACATTCCGGAACCTTGGTGCATTCCGGAACCTTGGTACATTCCGGAATTCCGAACATTCCGGAACCTTGGTGCATTCCGGAACTCTGAACATTCCGGAATTCCGAACATTCCGGAACCTTGGTGCATTCCGGAACTCTGAACATTCCGGAACTCTGAACATTCCGGAACCTTGGAGCATTCCGGAACCTTGGTGCATTCCGGAACTCTGAACATTCCGGAACTCTGAACATTCCGGAACCTTGGTACATTCCGGAATTCCGAACATTCCGGAACCTTGGTGCATTCCGGAATTCCGAACATTCCGGAACCTTGGTGCATTCCGGAACTCTGAACATTCCGGAACTCTGAACATTCCGGAATTCCGAACATTCCGGAACCTTGGTGCATTCCGGAATTCCGAACATTCCGGAACTCTGAACATTCCGGAACCTTTGTGCATTCCGGAACCTTGGTACATTCCGGAATTCCGAACATTCCGGAACCTTGGTGCATTCCGGAACTCTGACCATTCCGGAATTCCGAACATTCCGGAACCTTGGTGCATTCCGGAACTCTGAACATTCCGGAACTCTGAACATTCCGGAACCTTGGTGCATTCCGGAATTCCGAACATTCCGGAACCTTGGTGCATTCCGGAATTCCGAACATTCCGGAACCTTGGTGCATTCCGGAACTCTGAACATTCCGGAACTCTGAACATTCCGGAACCTTTGTGCATTCCGGAACCTTGGTACATTCCGGAATTCCGAACATTCCGGAACCTTGGTGCATTCCGGAACTCTGAACATTCCGGAACTCTGAACATTCCGGAACCTTGGTACATTCCGGAATTCCGAACATTCCGGAACCTTGGTGCATTCCGGAATTCCGAACATTCCGGAACCTTGGTGCATTCCGGAATTCCGAACATTCCGGAATTCCGAACATTCCGGAACCTTGGTGCATTCCGGAACTCTGAACATTCCGGAACTCTGAACATTCCGGAACCTTGGTGCATTCCGGAACCTTGATGCATTCCGGAACTCTGAACAGTCCGGAACTCTGAACATTCCGGAATTCCGAACATTCCGGAACCTTGGTGCATTCCGGAATTCCGAACATTCCGGAACTCTGAACATTCCGGAACCTTTGTGCATTCCGGAACCTTGGTACATTCCGGAGGGTTAGGGTTAGGGGTTAGGGGGTTAGGGTTAGGTGTTAGAAAAGAAACAGGCCACCAGCAAGCTGGTAGCCTGAGGTGCACGGGCCATCGATGGGGCTGGGTGGTGATACCCCTGCCCTGTTTCAAAAAATTACCCATCTTGGGTGTATGCGCATTGTACATCATTGGGCCCTCGCGACGTTTCGGCATATCTGTGCCTTCTTCAGGCTGGCCCAATGTGTGTTCTCTTGTGTCTGTTTGACTTCTGTCTTGTCTGTGCCTCTCTTGGCTTTTATACTCTTTCTTGGCTCCTCCCACTCTTGGGTTTCCAACTTGTGTTTCTTACTTGTTTTTTCTGTTTTTCTCTTTACGTGACTTTCTTGTCTTTTCTGTTTTTCTCTTTACGTGACTTTCTTGTCTTACGTTTCTTACTGCTTTTCTTACTGTTTTTCTCTTTACGTGACTTCTTTGTCTTACTTGTTTTTCTTTGTTTTTCTCTTTACGTGACTTTCTTGTCTTACGTTTCTTACTGCTTTTCTTACTGTTTTTCTCTTTTCGTGACTTCTTTGTCTTACTTGTTTTTCTTTGTTTTTCTCTTTACGTGACTTTCTTGTCTTACGTTTCTTACTGCCTTTCTTACTGTTTTTCTCTTTTCGTGACTTCCTTGTCTTACTGTACTTATGTTTTTTCTTACTTTTCATCTCTTTATCTTTGTTTCTTACTTTTCTTTCTCTGTTTCTTTTTCGTGACTTTCTCTTTGTCTACTTTTCTTCATTTATTATTATTTTTCATGGCACCCCCTGCTGTTTTGACATCCCGTCCTTTGATCTTTATTCATGTTTATGATTTTGGCACCCCCTTCCTTTTATGTCCTTTCCTTGTTTCCTACTTGGTTTTTTACGTGACTCTTTGTCTTTGTGTTCTAGGTTTTTCTGTTTTTTAGGGGACCCCCCTGGTTAGGGTTAGGGTCTTGGGTTTGGGCAGGGGCATCCCCAACCCCACGAGGCACTGGCTGGTTAGGTGTTAGAAAAGAAACAGGCCACCAGCAAGCTGGTAGCCTGAGGTGCACGGGCCATCGATGGGGCTGGGTGGTGATACCCCTGCCCTGTTTCAAAAAATTACCCATCTTGGGTGTATGCGCATTGTACATCATTGGGCCCTCGCGACGTTTCGGCATATCTGTGCCTTCTTCAGGCTGGCCCAATGTGTGTTCTCTTGTGTCTGTTTGACTTCTGTCTTGTCTGTGCCTCTCTTGGCTTTTATACTCTTTCTTGGCTCCTCCCACTCTTGGGTTTCCAACTTGTGTTTCTTACTTGTTTTTTCTGTTTTTCTCTTTACGTGACTTTCTTGTCTTTTCTGTTTTTCTCTTTACGTGACTTTCTTGTCTTACGTTTCTTACTGCTTTTCTTACTGTTTTTCTCTTTACGTGACTTCTTTGTCTTACTTGTTTTTCTTTGTTTTTCTCTTTACGTGACTTTCTTGTCTTACGTTTCTTACTGCTTTTCTTACTGTTTTTCTCTTTTCGTGACTTCTTTGTCTTACTTGTTTTTCTTTGTTTTTCTCTTTACGTGACTTTCTTGTCTTACGTTTCTTACTGCCTTTCTTACTGTTTTTCTCTTTACGTGACTTCTTTGTCTTACTTGTTTTTCTTTGTTTTTCTCTTTACGTGACTTTCTTGTCTTACGTTTCTTACTGCTTTTCTTACTGTTTTTCTCTTTTCGTGACTTCTTTGTCTTACTTGTTTTTCTTTGTTTTTCTCTTTACGTGACTTTCTTGTCTTACGTTTCTTACTGCCTTTCTTACTGTTTTTCTCTTTTCGTGACTTCCTTGTCTTACTGTACTTATGTTTTTTCTTACTTTTCATCTCTTTATCTTTGTTTCTTACTTTTCTTTCTCTGTTTCTTTTTCGTGACTTTCTCTTTGTCTACTTTTCTTCATTTATTATTATTTTTCATGGCACCCCCTGCTGTTTTGACATCCCGTCCTTTGATCTTTATTCATGTTTATGATTTTGGCACCCCCTTCCTTTTATGTCCTTTCCTTGTTTCCTACTTGGTTTTTTACGTGACTCTTTGTCTTTGTGTTCTAGGTTTTTCTGTTTTTTAGGGGACCCCCCTGGTTAGGGTTAGGGTCTTGGGTTTGGGCAGGGGCATCCCCAACCCCACGAGGCACTGGCTGGTTAGGTGTTAGAAAAGAAACAGGCCACCAGCAAGCTGGTAGCCTGAGGTGCACGGGCCATCGATGGGGCTGGGTGGTGATACCCCTGCCCTGTTTCAAAAAATTACCCATCTTGGGTGTATGCGCATTGTACATCATTGGGCCCTCGCGACGTTTCGGCATATCTGTGCCTTCTTCAGGCTGGCCCAATGTGTGTTCTCTTGTGTCTGTTTGACTTCTGTCTTGTCTGTGCCTCTCTTGGCTTTTATACTCTTTCTTGGCTCCTCCCACTCTTGGGTTTCCAACTTGTGTTTCTTACTTGTTTTTTCTGTTTTTCTCTTTACGTGACTTTCTTGTCTTTTCTGTTTTTCTCTTTACGTGACTTTCTTGTCTTACGTTTCTTACTGCTTTTCTTACTGTTTTTCTCTTTACGTGACTTCTTTGTCTTACTTGTTTTTCTTTGTTTTTCTCTTTACGTGACTTTCTTGTCTTACGTTTCTTACTGCTTTTCTTACTGTTTTTCTCTTTTCGTGACTTCTTTGTCTTACTTGTTTTTCTTTGTTTTTCTCTTTACGTGACTTTCTTGTCTTACGTTTCTTACTGCCTTTCTTACTGTTTTTCTCTTTTCGTGACTTCCTTGTCTTACTGTACTTATGTTTTTTCTTACTTTTCATCTCTTTATCTTTGTTTCTTACTTTTCTTTCTCTGTTTCTTTTTCGTGACTTTCTCTTTGTCTACTTTTCTTCATTTATTATTATTTTTCATGGCACCCCCTGCTGTTTTGACATCCCGTCCTTTGATCTTTATTCATGTTTATGATTTTGGCACCCCCTTCCTTTTATGTCCTTTCCTTGTTTCCTACTTGGTTTTTTACGTGACTCTTTGTCTTTGTGTTCTAGGTTTTTCTGTTTTTTAGGGGACCCCCCTGGTTAGGGTTAGGGTCTTGGGTTTGGGCAGGGTTAGGGTTAGGGTTAGGGTTAGGGTTAGGGTTAGGGTTAGGGTTAGGGTTAGGTTATGGGGAAAAAGCCAGGAGAGGATGGGACAAAAGTGGAATAACTGAAAAAGTAAGAGGTGTAGAGGGCTGATGTTGGTGTCTAGGTGGGGGTTTTGGTGGGTGCCGGACGCTGTGGCGAAGAAGCCACGCCGATGGCTTCTTCGGTTCTGGAGATATGGCGAATCGGACCAAAAAGGATGGGACAAAAGGGTCCCAGTCGGAGAAAGGAAGGTGCAGAGGGCCTGGGTCCACCACCACTGTACTCAGCAGGCCCTGCCGGGTCGTTAGACACGCAGCATGGCAGGGATTGGTGACATAACATGTAGCAGTTTCCCTTCACAGAAGCCTGTGCAGCAGGTTGGTACAGGAGCAGGCACCAGAAGCAGGCCTGTGGAGCACTATGTCATCTGCTCGGCCTTGCTTCAGGATGCACTGTACAATTCGATAGCAAGACCTCATGGGTTACCACAAAAAAAACAGTGTCTTTCTGCCTCTGTCGTTCTCTTTGGTTTGTTTGAGCGCTTGTTTTTTAAATACACAGCAAGTGTCTCTCTCTCTCTCTCTCTCTCTCTCTCTCTGTCTGTCTCTCTGTCACACACACACACACACACACACACACACACACACACAGAAGCAGAGCAGCTGCTGTGCCACTGGGATTGAACAAGAGGTGCTCCCTCTGCTGGCTCAATGCGGTACAAAGTGTCAGAAGGTGTTATACCGGCGAAAATAACATCTTTCAATTGCATGTTTGGTCCACAGGATGGCGCCTAGCAAGCAAGTCCTGTACATTGCATATTAAAAGTTGTTGCAAGTGCACTCACATGTATTTTTTGTGTAAAAGAGACACACACACACACACACACACACACACACACGCTCAATGGAGTATAAAATAAAGACCGGGGCAGTTCTCTCACTGGAGTCTCTTAGAGTGGAGGCTGCCCTTGCTAGCAAGAAGTTCTGTGTGTTTCTCTTCTCTGAGTCTTTACTGAAGAAGTGTTTTATAACATTTTCCTTAACAACTGACATGTGTTTTTTGTGTAAA